>NC_135573.1:107972500-108597500 GCF_965152235.1 Eretmochelys imbricata | reverse complement strand
AAGAGCTGGGGAGATGTGGGGAGGGGAGGAAGAAAAAGGCAGGAAAGGCTAGCAATAGCTTATGAGCACAATGTGACCTTGCAAAAACCTAGAGTGAGCTCTTAGAGCTGGTGTTCACTGGGGAGGCTTGGAGGCTGTAAACTATAACTGCTCCTTTTGTTCTTGGGCCTTCCTTCTGTGTTCAGAGACACAGGACTTTGTACATCCTTTGTAAATAAACAAAAGTGCATCAAAGAAAATACCAGACTCCATCAACTTCTGGTTCCAGCTGGAACATCCCCATGGCCCTGTATTTCGACTAGCCACTCAAATCAAAAAGGGATATATAGAGATATAGATACACACACACACACACACACACACACACACACACGTGTCTGAGAAGAAGAGAGAGAAAAAACAAAGGGGGAAAGGTTTTTTTTAACAAGAAAAAAAAAAAGTAAAGTGTGTTAAAATAATTCCTTGCAATTTTCTCCAGGTCTTAAAAAAAAAACAAAAAAATGAGGAACAACTTAATGCTCCATGAAACTGCAATCACTACTCAGACATGAGAATGCTTCATCCAATCACCTCCCCAAAAAATTCATGTGTGAAGAAGAAAACGAGATTACAACTGCTTTAGGACATCAATGACTGAATGTATTAATTTAATCTTACCTCAGGAATGAAGCCTGTTTACTGTACACAAAGAATTATCCCAAAGTAACTAACTCTGGGGGTAGATGGAGTAATAACAGACCAGATTTTTTAAAAATATGATCTTAAATTTATTCTCCTAAACCTTTGTTTAGGCATCTAAATAAGTGGCTTGATTTTCAGAAGTGCTGAGTGATTTTGAAAAAAAAAATCAAGCCATTTATTTACATGCCTAAATATAGGTACTTGTTCATCCTTTTAAAAATTGGCCTACACCTTTATTTATAATCATAGTAATCAGAATTGCAGGTGTGACTTTACTAATCATTACACTACAACAAACTGGAGAATTTAACATTTATTTGTACCAAAGCAGTCAGTTGCAGCTTTGGAGAAATCTATCAGCATAGAAAACTCCATGAAATCCATTGATTTAGGATCTTCCTGCAGATTTTACTGTTGAGTTTTTCAATGTTTTGATTTACTGTGCAGGCTTGGGACTTGCACTAAAGAGAAATTATGTCCATTCCTTCTTATTCTCAAGTACTGAAACAAAAGCACTAAGAATGGAATGAACTTCCCACAATCATTTTAATGGGTTGTTAACAGCAAAGCCTAATCATAACAACATAAATGCTAATACTGTTGTCCCTTTCATTGCCAATTGACAAACACCCAGCAAATGCATTTATACAATTACGTGCCAGGTACCTATCACATCCAGTTGCTGAATTCATTCAAATTAAAGTGCCACAGGAATACAGCTGCAGGTTTCATATGTATGGATACTGTATAGAAAAATCCAAATAGCCACTCCCCTGATAAATGACACATCTACTTAATTGGGATGATTGACAGATTCATTACAATGACTACAGACAGTGGATAAATGAATAAACATCAACAAATTCAGCCCTGGGCTCATCCAAGGACAACTCACACTAAAATCAACGGGAATTGCACCTGTTTATACCAAGGCAAAATCTGGCCCCTAGTGATTTCTCTAAGCTTGTCAGTAGTTAACAGGTGTAAACTGGAACAGGTTTGCTAACAATTTTCCCATTTTGTTATTTCACTGTTCATTACATGCTGTTTCCCTGGTCTTCTATGCCTACTAAATGAATCCATCTTTTATTAATGTACTGTAGCTTCTAAGTGTTGCATTACTTTGTATATTGTTTATTTTAAAAGCAACTTATGCAAAAAAATGCCACCAAGGCTAAACAGCAGAATAAAAGAGGCCATTAGAGGCAAAGAGGCATCCTTAAAAATCTGAAGTCAAATCCTACTGAGGAAATGGAAAGGACCATGAACTCTGACAAGTCAAGTGTAAAAGTATAATTAGGCACGCCAAAAAAAGAATCTGAAAAGCAACTAGCAGAAGATACAAAACAGCAATATATTAAATATATATGGACATCAGAAGCAGGAAGCCTGCCAAACAATCATCGGAGCCACAGGACAACTAAAGGAGCACTTAAGGAAGACAAGGTTGTTGCACAGGAGCTAAATGAATTCTTTGCACCTGTCTTCACTGTAGAGGATGTGAGAAAGTGTCCCACCCTTGAGCCATCCTTTTTAGGAGACAAATGTGAGGAATTGTCCCAGATTGAGGTGTCAATAGAGGAGGTTTGGGAACAAATAGATTAATTAAACAGTAATAAATCACTAGATGTTCACCCAAGACTTCTGAAGGAACTCAAATGTGAAATTGCAGAACTTCTAACTGTGATATGTAACTTATCACTTAAATCAGCCTCTGTATCAGATAACGGGAGGAGAGCTATTGTAATGCAGATTTCTAAAAAGGTTCCAGAGGTGATCCAAGCAGTTACAAGCTGGTAAGCCTAACTTCATTACAAGGTAAATTGGTTGAAACTCTAGTAAAGAATAGAATTATCAGACATACAGATGAACACAATATTTTGGGGAAGAGTCAACATGGCTTTTGTAAAGGGAAATTGTGCCTCACTATTATATTAGAATTCTTTGAGGGTGTCAACAAGCATATGAACAAGGGTGATCCAGTTAATATAGTGTACTTGGACTTTCAGAAAGCCTTTGACAACGTCCCCCAACAAAGATTCTTACTTTGCTTAAACAGTCATGGGATAAGAGATTTTGTCATGGATCATGAACTGGTTAAAAAGATAGAAAACAAAAAGTAGGAATAAAATGGTCAGTTTTCACAATGGAGAGAGGAAATAGTGGAGTCTCCCAAAGATCTGTACTGGGACCAGAGCTGTTCAATCATAAATTATCTAGAAAAGCGGGCAAACAGTGAAATGGCAAAGTTTTCAGAAAATACTAAATTGCTCAAAATAGTTAACTCCAAAGAAGACTGCAAAGAGTTACAGAGGAATCTCACAAAACTGGGTGACAAAATGGCAGATGAAATTCAATGTTGATAAATGCACAGTAATGCACATTGGAAAACTTAATCCCAACTGTATATATAAAATGGTGGGGGTCTAAAATAGGTGTTACCACTCAAGAAAGATCTTGGAATCATAGAGCATAGTTGTCATAAATATAAAGGGAAGGGTAAACCCCTTTGAAATCCCTCCTGGCCAGGGGAAAGCTCCTCTCACCTGTAAAGGGTTAAGAAGCTAAAGGTAACCTCGCTGGCACCTGACCAAAATGACCAATGAGGAGACAAGATACTTTCAAAAGCTGGGAGGAGGGAGAGAAACAAAGGGTCGGTGTGTCTGTCTATATTCTGTCTTTGCCGGGGATAGACCAGGAATGGAGTCTTAGAACTTTTAGTAAGTAATCTAGCTAGGTACGTGTTAGATTATGATTTCTTTAAATGGCTGAGAAAAGAACTGTGCTGAATAGAATAACTATTTCTGTCTGTGTATCTTTTTTGTAACGTAAGGTTTTGCCTAGAGGGTTCTCTATGTTTTTTAATCTAATTACCCTGTAAGGTATCTACCATCCTGATTTTACAGGGGGGATTTCTTATTTCTATTTACTTCTATTTTTATTAAAAGTCTTCTTGTAAGAAAACTGAATGCTTTTTCATTGTTCTCAGATCCAAGGGTTTGGGTCTGTGGTCACCTATGCAAATTGGTGAGGCTTTTTATCCAACATTTCCCAGGAAAGGGGGGGTGCAAGTGTTGGGAGGATTGTTCATTGTTCTTAAGATCCAACGGTCTGGGTCTGTAGTCACCTAGGCAAATTGGTGAGGCTTTTTACCAAACCTTGTGCAGGAAGTGGGGTGCAAGGTTTTGGGAAGTATTTTGCGGGGAAAGATGCGTCCGAACAGCTCTTCCCCAGTAACCAGTATTAGTTTGGTGGTGATAGCGGCCAATCCAAGGACAAAGGGTGGAATATTTTGTACCTTGGGGAAGTTTTGAACCAAAGCTAGTAAAGATAAGCTTAGGAGGTTTTTCATGCAGGTCCCCACATCTGTACCCTAGAGTTCAGAGTGGGGGAGGAACCTTGACAATAGTTCTCTGAAAACACTGCTCCATATGCAGTGGAAGTCAAAACAATGGTTAGGAACCATTAGGAAAGTGATAGATAATAAGACAGAAAAATATCATAATGCCACTATATAAATCAATAGTACACCCACACCTTGAATACTGTGCGCAGTTCCGGTCATCCAATCTCAATAAGGATATATTAGAATTGGAAAAGGTACAGAGAAAGGCAACACAAATTATTAGGAGTATGGCTTCCATACAAGGAGAAAGTAAGACTGGTTCTTTTCATCTTAGAAAAAGATGACTGGGGCGGGGGGGGGGGAAGGGAGCTATGCTAGAGCAGTGGCTCTCAACAAGGGGTATGCATAACCCTAGGGGTACACAGAAGTCTTCCTGGGGGTACATCAACTCATCTAGATATTTGCTTAGTTTTACAACAGGCTACATAAAAAGCACTAGCAAAGTCAGTACAAACTAACATTTCATACAGACAATGACTTGTTTATACAGCTCTATATACTGAAATGTAAGTAAAATGTTTATATTCCAATTAATTTATTTTATAATTATATGGTAAAAATGAGAAAGTAAGCAATTTTTCACTAATAGTATGCTGTGACGCTTTTGTATTTTTACATCTGATTTTGTAAACAAGTAGTTTAAGTGAGGTGTAACTTGGGGGTACACAAGACAATTCAGACTCCTGAAAGAAGTACAGTCTGGAAAGGTTGAGAGCCACTGTAATAGAGGTCTAGAAAATTATGAATGATGTGGAGAAAGTGAATAAGGAAGTGTTACCCCAATAACCAGAAGTCACCCTATGAAATTAATAGGAAGCAGGTTTAAAACAAACATAAGGAAGTACTCCTTCACACAATACACTGTCAACCCATGGAACTGGTTGTCTGAGGATGTTGTGAAGGCCAGAAGTATAACGGTTCAAAAAAAATTAGATTCGCTCATGGAGGTTAGGCCATCAATGGCTGTTATCCAAGACTGTCAGGAATGCAACCCCATGCTCTGGATGTCCCATAATCTGTGACTGCCAGAAGCCAGGACTGGGCGACAGAATGGATTATTCAATAATTGCCCTGTTCTGTTTATTCTCTGTGATGCATCTGGCACCGGCCACTGTCAGAAGAGAGGATACTGGGCTCGATGAATCATAAGAATGGCCATTCTGGGTCAAACCTATGTTCTTAATAAAAAAGTGAATCAAAGAATCATAGAATATCAGGGATGGAAGGGACCTCAGGAGGTCATCTAGTCCAAACCCCTGCTCAAAGCAGGACCAATCCCCAACGAAATCATCCCATCCAGGGCTTTGTCAAGCCTGACTTTAAAAACTTCTAAGGAAGGTGATTCCACCACCTCCCTAGGTAACCCATTCCAGTGCTTCACCACCCTCCTAGTGAAAAATTTTTTCCTAATATCCAACCTAAACCTCCCCCACTGCAACTTGAGACCATTACTCCTTGTTCTATCATCTGCTACCACTGAGAACAGTCTAGATCCATCCTCTTTGGACCCCTCTTTCAGGTAGTTGAATACAGTTTAGGAACACATTGTATTAATAACTTCTGGTAGTCAGGGGTTGACTTATTCAACATGTGTCCACTTCCATCAGAGTGGGCAAGTCAAATCATCATTCAGGATGAGGACTGCACAGTAGTCAAATACCATTTCAGTTATTATCTGGATATCTGAGATATTTGCTACTTTCCTGATAATTTAGGAACTGTAAGCTAATAAGTGTGGGACTCCCATCCTCTGGTTTGTGGCATGAAGAACAGCATGCAGAATTTCCTACAAAATTTCATATGAACATAAGCAGTCTCTAATTAGTAAATAACCATTTTAAAGCTTCTTGTATCTTATTACAGTGATAGTTTAAGGGGATGTCCTAGTGTCCTGAGCATAAGTTTGGAATACCTAGATTCCCTGAAACTAGTGATTCAAACCACTGTCTTTTTTCATTCTGATAAATTAATACTAAGCAAGACAAAATCTTTAAAAAAAAAAAAAAAAAAAAAAAAAAAAACCACAGAGGCCCTGTCTGGTTTCTGTTGTTGAAATCCCATGGCACTTTTCATAAGAATAGGTTTTGCCTGGTTATCCTTGGCCAAAATTACACCACCCATATTACAATGCACACTGAATGGTAGCTACTGTTTTCTATCCCAGAAGTGGCTGCATTTCATTGTTGCTATATGTATGACAAAGGGCAAGATTTTCAAATTTGCCTAAGTGATTTAAGTCAATGGGAATTGTGCGTCTAAATCCCTTATCACTTTGCAGGGGAGATTTTCAAAAGCACTTAGGTGCTGAATGGTACTATGTAACTCACAGTGTTAATTTGGCTTCAAGGTTGAGACGCATTGGCAGAACAGTACTGGAGAAACATGCACAGCTGCTGTCCATGCTGGACCAGTTCTAAGACTGAAATGAAATATTTCTATCTCCAGGCCTATCACTCTCACATGTTTCACCAGCACAAAATGCACTTCAATGAATTTATTTTCTCTGAGAGAGAGACAGAGAAAGACATGGACGGAGAAGCAAGTAAACCAGAAAAAACAAGACAGAAAAAAATACTTCCTTTGGGAATTCTGCTGATTTGGGGGGGGGGTTCCCTCCTGACACACTCATACCGAGTTTGGAGAAAAATCCACACACGCAATACTAGAGCTACATTGTCTTTGTCTGTCCCTAGTTATAAAGGCCTTGCTGAATGATCAGGAAAATCAAAGAGTTCAGGAGTCTCATTAAACATCAAGATGCAATGGGGGAAAAAAATCACTACTTTATTTCAGTAACACTTAAAAAACCCCACATCATTTATAGTGTACAACTCCCTCCAAAATTAGCTTACACGGTGATATAAATTGGTTTTCTTTGTGTTCTAAAATTGACTTGCAGTTCACTACTTAGAAAATAGCTCCTGAAAAGCCCTGGCCTCAGAGCTTTTGGACTGTGGACTCCTTTCATCATGTAAACAAATGCTTCAGATTTAAAGCTTTCCCATAATTGTTATGCTAACCTTGGAGCGAAACCTCTCCATTTGCATTTGAAGGAGCTAAATATTAGGCAGGAAAGAAAGTGCTCTTTTTAAAAGCATGAGAAAATGTTCCTTCCTTTTGGTCCTTAACCATCTGGGCAGGCTCTGCTTCTCTCTCTCTCTCTCTCTCTCTCTCTCTCTCTCTCTCTCTCTCTCTCTGGCAAAGGCAGAAAAAGAGGAAAAGGGGCATGGATGGCGGTAATCTTGCTGAAAGAGAATTAAGAAATTCCTTCAAAACATGAATGAATGGGACTTCCTATAGGGGAGGGAAGACTGTGTTCCAAGATGTAAGAGAGCAGGGGATGAGAGAGAGGGAGTGGAGATGTAAATAAAACTGTGGGCCAGTTGAGCAATGCAAGATGCATCTATGTTTTGTTGTATTTTTCTCTCAGGATATTCTAGAGTTCAAAGCCTGATTTCTTCAGAGACTGCACACTTGAAATGGCAAGTTAAGATTTCTTCCTTGGCTGTTCTGAAGCTGAAGAGGTGTGTGGGTACACACATATGCGTGTGTGTGTGTGTGTGTGTACACACACAAGAAGGAGCATTCATGCCCATCCATATGTTCCTGGGAAACGGGATGTTTATCTCTGAGTTATGGAAATATGAGGTTGAATCAAGTTGATCATTTCCAAAATTCTCTCTCTCTCTCTCTCTTTTTTTTAATACACAAAATGAGGGAGAAAATTTTCATTCACATTTGCACAAAAGTTTTCAACAGCAAAAACAGGGACAAATATCCCCCCTTCCAAAATTCCCATTTTTCAACCAACTCTGCATGAGGATCAGTTCATTTATGACTGGGGTCTACTGATTTCTCAAGTACACTCATCTAAAGACAAAGCTGAGTTCAGGGAAAAAATATTTCAAATTATTATGCTAAGAATGTAACTGGAGAAAACACAAAACTGACAACCTTCCTCATAATATGGGCCAAATTTCTCTGCTGACTGAAGTCATTGGAGTTATGCCAGGGGAGAATTTGGTGCTATGTTTTTGAGTTACTAAAGAAAGGCATCACAACACATTTCCTTACAGCCAAAATTAATACAAGTAACTAAGTTACCAGGAAGTAATTCCAGTGAGGGTTTCTAGCTCATCATAAACCAGATGAGCAGTTTATGATGTTACTAGAATCTCAGGGTACTCATTTTCTTTAATCAATTTCCCTTTTTATTTTCAATTAAATATAAAGGTTCGAGAATAATTTTAATAAAATTACTATCACTTTCTGTAGGAGAGGATTTTTATTTTCCTATTTTACTCCAGTTTTAAATTTTCCTCATACTCCACTGCTTGGCAGTATAAATATAAAGCAAGAGAGACACTGGCCAGAAGGCCTCTGAGAAAATTCCCTGAGGCTGCTGGAAACCCCAATAGCCACAAATACTCCATTAACACACCAGGAAATCCAGAGCATCAAACAGGTTGATTTGTATTAATCATCATCATCTCTGGGTCTGGACATACAGAGTGAAAGTCATCCCTGTGCAAGGATCTACAGACCACTTAAATCCCACTTGAACTCTAATGGAAGTTTTAAGTGGGACTTAAGTGATGCACAGAAATGGGCTGGCTCTCTACATAGGGGAGAGCGTTACCTACAGTGACAAGAAGGTACCTGGATCCTGCTTAGCTGTGTTTATTTTGCGGGGGGAGGGGGGATTTTTTGACGGGGGGACACAATTAGAGCTGGGGTAGTAGCCCAAGTACAAAATTTAGCTATTTGCATTGGGACCTGGGTCAAATTCATTACTTTTCATAAAACTCTGTTCCCCCCAACACCCCCCCCCCCACACACACACGGTAACAAAGCAAAAATGAAGGTTTCTGACCAAATCTAATTGACATACAGATTCTCCATATTTATATGCAGAATATAGGGAATTACATGATCTGAGCCCTTTTTTGCTGGGAAATAATCCTTTCCAACAATCTCTATTGAACACATTATACTCCAGTATCAAGGTCTTTGCTTCACTGAAAATTGCATTTAACCTTTGATTCTCATGTGCATGATAAATGATATTACCCTCAAAGTATGTATATCATATTATGTCTCAGATTATGCACACTTTAAGATTATACAAATACAGAATACCAGATAGTGTCAAAATTTCCACATTACTGGTGCTTTTATCATTTGCTCATTGCCTATGGGATACTCAAAGAATTCTGGATATGACAGGATTGTAAAATGATCTCTCTTGGTCTCACTCAAGCTTTGTGAAACTATCACCAAAGGGGGTGGGGGAATCCAATCATAATAGGTGGGAACAGTCATGTGCTTTACTTGCAGCTGTCAAGATCCAACTTAGACACAGCTGGATTTTAGAGTTCAAAGGATTTGAGAACCCAAAGTCTTACTGTAGCTGGCTTGTTGGTCTTAGGGAATGAGTCTCACCCAGAGTATGAGAGCTGACCTTCTCTAGGGTTGATTCAATTTCCTATGAAGACCTCCAAGAGAGTAAGTTTTCCAAAGAGATGGACTGCATGACTTAATAGACATTTTCCATTTGTAACTTTTGACTGAATAATGCATTTATAAGTCTACTCATGCTTTCACTAGAGGAGATTTTATTTGGTTAATACAGGGTTAAACCATGAGCTATTGTTAACCCCTTCTTCTTAAGAACTCACTTCTTGTCATTGTTCTCTAGTTCTGACCCTAACTGTATAATATTGTTTCTGCCAGCTGTAGGGTGAGGTGCTGCCGGTTAGCTGTCCATTTGGTTACTAATAAAGCCTTTTATTTTACTTGGTGCCTGTGTCTACTTTTTGACAAAAGGGAAATGATTTAACTTCTGAACCAAATACAGCTCAGTGTTACTTCACTGGACATAGTGTAATGGATCCATGGCTATGTCCATTGAGAAAATGTGATCGCAAGCCAAACTGCAAGGACCATCAGTCCCAAAAACACAAGCCTCTACAGTAGCTCATGCAATAAAGGAGTGTCTCTGTCACATACAGCCCTCTTTGTGACCGCCAGCTTCCCACCAGCTCCCCACGGTACTTGCTTTAGATGAAGACCCAGTCTCCTCAATGCCATTGATGTTGTTACTTTGGGAGTCGCCTACTCCATCCTCTGTTTCCTTTAAGGCCTGAGATCAGTTTTCCCCTGATGCACTAGCCAGCTGCTTACAAACCTAACAAGTGCCCAGTTTGGTTTATCTTAATCTAAAGACGTCATTATGGTAGCTTTACAGAAACACCATGAAATAAGAGATAGTTAAGCACAAACATGCTTTGATGAACACAACATCATAGACAGGCACCAAACATACAGAATATTGCAAAAAGTTGGAATTACAGCATGGCTCAAGCTTGTCTAATCTCTCACACAACTCAAAGTGCTCTATTTTCCTATCAACACTATAAGGAAAGTCATATCCATCAGGAGAAATGTCCTTCTCTGGGAGAGACAGAGAGAAACACTTTGGGTATAGTTCCACTCATTAGAGAACAGGCCTTTCTCCTTTCATGAGGAGATGCTTGCCTTTATGCTACATGGTTACTTCCTTGATATGTCTGCTTGTTAACAGTGAGTTAAAGAATATATCCAGTTTCTGATACCAACTTATTGCAGTGTGTCTTGCTGCTTCCAACACATGGGACTAAGGCCATCTAAATAGGCTTTATCTGGCATCACTCACTCACCCATATAGTCATTTGTATCATTAATAGTTGTAACTCAATATCTTGTACAGTATCTCATTAGCGTGCAGAGATAAGCACTTTTGTGAAGACTAGCTTAAAAACAGGCAAATTGTAGCCAAAAGTTTCAAATATGGGTGTCTAAAATTAGGCTCCTAAATCCATATTTATGTATCTAAATAAAAATCTACTGATTTTCTGAGATGCTGAGCAACCCCAGCTCCCACTGGAGTTAGTGGCATGTACAAAGGCATGTACTCACTGCCTTTGAGTGTGGATTTAGGGTCCTAACTTTAGACACCTAGCATAAAACTTTCAAAAGTGCCTGACGTAGGGCAAGGTTTTTAAAAAGTATTTATGCACCTAAAAATGTACATAGAGAAGCCACAAATTGTGTTTGTATGATTGAGGGCTCAGGCTCATGTCATGTGGTATTATATAACCTGGTCTGATTTGCCACATACATAATGTGGGTCCAAAAGGAAAATATCCGTTTCTTTACTTTGAAGAGGGAAGCACAGTATGTGCATAATATAATAGCTTTCATTATGGTGTATTTACCATAAAATCCTTCAGAGAAAAGGCAGCATGGTCCAGGGGACAGGATGCTGTACTGGATGTCACGAAACCTAGGATTATATTCTTGACTCTGCTGCTGCCCTGTTTGTCCTTGGGCAAGTCACTTTGCCTCTGTTTCCCCTTCTACTCCTTGTATTTGTGGGCTGTAAGCTCTTTGGGACTGTTTCTCATTACACACTCCGCATAACAGGATTCTGAGGAAGGATGGTGCAGTGATTAGGGAGCTAGTCTGGGATTTGAGAGACCTGGCTTCATTCCCTGTCTGTCACAGACTTCATGTGTGACTGTAAGCATCTTTCTTAGGGCACTGAGGCACAGAGAGGCTATTTGTAAAATGGGGATAATAGCGCTTCCCTACCTCACAAGGATGTGAGAATAAATGCACTAAAAGATTGCAAGGAGATCAGATACTATGGAAATGGAGATAAAGTACCTAAGGTTGATTGATCTTGCTGAGGCCTCTAGATGAAAATTTAATAGGAGTAAAAACCTGGCCCCATTTGTTTCATATTTCACCCATTATCTCAAACACTAGCCATTTGGTAGCCCTCAAATCAGATTGTTATGGTCAGTTTCATTAGCTGGGCAGTAGATATGATAAAAATGCACAAGCAGATATCGCCGCATAAAGTAGCCATCTCTTCGGAGCAGTCAACAAACCTGGTAAGTAGGAAAATGCAATTAACTTTAATTCTAGGCCCAGAAGTTTTCCAGTTTATAATTTGTTAAGTAGAAATATTTTAGGGAGACATTCATCATCCCACCCAATGAGTGTTCTAGCCTTCCAGAGAAGGGCATCCTCTCCAGAAATCTCACTCTTTGCCAAGTTCTGAGTTGTAGGAATGATCTCTCTCTCTCTCACACATAAACACACACACACATTCAGTATCTGTCCTATCATTTACAAAAGGAACTCTAGTTGCGGTTTCCTCTAGATTTTCCATATGAACCATTGGTAAAATCTGGGGAGAACATAGGTTTTACAGGACAGTTGCTGTTTCCTATGTTTCCCTCCTCTCTCTATCCACACTACATTCACAAATGTAGATGTATGCTGCACAAAGCAAAACCTTGCTGCAGTGATATGATGTGTATATCATTGCATTAGCCATATTTATGAGGCTATAAGCAAATTACAGTTTGCATCATAGCTGTGAAGACAAGTAGTAATGCAACCACGTACCTTTCCAACCAGATGGAAATTTGCTAATGCAATAGGAAGTTGGTTATTAAATAGAATGAACTTCTGGTGTCAGGAAATGCAAACAGCCAGCACCACCAGATGAAGGGAAAATGGTAAATTCAAACACCAACCTCCTCTAAAGAAATATTTCTTCTTACGTTTGGAAAAAATGTCTGTGTTTCAGACCAGCTCCACCTGTTTTTTCGATTTGCATTTCTTAATTAAAAACAAACACTATTGTTTGTTTTTTCTTTTTACATTGTAGAACTTCATGCCAAACAGGAATACTCCACCCGGAGAGGCACAGAAAAAAGTATTGGCTTTAAACTTCCATGTATAATATGTTTAAAGTATTGAGAATTTCCTCAACAAAACCTGCACATCAACCAACCACCCCTAAAGCAGTGACCGCTCTAGGCTTTCATGCACACATACCAGGAAGCCAAAGGAAGATCATGGAGCAGCAAAATACCTACTGTCATGCCGCCCGTATTTTAAAAAGGGACTCCCAGAACAACAAGAAGAAAAATGTGCCATTGGCCTAGCACTAACTCTTATGTATTAGGGATGTATAAGCTGCAGAGAGGAGAAGGGCTGAGAGAGTGATCAATGTATTCATTTGTATTGCCACTCTCTCATACTCAAACCAAGGAGAGAAGCAGCACCTTTGAAGAAGCAAACATTTCAACTGCTCTGTTGGTTACTTTAGCCTTGAACAGAGACAATACAGCAATCATTGATTGTGAAGCAGTGTTCAAACCTGTGCCATTCAAAGTGCTTGGAGGAGTGAGAGGTAAAAATCTTAGGCCTATTTATGGCTTTTCTCCCTAGGGAAATTGCACCAAATGGCAGTTAATTTTCAAACAATCTGTTGCACTCCATCGGAAGAAAAGTTTGCTCTTTAGAAATATTTTATGAGCCCCAGGTGAGTCATCTCTGGCAGGGATGATTAAGCAGTTTAAAGAGAGGAGATGAACATAGTTGGAGGCAGGGAAATCATTTCAATGTGTTATTCAATTTGGAGGTAAAGTTTTGACAAGGCTTTCCCCAAGTGCCCCCTCTAGTACATCAATGAAAACAACAAGCCATTACTGCATGAATATTATTTTTTAAAATAGTGAAATGAATCAGCCAAATCCTATTCAGTACAACTACTGCTGTTTCCATTCTGTTTTTCTCTTCTATTTATGTCCTTGATACCATGTTCATAGTAGCTAAAAACCTAGTACTGTACAATGTGTATTACATTCTTTATTGAATGTTACATAGTGGATAAGCATTTAGGGTGAAACCCTATCTCCATTGAAATCAATAGCCAAATCTTCACTGAAGTCAATGGAACAGGATTTCAACCTTGAAAACTGGCCTCTTTAATATAGTGTATAATTTCAAGCCACTACATTTCAAAATATATTTCCATAGGCAATGTGACAGAAGTTATGGGCATTGTGTGTTCACTATTTCAGAAAAATCAGAGTATTGGGTTTTAATTTCTTTGTGCACCAATTAACTATCTGTAAAATTGTCCCAACACGTACCATATAGTAGCACTGAGAGGGTTAACTGATTCCTGTTTGGAAAGTCCCAGAAATGCCTGTATGAAAGCTACTATATATATATATATATATATGCACAATGTCACATGGAGGTGCCAAGAGTGGCTCCATAATTAAGGGTGCACCAGCATTTTCCCCTTAATGGAAGCTTTGCAATTTTCTAGAACGTTTTTTTCCAAACAATAATCAAGACAAGTACTGGAAATGGTAAATCTTCACATATTTGAACTTTCTGAAGGGTACATTTGGGTGGAAATGTTATGTACTTGTTAAGCTACTTCCTTTTTAACAAACAAACAAAAATCACTTTCCCCAGATTTTCAAACTGAGAGTCTTAACTCTTTTTTTGAACCCTCTCATTTATAAACTAGGGCACACAGAAACCTCAGAATTCATGTTATTCATAAATAGACAAAAGTAACCAGCAAGAGCACAGAAACATTTTTTAAAAATGACAAGACCTCTTAGCCTCATTGATTGACAGTAGAGCTGGTGGGAGTATACATGTTACAACAGAAAGCTCTCAGCTTGAAAGTTGACATGCCAGAAGGTTTCAGGCAGAGAGAAGATTTTCCAGACTCCTTTCCTCACAGTTCATTGAAGATCATACAACAACATGTGGTTGGCATATTAGTAACTAGGGCTATTGATTAATCGCAGTTAACTCATGCGATTAACTCAAAAAAACTAAATCACAATTAGAAAAATTTATTGTGATTAATCGGTTTTAATCACACTGTTAAACAATAGAATACCGATTTAAATTTATTGAATATTTTTGAATGTTTTTCTACATTTTCAAAAATACTGATTTCAATTACAGCACCAAATACAAAATGTACACTACTCACTATTTTTTTATTACCAACATTTACACTGTAAAAATGATAAAAGAAACAGCATTTTGCAATTCACCTCCTACAAGTTCTGTAGTGCAATCTCTTTATCATGAAAGTGCAACTTACAATGTAGATTTTTTTGTTACATAACTGCACTTAAAAACAAAACTTTAGCGCCTACAAGTCCACTCAGTCCTACTTCTTGTTCAGCCAATTGCTCAGACAAACAAGTTTGTTTACATGTGCAGGAGATAATGCTGCCCGATTCTTGTTTACAGTGTCACTGGAAAGTGAGAACAGGTGTTCCCATTGCACTGTTGTAGCCAGTGTTGCAAGATATTTACATGTCAGATGCGCTAAAGATTCATATGTCCCTTCATGCTTCAATCACCATTCCAGAGGACATGCATCCATGCTGATGACGGGTTGTTCGTGATAACAATCCAAAGCAGTACGGACTAACGCATGTTCATTGTCATCATCTGAGTCAGATGCCACCAGCAGAAGGTTGATTTTCTATTTTGGTGGTTCAGGCTTTGTAGTTTCCGCATCAGAGTGTTGTTCTTTTAAGATTTCTGAAAGCATGCTTCACACCTCATCCCTCTCAGATTTTGGAAGGCACTTCAGATTCTTAAACCTTGGGTCGAGTGCTGTAGCTATTTTTAGAAATCTCACACTGGCACCTTCTTTGTGTTTTGTCAAATCTGCTCTGAAAGTGTTCTTAAAATGAAGAACATCATCTGAGACTGCTATAACATGAAATATATGGCAGAATGCAGGTAAAACAGAGCAGAAGATATACAATTCTCCCCCAAGGAATTTACACACAAATTTAATTAACACATTTTTTTTAATGAGGGTCATCAGCATGGACGCATGTCCTCTGGATTGATGGCCGAAGCATGAAGGGACATACGAATGTTTAGCATATCTGGCACAAATGCCTTGCAGTGCCGGCTACAAGAGTGCCATGAGAATGCCTGCTCTCACTTTCAGGTGACATTGTAAACAAGAAGTAGGCAGCATTATCTCCTGCAAATGTAAACAAACTTGTTTGTCTGAGCGACTGGCTGAACAAGAAGTAGGACTGAGTGGACTTGTAGGCTCTAAAGTTTTACATTGTTTTATTTTCGAGTGCAGTTATTTTTTGTACATAATTCTACATTTGTAAATTCAACTTCCATGACAAAGATTGCACTACAGTACTTTTATTAGGTGAATTGAAAAATACTATTTCTTTTGTTTTTTACAGTGTAAATATTTGTAATAAAAATAATAATATAAAGTGAGCACTGTACACTTTGTATTCTGTATTGTAATTGAAATCAATGTATATGAAAATGTAGAAAACATCCACAAATATTTAAATAAATGATACTCTATTATAGTTTAACAGCGCGATTAATAGCTATTAATTTTTTTAATTGCACAATTAATCATGATTACTTTTTTAATCGTTTGACAGCCCTATTAGTAACACAAGAGATTCCATAAATACAATGTGTTTAGAGACAAGAACCTATAAACAGAGCCTGTTAAGGCATAAGCACCATGTTTAGGGCTCCAGCTCATGGAGTCAGGCAATTACATCAGAATCTCAGCTTTCATTAAAGAGAGTGTCTGGCATCATGGTTGCAAAGAAAACCTAGAAAATGTGACCTAAATGTAACCAAAGCAGAGATGTCAGCCTGGGTCCACAGACAGCCTGAAACCACAGCACTGAAAGGTGGGAACTGTCCATGCATCTATGTATGTGTTTACTCCAAGGTTTACTGCAATCGGGTCTTCAGCAGAGGACCAGATATGCTAGCATACTTGACCCACCTATTCAGATACACCATAGCTGCTAAGTTAAGTATTGGGTGGGGCCCTAATGATGATGCTGCCCCATGTTGCTCCTGAGAAAGGGTCCTAAACTGCTGCTTCCCAACTATGGTGCATCTAGGGCCCCACATGGCCTAATTCAGCCCTGCTTGGAAGGAAGACAGGTTAGGACTGGAGCATGAGAAGGATCACAAAGATCTTCAACAGAGAGAAGGAGGCTCAGCTTGCTCCAGCCCTTACAGGTACAGCTCTTACTCTATGTATCAAAGAACAGCACATTCTCCATGAAGGCAGAGTTGTTACTTTGGATGACAATGAAAGTTACGCAATTGCAAATGGGAAAGGAGGAGGTCCATATGATTTTGAAGGAAACAGGGAATTCTCCATAGGATTGTAACTGGGGAGGGGACACACAAGAGAGTCTCTTTACTAACACTATGAAAGATAAATAAATCCATGTTTTATTTAGCAATATTTGTATTAAGCTATAGCAAAAAGAATAACACTAGTGTAGCGACAGAAAAGTACCATTTGTTTTGTTTTAAAGCTACTGTACAGTATGGCTATGACGTTGTAATAGTGGCACTTGCAAAAAAACACATTGCGCAAAGAGCCTCTCCCTTCTGCACAAAAATGCAGGAGACAGCCATAAATGGGCTTCAGGGCTGTTGCACTGCTTGTCTCTCTAACAGCCCCAGAGGAGATGTGTCTGGGAGAAGAGCCATGTCACGCACAGCATAGCTGAGCTACCTCGTACTGTCAAGAGCACACCTTTTCCAGGGGGATGACAAAATTCTGCTTCCCACCATGCTGTCCCCAGCACCTGTGGGAGTCATTGTGCCTTTTAAAAGGCACAGATCCAAATTTTCAAAAAATTGCACAAAAAAGGTGCATGCATTAATTTCCTACACCTGAATCAGGTACATAATTGCCCCAATGCCCACAAATCAGGCAAAGTTGCTCACAAAACGTGTGTGTATGCATCTTTATACAACCTCCACCCAGGCAGGAGCAGTAGTCAATCGGGTGGGTGCATTGCCCCTTTAGGCCATAATGCTTCCAAAGGAACCACTGTATTGTACTTCCTTCCCCTCCTTAACATATCCATACCTGACAGGAGGCATAATTTTGCCGTTTTTTTAAATATGATTTCATTTGACTGTATGATTGTTATATTTTACTGTAACAGATGTGCTTTAACTATAGTTTAAGAAATACATTTTACATGTATTCTTGAATATGCCCATAAAAAAGTCTAAAGACTATATTTTTTAAGTACAATAGAATGATTCAGTGGAGGGACTCCTCTGTTAATACCATTTAAAGACATACCTGTATTGATTTGAGAGACGGCTGCTGAAAACACATTTTCACTAATGAAGGTCTCTTTGCTTACAGTTACAAAAGCAGCAATAGATGGAACGATAAACGAACCAGGAGCCAGTCTCTCATAGGTTAAGTATTTCCCCATTTTTGATTATTAACAGATGTAATTATCTAATAATAAAAAGAGTTGCTGCTAATTACTACAATACTGAAGAGATTTATTTTATCTTGTACCGCTTGAAAATTTGACATCATTCTTGGCTCCAGCATCATCCCCCCAATTATAGTCCCCTGGAAGAGTGAAAACAACGAGAGCCATTAAATATGTCACAACACAGAGTGAAGGGAAGAAGTGCTGGAAGTGGAGGGTTTTCAAAGAAAGCAGAGGAAATCTTGCAGCACAATGAGTTCAGAATATGTTTTTTCTTCTCTCCCTCCTCCCCCTCCCCATTTTATGACCTAAGAACTGGCGCAAAAGGGGTGTGTTCTTTCAGGTTTATAGCCTTGACTAATGGAATTGCTCTAAATAACATTTTGATCTTGTAAGGTCACACAGAGTGCTATACCTTTCCTTTAATGATTCAGGTCTGGACCAAGCATTTCCCAGAATTGAGATGGTAATGAAGTCATTAGTTTCTTCCTACTTGAAGCTCTAGTAAGAAAGGGGAATTCTATGGGTAAAGTCTGAGTGGGCTTTTTTCATAAAGCTCATACCCAGCTGAGCTGTAACACCTGTTACATTTTCCCAGGAGCTTGAGACATAGGGCATTTCCAATCTATTTGCTCTTCTTCTTCTACACCACATTGACAAAAGCTGGAGAACGGTTTCTAAGGCAGTGCTAATTGAAAATCTGACTGGTGCAAATGTTAACTCGAGTACCACATAAGACACTGATTATTATTTCCTCATTGTCTTTCATAATGCAAGAAATGCAAAACTAAATTTAATTGATACACATTTGAGCCTCTCCCCCCATCCCAATAAATTGCATTTTTATCTGTAGTCTAAAAGAGGAAGGCCCAAGAAAATCAGTTTGAAAATTATTCTTACAGAACACTTTTTGATAGCAGAAATATAGGTCACTGTTCAGTTCAGAGGCACAGAACCAAGACACAATAATTAACCAGTATAGAGTTAACAAGAATATACTATTCTAACAGGAATATATTAATCTGCAAAGGGGAAACTGTAAGAAAATAAAGTTTCCTAAGAAAACCTAATAAAGAGAAATGTTCATTGCTCAAATGAGGGTCTGTGGAAACCGGTTATAGAACAAAAGCAAATTTGGAAGATATAGTTCTAAATCTGCCACTGATTTTCTTTAATAGATATAAATGAAGCATAAACAAACATACACGCATTTTAAGAAGACTCCTCTTGTCACAAAATTACCCTAGGCCATCACACTCACAAGTGCATGTAAATAGTGCAGTAACCATAAATTCATATAAATACCACAGTAACCCATAGGCAAAAACTGGCACATATCCTGCTATATCACCTCAGGACTGCCTCTTGCCAGATCTCCCAAAGTGAGTTGATGTGAAAGCTATGTTTTATATAGAACCATCCCCAATATTCTTTGCTCTATACTTGTAATATACTACTGCAGCTGAGGTCAGAGAAAGAACTCAAGCTGGAGTATCATTAGTTCAAGAAAAAGGAAGCTGCTGGCAGGGCTCTCTCAATAGGGTCTCCTTGACTTTGGAACTTGCTCCCTCCATTAAGCCAACACTGGCCAGTCTTATTGACCTTCAAGGCATGCAGCAAAACTTAGCTTTTCACTGGGGCTTTGGGAGTGAGGGGGTGTTTGTTTACCTTTTTGCTGAAGGGTTAGTTGGCTAATGTTGTAGCTGTATACAGCTTTATATCTGAATCAAAAGGCTTATTTTTTTTAATTACTGACTCAGTCATACCCCCATTGCCTTAAAAACAACACGTAATTCACAGAGCACCTAGAGTCAAAGCCAGAATTTCTACCACCTTGCACATTGGGGCCATCGTTTACATTGGTGCAAAGCAGTTGTAAAACGCTGCTAAATCAGAATTTGGCACAGGTGAGAATGCCTAATCAAAGTACAAAACAGCTGAGAATCAGGCACTTAGAATAGAATTGAAGTTCTTGCACAACTCAGGAACCTGTAGCAAGCCTATAGATAAGAGGGAGTCTGGATAATGCAAAGAACAATCCTGCATTTGCAGGAAGATGGACTGGACAAAGTAATTTTCCATGTCTAATTTCTATAGTTCTATTATGTATATGTATATAGAACAAAAATTCAGGGCTACACTGTCTGTTCTAGAGATATACAAAATGTTCATTGCTACAGTCTAAATTAAGGAAAACCCACTCACAAATATCAAGCTAGCTTGTTATTTATACTTATCTGAGCTTGTAAACCTTTTACTGGAACATTTTGCTCTACTAGACAGATGTAAATCATTAGAGACTGAGTACAAATCACACAGTAATTATTCTTGATCCCCGATTGGCCAAGTCTACCCCATGTGATTGGGAGAAGCCATCATAACAGTTGCAGGCAAGTATTCACAGAAATCAGCTAAGTGCAGCCTCTCTGTGAAATTTCAGTTTCCAAAACAAAACTATATAGTGTACTGTCAAGGTTCCTCCCCCACTCTGAACTCTAGGGTACAGATGTGGGGACCTGCATGAAAAACCTCCTAAGCTTATCTTTACCAGCTTAGGTCAAAACTTCCCCAAGGTACAAAATATTCCACCCGTTGTCCTTGGACTGGCCGCTACCACCACCAAACTAATACTGGTTACTGGGGAAGAGCTGTTTGGATGCGTCTTTCCCCGCAAAATACTTCCCAAAACCTTGCACCCCACTTCCTGGACAAGGTTTGGTAAAAAGCCTCACCAATTTGCCTAGGTGACTACAGACCCAGACCCTTGGATCTTAAGAACAATGAACAATCCTCCCAACACTTGCACCCCCCCTTTCCTGGGAAATGTTGGATAAAAAGCCTCACCAATTTGCATAGGTGACCACAGACCCAAACCCTTGGATCTGAGAACAATGAAAAAGCATTCAGTTTCTTACAAGAAGACTTTTAATAAAAATAGAAGTAAATAGAAATAAAGAAATCCCCCCTGTAAAATCAGGATGGTAGATATCTTACAGGGTAATTAGATTCAAAAACATAGAGAACCCCTCTAGGCAAAACCTTAAGTTACAAAAAAGATACACAGACAGAAATAGTTATTCTATTCAGCACAATTCTTTTCTCAGCCATTTAAAGAAATCATAATCTAACACATACCTAGCTAGATTACTTACTAAAAGTTCTAAGACTCCATTCCTGGTCTATCCCCGACAAAGACCAGCATATAGACAGACACACAGACCCTTTGTTTCTCTCCCTCCTCCCAGCTTTTGAAAGTATCTTGTCTCCTCATTGGTCATTTTGGTCAGGTGCCAACGAGGTTACCTTTAGCTTCTTAACCCTTTACAGGTGAGAGGAGCTTTCCCCTGGCCAGGAGGGATTTCAAAGGGGTTTACCCTTCCCTTTATATTTATGACATGTACATTTGTAATAAATCTTCATACACAAAATCATTGGACCAAATTCTTCCCTCAGTTATACCCATGTGCAACCCATGGCAGACATTGGCCCACTGCCCTATGTAGTTAGGAAGGAAAACAATGTAGGAATTGAGACAGGATAATTTTGCTTTTGTGTTCCCACAGTTCCCTCTGCTTCACCACTTCTGCAAGCCTTGTTCCCTCCGACCCACAACATCCTGTTTGTCTTCTCCTCCAATAACTGTCTTCATGCTTTCTTCCACACTGCCCCTCTTGCATGGAATACCCTCTATAAACTAGGACACAAGGCAGGTCACTTGTTCTAAATCCTCCCAAACAACCAAACTCTACTAGGAAGACTACACGATCTAACCAACTAACAGTGGTTCAGGAGGGGGCCAGTTGGGGATGGTTATGTATCTATTTAAGTGGTGATTGCATGTTCTATTCCTCTCCTCCACCCTTCATCCATCACTTTTCCTCTCCATCTCTAAGCTTTTGGGGCAGGGACTGTGTCTAATCACGAGCTCAACTGTGGCTTTGGCATCAGCCCCAAGTATGGCAGAGTGCATAGCTCCCAAGAGAAGACCAGGAACCAGATTTTGAATCAGGAATTCAGATCCCTTGTTTCCCAGCCTTGCTCTGGAATGGGGCAGAGATGTAATCAGTTCCAGACCTATGACTGGCACAGATTGCTTCCTTCTCTGTGCTAGCTCAGCTATGCTGGTTGGCACATTGTGGAAGATGGAAACAAATCTCCACGCATTCCTTGCCCATCTGTACCAGAAGGTAAGGAGCAGTCCCACACAGGCTACTCTCCCTCCCACTCTCCTACTCCCAACATATGTTGCCAGCCCCTGCATAGACATGTACAGCAGGTCACAAGCTGGCCCTATGTTTGAACAACATCTAGCACGATCATAATACAGAATAAGAAGAATCTTCAAATTGTAATTAGCATCATCATTGTATTTTGCCAGTCTCCTCACTGATACAGCCCAAAAATAAACAGAGGCCTAAGAATCTTTCATAGTTCATTCTGTCTGGAATGAATATGATTTCTTTGCACTTGTCCCAAAAAATAAGAAGAATGGGGTCAATAGCAATAGCATCAGTGGCCCCTCATCCCAGCCCCAACATCCTATAGAAAAGTGTAAAGAGCACAAATGTCAGTGGCGTCTCCTAGTTAAGGTTTATAAAAATGTTTACAGCCTAACCTCATGTTTTCATTTGCTTATAACTTTTTGAAACTTTTATCACTCAAGTGGATTAATTATTATTTATTATTATTTTTGTAGATTTTATGTCTGGCCCAGGTTGATTTTTTCCAGAAGTATGGTTCAACAGATTGAGTAAGAAGAAAATAGTTTTCCCCATTATAAAAAATTATTTCAACTATTTTTTAAACAGATTGCAGTTTTCTCAACCTGCTCTTAAAAACACAGCACATACAGTTATTAAACTCCAAACACATCCCCTCCCTAGGGTTTGGCTTTATTATAAGAAACAAAAATAGTCTTCTGCCCAAGTTTAGCTGTTCTTAGAGTCTTCCTGCGGAACTGCAGAGCCCACACCCTAAAGAACCACTTCCTCTCCTTATCTTTAATAGAGTTAATGAGTTACCTGGGGAGTTGCCATAACCTACCAAACCCTCTCCCAGCAGGATCAACATCTGCTAACTGGGTGGTGTATTTCATGCAAGGAAAATACTACTAGCATGTTACACAGCTTCACAGCCAAAACACCCTATTGACAAATCAAAGCATTAACATAAAATAAAAATATCATAAATCAGCCCCCCCCCCAAAATCAGATTGGATTAAAAAAAATCAGGAGATTTTTGTTTAATAAGTTGGATGTTACTATAAACCTTCTGGTGTGACTTTAGGATTTGCATTTGCAAGCATTTCTCCATAACCTTGACAGGTTAGAAATTAAAAAATGAAAGCTGAGATTCTCAAATAATCATGTGACTCCAAGCTTTGGGGATTTAAGAAAACCACCAAATCACTATGAGACTTGTGATAAGAATCATGACAGCTGACAAATGGCTTGAGATTGAAAATTGAAATGTGATGTGGGAATACCTCTGTGTGTACCAGACAAAATTGGTTTTGATTTGACCAAGTTATGACCCTTTGAAAATCATGTACCAAGAATATGCAACACATTTTCACAGCTCATGAAGCGTGCAGCTAGGGAAGAATAAAAGGATGTGAAAGAGTTAGGTAGTGCTGCTGCCTACACTGTAAGCTGTGAAGTGCCTTAGGAGGTGCATGGATGAGGAAGACACAAAGGTGCAAATTTTCACATAGGCTGCTAATTTTAGGTGCTTCAGCTTCAGACAACCTAGACTTAAATTTCAGAGATAAGTACTTGCCATTCCCATTCACGTCAGTTGGAGTTGTGGATACTCAGCACCTTAAAATATCAGCTACAAGACTCTAAAACTGGGCACTCAGAAGTTGAGCCATCCAAAACCAACAGCCTCCTTTGAAAGTTTTGTCCAAGAGCCCGCCTTTCAGACAACTGAAGTTAGTGGGACCTGTGAGCAATCAGCACCTCTGAATATTAAGCCTTACTTGTCTCAACTGGGTACATGAAAATGGAAGCACTCAAGATTAGTGGACACTTTTAAAAATATGGCACAAAGGGAATTAGGCACCTAACCTGCTTAGATGTTTTTGAAAGTCCCACTAGCTGCCTAGTCTACATCTTTAAACATTTAAATCTGGTTCATAGTTACTTGCACAGCTGCTGAAGATCACAGGAGATGGGTCCTCTGCTGAGGACTTCCCGAGATATATACAGGACAGAGCCTCCCTCCTGCAGACATCAAAAGGCGAACTGAATAGGGTGGTCTGGTGGTATCTGACCATAGAGTTCCACTGTGTGATATTTACACAGACCAGAAAATTTCTGGAGTCCGAGAGGGTGAAACTCTTTTTTATGTTTTATTCTTTCTCTCTCCTGCCTCCCCTTTATCCTTTTCTTTTAAAGAGACTTAACATAATTCTTTTGTATGAAATTTCCTAAGAGAATGTTATGGGGACATTCAAAATTCCAGAAATTCTAAAATTAATGTTGTGCACATGATATTAATTCCACTATCAACATGTAAATATATAAGGGGCAGATTTAACTGAATTTCACAATATTTTTCAAATAAAATCTCATTGTATTCAAATTCCTCTGAGGAACTTACTTCTGCTGAGTTGGCTAAGAAAAACAAGTTAAAACAAATCAAACCTCAGTTAACTGAAAGGGAACAAATTGAAGAGAGTCTACAGGAGAGCAACAAAAATAGGTTTAGGGAAAAATCACTTATGAGGAAAGATTGAAAGAATTGAGGATGTTTAATCTGGAGAACAGAAGGCTGAGGAGGGCCCAGGATGAAATCCTCCAATATTAAAAAGGAAACGGATGGTGATCAATTGTTCTCCATGTCCACTGAGAGTAGGACCAGAAGTAATCAGCTTTGTTTGTAGCAAGGGAGATTCAAGTTAGATACGAGGAAAAACTTTCTAATAGCAAAGAATAGTTAAGCACTGGAACAGGTTACCAAGGAAGGTTGTAGAATTCTTGTCATTGGAGGTTTTTAAGAACAGATTATAAAAAAACCTGTCATGGATGATCTAGGTTTATTGGTCCTGTCTCAGTACAAGGGAGACAGACTAAATGAGTTCTGAGGTCCCTTCCAGCCCTACATTTCTGTGTGATTTCTTCACTGAGATTTCCAGTACTACCCAATTGGACTAGTGTGATGAGGAGTGATAGCCCACTCCTCTTATGATATCTGTGGGGTGATTGTGGTGAGTGAACAAGTTGACCTTCCCAGACTTCCTCCCAATTCAAACACCTCAAGAAGGAAGAGCAGGGTCAGCCACTCTCCTCCCCAATGATGTCAGGAAGAGGAAGGAGATCAATCAACATCCCACAAAGAACAGGGGGAGAGGAGGCAAACAACCACCTGCTGTCAGAAACATCAGAAGAGGGAGGGAGTCTGCAGGACACTACCCCTCCTAGCACATAAAACAGCAAGAGAGAGAGAGACATACACACACAGAGAGACTAGTATAGAGAGTAGTGGGGAAATTCAGAAATTGTACATGGTCTTGACCTAAAAAAGGGCAAAATGTTTTCTGTGGAGTTCATTTAAACCTGGAATCCAATGTGAATCTCATATACAAGACTGAAAAAACCTGAAGGACCCTATAAAGCAAAGTCACCGAAGGTATGTCTACACTACAAAATTAGGTCGAATTTATAGAAGTCGATTTTTTTAAAAAGCTATTTTATACAGTCAATTGTGTGTGTCCCCCACTAAACGCATTAAGTCAGCAGAGTGCATCCACAGTACCAAGGAGTGATACAGGAGGGCCAAGGAGCAGTGGGAGATTGCTAGAGGGGAAATATATAAGCTCAAGGCTAATTAAGGCATGGTCCCCTGTAGACTAGGGAAGGTGGCTGCAGGTTAATTGGAGCACCCGCAGTCAATCAAGGCCCTGTTAGGAACCTAATAAAACCCTCTGCTTCAGGCAGACAGGGGAGGAGGAGGAGGAGGAAGGAGCGAGGACTGGAGCTTGGAGGTGTGTTGAGAGATTTGGAAGACTTGAGTACTGAAGTAAGGGAGACCCTGCCCCAGCAGGACAGGAAGACTCCCTTCCCCACAGCTTCTAAGGACAGATGGTAACCCCACCTAAGGGGGACAAGGGTAAGAAACCCTCAGGTGTTGAGAGGGGCTGGGACTCAGAGTGAGGAGCAAACCCAGACCCCTCCCCTGCTTCCCTCCTATACCACCTTCCTGGGCTACTAGCGGGGCCCTCAGCACCCAAGAGCACGGGCAAAGGGTGGCATTTTAGCTCCCCGCCAAGAAAAGCGCAGGACCCACCAGACTAACGCAATCACTGAGCTGCAGCTATCAAGGGTAGTGACTCTGGGAAATGTGCAGGTCATAGTGGATGACTTTGCTGCAATGGGATTCCCTAACTGTGGTGGGACGATAGATGGAACGCATATCCCTATCTTGGCACCGGATCACCAAGGAAGCAGGGACATAAACCAAAAGGGGTACTTTTCAATGGTGTTGCAAGCACTGGTGGATCACAAGGGACATTTCACCAACATCAACATGGGATGGCCGGGAAAGGTACATGACGCTTGCATCTTCAGGAATTCTGATCTGTATGAACAGCTGCAGCAAGGAACTTATTTTCCAGACCAGAAAATAACCATTGAGGATGTTGAAATGCCTATCATTATCCTTGGGGTCCCAACCTACCCCTTAATGCCATGGCTCATGAAGCCATACACAGGCACCCTGGACAGTAGTCAGGAGCTGCTCAACTATAGGCTGAGCAAGTGCAGAATGGTAGTAGAATGTGCATTTGGACGTTTAAAAGCACACTGGTGCAGTTTACTGTCTCGGTCAGACCTCAGCAAAACCAATATTCCCATTGTTATTACTGCTTTCTGTGTGCTCCACAATATTTGTGAGAGTAAGGGGGGAACGTTTATGGTGGGGGGGGGGAAGTTGAGGGAAATCGCCTGGCCACTGATTATGCACAGCCAGACACCAGGGCGGTTAGAAGAGGACTGCAGGGCATGTTGCGCATCAGAGAAGCTTTGAAAACCAGTTTCATGGCTGACCAGGCTACAGAGTGACAGTTCTGTTTCATCCTCCTTGATGAAAAGCCGCCCCCTTGGTTCACTCTACTTCCCTGTAAGCCAACCGCCCTCCCCTCCCACCTTCGATCACCGCTTGCTGAGGCAATAAAGTCATTGTTGTTTCAAATTCATGCATTCTTTATTAATTTGTCACACAAATAGGAGGATAGCTGCCAAGGTAGCCTGGAAGGGGTGGGGGAGGAGGCAAGGACAAGCCTACATTGCACTTCAAAACTTATTGAATGCCAGCCTTCTGTTGCTTGGGCAGTCCTGTGGGGTGGAGTGGTTGGGTGCCTGGAGCCCTCTCCCTCCCCCACCTTCTTGGGTGTCTGGGTGAGGAGGCTATGGAACTTGGGGAGGGCAGTTGATTACACAGGGGCTGCAGTGGCAGTCTGTGCTTTTCTTGCACCTCAACCATATGCCGGAGCATATCAGTTTGATCCTCCAGTAGCCTCAGCATTGCATCCTCCCTCCTCTCATCACACTGCTGCCACCTCTCCTGTTGTTCCAGCCATCTGTCCTCACGTTCATTTTGTGCTTTCCTGGACTCTGCCATTGTCTGCCTCCACGCATTCTGCTGGGCTCTTTCAGTTTGGGTGGACTGCATGAGCTCAGAGAACATTTCATCGCACATGCATTTTTTTCACCTTCTGATCTGCACTAGCCTCTGGCCCGGAGATGCTAGTGGCAGTGTTGAAACATTTGCAGCTGCGGGAGGAAAAAAAAGGGAGAGTAAAATTGAAAAAGACACATTGCCATTTAAAAGGAGGGACTGATATTTTTGCTTTAACGTGCAGCACAAACCCAACTAACCCCTGCCCTCCCACACCCAATTCTCTGGGATGATCGCTTCACCCCTCCCCCCACCGCGTGGCTAACAGCGGGGATGATTTCTTTTCAGCCACAGGCAAACAGCCCAGCAGGAACGGCCACCTCTAAATGGCCCCTTAATAAAATTCTCCTATTTCAACCAGGTGACCATGAATGATATCACTCTCCTGAGAATAATACAGAGAGATAAAGAATGGATGTTGCCTGAATGCCAGCAAACACCAGGACTACACGCTGCCATGCTTTCTTATGCAATGATTCCAGACTCCATGCTACTGGCCTGCCGTGGTAAAGTGTCCTACCATGGAGGATGCGATAAGGCTGCCCTCCCTAGAAACCTTTTGCAAAGGCTTTGGGAGTACCTCCAGGAGAGCTTCAAGGAGGCTTTCTGATCCCCAGACACGTTAACACACTTTTCCAGTAGCTGTACTGGCCACAAATGCATCCCAAATCTTCGGGGCAAATTAATACTTAAACACGCTTGCATATAAACCGTGTATTATATTTACGAAAGTACACTCACCAGAGGTGCCTTCTCCACCTTCAAGGTCCAGGAGCCCAGGTTGGGAGGGCATTGGCTCCAGTGTGATGAACAGTTCCTGGCTGTTGGGGAGAATGGTTTCTCTGCTTGCCTGGTGTGTGCTATCATCTTCCTCGTCCCCAAAATCCTCATCCCTGTTGCGTGAGACTCCCTTGCAGGAGTCCACATACAGGTGTGGGGTAGTTGTAGGGGCACCCCTAGAATTGCATGCAGCTCATCATAAAAGTGGCATGTCTGGGGCTCTGAGCCCGAGTGGGCATTTGCCTCTTGGGTTTTTTGGTAGGCTTGCCTGAGCTCCTTAACTTTCATGCAGCACTGCTGCAGGTCCCTGTTATAGCCTCTGTCCTTCAAGCCCTTGGAGATTTTTTCAAATATTTTGGCATTTCGCCTTTTGGAACGGAGTTCTGATAGCACAGATTCATCTCCTCATACAGCGATCAGATCCCGTACCTCCTGTTCAGTCCATGCTGGAGCTCTTTTGCGACTCTGGGACTGCATGGTCACCTCTGCTGATGAGATCTGCATGGTCACCTGTGATGATCAGCTCGCCACGCTGGCCAAACAGGAAATTAAATTCAAAAGTTCGCAGGGCTTTTCCTGTCTACCTGGTCAGTGCATCCAAGTTGAGAGCGCTGTCCAGAGCGGTCACAATGGAGCACTCTGGGATAGCTACTGGAGTCCAATACCATCGAATTGCATCCACACTACCTCAAAATCGACCCAGTGATGTCTATTTCAGCGCTAATCCCCTTGTTGGGGAGGAGTACAGAAATCGATTTTAAGAGCCCATTAAGTCAACAAAAATGGTTTAATTGTGTGGACAAGTGCAGGGTTAAATCCATGTAATGCTGCTAAATTTGACCTAAACTAATAGTGTAGACCAGGGCTGAGTTTCTCACATTTTTTCTCTGTATCCTCCAGTCTGTGGACCTCACTGTCTTTGAGAGTCATCCATTTTAACATTAAGGCTAACGTAAAACTAGCATTCCAGCACTGGCACTAGCAAATTTCAAGTGAGATACTGTGAGAGCATCCCCAACTCTTCAGACATTTCTACTTATTATTACCATAGAGTCTATGAACCATACTCATGGACCAGGACCCTGTTGTGCTAGATTCTTTACCAAAAAAAATGGTCCCTGCCCTAAAGAACTTACAATCTAGTTAAGTGCCTATATGATTGCCATTACTATAGTATCTGAGCACCTCACAATCTTTAATGGATTAATTTTCACGATACTCCTGTAAGGTCCAAGAGTTCTGAGGAAACTCAAACGTGAAATTGCAGAACTACTAACTGTAGTCTGTAACCTATCATTTAAAATGAGCTTCTGTACCAAATGACTGGAGGATAGCTAATGTGATACCAATTTTTTAAAAGGGCTCCAGAGATGACCCCGGCAATTGCAGGCAGGGAAGTCTGATTTCAGTATTGGGCAAACTGATTGAAACTATAGTGAAGAACAAAATTGTCAGACACATAGATGAACGTAATTTGTTGGGGAAGAGTCAACATGGTTTTTGTAAAGGGAAATCATACCTCACCAATCTAGTAAAATTCTTTGAGGGGGTCAACAAGCATGTGGACAAAGGGGATCCAGTGGATAAAGTGTACTTAGATTTTCAGAAAGCCTTTGACAAGGTCCCTCACCAAAGGCTCTTAAGCTGTCATCGGATAAGGAAGGTAGGTCCTCTCATGGATTGGTAACTGGTTAAAAGATAGGAAACAAAGGGTAGAAATAAATGGTCAGTTTTCAGAATGCAGAGAGGTAAATAGTGGTGTTCCCCAGGGGTCTGTACTGGGCCCAGTCCTATTCAATATATTCATAAATGATCTGGGAAAAGGGGTAAACAGTAAGGTGGCAAAATTTGCAGATGATACAAATTTGCTCAAGATAGTTAAGTCCCAGGCAGACTGCAAAGAGCTACAAACAGATCTCTCAGAACTGGGTGACTGGGCAACAAAATGGCTGATGAAATTCAATTCTGATAAATGCAAAGTAATGCACATTGGAAAACATAATCCCAACTATACGTACAAAATGATGGGGCCTAAACTAGCTGTTACTACTCAAGAAAGAGATCTTGGAGTCATTATGAATAGTTCTCTGAAAACATCCACGCAGTGTGCAGCGGCAGTCAAAAGAGCAAACAATGTTAGGAATCATTCAGAAAGGGATAGCTAAGACGACAGAAAAATAAATTGCCCCTATAAATCTATGGTATGCCCACATCTTGAATATTGCATGCAAATGTGGTCGCCCCATCTCAAAAAAGATATATTGGAATTGAAAAAGGTTCAGAAAAGGGCAACAAAAATGATTAGGGGCATGGAACAGCTGCCATATGAGGAGAGATTAATAAGACTGGGACTTTTCATTTTGGAAACGTGACAACTCACGGGGGATATGATGGACGTCTATAAACTCATTCCTGGTGTGGAGAAAGTAAATAAGGAAGTGTTATTTACTCCTTCTAGGGGTCACCAAATGAAATTAATAGGCAGCAGGTTTAAAGCAAACAAAAGGAAGTATTTTTTCACACAATGCACAGTCAATCTGTGGAACTCCTTCCAAGATGACGTTTTGAAGGCCAAGTCTATAACAGGGTTCAAATTAGAACTAGATAAGTTCATGGAGGATAGGTCCATCAATAGTTACAGGATGGGCAGGATGTTTGCCAGAAGCTGGGAATTGGTGACAGGAGATGGATCACTTGATGATTACCTGTTCTGTTCATTCCCTCCGGGTTACATGGCATTGGCCACTGTTGGAAGACAGGATACTGGGCTAGACGGACCTTTGGTCTGACCCAGTATGGCCATTTTTATGTTCTTATGAGATACGGAAGTGCTACTGTCCCTATTTTACAGATAGGAACTGAGGCTTACAACAATTAAAATTGTCCAAGGTCACACAGACAGGCTGTGGTAGAGCAGGGAATTGAAACCAAGTGCCCCAGGTTTCAAGCTTGTACCCTTACCCCAGGATAGCTTAATTATTTGTGCTTCAGGTTATTAGGAACTCTTTAATCAAGGTGAGAGGTACTGTTAGTTTGTTAAGTTAGCCATTAGCTTGTGTTTTATCTTATATTTCTTTTGTAACCAATCCTGACTTTTATGCATCATTACTTGTAACCACTTAAAATCTATCTTTCTGTAGCTAATAAACTTACATTTTTTATTTTAACCAGCATATTTGGATTAAGGTGTGTGGGAAACTCCATTTGGGATAATAAGGCTGGTGCATATGATTTTCCTTGAAATTATGAACTTTCTATGAGCTTGACTGTTCAGAATCATACTGATCAGTACAAGATGCACATTTCTGGGGGACAAGGCTGGGACTAGGAATTTGCAGATGTGGCCCTGTATGTAATTCATAAGTGATTGGTCAAAGCATTAATGTAACATACCTGGGAGTAGTTTTGCATGCTGAAGGCTGTGGAAACAGGCCAGGAGTGGAGGTTCTAACAACAAAACTGTGTAAAAGGCACCCCAGGCTAGAGAATTAAGGGGACACAGCTGTTCAACAGTCCAGATTGTACCCTGGGTGCAAGACCATAGTGAAAGGGTAGTTATCAGTGGTTCAGTCAAACTGGGGGAAACTTGTCTAGTGGAGTCGCTCAGGGGTCAGTCTCGGGTTCAGTACTATTCAGTATTTTCATTAATGACTTGGGTAATACAGTGGAGAGTATGCCTATATAATTTATGGATAACACCAAGATGGTCAGTGTTGCAAGCACTTTAGAGGACAGGATTAGAATTCAAATTTACCTTAATAAATTGGAGACCTGGTCTGAAATCAACAAGATAAAATTCAATAAAGCAAAGTCCTACACTTAGGAAGGAAAAGTCAATTGTACAACTACAAAATGGGAATAACTGGCTTGGGGTAGTACTGCTGAAAAGGATCTGGGGGTTATAGTGGATCACAAACTGAACATAAGTGAACAATGTGATGCAGTAGTGAAAACTACTACTATCATGCTGGGGTGTACTAACAGGAGTGTTGTATGTAAGACAAACAGAGGTAACTGTCTTACTCTTCTCATCACTGGTGAAGCCTCAGCTAGAGTACTGTGTCCAATTCTTGGTACCACACTTTAGGAAAGATGTGGACAAATTGGAGAGAGTCTAGAGGAGAGCAACAAAAAAAGATAAAAGGTTTTGAAAACTTAATCTAAGAGGAAAAGTTAAAAACACTGCACATGTTTAGTCTTTAGACAAGAAGACTGAGGGGAAACCTGATAACAGTCTTCAAATATGTTAAGGGCTGTTACAAAGTGGACAGTAATCCATTGAAAGCAGGACAAGCAGTAACAGGCTTAATCTGCAGCAAGCTAGATTTTAGTTAGATATTAGGAAAAACTTTCTATCTATAAAGGTAGTTAGACTCTAGAACAGGCTTCTAAGGAGGTTGTGGAATCCCCATCATTGGATCTGTGAGGTACAGTCAAAGTTTACTTGATCCTGCCTCAGAACAGGGGCTTGATGACCTCTTGTAGGTCTGGAAGGGACCTCAGTTCTATGATTCTATTCAGGAGTCAGATAAGATAAGCACAATGGTCCCTTCTGGCCTTTGACCCCATTATTCTCTGGGAGTCAGTCTCTACTTTAGCTGTTTCAAAGTCCTAGGCAAGAATTATGACAGACTAAAGGGAGCAACCATATTCCACTTGAAATTTTCTAAGGCCCTGTGTGAAGATGTTCAGATTTTGGAAATGTATGTAGTGTATTTGGGCATTGGGGAAGGATCTGGAAATGCTTGGCAATATGGAGGTTTTATTAGTTGGGAGGGGAATCAAAGAGCTTCTCACTGGTATCTGTGATAGGCCAGGCACCAAAGATTATAAAATGTAGAGGAGGGGAAAGTTTTGACGGCAGGCCGAAAGAATGTGCCACCTTCACCTCCCCCCCTGCCAAAAAGCACAGTGCCCTATAAGGACACATATTGATGTTCATGTGTCCATGGTCAAGTCAGCGTTATAGGCAACCAAAACAAATTATAGGGAAAAAGGGAGGAGGAGAGAGAATGAATTAGTTTTGGATGTCAAAGAAAGTAAGAACAGACTTTGTTCATATACTGTTCCTATCCTCATTCAAACAGGTAAGAGGGGGAAAAAACTCCCTAGAGAAAAAAAGTCCCTTTTTATTTTGCTATAGTGCCCCAGGGAAGGGCCTCTAGCACACAGGCCCTGCTTTTACAAATGCTTCCCTTTCCTTACATGGGTCTTTTACTAAGAGTAAAAAATCCACATTCCTCATTTGTTTAGCCTGAAATCCCCTGCACATTCCCACAAACTACTTCCTTTTCTCTCTTTTTAGCAAAACTCCCTCTCTTTTTAATGAAGAGAAGTTCAGAGAGTTTTTCCCATGAATAGATGGCAGGCACCTGGGAGTTATGAATTTTAAAGTGATCATTTTCTTTCAGCCATTCTGGACAATGGGGATCTCCTTTTGACTCACTTTCACAGCTTTGAGAGGCTCTCAGATCAGCCACATTCCAATCAGATTGGAGTCAGATCAGAGCTGTGCTGGACTGCATCAAGGTCTCTCACAGAAAGACAAGGAGCAGATGGCCAACACTGAGCTCTCCTCCCCTTTTCAAAGTGCAATGGAAGGCAATGTGGGAAAGCGTTCCCCCAGCATTGCCTATTGATTTCTGAATAGGACCACCACATGCCACCAGCCTGTAGGTATGAACCTCTGTTAACAGATGGTGAGATCATTATGAGCAATTAATTCCTTTAATGTATCAGTGGGAACATGTTGGAAAGGATGATGCAAGCACAGAATGAATAGTGAACTTCTCATTCCTGGGGGAGAGCAGCAGCTACATCACTGAAGGATGGGAATATTCTTTCAGGAGCTTCTGTACATACTGAGAACCAGAATTAGCTGTTTGGTCCACAGAAATGAGGCATGTTTTTTATTAACTAATCATCCTTCCCTTGTTGATACTGATTAATAACAGATTTATTTCTAGATCATTTTTAGACACACAAAAATTCAAAACAATGGGGCGGAAAATTTAAGACTGTCTACATGTGATAGGAACGTAGGGAATTTGGTCTAAAAATTGAGGGAATAATGCTATAAATGTTTTGTTACATAAATTTCATTTATGATGGTTATAAATGAATATAGAAAAAACTATTTTGAACACTATATAACACCACTGTTTATATATAAAAGAAATTCATGCTCTCTCTTAGCACTAAAAATATATGCATGCAAAATAAACCTTGAACAGTCTTGTCTGAAAGTTTAAAAGGACTAAAGTATTTTATATAGAAATTATATTTTCTTTAAATTATGCAATGCAGAAAAAACTACACAAACTAGTTAAAAACAAAAATACTCTATATATACACACACAAATTGTGGTCTGGCTACATTAAAATTCACGTTGTTAATCACTGTAAAGACTGGGACATTTCTAATTTTTTCTCCTTTTTTAAATGTATACAAGAATTATTTTTCATTTTAGAGACAGAAGATGCAACATAGATGGCTAGTTAATTTTTGTCTTTAAGATGACAGGAAAATGTAAACAGGAAATACAGACAACTATTCACTTATTCATATTTAAATTACACTTTTTGCTTGTAATTAAGACACTCGAGTAGTGGCTCTGTTCATGAAATTTACATAACTGTACAATAGCTTGCCTAAGTGAACATCAAATGGTAGTTAACCTTGAAGTGTATTATCTTAATTGAATAAATCTGGCTATCGTTCAATAAATTAAAACCAAAAGATAATATACCTTTACACTACTAAAATTATTTTTAAAAATAATCTGGTTTTGAATGTTAATATGGTTCACTGTTGCTTTTCCTCTAGGTTTTTATTTATGCTGTAACAGTAGTCCTTTCAAAAAAATCATAGTACCATAGAGACACATACATGTTTGCTGCTTTTTCCACATTGTTTGCAGTTTGTGTCAGTGTCACATTCTGGAAAGCATTGATAAGAATATCAGAATATTGAATCAAAATGTATAATTTGCTTGTTTGAGATATTCCCTCCCCTACTTCCTCCATCCTTATTGGACTTCTGTCGCTCCCTTCCCCCACTGTGCACCAGCTGAGTATCCCATTGCACAGCAAGAAGTCTAGGTGGGAGAATATAGATTTTTGCATAGGTTAAATAGGAAAGCCACATTCCACCACATTCCCATTTAAATCAGATTTACATGGGGTGTAAATCCCCTCAGAATAGAGCCATTCACAAAGGGCTCAGAATATTCCCCTTACAATGTTGATTACATTAAATCAGTAACAATCACAGTAACAATGTTTCGGTAATTATATAGTTAAGGCAAGAGAATTGTGCAGTGTATTTATATTTTCATGAAATAAGTTAACGAAGAGCCACCTGTGCCTTGTAGCAGTTTTCAAGAGAAAATAGGAGAATACAGGTGTTCCAACAGTATATCTGTAGATTTTGTATATTAATTTGCAAACACTGAAACCTAACATATTGTAACTGAATGCAGCAACACACTGTTTAAAGGACAATATTTTGGGTTTTGTTTGGGTTTTTTTAACCACAAAAGACTATAGTTCCTTGGCTATCAAAAACAGCTGTAATTTGAGCTTCTCTCATTCTCACAATGTTCACCATTGTACCTTATGCAATATACATTGTACATGCTCAGCCCTAACCCATATGGGTAGACAAGAAGCATTCACACTGTGAATTACCATTTTTCCCAGCATCTAGTGCTAGTCAGACAGCACAATAATAAACTAGAAGCGCCTTTGTCTGTTAAAACATTGTTCTTCATTACTACATGAAAAGCAAATGGTCTTTGTACAGAGGAAGAGTGGCACACAACTGCTCTGGAAGTAGGGGAAGGAATTTGTATCATGAGCTGACCACCTCATAGATACAGATGCCAGTCATCAATCTTTTTCTCAGTAGCCCACCCATCTATGCCTTGGAAAAGATTTTGAGCAAGCATGTGTTCATTATTAGATTTAATGAAATAAGGGATTAGAGGGACTGCTTGCTTTCATACCCGGGGAGAACACCCCAAGCTTTCATCCACAGATGTTTAAGAAATCACTTCATCTGATTCCTTATTGATGCTTGGGTAAAGTGAAGTAAATCAGAAAGATCATTGTTTTTCTGGGACCATTTTAATAAGTATAATTATTCTAGCAATTTATCATGCAAATTTATAATAGATTACAATTGCTTAGCTGTTTTTATTGCAAAATAAATACAATTCCTAACCGGTTCTGTTTAGGTTCTTATATCATGCAATCACTATGGTACGGAAGCAGATAAGTTATGGGACATATCACGCCATGCACAAGCAACCCCTGGTTCCTCTCAGTTTTTTACATGATTTGTTCTCTATGAGAACAGAGTTTGCTCCTCTGCAGAACAGCCAGCAACACTGAAAACACACATCTTGGGGATCTGTGGAATCAGAAAGCCGCTACTTAGCGCCTTCTGCCTCTGCCCTGACTCTTGTCTCTTTTCTGCCCCTTCTGGCTCCTTGACAGTCTGACTCTTGCAGGATTTGTGCTACCAGGGGCCCCCTACAAGCTGTTGGGCTTGGAATGCTCCCATAAAGTGGGGTGTTAGGGCAGACACCTACCCTGGAGTGCCCCCTTGTGTCAAGGCTAATATGCCTCCTCACAGCCTGGTGCAGACCTGTGTGCACATCCCTGCCTCAGTTTCCCCTAGTGGGCTTTCAGTGAGATCAAGGAAGCTTTTATGTAGTGAACAATGCCCCCTTCTACCCCAAGCCTTCTACCCAATATCGTAGCTTGGGGGCGGGGAAGGAAGAAGTTAACTTTAGTCCATCCTCTCCACCTGAGTCCATCCATCTCCTTCTCCTCCATCCAGGCTCCTTACCAGCGAGGTGTTCTTGATCTGGGACTGCCCTCTGACCACCACCTGGAGGAAGGGTTCCCTCTCTGGAGTTCAGGATCCCTACAGAGGTCAAACCACTGCAGCTTTTCTCCCGATAATATAGTTCATCTGGGATCAGACATGCCTGCTGCTGTCTGGTAAGGTCCTTCCACATCTCCCTAGGCCTACGGTTTGAAACTCTTAGCCCTTCCCTTTCAGAACCTCTTCCTTCTGTGTGTCTTCTTTCCTGGTGAACTGCCTAATCAGCTCTCCTGAGAAGTCCCTCCCCTCAGGAGCATCCTGTTTTCTAGAACCTCCCAATTGAGATCTCATAACCCTCTATAAGGCCCAGGTGTTCCTTGGCTAATTAACTGGTGCCCAGCCACCTAGGCAATTAACTACTCACAGGTGATTCTGGATTGGCTTGTTCTCCTTAGCTAAGTCTGTCACAGACAGGTTGGGGGCCTGACCCCACCTCAGAGGGCCAGCTACCCTGAGGCATGGGGTTTCCACAGCATAAATAGAAAAGAGTAATTCACTGGAGTGACAGTGCTGACTCTGCATCCATTCCCCAAGCCGTTCCGTCCTACTCCTGTCCACAGACAGATCCCATACCTCACAGGTTCTCTGCAGAGTCAAGGAACATTGAAAACCATGCAGCAATGGGCGCGGTGTCCCTTTTGGCATCTGGATCTGATGGACTCTTCTATCCTTTACTCATAGAAGCAGAAGGTACCATATGGCCCTGTGCCTCCAAATACAAAGATTACAATAGTCTGTTGTTACCAAGACAATTAAGCACTGGTAGATGGAAGTGGAGCTGCCTGCCAATGAACAGTTATAAATACATTCAGTGTAAATAAGTCATATTTTAGAATCTAATGAATTCTCTTTACACTGTAGATTTACTAGGAAGTTATTAATTAGCTATAATAAATTAATAATGATATGTTTGCCTGTATAAATAATACTGTATCTCATAATATTAAGGTCATAGGTCAGATACAAGACCTCACTGCAGATATGGGAATTACGTTTTGAATTACATATGCCACAATCTTCAATTTTTAATACTCTAGAACAAGTTAATTTCTGATCTTTTATTGATTCAGGATGCCCATATTATAAGGAATAAGAACCAAGATTTTTCATTGATGGGTACCTAAAATTAGTCTCCTAAATCCCTGTTTAAGCACCAAAATAAATAGCCTGATTTTAAAAAATGTCTGAACCCAACAACTCCCATTAAAGTCACACTGCAATCAATGGTATTTAATACACAAAATTCAGGCCACTTTTTTAGGCAGCCATATTTGAAAATCTTGGACAATTTCTTACTACAAAAAGCAATTCAACCACGTGAGTCTTTCCAAGTTACATATGTTTCTTCCTTTAAAAGATATTTACTAAAAAAGATAAGAGCCATTTCCAAATAGTTTTATTTACCTTGTTTAATTGACAGTTATGTTTCCCATTAATATTAGGCTTAATATTTATTATTATTAAAACATCTGCCTTGTCTATATGCATTTTTCTGTCTTTGCCCATTTTTCTCTTTGTACGTCACAAATGAGCTATATCTGGTTGAAAAAGAAAATCAGTTCCAATCTGGAAGCAGAGAACATTTTGGCAATTACACGTTGCTAACAATACTTCAACAAGTTCCAAATCTGTTTCAGTGTTCAATCCAAGGGGTGGGAGCTCTCAGGCACTAAAAGCTTGCCTGGGATCACAGGTTGATCAGGTTCCTCATTTTACCAATACTCCATAACAAAAGGGGTTTTAGGATGGAACACAATTCTCTGACATGCAGCCACCCATTGATACTCTTATATACAACTCACTGATCTCAGAAGTGGCTGCACAACCTACACATATGGGCCGTCACTGAGAAAGTGTCAAAGAAAGGGGAGCCATGCATGAGCAATTCAGTCCAGGTCTGTTGCTTGAGTGAAATGGCAAGCTTCAGATCACATGATCTGGTTTCAAGAGAAGAATATTATGTTACTTATACTGATCCACCATCCATTACAAAATGTTGGGGAATGAAGTCACTCTTCACATTCATATTATTTGCTTTTAAAGAAGTTTGCAGGATCAGCCACTCTAACTTATAAGCAAAATCCATTAAAATATATATTCAGCTTGACTGGTCATACAATTCAAACCATGACAGCATTCAACCCCAAAATTCTTGGCAAACAGAATGATCCACCGCTTGTATACCATACATACATACATAAATACTCCAGCATTCATCACCTCCTTGCTATCTCTTTAGTTTTTGTTATTCTTTTAGAAACGTGTAAGTACTGTGCCTAACCTCTAGTCCTACCAGCAATATCCAGCTCTCAGATCAATGTTCTAAAGAATTCTGCTTTACTGAAACTTTACCAGGTTGCAGAAGACACAGAAATACTAGATATTTACCCAAAGCAAGTCCTCAGATCCAAATTTAAGATCTGAGTTTGCAACTCAGATTGCTACAATGGACCAAATCCAAACTCAAATTCTAGGAAAGTTGAGAGTCAAACCTGACTGATGCTCAGGTTCAAGAAAGTTTGAACACAGGGTTTTGAATCTGTGCATTACAAAGCTACAAAGTTCAGATATGGTGTTTGGATACAGAGTTTTGGTTTGATTTCACTCCTAAGAAATACACAAGGTAAATGTGGAATAGAAATCTCTTTCAGACTGCACACAAACAAAGGGTCAATGGAAAAAGAACTGGAAGTAAACTCTTCCTCTGTTGCTTACATGGTTTACTTGTACTCATTGGTCCACCATTGCTGTCTACAAAAAGGCCTACACAGTAGCTTTAACAGACAAATTCAAGCTCCGAATGGCTGTTAAATCCAGCGCCTATCAAACCCAGGGAGAGTGAAGTAGTTATAACAGGAGTGTGTGTATGAGAGCAAGAGTCTACAGTTAGTGAGATTCTCTTTGTAAAAACCAAACAGAAAATCCAAATCATGAATAGGATGCTTTCTATTCTGAGAGTTTGCTTAAAAGGATACAATCGACTTGAATATTTTTAGACTATTTTTGCTTTAAGATGTCAGAACCTACTATTTAAAAAATAGTATTCTATCATTTCATCTACATACCAGGACTATGGAGGATGCACCTACCTGCACATGATTTTGAACGGGTGCAACTGAACAGAGCAGCAAATGAAACAACAGCACATCAAGAAGGAAAAAGGAAGCATTTGTCTGGAAGGCCAGCAACTGTTGACTTACTATTATACTCTTAGAGTTGCCACCTTTCCAGGTTAGGCAGGACAACAGGAAGGGCCAGTGAACACGGGGTTTGGTCTCGACCTTTGAGTAGCTACCTTTTGGCAAACATAGGACATTTTGCAGAAGGAAGGAAAGAATGGAAAGAGAAAGCCAAATCACAGCCTGCCACGAATATTTCATCTCTCAGCAAATTAACAGCAGCAGTAACAATTCCAAAATAAATCACTTTCTATCCCATATCCTGCCCAGCATGGATCAGGTGCAAATGGCAACCAAACTTCCTCTCACCTTTATGCAGCCTGCATGCAGCATACTTGAATATGCTTTTCTTTCAAGTTACTTCCTTTCAGAATCCCTGAAGATATTCATTTCATTTTCATCATAATCAGCTATGACTATCCACTGGTGTGCTCTGCTCACCCTGTATCTATGCTATTGTCTATCTTTCCATGCATATGTCTGTGCTTCTCTCATGAATGTACTAGTCCTTTAAATTTTTTAATTAGAAAGCTGCTCTGTTTACTAAAAGCCAAAATGTATGAGTACATTTCTCAATTAGACTAATTAAGGTAAAAGTGATAGTCTTGTTGACATTGTTAAGTCCAATGACGCAGTCTATTAGTAATTAAAGCACATTGGAAGTTACTTAATTTCAAGGCCCTCCACAAAAAAAAAAAAAAAAAAAAAAAAGGGAGAATACATATCTATATGCCTTTTTGCTCTAGAATTGCGATTGCTGATATAGTGTCAGAGCCAGTGGTTGCTGCAGAAAGCAATACCTATGTAATACAGATAGCCCTGTGAGCTTAATCTTACCCATATTTCAAAATAGGATTGTCTTGTATCCCCTGACAGACATTGAAAGTTTGAATTTGGCAAGTGGCATCTTCCTCTCACTTTCATGGAAGGATGTCAAAGCGAGAACTGATGTTAAATAACATCTTTTTCTGAAATCAACATGTACTGAAAGATTACAAAAGAGGCCCTCTTCTTCCTGAGCTGTGGCAACTTCAGACTTTTTGCCTATTAAGACTTGGGTTGAAATCCTGTCCCCACTAAAGTCGGTGGGAGTTTTGTTACTGACTTCAATTGGGCAAGGATTTCATCCTTGAAGTTTAGCTTCAGGCAGATAGATTTCTGAAGAAAGCTAAAGATTTCAGCTTCTTAACAGCCTGCAATGCATTTAAATTCCACTGCAATTAAACTGATGGGAGACAAAACTGTAAAACCACTGATGTGAGAATGGCTAATGACTGTTGGTGCATTTGTACCCAAGCATTGCTCTTATTTTTGTACAATACCAACAACATGACCAGACATGTGGGTATTTGAAATATAAACAAGCTTACTATATAGGGACTAAGCAGGTAGCTTTGTGATAATACTATGCAATGTCAATAAAGAATCCCCAATTTGATTTTCAGTCATTCACTCCCTGAGCAACTGGATGCTCAGAACGCTGGAGGACAATGGATTCAGCTCCTAAAAGGGGGAGATTTGCACACTTCTCATCAAGAACCATTCAGAATATCTGACAATAGCATTGATAGTCTAAGGGAGTCCCATCCAACTCCTTAGTTGACAAGACGGTAGCTGTGATACATGGCTTCAGAGGTAGAGGATGGTTAAAACAAAGGAGAGTAATTCACCTTCTCTCTCTGCCTATCCTCTTCCAGCTGCCAATGGCCACCCATTCTTGTGTCTGGTTCTAATGAATGAAAACACTACATGGAAAAAATCAACCTCTCTCACAGTGCTTGTTCCACATTGATTGTCAGCACTTCACCACAACTTACATGTGACTCAGGGTGAGACCAGTCCATGAAGAGCTAAGACAGTCTCTCTTTGTATCACCTGGTCTGAAGCAATTATACACATTCAGAGCAAAGAAGCCAGATGCACAAACCATGCAATGAGCTTCTAGCAGGAATCTTATTTGCAAGAGTTGAACCAATGGAAAACATCTCTCACACAACTCTGCAGGTTCACTATTACCTAACTGCCTATGATGTTCTTAGAATTAGACATTAGTCAGGGTCAGTGTAGACTGGGATATGTAGTTCTGGCTATTTTGGAATGTGTGTGGCGTATACAGTTATGAACTTAGGATGCCCTTTATTTTCTGAGTACTGCAGTTTTAAATTTCTAAGCTGTTTCCCTATGTGAAGATTTCAGCAGCCATTTTGTTTTCTGGGTTCAATGCAGACTGTCAGAAAAGACGCATTCTGTGCTCTCATGAAGACATTGCTTTTATTCTCTCTGGTTCTGGTGTTCTCCTAATCTAAAATAAAGGTTTTTCTTACTGATGGAAAGCATACAATTAGAAACGGCTATTTAATTAAGAAGACTAAGCCTGGAAGCTGAAACACATGCAGACTTAGAATAATGTGTACATTTTATCAGTGAGGGTAGTTAACTGTTGGAACAGCTTACCTAGGGATGCGTGCCCAGATCAAAGGTATTTAGACTCCTAATTACCACTGAAGTCAATTGGAGGTAAGTGCCTAAACACCTCTGAAGATCTGGGCTACGGAGGATTCTCAGTCACTTGAATTCTTTAAAATCAAGATTGGATGCCCTTCTAAACATATGATCTAGTGAGTGAACTAGAAGTTTTAGGCTTGATGCAGTAATTAAATTATACTGTCTGTGTTATATAAAAAGGCCAGATCTTAAAATCTGTTTGCTCTTTACATGTAAAAACATAATATCTGAATGGAGTTCTCGCTATTCTCCTGGATTCTGGTATATTAGCAATTTACTAAATCCCTACTTAACAATTCACTGACCCTTCCTAAGGAAGAAGTTACACCCCTGAATGCATGTTCTGAGTCCATGTTAAGTTCCTCGGGAGACAGGCATGAGCCCATTTGAGGACTGAATTTGGCCCTTAGAGTTTACTGCAGTGATCCTGCCCTTTCTGATTCGTTGAAAAAAATAATTGATTATTTGCAATTTTTAACATTGTTTAGCATTCCCCCAGTTCTTACAACAAACTCACTGAAACTACAAATTCAGGTTTCTGACTGTGGAACATTAGGTGTTCTTGTCTTCAGTAAGTCAAAGGCTCCATGAATGTTTGATGGATTAGGACTGTTTGTCTATTGATATATAATGCACACAAGTGCACCTGGCCCAAAGGTGAAACAGGTGCATGAGCTGCTTCACTGCTACAAAATACTACAGTAGCTCCTGTCAAAAAAAAAAAAAGAAAGAAAAAGAAATGCTCAAGTGTATTTGAAAATCAAAATCTTTTCATACAGAAAATAGTGAATTCATATTGAATGGCATCTTATTAAAATCCTGTAACATACTATTGGGAAAGGCAGATTAAAATGGTATGTTTTATTGACAACCATCTTCTATGGGGAAAAATATGAACAAATACTTTACAAATCTCCAGAGTCTCCTGCTGGTGCAGTATTTAGTGCTCTTATGTGCGTACTATGCTAGCATGCCTGCCATTATTATGGGCACTATTATACACTCTACTAGTTAAGTTTGCCACTAAGTTTCCATAGTATATCTGAGTTTGCCCACCTCACCCCATCCCACCCTGGCATCCCTTCTAAAAAAAAAAAGAAAAGAAAAGAAAATCTATGCACAAAAAGTCACAGTATTTCAACATTGGTAGGTTAGATTTGGGGCTAAAGTAGAATTTTTCGATAAGATTTGAAGTGCTGTTCCTGAATTATAACATCCTAAAACTAGTGGTGTTCACCAGCAAAGATGTCGCACATGGCATCAAAATTTTGTTGATTAAAGTCTAGTTTCTGAAGCTATTGACTTGAATGTTAAACACTGCTGGGGATCATCCTCTCTGGCAATCTTGGTATAGCATGTCACACAACTGTTGGAAATTTTCTGTTCTATGCTACATACATTTTTATACCATGTTGATCACCGTATCTTCCAGTAGTGCAACGCCAACAAGAGGCTTTTGCGGGAGATATCAGGGGATTCTTCTGGACCTACTGAAGTCTGGGACAACCAATAAGCCGGATGAGGCTCATCACCTCCCACCTAACACACAAGCCTTAGGAGGCTCACCATGCCTCCTCCAACACCCCACAACCTTATCAAGCTTCAGAGGGGTAGCCTTGTTAGTCTGGATTGGTAAAAGCAGCGAAGAGTTTTCTTTGCCGCTCTTATCAAGCTTGTTAGTCCTAGAGAGCCTGCTCTGGCTTGTAAGTGGACAATATGGGTTGGAGGATGGTTTAGAGGCTTTTGGTTCATTTGGAGATCTGGATTCATGCGAGGCCTTGGGTGCCCCAAGGAGTCCCCAAGGAGTCTACTAAAGTTAATGAGGGGGCTGGATGCCCTGATGAGCATTCTTAGACTCTTAGAAAGTTATAAGGCTCCTAAGCCTCTCAGTTGCGGGAATCAGAGGAACAGGAAATGGAGTCTTCATTCCCTGGGACCCCATACATGGGGCCTGAAGAGCAGCAGAAATCACAAAGAGGTTCTTACCCTTGGTTCTGCTGACCCCCAATGTTTCTGCCAGACAAGTTTCTCTCTCAGACTCACACACCTCACTGCAGCTCTTAGGATCACAACCCCCATCTCTGGGACATTCGGAAGTTGACAGGACCAGAGCAGTACTTTTATTCACCTCAAACTTTACAGAAGAGCCCTGCTTCTGAGACCTTATAATATTTTGCAAGAGTGGGACTCCTTTTACAGACCATGGAAGTCTACAGCATCCAGGACTCCTCTTCACAGATGGGAGGTGGGAACTGTGATAAGCAGAATTTCATCATCAACAAGCCCTGGGGTATTCTCTCCCCATTAGACCACTTTAGGTCTTCTGGATCATGGTCTCCCTCTTGTTGACCTAATGTTTGCAGAAACTGGATTCTCCAACAGAACTAACAGTTAAAAAAAAAAAACCAAGAAATCCCTCCACAAAAACTTTTTTGGCTTGAAGTTAATTATTACAGGCTCATATCAGTGGCTTAAATGCATATCATTAAATTACCCCCCCTCCAACCCACAAATCAGAAACCTGGAAAACAAAGTTAGAGCTGAACTTCGCAAACAAATCATCCAAACTATCTTAGCTATGACTCCATACCAATGCCTGGTGGAGTCAGAAGACATATTAACTTATCTATCCATAAGAAACACAGTTTCATTTTTATTTGTGAGCACCAAAACAAGAATGCCTTAATCATACTGTGGTGGTATCTTTCTTAATAGACATGCCAGTGCTTAATTTGTAATAAAAGAGGTTCTGGTGCTCAAGCAATTTTTTTACATTCATAACTGATGCAGTGAGCCCAGAGGTGCCGGGGCTAAGAACTGCCAAGTGTAGAGGTGCCAGGGCTGAGCCCTGGCACAAATTAAGCCCTGGGACATTCACAATACACCTACAAGAATTTTACAAATTCCTGATTCGAAAAATAGAGTACTGAAAGTAATCATGCCTTTATTAAGGGTTAGATCCTGCAAGGTGTTGAGAGCCCTAAGCTCCTATTGGAGGTGTTCAACATATAATAGGATTAGGCCCTACAATCCTATGTGGGAGTCATAGAATATGAGCGTTGAAGGGACCTCAGGAGGTCATCTAGTCCAACCCCCTGCTCAAAGCAGGACCAATCCCCAACTAAATCATCCAAGCCAGGGCTTTGTCAAGCCTGACCTTAAAAACTTCTAAGGAAGGAGATTCCACCATCTCCCTAGGTAACGCATTCCAGTGTTTCAACACCCTCCTAGTGAAAAAGTTTTGCCTAATATTCAACCTAAACCTCCCCCACTGCAACTTGAGACCATTACTCCTTGTTCTGCCATCTGCTACCGCTGAGAACAGTCTAGGTCCATCCTCTTTGGAACCCCCTTGCAGGTAATGGAAAGCAGCTATCAAATCCCCCCTCGTTCTTCTCTTCCGCAGACTAAACAATCCCAGTTCCCTCAGCCTCTCCTCATAACTCATGTGTTCCAATCCCCTAATCATTTTTGTTGCCCTCCGCTCAACGTTTGCCAATTTTTCCACATCCTTCTTGTAGTGTGGGGCCCAAAACTGGACACAGTACTCCAGATGAGGCCTCACCACTGTCGAATAGAGGGGATCTATCCCTCAATCTGCTGGCAATGCCCCTACATATACATCCCAAAATGCCATTGGCCTTCTTGGCAACAACAGCACACTGTTGACTCATATCCAGCTTCTCGTCCACTGTAACCCCGTGGTCCTTTTCTGAAGAACTGCTGCCTAGCCATTCAGTCCCTAGTTTGTAGCAGTGCATGGGATTCTTCTGTCCTAAGTGCAGGACTCTGCACTTGTCCTTGTTGAACCTCATCAGATTTCTTTTGGCCCAATCCTCTAATTTGTCTTGGTCCCTCAGTTTCCTATCCCTACCCTCCAGTGTATCTACCTCTCCTCCCAGTTTAGTGTCATCTGCAAACTTGCTGAGGGTGCAATCCACACCATCCTCCAGATCATTGATGAAGATATTGAACAAAACCGGCCCGAGGACTGACCCTTGGGGCACTCCACTTGATACCTGCTGCCAACTAGACATGGAGCCATTGATCACTACCCATTGAGCCCAACAATCTAGCCAACTTTCTATCCACCTTATAGTCCATTCATCCAGCACATACTTCTTTAACTTGCTGGCAAGAACACTGTGGGAGACCATGTCAAAAGCTTTGCTGAAGTCAAGGAACAACACGTCCACTGCTTTCCCCTCATCCACAGAGCCAGTTATCTCGTCATAGAAGGCAATTAGATTAGTCAGGCATGACTTGCCCTTGGTGAATCCAGGCTGACTGTTCCTGATCACTTTCCTCTCCTCTAAGTGCTTCAGCATTGATTCCTTGAGGACCTGCTCCATGATTTTTCCAGGGACTGAGGTGAGACTGACTGACCTGTAGTCCCCAGGATCCTCCTTCTTCCCTTTTTTAAAGATGGGCACTACATTAGCCTTTTTCCAGCCGTCCGGGACTTCCCCCAATTGCCATGAGTTTTCAAAGATAATGGCCAATGGCTCTGCAATCACATCCGCCAACTCCTTTAGCACTCTCGGATGCAGCGCATCCAGCCCCATGGACTTGTGTTCGTCCAGCTTTTCTAAATAGTCCCGAACCACTTCTTTCTCCACAGAGGGCTGGTCACCTCCTCCCCATGCTGTGCTGCCCAGTGCAGTAGTCTGGGAGCTGACCTTGTTTGTGAAGACAGAGGCAAAAAAAGCATTGAGTACATTAGCTTTTTCCACATCCTCTGTCACTAGGTTGCCTCCCTCGTTCAGTAAGGGGCCCACACTTTCCTTGACTTTTTTTCTGTTGCTAACATACCTGAAGAAACCCTTCTTGTTTCTTAAAATCTCTTGCTAGCTGCAACTCCAGTGTGATTTGGCCTTCCTGATTTCACTCCTGCATGCCCGAGCAATGTTTTTATACTCTTCCCTGGTCATTTGTCTAATCTTCCACTTCTTGTAAGCTTCTTTTTTGTGTTTAAGATCAGCAAGGATTTCACTGTTAAGCCAAGCTGGTCGCCTGCCATATTTACTATTCTTTCTACACATCGGGATGGTTCGTTCCTGTAACCTCAATAAGGATTCTTTAAAATACAGCCAGCTCTCCTGGGCTCCTTTCCCCCTCATGTTATTCTCCCAGGGAATCCTGCCTATCAGTTCTCTGAGGGAATCAAAGTCTGCTTTTCTGAAGTCCAAAGTCCATATTCTGCTGCTCTCCTTTCTTCCCTGTGTCAGGATCCTGAACTCGACCATCTCCCAGGTTCCCATCCACTTTTGCTTCCGCTACTAATTCTTCCCAGTTTGTGAGCAGCCGGTCAAGAAGAGCTGTGCCCCTAGTTGGTTCCTCCAGCACCTGCACCAGGAAATTGTCCCCTACACTTTCCAAAAACTTCCTGGATTGTCTGTGCACCGCCGTATTGCTCTCCCAGCAGATATCAGGGTGATTGAAGTCTCCCATGAGAAACAGGGCCTGCGATCTAGTAACTTCCGTGAGTTGCCGGAAGAAAGCCTCGTCCACCTCATCCCCCTGGTCCAGTGGTCTATAGCAGACTCCCGCCACGACATCACCCTTGTTGCTCACACGTCTAAACTTAATCCAGAGACTCTCAGGTTTTTCTGCAGTTTCATACTTGAGCTCTGAGCAGTCATTCTGCTCCCTTACATACAGTGCAACTCCCCCACCTTTTCTGCCCTGCCTGTCCTTCCTGAACAGTTTATATCCATCCATGACAGTACTCCAGTCATGTGAGTTATCCCACCAAGTTTCTGTTATTCCAATCACATCGTAATTCCTTGAACTGTGCCAGGACTTCCAGTTCTCCCTGCTTGTTTCCCAGGCTTCTTGCATTTGTGTCAATTAACCAAATATCATCAAACACAGAGCAAGCATGTCCCCATATAGAACCCTAACAGGCCCAAATCGTTCTATTAGAGTAAAAATGTCAAGTGGCTCCATGGTTTCAGATCATGATTCTTAGTACTAGTGATATGTATGTATCAAACAAATTATAAATCCAGGTTTTGTGGTGCACATTTTCTATAATTTGTGTGCAAAGAAGGGAAAATAGTAGGTGGGCATTTCAATGGGACAGAGATAAAGTAGCTTGGATGTCTTGTTTGAAAAGTACAACCTTAACACTTCATTTTCTGTTTGTTTTTGTTTTTTACCAGGTGTTGATGGGGGTGGGGGTGGGAAGAGATGTATTTTTTTAAATTCTAACATTTTGAAGAGTAATTTGCTTGCAAATGACTGATATGTACGAGCAGCTTAACTTTGCTCTAAGATTTTTTGTAGGGAATCAATGCAGACCTTTGTCTGTGGCTTCTTTGTAGTTTTTGGTTAATCAGAGGGCAAATAGGACAGTTTATGAAAGATCAAGTGACCCTCAAGCAGGGTTGTCTGAGACTATCACAGGACTTGTTTTTCCAAAGTGTCTCAGCAAGGAGGTCAAATGGAGAGCTCAAGTCAGCCAGGGCATGTGTTTATTCTGCCAGTGTAAATTACATAAGCTCTGTACACTTGATTGCAGGCTCCAGGATTTACATACATTATGCTTATCTGTAAATTACAATATTGCCCTGTTCATGCAGAACAGGTATCTCCGGAGTATATTTCTGAAATTTTCAGGTGCACTGGGTCTTCTTCTGAGCCTTAATACCTTGCATAACCTAAAAGAATTGTAATAATAGTCTGAAGGTTCCCTCTCCCCCCACTAACTTGATGAAATACAGAGACTTTGAAACGTTTGAATGTGTATTTTATAGAAGAGACTCCTCCACTTATAGGTACTCCCTCACCTGACCCAATCCCAGATATATGATCTCTCTCCAACTCCAAAGTACAGATTTAGACATATAGACCCAAGCAAACTGGATGAAGAAAGGTTAAGGAGCATTCATAAGACTTTTACTTTCATTTAGGGTAACTGCTTTGTTCCACAATAATTTATCAGTCCTTCCTCTCCCACACATCATGAACCTGCAGCTGCCAGGAGATACTCTATGGAATGCAAAGTATACTTTCCTCCCTAGACATACAGATTAAAATCTTCAAGCTGCTACCAGCTTTGGGAAGAGCAAATGTCCTGACTCCTGAAATAGCTTAGACACTTGACTTTTCTTCATAATAATGTGTTCAATATCTTGATTTCAGTAAGACTTTCACACAGCACCACGTGGCATTCTCATAAGCAAACTAGGGAAATGTGGTCTAGATGAAATTACTGTAAAGTGGGTGCATCACTGGTTGAAAGACTATACTCAAGGAGCAGTTATCAATGGTTCACTGTCAAACTGGGTGGGGATGTACCTAGTGGGATCCCACAGTGGTCAATCCAGGGCCCGGTACTCTTCATTATCTAAGTCATTAATGAAAATTATTGGAGTGGAGAGTGATCTTATAAAATTTTCAGCTAATTCCAATCTGAGAGGGGGTTGCAAGCGCTATGGAGGCCAGGATTAAAATTCAAAATGAACTTGACAAATTGGAGAACTGGTCTCAATTCAACAAGATGAAATTTCATAAAGACAAGTGCAAAGTCCTACACTTAGGAAGGAAAAAAAAAATCAAATGCACAGCTACAAAATAGGGAGTAACTGGCTGGGTAGGAGTACTACGGAAAAGGATCTGGGGATAATAATGGATCACTCATTGAATATGAATCAACAGAGTGATTGCAGCTGAAAAAAATGCTAATATCATTCTGGGCTGTATTAACAGGAGTGTCATATTTAATACACAGAAGGTAATTGTCCCACTCCACTTAGTACTGATTAGGCCTCAGCTGGAGTATTGTGTTCAAATCCGGGCACCACATTTTAGGAAAGATGTGGACAAATTGGAGAGAGTCCAGAGGAGAGAAACAAAAATGATAAAAGGTTTAGAGAATTTGACTTCTGAGGAAAGGTTAAACCGGGCATGGTTAGCCTTGGGAAAAGGAGACTGAGTGGGGACCTGATAACAGCCTTCAAATACATTAAGGGCTGCTATAAAGAAGACTGATCCATTGTTCTCCATGTCCACTGAAATAGGTAAGACAAGAAGTAATGTGCTTAATCTGAAGCCAGGGAGATGTAGGTTAGAAATTAGGAAAAAAATTCTAACTGTAAAAATAGTTAAGTTCTGGAATATGCTTCCAAGGGAGAATGTGAAAAGCTCACCACTGGAGGCTTTTGTCCAACCTGTATTTAAAAACACCTGTCAGGGATGATCTAGGTCAGTGGTGCGCAACCTGCGGCCCATCAGGGTAATCTGCTGATGGGCTGTGAGACAGTTTGTTTACACTGACCACCCGCAGCCATGGCCACCCGCAGCTCCGGTTCACTGTTCCCAGCCAATGGGAGCTGTGGGAAGCGGTGGCCAGCACATCCCTGTGGCCCACACCGCTTCCCACAGCTTCCATTGGCCGTGCCTGTGGACGGTCAGTGTAAACAAACTGTCTCACGGCCCACCAGCGGATTACCCTGATCAGCCGCATGCGGCCCACAGGTTGTCCACCACTGATCTAGCTTGACTTGCTCCTGCCACAGTGCAGTGGGGCTGGCCGTGATGACTTTGGGTAAGTCTACACACAAAGAAAAGCCCACTGGGGCTGAGGCTGCAGGGCTGTTTCAGTGCTGTGTCGGCTTCTGGGCTCGGGTTGGAGCCTGGGCTCTAGGACTCTGCAGGGTGGGAGGGTCCCAGAGCCTGGACTCCATCCTAAGCCTGGAAGTCTATACGGCAACGACATAGCCCTGCAGCCCAAGTCCTCCAAGCCTGAGCCAGCTGGCACAGGCCGGCTGTACATTTTTCTTTGCTGTGTAGACATACCCCTTGAGGTCCCTTCCAGCCCTATATTGCTATGATTCCATAAGGTGAGCCTACCTGAGCTCCTAATTTGCAATTTGTGGCCTGATTTTCAGAGGTGCTGAGCAACTGAAATACCCATTGCAGTCTACTGACTTCTATCAGGTAGTCACCAACATTCAGAAAGAAATGCAATTTTTCTCCACACATGTAGTTAACGTTTCCTACTGAAATTTGAATTAGTGATTTTTCTTCAGTGAACTTATTTCATAGAATGGCTGAAATTTTATTTCAGATCACAGTCAGCAATTATAGAAGCATTTTTGTCTTATACAAACAAGCATTTGATATGTTTACCATTTACCAAAAGGGAGATTATCTCCAGACCTCACCTTTCAAACCAGAAATGCAATTACCAAAACTGCAGCTGATATTTGTAATTAATAAATCCCCATATCTGCTGGGAACTGTTACACAAACTGTCATAAATCCGGACGACAGATGGAAGAAGTGTTCTTGAGAATGTTTAAATAAATCCTTAAACATCAGGGGAATTGGATCTCTCAGAGGATTAGTAATGGAATATGGAGCTTTTCACTTTTAGGTCATTCAAATTCAGCCCAGCTCAATAGTTACTGAAAGTCTTTGGACAAAATGATGCTTCCATTTACACCTGTACAATTGCAGTGACATAGGAATGCAGCATTTGGGCTGTTACTACAATATCTGATGGCTATTTGGTAGCATAAGTGAAATGAACAATCCCTAGTGGACAAGGCACACATGTTATAAGAACATGGACTATTGGAACCTGTGGCAGTCTCAGGAGGACTGAACAGAGATTTAAGCGTTCTCTCAACAGGGGGTACCTCAAAGAAGGGAGTTGAGACACATGGGTGGGGAAGTCAAAGATGCTTGTGCTGCCTCCTACCATTTTGTAACTCTGTACAAACTGAAAACTTCATCGTCCAGTACTGTAGAGCAGACATGATTAATGAGCATGACATTCAGATTTCTGAAATGTAGAAGAGCGGGGATGGAAGAAATCTTTATATATGCAGGCTGTGTTTCTGAGGAAACCTTGAAAATCCCAGTCAGAATTCAACTGGACCAGCTGGGTAAAGGCACCAAAGATCAGAAAGCCAGAAGCTGCACAACTGGAAGCTAAACTAGATTTATTACACAGCACGGGACCAGGGAGGGGCACAGCACCTTTTCTGTGTTTCACAATAGGTCTCCTCTTTTTCATCTTGCCTAATTACATGGCAACACTAGGAAACTATGAGGACAGTAACTTCTCTAAATTAATTGTCACTCAAAGCAATTCTGCAAGTATTTAGTGGTGATTTCCAAAGTAGGCTATTTGAAGACTGGGGAACGTAGTTCATGTCAGCATAATTGGCACATATACAATAGTCTGAGGAATTTTGTCTAATTCAGCTTTGCTTTTATTAAAAAAAGCTGCAACACCTGTTGGCTAAAACAACGTATGTGTGTTTTATTCATCTTCTGGATCAGCCCCTGGAAACCTGGCACTGACACTAAAACTAAGACTTTAAAAATTGGCTGAAGTTAACTCCAAGCAAGTTAACAGACTGTTTTCTTTGGGTAAGAAACAAGTTGAAAGCTGTGTTTCAGGTCTGAAACATAGGAGCCCTATGCTAAAGGATTCTAGCAGAATTAACCTAGAAGGTTGCTGGAAGTCTTTGAGACAGGGTTTAGAGAACTAGCACAGGGTGCTGGGAGCCTATTAGTGGGGGGAATAATGGAGGAAGAGCTAGCTGTTGAGTGGGTGTGGATACTGGCAGCTGATAAAGTGTGGGTGCAAGAAGTTGCAAGATGGATCACTGAGTGGCTAGAGCTTTTGAGCAGAAAGTAGGTGAATGAAAGAACCAAAAATCTTTCAGGTTTTAGATAATCATCTGAATTTTAGGGTGACTCTGATCTGATCCAAATCTTCGGAGATTCATCCATCACTAGACATCACGTTCTTTAGCCTCTCCCCCCCCCCATCGGAAAACATTTGAGTGTTATTTAATTTTCCTTAAGATTTGTCCTTCATATTGAAGCGTTTCAGATACAATTTATGAGCACTATGAATATTGGCCACTCACAGTCTACCAGTTTAGTAAAAACATTATAGGACTCCCAAGTCTGATAGGACTTGTGGGCCTGATTGCCTTTACACACACACACACACACACACAAAGATGTATATGGTGCCACATATTGGATTGTATAGGCATGTACCAGTATATATACTGACTGACTCCATAATTAAGATTACACAGAGGTTTGCGCTTAACCCAGGATAAAAAACTCATTCCGTTTAAACACACTATTCACTCCAAGTTGGGCAGTATAGCTATTCAGAAGATTTAAAAAAATATGGAAAAATAAGCAAAATATTTGTAAACATTATGCAGGAAAAAACAAAAATCCTCACTTTTCATGGTTGTCTCACACTGTTAGCTTCCCTTCTGCACCAATTAAAACTTCACTCTCATATTGTGGTAACATCTCAAACATAAGCCACTTTGAAATTCAACACATTCAAAGTTTATGCCCCTTTTTTCAACACAACTGAATTGATCTTTGCCAAGAGACGCCGTTGGAAGAACGCATGCTGTGAGTAGTGGAAGGGAGTTAGTCAGTACAAGGAGAGGTGGCATGTGTACTGTGAAGTGTAGAGAAGGGGACCTAAACTGGCGAGTTCCTAGATTTTCAGAGATTTCCATTGATGGGATTTGTACTTTAACAATTAAAGTAACAATGTTTTTTGTTTGTAGGACTATATATACACCCATATAGTATAAATACACATACTTATGGCCGGTTTATCTTACATCTTCCAGGTCCTATTAAGAGAATTCCTACAGTTTGCTAGTATATTGGTCCTTCCAGGGTCAGGTTTAAACATTAAAATAAAGCCTCTGTGGAAGTGTCTTGTTCCAAAATTCTCTCCTCGAAGTCTGACCTAGCTCCCCTGTGACCAGCAGGCTGATACTAACTAGCAAAACAGTGTTTAAACCTTTACATCTCAGAGCTTTGCAACATATAAATGTACAGATTTGCCTACAGCATGTGTCCATGCTCCAACACGGTTCTGGAGATGATGCAACAACATACTGGTACATCTCAGAAGGAGAGAAAATGATTCTTTTGTGGACAGGAGGACATCACAGATCCTAAAAAAGGGGGGGGGGACATATTTTAAGTTCACTGTGTGCTGAATTTTGTTCTGATCTGAAGAAGAGCTCTGCGTAAACTCAAAAGCTTGTCTTTCTCAACAACAGAAGTTGATCCAATAAAAGATATCACCTGGGATTGACATGGCTACAGCAACTTTGCAAACACTCTTACCCCTGGTTATTTGGAATATTCCAGATATAATTCTAACCTCACTGCTGTTCTTTTGCTTCCATGCCAGTCATCTGCAAATGCTTCCCTGAAAACAAAAGGGTGAAAATTCAAAATAGACAATATATTGGCAAATAAAACCAATAAGCTCCCATCGGCGCTGCTATAGCCAATAAACAGTTGATAACTGAATTTCTCAAGCTTATTGTAGCATGATCCTGCAGGTCTCACACAGGTAAAATTCTCACTGGCTTCAACAGAAGTCTAGCCCGTATGTATGGCCTGTAAGACTGGGCCCACTATACCTCATGCATAAATGTGTTGTGGTAGGACAAAAAGTACTGTACAGCAAATGACATAAAACTGCTGTTTTCCCTTTCAAAATAAAAGGCACATTCCCTCACTGTCTTGCTTATATGCAAAAGGAATGTGAAAATATTACCATTCTGATCCGAGAGCATTTCATGCCCACATTGCACAGGTACAAATGACAACAGAAGGTGCAAGGTAATAAAAAAAAATTTAAAAAAAAAAGACCAAAAGAATATAATCTTTAGTCCTACTTTTTTTACATAACACCTTAATAGTAGAATCTCTTAGGAGATGGACTGCTAATTGCCTCTCACTTCAGCCATGGTTTTCACTTATTCCGTGTTTAGGTTTTAATATTAAGAAAGCTTTCAAGTGCTGTACTGGGACAATCACACTAACATGCAGCTGTTTTGCAGTCAATCTTCCAGTTTGTCTTCGTAGTGGGTACCATGCTAGTGATTGCAAGTTACACAATTAATTCTCCAGTGGGAGAAAGTGCCAGAAATTCTGGTACATGCATTGCTTGGCAAAAATCCCCCTTGAAAAATAAGCAGGAGGGAGGAGGAAAGAAAAGCAGACACCTGAATCTCTGACACTTTTTCCTTGCACGGAATGAATCCTCTCCAGTGTGGAGAGGTGAAAACAAGCACCATGCAGGCGTAATGCCTCATGGCACAACAATAGAAGGGTTTAACTGTGGACACATCCTATGTTTTGATGTGATTACATCAAGATGAAACACGGCATTTTTGGCTAATATTAACTTTTTAACCTTTTAAAACAAATGAGCACTACAATTAAAATAGCTGCAAAAAAATCAAATGCAAGGTGTTTCTCTACCAGGCATAATGGTATCTGAAAAATATTAAGCTTCACTTTAAGTTTTTTTTGTCTGGGAATTTATAAATGCAAAAACTTGCTCAGACACCACAATGTCAAGCATGGTAGAACAATCTAGGATAGATAGATTAGATCAAACAAGTTATTGTAGTGTTGCAGTAGCACTGCTGTAATTAATAAAGCCACTTTTAGCTTTATATACAACTTTCTGCAAACATTTCCTGAAATTTCACATGCTTTCTCTAAACCCAAAATGATTTATAGGGGAGGTGTTATGGGAGGGAGCGTTTTCAGAGACTCTGTTCTGTCATTTGTGAGTTTATTTTTTTCATGCTTTACGAAATATGTTAATATTCCCTGTGATGGAAGCATTCATTAATGAGCATGGCATATAAACTTAGATGGACAGACTTGATTCTTGTTTTGCTGCACGCAACAAAAAACTTTTAATGAAATCAACAAAAGTTGCTTGTACGTACTAGAGGAGGAATTTAGTCCTTTAGCGGTCATTGATTTTGATATTTTATCACTCTAATTAACAGCAATTCTAGATGACGTTACAGTGAAGAAGAAAAGTAATTCTCTCTGATCTGGTTTTCTGCTTTTACACTTCATTTTGAACATGTGACCTCAGTGGGAGAGGTTCTTATGGGCTATACCCTCCTAATAACCTGATTCATCTTCACTGGATGTTCAAGGGCTCAGAACAGGTATACTAAGATGGTGTTTTTAGAGTCAATGGATGTGATTCCTCAGTGTCCCAGAACCCCTTTATGCTGGTGCTAAGGGCAAAGAGCCAGCAAATCCAGTCACCTGAGAATTCTCCCAATATTGAAGGGATCCTTAGACCACGGGTTCTCACCCTTTTTCTTTCTGAAGCCTCCCCTACCGGCTATAAAAACTCCATGGCCCACCTGTGTCACAATAACTGGTTTTCTGCATATACAAGCCAGGGCCAGCATTAGGGAGTAGCAAGAAGGGCAATTGCCTGAGCCCCATGCCACAGAAGCTCCCACAAAGCTACAATGCTCAGGCTTTGGCTTCAGCTCGGAGTGGCAGAGCTCAGGGCCCCTGGCTTAAGATCCATGCGGTGGAACTTCAGTTTTCTGCCCTAGGCCTTCATGAGTCTTATGCTTGCCTATTTGGCGGACCCCCTGAAACCTGCTTGTGGACCCCTGGTTGAGAACCACTGCCTTAGAGCATAAAGGCTGTATACCACCCTTCTTGCAGCACTTGGCACAGGGGCATGTATGGGCTATGGCCAGAGCCAGAGGTAATCAGGTAAAAATTAGAGCAGCCCTGAGACCACTCTGATCTGTGCTTGGATCCAAAGCAGCATCCCCACAAGTCCACAAATTGGGGAGATGTACTGATGGTATAAAGTCACCTTTGCCTTTCCTCCTCCCTCAGGCAGATCTTAGACAGACTTTGGCGATTTTTAAGTCTTTGTTTTTAATTATGTTTACCTTTACACAATCATAATTACCTTTCTATGGTATCCTCTAGGACAGGGGTAGTCAATTTTATGTCATGGTCCAAATTTCTTGCTCAAGGTATAGTCAAGGTCTAGACTCTAGAGAAAAGTAAAGTAAATAAATAAAGATTTCAGGGCCTGCTCAAAAGTGTCTGATGGTCCGGATTTGGCCCATGGTCTGCCTGTTGACTACCCCTACTGTAGGGATACTGCATGGAATTTATTTTTCTTTAGGGAAGATACATTTTGATGGCTAGCAAGATTGATAGCATCCTTTAGGTTGTGTTCTCGGAGATTATACTGATCATTGGTAGAAGTGAGTAGGATCTTGGGAGTTAATAAGTGCTTGCCCAGATGGTGCCTGTCCAAAGGTGTTGGCTTTTTAGACAACTGGAACTGCTCCTTGGGAATAAATCAGTGGTATAGAAGAGTCAGGCACCATTTCAGTCAAGCACAAGCAGACTATTAATAGAGATAATTACCTTGCTATTTTTTAAAATAATAGATGGAGAGAGAGGAGGAGGTTCACCAGGGCTAAAGACAACATTCTTACTAGTAAGTTTTTACAGGAAAAATTAAGAATGGACAAATGAGGGAGACGGTGAAAAGCAAGTGGCGAGTAAAAAGTTCAATTCTAGCAACATATATGAAAGAGCTGCTAAATTAGATGCCTATGTTATAATTAAAATATCTGAAATTTAAGGTAGGGGTTTGTCTTCACTACAGACTTTTACCATATCACATCAGCTGAGATGTTGCAAACCACTTGGCAGCGAGTGTAGCCCAGGACAACTTGCGTCCAGCAGTGTGTCAAGAGAGGGTTAACTCGCAAATGCAAAATTGTGGTCACCATTGTGTCAGCTAACTCAGTTCTTCACCATAGTGTTCAAAGATGGTCAAATGTGTTCCTGTAGAGCCAGCCTAGATGATTGAACTACCTGGATACAATGTTTACAAATGAGACCAACCTAATAAAGCAGCAGGAGAAAGTGTGGCAACATAATTGCAAAAATATCAGAGGGGTAGCTGTGTTAGTCTGGATCTGTAAAAGCGGCAAAGGGTCCTGTGGCACCTTATAGACTAACAGATGTATTGGAGCATAAGCTTTCGTGGGTGAATACCCACTTTGTCGGATGCATGTCATATATTCACCCACGAAAGCTTATGCTCCAATACATCTGTTAGTCTATAAGGTGCCACAGGACCCTTTGCCATAATTGCAGAAAAGACTATTATGTCCACAGAAATAATGACTCCTTTAGTTTACAGTAGAGAGAAAGGGAGGGAGAGAGATTGTGGTGCCTCAGGACATAGGCCTTGTTGCCTATTGTGGCTTTGTTATGGGGAGGGGGGGTGGAAATCAGTGAAACCACCAACCACCCGTAGCATTTTCCTTCCTCTCAGGTAGCAAGAAGTGGCCAGGAGACTCATTACTACTTGGAAAGCCTCTGGAAGGGCAGTTTCTGTGTAAACCATAAGAGTAGACTATCTGAGAATAGCAACTTCTGGAGACAGAAATTTCCTCCAAGTTATTCAGTACAATATTAGATTATAAAAACTCTAGCTCCAGAGCCCAGTGCATTCCATATTCACATTGCTTCCTATTGCATCATGTATTTAGATTCCCACTTCTGGAGTCTAACTGCAGCATACACATGCTTCCAGGAGAAAGCTCACACACACTCTCTCTCCACTCTACCCTGATAACTTGACAAACATTCTAACTGCACAGACATTTGGGGGTGCGGGAGGGTGAAGTTCCATTTTTTTCAATCAGTATTGACGTGATATGAAATATTTTGGGCCTTTTAAGTATCAGCACTAAAAAAGTTCATCAATCTGAAAGCTTCATTGTACTCAGTGGGAGAAATAATGCTTCTCACATTTCTATTTTCAGGTAAGGATCTCTATCCTTATTCAGGAAACTAGAATTTGGTTCAACCTGCCTTCTGAGTTTCTCATGCAGGATTTATATTAGGAAAACATTGAGAATATCTCATTACTTTGTACCCTCAACTGTGATCATCTATTGAAGTTATAACAGAAACATTCCTTATGTTATATGTAGGAAACACTGGTTTTGTAAAGTAAATGCTCTGTGCAGGTGATGACCTATGAACAATGCTATTTATAAAAAACATTGACATACTTTCCATACATTCATCTCTTGACATGCCTCTCATCATACTATCCCCTTATCTTGTCTAACGGCAATTACACCAGCGTAACAATTCAAATATCTACAGATCCTCAGAGTCTGCATATCAGAAATAATGTACGACTGCATTCATACATTACAAATCTGTGGCCCTCCCAACGCTGACAAATTGGATACGTCATACGTTCATTAATGTTATCTATACCATTTAAAAAGCTGCTAACAAACTCATCTGTTCTCTCAGCTCACAGTTACTTATAAACCTTTCACATAATATATGTCATGACCATTAAAAACCAAAATACAAGTGTCAGAAAAAGATTACCATGAGTTACCTACAGACACAAACAAAAGAGGATCAAAAGAAAGGCCTTACAACAAGGCCTATGTCCTGAGGCACCACAATCTTTCATACCCTGGGGTCCTATTCTCCCAACAAAGAATACAAGTAACTCCCTTGTCTTAATAAAATGATTTGGAAGATGATTAGCCTTGTGTCCTAGCATCTCTGAATTAGATAATGTGTTTTCTGATTCCACTTTCTCTGGAAAACCCTGCAAGTCTAAAATATCAGTGTAATAGGATGCGTTTGTGATGGGTTCAGTCATAGATACCCCATTGGGACTGTCATCTGATGTTCTGAGACTACCTCTGAGCCCATTTTCTCTGCTAGTTTGGGCCTCCAGAACCCTGCCTTGTCAAGCCAGACATGCCAGTCTGCTCCAACACAGACCCAGGGTCTAAACCACACACCCCAAAGCTGCAGGCTTTAACTGAAAACCACTTAGCAGGTATTCCTGTCTCCAGCACCCAGATACAAAGATATAAAGCTTATACAGGGTAAACTCATAAATTGTCTGCCCTCTATAACACTGACAGAGAGATATGGACAGCTGTTTGCTCCCCCAGGTATTAGTCACTAACTCTGGGTTCAATAATAAGCAAAAGTGATTTTATTAAATATAAAAAGTAGGATTTGAGTGGTTCCAAGTAATAACAGACAGAAAAAAGTAAGTTACCAAGCAAAATGAAACAAAACACACAAGTCTAATCCTAATACATTAAGACACTGATTGCAGATAAATCTCACCCTCAGAGATGTTCCAATAAGCTTCTTTCACAGACTAGATGCCTTTCTATTCTGGGCCCAATCCTTTCCCCGGTACAGTCCTTGTTCCAGCTCAGGTGGTAGCTAGGGGATTTCTCATGACCTCCTTTGTTCTGCTCCACCCCCTTATATAACTTTGGCACAAGGCGGTAATCTTTTGTCTCTCTGGGTCCCCACTCCACCTTCTAAATGGAAAAGCTCCAGGTTTAAGATGGATTCCAGTACCAGGTGGCATGGTCACATGTCCTGGGAGACCCCAAGCCTTCATTCAGTTAGCCCTGTTGCTAGTACATAAAATGAAGTTTAAAATAAATAAATAAATCACAGCTCAGGTCACGTGTTGTGTTGGGCACTGCGGGTGCTAACAAGAGTAAAAAGAAGTGAAATCTTATTTTTGTCACTAACATCAGCGACTGTAATTTTGAGTAAACACTGAGTAACAAGGTGCCATTTTACACACTTTTCAGAATAGAACCACACTTTATTAATCTAGAAACCAATCCTACCTCAGAACTATAACTTCTACTGTCTTTGATTTAATTCAAGAGCATAATATTCAGGAACTTAACTCCCAGTTGCTTCAAGTGCTCCTTAGTTTTGCTGACCAGCTTTAGCAGCAATTTGTAAAGACTGGTTTTCATTATAAGCTCACCATCAGACTGGGGAACTGTTAACAACATTTTTAGATATATAAGTAGCGTGATTTTAGTACACTTCTGGTGGAATGTTGCTCAAGCCACAAGTGATACTTTTAGAACAAAATTAAAGTTCCTGTGGTACGCCCACATTACTAAATCATTCTGTTAAAACAGGAAGAGTTGTTCTTGTTGTCTACACTATAGTCACATGGTTCAAAAGCCACTAAAAAAGTTGTGCTGAATTTATACTCAACACAGCTTTATGGAGAGAGACAATTGTGGTTTTAAGCCAGCTTTCTGCTGCCCTGATCATGAGACTGGTTGGGGGCTGAATGCGATGTTGGCATAAGTTAGAGCAGCCTGTAGGCTGCTCTAACTTATGCCAACTGGAATATGTAATGACCTTGGGGTTCATTAAATAACAAACCAGTGAATGAGAAAGGAATAAAAACTTTAACAAAACAAACTAGAGAGCATCTCTGGTGACCTGCTGCACACAGCAATGTGGTGTTCCCAACCCCTGCCTTCAGGGCACATCTCTAAATTCCCATGTTCATAATACTGTCCCTTATGAGGGAATGTCTCTCAATTATAGATTCATACAGAATATATAGAATAGTGCCATTCCACTGGTCCAGGATCACATTGCACTCTAGCCCCAGTTCCTTCTTGCCCTGGCACAACGCTTTCCCATACCTTCCTGCCCCGATACCTGGTGATGTAAAACTGGCAATGCTGGAGACAAAGATGTAGCCCAAAGTTGGAGCTGATACAAGAGCTCCAGATGGAAGCATTCTCCTTATATATCTATTTCAACCTGTACAAGAATATCAGTTGCTTTTCATGGTTATCTTTTACTTTGAGGTTTCAAAAGTGAGGAGCATATATTGATTTCTCATCTTTCTCACAAGAAACATTAGCATTGCCTCACAATTTAAAACAAACACCTAACTTGCATCTTGCTGAGAAAAGTTCGTGTATTGACTAAAATGTTTTGAAGATGCAAGTTCCAGTTAATAAATGGTATATGAATACATGACTTGACACCAGTCACCTAATTACATATATTTTCTAATATATATGTCTATTGAATCTTTGATACACTGTATGGTGATTACCAAATTAGATGTCCCATGATGCTTTATAAATGAGGTGGGTTCATCATCATCAATGACTGGAATTTTAATTAACAAAAAATATTGGTGTCTTATAATATTTACAGCATTTGGGATCCAACTTTGATCTCATCTCAGTTTTACACAAGAGTAACTACTGGATTTATACTGGAGTAGGTGAGAGCTGAATCAGAAGTGAGGGCAGGCTCTGTCATCTCAGACCTATATATGGGCTCAAGTGTGCTTTTAATGCATTAACTAGTGCTGGATTAGGTGAAAGCCATACCATCACCAGTAATTCTAGGAGACATTCTGCCAGAGCAAACAGACATGCAAGGAGCACGCTCTCATTGCTACACTTTCTGGGTTGACTAGCATCATTATGCAAGAACAATCTTTCCACTTACGGGAGCTACAAAGGCTGCAATTGTCTTTAACTCCTGCTCAGGAGGTAATGCAAGAAGGCTACCTTCTTTTCTTATCTGAAAGCTATCTGCTACAATGCATACAGCAACCCTAGTTGCTCCCCTCACTCAACTGGATAAAAAAAATCAATTTAATTTCCCACAGTGCTTCACTAAGAGTTCTTCCATACTATAGGTGGATGCAGCTCCTTCACATAGTTTGATCTCTATCTCCTATGCCTGAAACATTTGCAACTATACAGGTGTTGGCGCACCATTTGTTTGTATCTGATGCAAATGACACAAATTTACATCTGGACTCCTTGCAGCATTTCTGGAAGACTGGTATTTTTCACAGTTCTTATCCTGACAGACTGAGGAACCACCAGCCAAGTTCACTTCCAACACAAACCAAATTCAGTTGTTCAGTGAGTTATGTCTGCTTATTCCTGCAGTGACTTTTAGCCCATCATGTTCAGTAGTCTCTTGTCTCTTAATATGTGGTGGTTTTTTAATTAGTTTTTTACTCTGGATGGGGCAACCAGGAAATAAACCTTTTCTGAGTTGGGAAGAGGGCTTGCTTATGAAATGTGAGCCACACCCACACTCTATTCTCAACTCCATTCCAGTCAAACCTATCAAATATGAGGGTGGGAATCATGCACAGCTGGAAGTCCAGAAGTAACAACAACAACATTCAAATATTATTCTGGTCTATAATAAAACAGTTGTACATCGCTCATTGAGCTAACAATCCAATCAATCATATTCTGGGAAGGACAGCCAAATAGAACACACCACTGAGGGCAAAAAAAAGTGTTCTAAACTCTGAGAAGCCCTTTGACTGGATGGAATGAAGAGTGATCTCAGAAGTACTGGAAGAGAAGTAGTAGTAGAAACATATGTACTGCAAGGACCCTGAAATACATTTATATTAATATTTAAGCTTGTCTGGAAAATGAAGTATCATGCTGAAGTATTTAATCAGACAAAGACACATTGCAGGCTCCAGCCAGGAGGCGCTTACTACAGGCGGCTCCTGACCAGTGGCGCAGCAGGGCTCAGGCAGGCTGCCTGCCTGCCATAGCCCCCGCTGCTCCCAGAAGCAGCTGGCTCCTAGCAAGTCTGTGGCCCCTGCGTGGGAGGGGGACAGTGTGTCACCGTGCACTGCTAGCACTACCCTGGTAGCTCCCATTGGCCTGTTTCTTGCCAATGGGAGCTGTGAGGATGGTGCTGGGTGTGGGGCAGAGCATGGAGCCATCGTTCTCCCCCCACCAGGGGCTGCAGAGACATGCTAGCAGCCAGCTGCTTCTGGGAGCAGCATGGGGCCAAGCCATACAGGCAGCCTGCCTGAGTGCCCCCCTGCACCACAGGACTTTTAGTGGCCCGGAGTTGTAGATCGCTGCCTGTGATTTATTTTTGTGGGGCCCTCCTTGAGCCGGGGCCCTGGGCTGCAACCCCTAAAGCCCCTGCCTTAATCCAGACCTGCCTCAGAGTAATAAATAAATTTCTGAAACATCAAACCAAGGTGAAGACTTTCTTGAATGATATAAAAAAAGCTGGAGGCAATGGACTGGTCATGTCGAAAGATGAAATGAAGAAAATGAACTATGCAGCATATGGGTCAATGAATGATAACTGAAGCAAAAGCTACAGCGAGATTAACTTATCTTTTTTTATGGCTTACACATATAGGGATGCTGGAGAACATCATATCTTCTGTGGAAAGAAAAAGGATGTGGTTCCTCTGCTGAGCAGTATCCATGGATTTCTCACCGTCCACCTTCTCCTTCAACCCCATTGACTCCATATTATCCACTTTTAACTGGTGCATCAGAACATGTCGGCTAGATTCTGTGCAACATTTCACAGGAGACAAGTGTAGGTGGGAGGGAGCCACCTTTGCACCACTGAGCTGCTCTAATTTGCAGTGACCTCTGTGACAATCAAGATACTGCAGGGTGAGAACATGGGGTCTGAACCCCAAAAAGTAAGCAATTGAATCAAGTGGCTGTATACAGTGTTATTGTGTATAAAAAATGTTGAGTAAGGTCTTTTATGAAAGAATTAGGAGATATGTAGATAGACTGGTTATGAGTTTAATATATTTGGGTATGTGTAGAGCTGTGCTCATGATTTGTGCTGCAACATTCATCTTTACCTCACAGCTGGGCAGTGAAGCAGTCAGACGGGGAGGGGCTGCCTCGCCAACCAAATCAGACTAGCTCCAAGCACCTAGAATTATACAACCCACGAAGAAACAAAAGTGAACCATTAAAGTTAATAGAAACCTTAAAAGTGAAGAAAAAAACCAAGTCTTAGAAAATTAAGAAAGGAGGGAGACAGTGTTTCCCATTCTGAATAACCATGCATCATCATGCTAGGAGAAAGAAAACATTTTTTTTTTAAAGCAGACTTGTGTTTGTTACCCAAAAAACTAAGGACCAGCATCTAGGCAGGGTGCTTAATCCCCATTATGATAGAAGGCACATTGGGAAACTGTTCAAAGGCAGTAACTAACTTGTATTAAAAAGGGGAATTTATCATAGAATCATAGGACTGGAAGGGACCTCGAGAGGTCATCTAGTCCAGTCCCCTGTACTCAATATATGCAAGTGTAAAACCTGAAGTTGCGTCTCATGTTTGTTTTCTATGTAACTTGTATACATTTGCTTCCTTTGCTGTTTCATCTGAGTCTGATTTTTCTATTAAATAGATCTTTTGTTTATTTTTGCCTCCACATAGATCTCTGTTGTGCAAACTGTGTTGAGTACGTGTGGAAAGTCAACTGATAACTGGGGACAGGTTTCATTCTGTCTAGGGTGATGAACCAGAAGAGTAAAGTCTGAGTGTCTGGTAGCTAAAAATGCAGAGTAGACAGTTTTGGGGAGACTCAGGACTGGAATGACTGTTGAGATCATCCTGAAGAAGAGTAACTAGCATAGCCAATTATTTTAGTTCATAGTTAATTATAAAAATCACACAATAAATGAACAAACATGTTATGTTTTATATACATACATACATATATACACACACTAAGGCTGGTCAAGCGATTAAAAACAATCGCACAATTAAAAACATTAAATTGCATGATTAATTGCACTGATAAACAATAATAGAATACCATTTAAATATTTTTCAATGTTTTCTACATTTTCAATTATATTGATTTCAATTACAACTCAGAATACAAAGTGTACAGTGCTCACTTTATACTTTGTTTACAAATATTTGCACTGTAAAAATGATAAACAAAAGAAACAGTATTTTTAATTCACCTCATACAAGTGCTGTAGTGCAGTCTCTTTATCATGAAAGTACAACTTACAAATGTAGAGTTTTATTTTGTTACATAACTACACTCCTGTCAAGGTTTCTTCCCCACTCTGAACTCTAGGGTACAGATGTGGGGACCTGCATGAAAACCTCCTAAGGTTACTTTCACAAGCTTAGGTTAAAACTTCCCCAAGGTACAAATTAATTTTATCCTTTGCCCCTGGATTTCCACTGCCACCACGAAACTTTAACTGGGTTTGCTGGGAACGTAGTTTGGACACGTCTTTCCCCCAAAAATCCTCCCAACCCTTGCACCCCACTTCCTGGGGAAGGTTTGGTAAAAATCCTCACCAATTTGCATAGGTGACCACAGACCCAAACCCTTGGATCTTAGAAACAATGAAAAAGCATTCAGTTTTCTTACAAGACGACTTTTAATAGAAGTAAAGGAATCACCTCTGTAAAATCAGGATGGTAGATACCTTACAGGGTAATTAGATTCAAAAACATAGAGAACCCTCTAGGCAAAACCTTAAGTCACAAAAAAGACACACAGACAGGAACAGTCATTCTATTCAGCACAGTTCTTTTCTCAGCCATTTAAAGAAATCATAATCTAACACATACCTAGCTAGATTACTTACTAAAGTTCTAAGACTCCATTCCTGTTCTATCCCCGGCAAAAGCAGCATACAGACAGACGCAGACCCTTTGTTTCTCTCCCTCCTCCCAGCTTTTGAAAGTATCTTGTCTCCTCATTGGTCATTTTGGTCAGGTGCCAGCGAGGTTACCTTTAGCTTCTTAACCCTTTACAGGTGAGAGGATTTTTCCTCTGACCAGGAGGGATTTTAAAGGGGTTTACCCTTCCCTTTATATTTATGACATCCAAACAAAACAATGCAAAACTTTAGAGCCTACAAGTCCACCCAGTCCTACTTCTTGTTCAGCCAATCACTAAGACGAACGAGTTTGTTTACATTTACGGGAGACAATGTTGCCCACTTCTTATTTACAATGTCACCAAAAAGTGAGAACAGGCGTTCTCACGGGACTTTTGCAAGGTATTTACATGCCAGATATGCTAAACATTCATATGACCTCTTGAATGGTGGTTGAAACATGAAGGAACATATGAATCTTTAGCACATCTGGCATGTAAATATCTTGTGATGCCAGCTGTAACAATGCCATGCAAACACCTGTTCTCACTTTCAGGTGACACTGTGAACAAGAAGCAGGCAGCATTATCTCCTGCAAATGTAAACAAACTTGTTTGTCTGAGCAATTGGCTGAACAAGAAATAGGACTGAGTGGACTTTGTTTTGTTTTTTTAATGCAGTTATTTTTTGTACATAATTCTACATTTGAAAGTTCAACTTTCATGACAAAGAGACTACACTACAGTACTTGTATGAGGTGAATTAAAAATACTGTTTCTTTTATTTATCATTTTTACAGTGCAATATTTGTAATCAAAATATAAAGTGAGCACTATACACTTTGTATTCTGAGTTGTAATTGAAATCAATATATTTGAAAATGTAGAAACATTGAAAAATATTTAATAAATTTCAATATTTAATAATTCAATAAATTCTATTGTTTAACAATGCAATTAAAACTGATTAATCACAATTAATTTGAGTTAATCACGTGAGTTAACTGCAATTAATTGACAACCCATATTTATATATAGTTGTATGCTAAATAGAGTGGAGTTGTAGGATTATAGAAGCATAAAATTGATCAATGGGTAGAGGGAATAATCATGTATTAGGTATCTAAGTAAGCAGAGCTGAAACGCAAGGCCTACAGGCTGAGGCCTGTAAGATTTTCGCTTAGCCATACTAGGCCTTGGAGCTAAGAAATGCTAACATAAGTATGTGACCAAAGAATAACCAGATTCCCTAAGATTATGGGAGAAGAGGTACTAAAAAATTAGCTGGAAGATTAATTTTAAATCATAAAAAAATTCTGTAAAAGGTAATCTGTTCCAGCATGTGTCTTAACCAAAGGATACAGGATTCGTGTCAGTGCTAATGAGGGTAAAGAGAGCCTACGCAACCTTTACACAAGCCTAGAAATCAGGGCCCCGTAAGTTTCTAGGGAACATCAGACCAATAAGGAAAAAGAAGGTTGACATTTTTATGGACATGCGCAGAATGTAGGTATAGACAGAATCACATTATAAACGAGAGTGCCCCCAGAGCAGGAAAACTGAGCTCCCTATGGGAAACTCCAGCAGGAACCATCCTTCTATTGATGATCAATCCATGAGACGCATCAGACCCTAACACTATTGTTAAGGATGTAAGTATAATTATATTTGTAACTTGCTTGGGTAATCATAACTTCAATGGTAACTTTTATTAAAGTTATAAAACAGACTAAACCTTGTACTTGTGAATGTATGTGTGGTCACTACCCTTGGTCTTTGTGTGTTCCTAGAGATTCTAAATCTAAAGCAAGTAGCAGAGGTGACTTTCACTGTTAAGCTTGAAACTGTAGCCGCCAGAGTCGAACCCAAAGTGGTGTAATACCACATTACAAAATTCACTTTAAATAAAATAAAAGGCTCCACTAGTTTGGTGGAAGCCAGGATGAGACCTTTATGTTGGTAGGCTGGCTACTGGTGTCAAGGCCGTGCGACATAATAGCATAGCATTAAGGCACCCAAAGATATAAGGTAGATGGTAAGAACCCCTTGCTGATCTGTGTAATTCCCAAAATGTCACAAGGTCCCCACAGCCTTTGGTAGGCATGATCTCCAAAACCAAAAGAGAATTCTCCATATATACAAAGCTAAGGGCTGTAGGATTATTGTGGGTGTAATAGTTTCTAGTGAAATTTTGCATGTGAACTGATATTTCAGAAACTTCACTTTTTTGCCATAAAACAGTTTGTATGGCCAGAAGAACACTTATGAAAGGTTAATCCCGAGAATTACAAAAACTGCAATAAATACAAACCAGAAACAAGAAAGGTTATAGGAAATGAAGGGAAAGGTAGAGATTTTGCCTACAAATAAACCTATATACTGTAATTCTAACATGTCTCATACAAGATACCTTATACTCCAAAAACATGCTTAAAAGAGTCTCTGAACTGGGTCTCACTAAGTACCCGACCATATAAAATGGGACTAGTACTGCTGAAAGCTAGCGCTGAAAATGTAATGAAAGACATTGCTCCAAAGCCACTATAGCCACAATAATAAGAATGAAAAGAGAGGATGCCTGCATTCCTGCAGAAAAATAGCATCCCCAAGATGCCAGGCAACCACAAAACATTCAATAAAGTATGCTGAACTGTTCCTAAAGTAAAAATAACATTCAGCAGCTTCACAGCAGTCCAAACTGCCGACAGTGAAATACTTCTGTGTACACAAAAAGCTACTAGACTTTTTAACACTCTTGTGCGCCTTATCACACTCCTCAACCCCCCACCCGCAGTAAAGTTACCATTCCCATAGAGTTAATATGGGAGTATATTTCTTCAGCTACAACAATAATATATTGAGGCCTAATTAAGTAATAGTTTTAAGATGCTTGGATGGTCTCAGGTGAAATGTAAACTACAGTTATTTCAATGTACTGATCCTGCAAACACATGCCTAACTTTACTCATATGAGTTGTTCTCTGAAGTCATGTAAGTATTTTCAGGACAGTGTGTGACCCAAGAACTCCTTTATTCCAAATAGTAAGGAGGTTACAAGAATATCCTGATTCCGGTATATACATTCTGGTTCACCACAGAATGTCATGTGAGGTCTTAAATGAAATCCAGGGTCACAATGGTATTGTTATGAATGTATGTACAGATACTATATAAGGAATGATTATGAATACTGAAAATAACTTCTTGGTTTCTGTATCTCAACAGAGATGGAGAAACTGGTTTCCTGTCAGACAAAAGATGTATATTCACCTGTCTCCCTGTCAGCATGTAAATTAAACATTGCAATCTAACATAATGGATGCACATTTACAACAGAGAGATATAAAGTTAATAGGGAAGAGCAAAGAGTAAAAACAAGCGATGGGAGTTACACTCTCTGAGTGCAGACAATGAACTTTGAGGATATAAGTAGAAGGGTAAGAAGACACCCTCTTATCCCGTATCGAGGAAGTAAACAGGCAGTGTGTTTACATTCATGAAAACAGAATCACAACCAGCCTTGGTTGAAGACAACATTGCAAAAAGCTTTGGATGAGAGAAACTTCATTAGACAGGAAGCTTAACAGTTAAGTTTAGTCTCTAGAAAGCATATTATTATTTTGATTTACATATAACGTTTTGTTTCCATTATTCTTACTTGCTATCTCTTGAATCTTCAATCTTTGATAATAAACTTATTGTTTTCACTATAAATATATTTAAATGCTGTGATATTAAGCTAGGTGCTGATCCTGAGTTGACTCTCACAGGCTCATGTGTGCACTGTTCCCCTGAAGACAACAAACCTGGTATTTCTGTGAGTGTTCAGTATATAGAGGGTAGAGCACTACAGGGGAATGCTTCAAAGCAGTGTGGGGCAACCTGCGGCCCATGGGCCGCATCCAGCCAGCCAGGGTAATCTGCTGGCGGGCCGTCAGACAGTTTGTTTACATTGACCGTCCACAGGCACGGCCACCCACAGCTCCCAGTGACCGCGGTTCGCCATTCCCAGCCAATGGGAGCTGTGGGCGGCCGTGCCTGTGGACAGTCAATATAAACGAACTGTCTGACGGCCCGCCAGCAGATTACCCTGACAGGCCGGATGTGGCCCATGGGCCGCAGTTGCCCCCCACTGCTTCAAGGACTCAGGGACTGGGTGCACAGATTGTTAACTTGCAAGGAAAAGTAGGAGCTGGCATAGCCCATAAGAGAGTGCCTGGGTGGCTAACAGGTTATGTCATGTCATGGAGCTCACACCCCGTTAAGCACCAGCAAGCCTTCCTCTTGCTGGAGACAGCGGAGAGAGGGCAACAAAAGGACTCTCAGTCCTGGGTAACCTGAAACCATCACAATGGAGTCTCAAGTTTGTTCATCAACCTCTTCCTCAGAGTGTATAAGAGATAGGAATTATAAATTAATATTTATATTTTTATTTACAATATTCAGGTCAAATCTTTGGTAAAACAGGCAAATTGTATTTAGGTTTCCACACTAAAACAGCTATGACTCTAATGGAAGTCTAGCTATCTTAGGTACACATATGTACCTCATTTCCACAACACCTGAGTCTTTAATGTATCTATCCTCAGGACACCCCTGTGAGGTAGGGAAGTGCCTCTTAACCTCATTTTTACAGATGGGAAACTGAGGCCCAGCAGCCCAGATCCTCAAGTACTTGGGTGCTACATCAACAGGAGTTAGATGCCTAAAAACCTGTGAGGATCTGGGCCAGAGAGGTTGTGATTTTCCCCAAGTAACAGAAGAAGCTAGTGGAGAAGCTGGGGATTGAACCCAGGGCTGCTGAGTTCAAAGGTAGCATCTTCAGCACTGACCAGGCTTCATGAGAGAATCACGCCCATGTAAGGGCAGGTAGATCTGGGGCTCTCCATTTTTATTTTGTAGCAGCATCTGATGAGTCTCTGGGATTCGGGATAAATCAGCTGGAGAAAGGCTTTCAGTGACACTCACCTCCTGAGGCGACCTGTGCCCTGCAACTGCCCAAGGGAGCTCCCCAGCTAGACTGGGCGTCTTCTTGTTATTCCTGTGCTGTGGCTTGTATTGGTGCAGTCCCCACACCAGAAGGGCAGAAGTCACACAGGGCAGGAAGCCGGGACTGCCAGAGGTACCTGGTGCCCAGGGCTCAAGCCCCGCCGGAGTGCAGCAAGGTGCCCAGCACCTCACACCATTGAGCCGGTCCGTGCAAGGAGGGAGCGGTGTATCTCATCAGCAGGGGGCAAGCAGGTGGGAGCGGGGCTTTTCACAGCTCCCCGGTGCCTTCCAGAGACACCACGGAGCCCACGCACCTTTCCCGCGCAGCCAGCGCCCCTCCCAGGAGCCGCACGCGCTGGGCCGGCACGCGACAGCGGCCCCTCCTAGGTTCCCCCAGGGCTGCAGCCTCTCGCTCTGGCCGTGACTAGGTAGCGGGAGCAGCAGCCTGCCCGCCCCCTTGCCGTGCTTTTTGTAGTAGGGGCGTGACCGATCCCAGACCGCTTTCTGGGGTTCGCTTATTCTAAATCTAACGGGGATGAGGGGATTTTTCCCCCCCTTGCAAAATTGGCCTAAGAATTTAAGGCAGGTTTTTTTGTTTAAGGCCAGCTCATCAGATTGCAAAATAATTTGCATGTGTGTGCAGTGAAACAGAGCAGACTGAAATGGGCTCTCAGCGTGGTGCAACTTTAAAAGCAACGGCTTAGAGGGTCGGTTTGTTTTACTTGAGCTTTTTTTTTTTTTTTTTTTTTTTCTTAAACAGCAGGTATTGTTTGCTTGATTTATGGGGACGGAATAAAGGTAGGGGTTAAAAAATTTTATTAACGAAGAGTGGGGAGGAAGAGACCAGGTCAGGCATCCAAATGTGAGAGTCCCTCCCCAGAAACAGAAAACGTATTAAATTGTAATGTCCATAGTGAGAAGCAGGCTTTAAAAGGCAGTAACAGTGATTAACAGTCCCAGCCAGGTGAGAGCAGAGCGCCTGATCCTGTGATCCTTATTTACATATTATACAAGGCTATCTGTGAAAGCATGTATGAGTGTAGATGGCAGGACTGAGCCCTAACTCCACAGTGAACTTGTCATTCAACCCCAGTCATGTAGGAAGAGCAGTACTCCCTAGTTAAGAGGGATAGGCCCTTCCCATTTCCAACACCCTTCTTAAAATACTTGTAGTCCACCTATGCATAGTTGAGTGTCCATTTTGATGAGGTAAAGTGCTAAAATTTATTACCCTCTGTCACTGATATCATACCGACTAAATGGGTTTTCATCCTCATTATCCGGGTGGGAGGTGAGATTGTTGGTTTTGTTTTGTAAAGAGGACTATGGAAGCCAAATCCCCACATTAAAGGGCAAAACCTCAATTGACTTGACTGGGCCTTCAATTATACTCAAGTCAAACCCCCAAGACTGGATTCTCCACTGCCATGTATCTTGTGTAATTATTTACATATGTGCAAAGTGGGTAGAAAAAAATACTATTCTGATTGGTACCATCAGACTACACAAGGTGTAAGGCAGTCGAGAATCAGATTCTCAGTGCTTTTCATTTGACCTGACCAAGGACTAAAGACTACCTTCTCTCCACAGTTTCACTATGCAAACCCATGGGTCAATGGGGCATTGTATTGATGTAACACGACAGAATTTGAGCCTGAGTGAAGGACTTTAGAATTTTTTTTTTTTTTTAAACAAAAAGTAATATTCTTAGTAGGTTCAAAGTTTTACTAAAGTAAGATTATGCAAGAGCACAGAATCTGCAGTCTTTTTAAAAAAAATTATAATTAAATTATAATTAAAGATGTCATACCTACACAATCTGCCCAATGAGTTTACCATTAATTTGGTATGTCTAGTGCAATACAGTGATGTGCATTTCTTGCATGCATCAAATCAAACTTTTAAAACTCTTGTTCCCAACATTTACCTATATAATTGTAAAAATGACTGCAACACTTGGAATTTTGTTATATTGAAAGGACTTTGGAATGATAGATACTTTATATACCAGTTACCACAAGCCATACAGGAGTGGCTTTTGGAACTGTCTAATGAGAGAAAATACTTTATAATCTCAGAATAAAAGAGGCAGGAGAGACCTTTAAAATACATTCAGTACTGAAATACAGACAAAATTTGAGTGATTCTAGTTTAAGGCCAGAAGGGGCCAACAGATGATCTAGTTCAACCTCTTATATATCACAGGCCACCACCACTAGCATCTACACACCCACACACAGTAAACTCAACAACTGAAATTAGACTGAACAATTACAGCCCACAGGAGACTAGATTAAATTTTAGCTATTTGGAAGTAAATTTATTTTTGTGAGCTTGAAGTAATTTAGTTTTTTTAACTCACCCCCTCTTCATTTAATTCAGTAATGGAACATCCTAAATGCTCAGTTTTTCTAGATGCTTCTTATCAGTGCCTATACTACTGCTCCTTTAATTTCTGCTCCCATTTACACATTAAGAACCAAGTCCTACAGTTCTCACTCAATTGTAATTTAGACAACTCTACCATGAATTGGAGTTCTGCCTCAGTGAGAACTATAGCACCTAATCCAAAAATTACAGTACAGGTTCCAATAGATCTAAGGAGAATAGGCAGCAGCAAAAAGGATAATTAGAGGATTGGTTTGTCCTTTGCTGTATTTGGTGAGCGGAGTTTCTGTGCTTTATAATGAGGATTAATGACCAGCTGGGGTTAATGGCCCTCAGCCACACCTCAGACCATTAACTCCTCCCTACCAGTTATTAATCCCCAGGAAATGCCATGCACCTCTATCTTTATGATTAAGCAATAAACAGTGAGGGATGATCAACCAGTTAAGTCCCTTGCATAGCTGAATATTCCTAGTTCTATATTTTTACATACAGCATTTCATGCGGTAGAAAAAACTGTTTAGATGTCATCACTTTAAGGTTATAGAAGGAAAAGTAAATGTATTTAAATTGAGTAGAAAAAAAAACAGTCTGTTCACTTTATTTATAACCCTTTATAATAAAAGCATGCTCTTTATTCCTTGTGGTATCTAAACACTTTATGGTATTACAAAAATCTATCATATAATCCAAATGCCATTGAACTTTGGATTCTTCTCTCCCTTCAACCCCTGGATGCAGGGCAAGGATGTGTAATATTTTTGTTTAATTCTTAATATTGCTCTTAATGCAGGAAAGTTTCAGACAGGAAGGAAGGCTTATGTGGTCCCCTGACGATGGTAAGATCCATGGTCATTCTACCATACTGTGGAAGGGAGATCTAAAGCCCTGGGTCAGATGTTGTTTTGCTATGTGACACCTGTGGTCTTAATTTTTCCCTCATGAAAATCAGTGATAAAACTCCCATTGAAGTCAATGGAAGTAGGATTGGGTCCAATGCTATTCTATATATAGGGCCCTACCATATTCACGGCCATGAAAAATGTGTCACAGACTGAAATCTAGTCTCTCCCTCCCCAGTGAAATCTGGTCTTGTGTGCTTTTACCCTATACTATACAGATTTCACAGGAGGAGACCAGCGTTTCTCAAACTGGGGGTCCTGACTCAAAAAGGAGTTTCAGGGAGGTCACAGTTATTTGGGGGGTGGGGGTGTCATGGTATTGCCACCCTTGCTTCTACACTGCCTTCAGAGCTGGGTGGCTGGAGAATGGTGGCTGTTGGCCGGATGCCCAGCTCTGACGGCAGCGCCCCACCAGCAGCAGCACAGAAGTAAGGGTGGCAACACCATACAATACACGCCACCCTTACTTCTGTGCTGCTGCCTTCAGAGCTGGGCGAGCGGAGAGTCGTGGCTGCTGACTGAGGGCCCAGCACGGAAATAAGGGGGCAATACCATACTGTGCCATCCTTACTTCTGTGCTGCTGCTGGTGGCAGCTCTGCCTTCCGAGCTGGGCTCCTGGCCAGCAGCTGCCGCTCTCCAGCTGCTCAGCTCTGAAGGTAGCACCGCAGCCATCAGCAGCAGCACGGGTAGCAGTACCGCACACACACCCCCAATAACCTTGTGACCCCCCCCCACACACACCCCTCCTTTTTGGGTCAGGACCCCTACAATTACAACACTTAAATTTCAGATTTAAATAGCTGAAATCATGAAATTTACGATTTTTAAAATCCTCTGACCATGAAATTGACCAAAATGGACTGTGAATTTGGTAGGGCCCTATCTATATAGGTTCTTATACAGTGCTAATCAGTGTCCTCTATTCGTGTTTACAGGATATCTGCTTTACCAGTACCCCAGCACAGAGACAGACACTTTCATCTTCACTTAGTATTTCTGTTAGTCTGGAAACAGAACTCAAGGTTCTCTCAGAATACTACATTAATTTAGAAGATGCTCTAGCTACAGAGAAACTTTCTTTGGTTAACATCTGTTATGAGTTCACCTGCTTTATAATGTGAACTACAAGTGCTTTGAAAAGTGGACAGAAGACTGGCTAGTTTTACTGTAGCTTTCTATCCTCTTATGCAATGCCATTTTGTAATGTTTTTACAGCAGTGCTCCTCAGTACACAGTATATTAGAGGATAACTGAAGACTGCCTGTGTCACAAAAGCTGTAAGGGCCTGACTCTCTCTAAACATATTAATAAGTTATACACTTAGGTTATGATCCTGAGCAAACCCTTACCCATGTGAGAAATCCTTACTCACAAACTATAAGTAATCCCATTTACCTCAGTGGGAATAAATGTGTGAATAAGGACTACCTACATGTAGGACTGCAACCTTTAGGACATGATCCTTCACCACAGACACCTATATGAGTTTTACTATTCACTTCAATGGAAGCAAAAAATCACATTAACATGCGGAGATAAAAGAAGAGGCACTTACAGGTCACTTTCCCTAGTGATGCATGACATAACATAAATAAAAGCAGTAAAAGTGGATATTTTTACTGTCCTGCTTAAACATAATTATTTCTGTGTGTACAGTACCTACCCCCTCCATACTCTCTCCTTTCTGACAGGGTTATATTTTTCTTAGCTATTGATTGAATGCTATGTAGACATAGTCAACTTTTAAAATACTGTAAAGAACATGGTTTGAAGACTCAGTGTATCACAAGTACTATTTACCCAATGTGAAAGTTTGGTGCATCACAACTGAAAACGACAAACAATTTTTAAATCAAGATTAGATGTTTTTCTAAACAATCGCTCTAGGAATTATTTTAGGGAGGTTCTGTGGCCTGTGTTATGCAGGTCACAATGGCACCTTCTGACCTTGGACTCTATGAATCTATGACTTAACTCAAATGTCTGCTCATTAACTTTATTCCCCAGACAGGGTCTGATTCAAAGCCCACTGAAGTTAATGGTAATATTCTGATTGACATGAGTAGGCTTTGGATCAGACCCTTAGAATATATCTCCACTGAAATTAGAAACCTGTGGCTGTCCCATGCCAGCTGACTTGGGCTAAGAGGCTCACCCAGGCTAAGAGGCTGTTTAATTGCAGTGTAGATGTTTGGAGTGGAGCTTGGGCTCTAAAACCCTGTGATGTGGCAGGGTCCCAGAGCTCAGGCTGCAGCTCAAGCCTGAACATCTACGCTGCAGTTAAACAGCCACTTGCAGGGGTGCTGGAACTATTTGCATAGTGGAGGTACAGAAAAAACTGTTGAACCAAACTGTAAACCCTGTACATGATGGAAGCCACTTCAAGTTGGGGTGCTGCCACACCCCCAGCACCTCTAGTTCCAGCTCCACTGGCCACCTGAACTCCTTGAATGTGAGGCCGCTGGCACAGGCCAGCTGCAGGTGCCTAACTGCAGTGTATAATATCCTTACTGTACACATGACTTACATAGCATTAATAAGCAATAGAGAATTACCAAGCTGAAATTCGATTGAGTGGTTCTGTCACAACCATATCTATGAAAAAGTGAAAGCTGGGGTGGTTTGTTAAGTCACCAGAATGCTGACAGGGATAAGGTGTGTGTATCTGTGATAGGGTGCAACTCACCACTGCGGCACCTCCTGCTGGCTGTCCCAGGGATTAGCTCTGCTAGCCAGTGCAGCCTCTTCTGGTGGTGTTTCGCTGCCATCACTTCTGCTCCAGGACCCACATCACTCCCAGGACCACAACATCCTCTTCATGACACAGCTCTCCGGCTATGTCACACTCTGTTCTCCCCCATTCCAGAGGAACTGCAGTCCACTGTCCAGTCACTTCCTTCAGTGGCAACTGCAGCCAATTGCATAGCCACTTCCTCAATGGCAAGAAGGGTGTGGGGGGAAGAGATCCAGGCCTGCCTACTACTCTAGGTCCCAGCCCAAGGACCCTGTAGATGGCAGCCATGTACTGCAACCCCTCCAACCTCTCAGTAACTATCCCTGGGGCACTTCCCCACAGCCCCCTCTTTGCCCTTGCCTCAGGATCTCAGCTTGGAAATTCCTGCAGCCAACCTAGAGCCATCTTTAGCACCCCCTCTGGTCGCTGCTAGCAGCACTGCTCTGTCCAGGGTGCTAGCACTCCTTCCTCCTTCTAGGAGCCTGAGGTTCCCTCCTCAAGCTCTAGGCAGCTACTGAAGGTGCTTTACCCTGAAACTCTTCTTATATGGGCCTGCTGACCCTGATTGGCTGCTCCTCTTAGCCCTTCTCTGATAGGCTGCCTCCTGCACAGCCTCCTGGGGGCTCTATTAACCCCTTAGAGCACAGTGTGGGGCAGGTGCCCCATCACAGTATCCTTTATAGTTTTACTGTTTGTACAAGCACCTGAAGCCTTTGTAAGCATTTTTTCCAAACAAATTTGGTAAGTAAATAAATTCTAGCCCTAAACTTCAAAATCTTCATACAGAGAGATGAACATGGAACCCTGTCTCAGTCATCTGCTTCGGACTCTTCCAAAATGTCACCCACATGAATCCTGGTGAGGAACCCTTATATTAGCTATCCTAAAACAATTTAACCTTTTTCAGACTAGCTGAATCTTGTACTTTAGGGCTATATCACACATTCATTACACTGTATTTAATTCTTATTTGTAATCTTGCACAACAGACAACACTGTGATTTTAAAGATGTTTTTCACACACAAAGCAGTTTTTAATGTCACAATCTATAAATTGTTGAGAACTAACTCATCAACCAATTGTATTGTGAAGTATTTCTTCACACAATGCACAGTCAACCTGTGGAACTCCTTGCCAGAGGATGTTCTGAAGTCCAAGACTATAACAGGGGTCAAAAAAGAACTAGATACATTCATGGAGGATAGGTCCATTGATGGCTATTAGCCAGGATGGGCAGGGATGGTGTCCCTAGCCTCTGTTTGCCAGAAGCTGGGAATGGGTGACCTGGGATGGATCACTTGACAATTACCTGTTCTTTTCATTCCCTCTGAAGCACCTGGCATTGGCCACTGTCAGAAGACAGGATATTGGGCTAGATGGACCACTGGTCTGACCTACTGTGGTCGTTCTTAACCTTAATTGAGATAACAGACTTAATTCTCCTCCCTGCCAATAAGAGATGGAGACTTGACCCTTCAGTGTATAAAAGTTTAAATTCATTTTGACATTGAAAATATGTATTGTTATTCCTATTTAAAAATAAGTAGCTGTTTGACTCAAAGTTTAAAGTGTTAGATAACACTAGCTACTAAAATGTTTCCACAAAACATACACAATACAGGCAGTGGCAAGCTTCTTTACGCCACCCAATTATTGTGCCTCCATTGTGACATGGAGAGGACACATAATTTAAGAGCAAGCAAGCCCTTTAGTGTTCATGTCCCGTATAGCTTATGATCATTATACTAAACTTGTCTTCTAAAAATTAAGCTCTTGCTCAACCATGAGATATGGGCTATGGGGTGCTGGAACAATTTGTATAGTGGGGGTGCTGCGAGCCATTGAACCAAACTGTAAACCCTGTATCTGATGGAAACCACTTCCAGCGAAGGGGTGAGGCAGCCCTAGTTCCAGCACCTCTGTATGGGCTTGATGCAGAAAGTACTGAGTGAAATTTCTTGTCTTGTGTGGTACACAGGGACAGACTAGATTATCACAATGGTCCCATCTCGCCTTAAAGCCTATAAATCGGTGGAAACACTACCCAGAATAGTGGGGAGACAATAATACAAACAACTTTGCTTTTATATAGCCTATTTATTGTTTTTTTTACATTGAGTGAATTTTGTGATGCACTTATCTGTGTGTTTGACTATAGACTGAGACCATCAATTCATTGAATATAGGCTACCAAAAAGCCATCTAATATAGCATCAATATTTGGTCACTACTGTCCATAATTCACCAAACCAAACAACTAAATTCAAATCGGTGACCTAGATGAATCATGTTCTAGAACAGTGGCTCTCAACCTTTCTAGACTACAGTATCCCTTTCAGGAGTCTAATTTGTCTTGTATACCCCCAAGTTTCACCTCATTTAAAAACTACTTGCTTACAAAATCAAACATAAAAATACAAAAGTGTCACAGCATACTGTTACTGAAAAATTGCTTACTTTCTCATTTTTATAATTATTTATAATTATAAAATAAATCAAGTGGAATATAAAGATTGTATTTACATTTCAGTGCATAGTATATGAAGCAGTATAAACAAGTCATTGTCTGTATGACATTTTAGTTTGTACTGACTTTTTATGTAGCCTATTGTAAAACTAGACAAATCTCTAGATGAGTTGATGTAACCCGTGGAAGACCTCTATTACCCACATGAGTACACGTATCCCTGGTTGAGAACCACTGTTCTAGAAGCTATAGGAGGGAAATTTGAGGATCAGGAGCTCAAGTTTCTATTCCCGTTCATATCACTGATTTGCTATTTCACCTTGTGCAGATCACTTAACCTCTCCATATCTCAGCTTCCCCATATGTAAAAATATTAATAATCTTACCTACCTCACAGGGATCTTATGCGACTTCATTCATTAACGTTTGTAAAGAATTTCAGATCCTTGGATTGAAGGCACTATAGAACTAGTGAAGGAAAGACTCCATTGCCCATTACCAATTCCCTGAACTTCACAGCCCAACATCTTAGCTTTTGTCTAGCTTTGTGTTTTTCAAGCATTTCTGTAGATGATGTTAATAAAAATGAAAAATACAGCACTAATAGAAAGCAGTATTAGAAATAAGTTATAATTCCAAAAATGTGTCTACATTTTTATCACCACAGATATGGATATCCGCAGTTCTTCAGAATCTAACTTCCATTTTCAATATAAATTTGTCTTCCTTATACTCAGAGAGAAAGAAGAAAACTAATCAAATTCTTCTGAGTGTTTTCTCTGCTATAATTTAGTGGTAAAACTGGCAGGTTGCCTAACCATGTCAAAATGGGATACATTTGAAAAGCTGTAACTATAAAATAACAAGGAAGCTTTTAGCCATATTCATGTAGAGGAGACTATGAAAATGTTTACTTGAAAAGTGGTTAGCATATGAAAAGATTAATCTAACAAGAAAATACATTTTAAAGTTGTGAAATTGTCTTGCTTCATGTGTAAATATTTTATGTAAATAAAGTGGGATCCGAGACTCATATAACATTTAGATATTTTTAACACTAAAAGGCATAGCAACAGAATGCACATAACATTTTTCAGTAACACTCATCTTACCCTGCTATCTACACCAACGCCTTTATGTGTTTCCAGTAGCTTTTACTCTAATGAAGATGGCACCGGTGGTTCTGTCGGGGTAAGCTGCAAATAGAATGTCGTCAACCTCAATGGAAGACATTGAGTGAGAGCAGGTGATTGTTCTTCTCAGCAACTCTGAGTGAAGACAATGGTGAAAGGGAGCTGATGCCAATGGTTGGTATAAGCCAAGATGGCTTTGGTTAAGGGTATCGCTGGTGGTTGTTTGAGAATCTTGGGGTGACTTTTGTGTGTGGACACTTTTAATTACTTTGTAGTTTTGAGCTCAGTACCCTTGAGATTTTTTTTCTTTTTTGCCCTTTTGCTCACTAACCACCAGTTCATTAGAATGTAAAACCCCATGTTCTTGAAGATCTGGGGCCTGATTCTTATTAGAAGGACCCTTACATTGCCAGACCTGTGTAAATTGACCTTAATGTAAATGAAAATCAAGCCTTCTCTGTTTTAGTTTAGTTTTTGTAACCTAGTTACAATTTGTTTTTGTTATTTTGGGGTATTTGATATGCTGGCTCCTTAAAGAAGAAAAGCAGATGATTCCTGGGAAGGCTAATGGCCAACTGAAAGGTACCGATCTGTTTTTATGGTCAGCTGAGAGGCAAGCTGCTACTACAAGCCAGTAGCCAGTAGCTGCTACTACAAACTGTAGCAGTGGCCTGCTCCTCTTATTGGTCCTCTGTTACTTTTGTGGAAGAGTTGACCCCTACCAAATTTGAGAGGAATCTTTAAAAATTATGTTACAAGCAATGAACATTGAGTCGAGACATGAAGCAAACACTGAGGCATTTACTACTTCAGTGGCTCAAACTGACTGCATAGTGTGCTGCTTTGAACTCTGATCTTGAAGTCATTCAAACAATCTTTGGGAATATTGCTAAGGAAGATGCTTATCTTCTTTTTGAAATCAGATACCCATGTGGCTTAGTGAATAAAGCCCAGGACTTAGACTCAGGACAACTGGGCTCTATTCCCACCTCTACTACTGGGTAACCTTGGGGAAGTTACTTTGCCTTTCTGTGCCCAAGTTTCCCCATCTCTCAAATGGAGATTGGACATTAAGAAAAACTCCCATCAGTTAAGCACTGGAACAAATTGCCTAGGGGGATTGTGGAATGTCAATCATTGGAGGATTTTAAGAACAGGTTAGACAGACACCTGTCAAGAATGCTCTAGTTATTACTTAGTCCTGCATTGAATACAGAAGACTGGACCAGATTACCTATTGAGGTCCCTTCAAGTCCCACACTTCCATGATTCTATATGGTGCGATATAAAGGGTTTATCAGCAGGCTATTACCAGAGGCACTCTTCTCCTTCTATAAGTAATTTAAAATATATATATAAAGTCCCATGTGCACATTTGCATCAGTTAAACTAAAGATCATTTTATTATAAACCACATATTGAAAGAATCTAAAATGTGGTAGTTTTTTTAAGATATCCAGTGCACTAAAACAGTTTATCGTTATGAAGGTTTTTTTTATGCTATACAGAATACCTATGATTCCACCTATGTTTCTAAAAACATAACCATTAAGAGAGTTGTTGCATATTTAATTTCATGCTCCACTCAGCATAAAGCAGTTGTGGGGCTACCAGCCAGAGCAAATTAAGTAACTGGTTAGATAATTTCCTACTTAATTGAAAGCAGGTAGTTTTTAAAAGTAATAATTGATTTTGCTTCTAATGAACGTGTAGCTATTTCTTCCTTTTTTTCTTCCTGTTTTTAAACAAGATTGCACTCAGTCTCTGTACAAAGCTGATGACAGGCACATGAAGAACAGAACTGGGAAAATGATGTATAGTTGGTTGCTGTTCATTATGGATTTAGAGTTGCAGTAGAACTATCACATTCATCATGCAGAAGGAGAGTGGGGTGTTTTCATATTGATCCTTTCACTGACAGGTCATTGCTTCAGTTCTAACCCACATCAGTAGCGATCTGAAGTTCTTGCCATCTGACCACCATTCAGTGGCCGATATGAAATAAGCTAGGAGTCTCACTCCAATTGTTAGAAAACAGGTAATATCCATCACCACTACAGACAACGATTGACCTGTCTTAGGATTCTCGGCAGAAAGAATGAATTGGTTTGTAGCCTATAATACCCTCTTACCCTTACGGTATGTCTATATTGCAGTCCAAGGTGTGACTGCAGCTCAGGTACACGTACCCAACACTAGCTTTAATCTAGCTAGCGCACCTAAAAATAGCAGTGAAGATGCAGAAGCATGGGCTATCAACACAAGTACACGTTCTGGGTTCCAGGCAGGCTTGTACATCCCACTCTGAAGTCTGTGCCACAGTGTCTTCACTGCTATTCTTAGAAGTGCTAGATTAAAGACAGCATGGGTATGGCTACCCAAACTGAAATCACACCTCCGATTGTAGTTTAAACTTTGAAATTGTGACTTGAGGACAGGGTTGTGATACATTAGATTGGTGCGGTGGTGTGGAGAAGCTTTGATTGCCATTTGTATCTATTTGGTGGATAAAAAGAGGGCTTCATTCTCCAAGCCTGTCAAAACAGCATCTTTCACAAGCCCTTAATTCATTTGGGGGGGAAATTAAAGAATAATTGTTCTGATAGATTTTTTTAAACAAAACATGTTCTGATTTAAAGAAACCAAAATGTGTCTGTCCATCTTTTTTAAACTTCTTTGAAAACTGACAAAAGGGAAAGCACATTCTGCACATTTAGAAAGTATTCATGCAAGCTTTGTATTAATAATCCCATGTTTTGACAAATGAACAGAAAACCTGTGACTACTCAAATTCCAGACTTACTTGTTTTAGGCTAAAGGAGTGGCCTAACTTCATTATCATGCACATTGTGTAAAGAGTTGTCACTTTGGATGGGCTATCACCAGCAGGAGAGTGAATTTGTGTGGGGGGGTGGAGGGTGAGAAAACCTGGATTTGTGCTGGAAATGGCCTAACCTGTTGCTCACTTTAGATAAGCTATTACCAGCAGGACAGTGGGGTGGGAGGAGGTATTGTTTCATATTCTCTGTGTATATATAAAGTCTGCTGCAGTTTCCACGGTATGCATCTGATGAAGTGAGCTGTAGCTCACGAAAGCTCATGCTCAAATAAATTGGTTAGTCTCTAAGGTGCCACAAGGACTCCTTTTCTTTTTGCGAATACAGACTAACACGGCTGTTACTCTGAAACTTGTTTTAGGCTGGATCCTGCTTATTGCTGAGCACCCAGGAAGCCTGATTCACATTCATAGATGTAAATAAGGAATAACTCCAAGGTAAATGGTGTAAAACTGGTGTGAGACCAGAAGCAGGCTTATTTCTTCTTAGGAACAAGCCCTTTATAAAAGTCAGGAACTATAATCTCCACAGCTTTCTTAGGTAAAACTCGCATTGATTTCAATGTGAGTTTTGTCAGATTACAGACTAGCAACTTTTCTCATACTACTGCTGACAGCTGCTATAAACCAGGGCTCCATGGGAAACTCCTCTAACCACCACAACTAAGTATCTATTTTTACAATACTCTCCCCTCTTACAGGTTCTCAAAAGTCTGCTACAAAACTTAGGCTGAGAGTTTGTTGGTCGTCCATCGCTGACAATATTGTCACAGTTCTCATTTCTGACTACACATATGACTCTGAAGGCCAAACCCTGATGGATAGAGTCGGCCACACTGAGAGCCTGGGAAGTCTGTATCTATGTTTGATGATGTAGCTCTGTGGCGCCTTTCACATTCAGCCTGGAGATGATTTTGTCGAACCCATTCTAATATATATTACATGTTATCAGAGACTGCCAGTGAGTCCTGTTCTGAGCCATTTGCTCGAGTTCTTGGAGACTGATGCCAGCCCATTGGAGACCGCTCTTCAGGTTATCTTTGAAACACTTATATGGATGACCCTTCTTTCTTTTGCCCTGACTCAGCTTCCCACACAAGATCTGTTTTGGGGGACAGTGGTCTTCCATTCTGATGACATGTCCAGTTCACCTAAGATGTGCTCTCAGTAGCATTTCCTTAATGCTGGTTGTTTGCTCTTTCAAGGACCTTAGTATTGGTCACTCTGCCCTGCCAGCGAATGCTCATTATTGAGCAGAGGGAGCGCATGTGAAATTGCTCAAGCTGTTTAATGTGACGTCTATAAAGAGTCCACATCTCAGATCCATACAGGAGAGATGTTAGAACCACTGCACAGTAGATCTTCAATTTGGCGGAGAGATGGATGTTGCGTTGGTTAAGGACTTTTGTTCAGAGTCAGCCAAGGACCTGAATGGCTTTACTAATTCTGGAGGAAATTTTCTTATCAAGGGAACCATCACTCAAGATGGTGCTGCCCAAATACTTGAACTGATCCACATTTTTCAGCTGTGCACCTTTGATGAAGATGGCTGGCACTGGGGCATTGGAATGAGGTGCTGGTTGGAACAAGACCTCTGTCTTCCCGAGATTGATGGTGAGGCTAAAGAGCTGGGATGCTTCAGAAAATCTGTCAATGCTGACCTGAAGGTCGTTGTCTCTACGGACCATCAAGACGCAGTCAGCTGCAAAAAGTGCCTCGACAAGAAACCTCTCCAGCAACTTGGTAATACACTGAGTCTTCAAAGAGCAGGAAGGGAGCCATTGGATCGGTAGCAGATGTATATCCCCTGGTCCAAGTCCCTCATGGTCTGGCTCAGGACACAAGCAAAGAACAAGTTTACTTAATCTGTAAATATCCTCTTGTGAGTAAATCTGAATTTAGAAGGACTCTTTGCAAGTCCTTAACTGCAGCTATTTCCCGCACAAGCCTTAGATAGAAAAGAAGTAGTTAAAGATGACAAAAGTGTAACTATAGATTAAGATCTAATAAATCAATCACAGAGAGTAGGAACGGATATTCAACACATGTTCATAATTCCTTAGAAAAGGTTAGCTGATAAAAGTTACATGTATGAGCAAAATGAGATCTGAGGTTTAAAAGTTTTGGGGGGAAATTGGATATAAAAATTCTAATCTACGATCTTCCAAGAAAACAAATGTGCATTACTTGTCAATTATACCAGGCTTCCAATTTCAAGCCAAACTGAAATTTAGGTGATATGACACTTTGATTAAGGGGGTAACAAGAGGGCTTCTTGAAGAAAGAGAAACAACAGCACAGCCTTGATGCCGGATTCTTCACCACTCAACTCAATAGGAGTTTTGCCATTGACTCCAATGGAGTGCTGGATCAACCCTGGGTGAATATAAAGACTATCTACAGAAAATGGGATTCAACCCTCTGATTTAAAAAAAGAAGAAGAAGTAGTAGTTGTTTCAGAAGACTAGCCTGATCAGATGGGGAAAAAATGTTCAGCAGAAAGAAATTCCTTAAGAATCTTGGCAAAAAGGGACACCCAATCCAATGTTATGAATAAGCTGGCCTGGACAGGAATATGTGAAACCCGGAGGAGCATAGGTTAAGAAACAACTCAAGAAAATACAAGACCTAATAAAACTCCCACCAAGCGCAAATTCGTCAGCAAAAGATGAACACGCTTACAGCCACTATAGATGAGCCTAAGACCAGATCTACACAACAGACCTATATCAGTATAACTATGTCACTCAGGAGAGAGAAAAATCCACACCCCTGAGCGACGTAGTTATACTGACTAGTCTGCCCCATGTAGACAGCGCTATGTCAATAGGAAAGCTTCTCCCATCAACATAACTACCACCTCTCGTGGAGGTGGATTAACTATACTGATGGGAGAAGCTCTCCCATGGGTGTAGGAGTGTCTTCACTAAAGCACTACACTGCACCAGTGCAGATGCGCCACTGTAGCGCTGTACATGAATCACAGAACATTAGGGTTGGAAGGGATCTCAGGAGGTCATCTAGTCCAACCCCCTGCCCAAGGCAGGACTAATCCCCAACTCCCCAGATCCCTAAATGGTCCCCTCAAGGATTGAACTCACAACCCTGGGTTTAGCAGGCCAATGCTCAAACCACTGAGCTATCCCTCCCCCCAAAGACAAGCCCTAAGTGTTATCTAGGCTTTCATACCTCTCAATCTACTGATGTCAAACCAGAGCCGCTAAAATGTGAAAGAATAACCAGCATGTGAAAAACAGAGTGATATTACTGCTGATTTAATTTAGAAATCACAGGCAGACCACCCTCAATCAAATCATTTTAAAGGGACCAATACAATTTTTAATGGAGTGGCCATAAAATTCAAATAAAACACTACTTGTTCTGGAAGAACAAGCTCCCCATGAAGGCTTTGATCCTACAAGTCCTTGAACGGTGCACGAAGCCCCACATTTAAGGACAAGTGTGAGTTAACGCTACTAAGGCAAATATAAAATTTAGCACTATGTGCAATCCTCATTGCTGGGTGGTTCTAAGTCTCACACCACCTGCACCCAACTCCTTTATGAATAAGTTCACAGGGTAAAAGAGGAGTGGCGTATGGGTGGAGAATGGGTAGATCTGCAGAGAAAGGACTTAAAACATAATATTCATCAACCAAATAAGGGGCTTGGTTACACAATCATTGCTTACCTTGTGCTTATTTGTGCAACTATTTGTACCTGTATTGGAAAGGATTATGCCCAAAGTGGCTTGTGCCACAGGGCTCTGCTGAAGAAAAAAGTATTGAAAGACTCTAGCTGAGCTTACACTGTCAGCCAGTCCCTGATCATTTAAATAGAGGTGCAGTATGAATGTTATTTCCTTCCCTGAATGGGTGGGCCAGATCTGGTGGATGGCAGAAATGCAAGGAAAATAACCAGTGAATACATTATCCTGTGGAAGCTTTATGTTTAAAAGTCATCTGGCCCCACAAATTGCAACCTTGTTGGCAGTCTCAGCAGAGGCCAAGGACGAATGGACACGGAAACTGAATTACCCCTTTCAGTCTTAGTCCCTTTTGAACAGGACTGAGACACAGAGGCGTGTGGGTATGGGAAAGCTTATGCTGTTGCTATATCTTTTCTATGTATAACCAGAGGGCTTCAGTTTTCAGGGCATCCAAGCCATTACATTTCATGGACACAAAATTCACCCACACACAAATAGAGGTAAACAAAATGACACTGTGCAACTATCTGAACAAATTCAGCTATGATTCTCCTATCAAGTATGTGAAATTTGTGTGTATGCCTGCTTGTGTTTAACTTTGATGATATAATAGGAAACAGAAAAGGTTAGAGAGGCCTTTGAAAGATTTGTATTCCTAGTTGCATAGTCTTTTTGGGTCAACACTAAACATTCAAATTTTAACTATCACTGAGCCAAGGGACTAGCATTCAGATATGGACTCAGATCTGATTAGGTTTAAGGTTAGTTTCAGGGTTTGAGGTACAGTCAGATCTAGGCTTTAGGCCAGAAAGCACTGAGATTCAGGAGCTGTTATTATGAGATTTTGGCCTCAAATTGTCCTCACAATGATCTCCCAAAAATACAGTCACATTTGAACCAGAATCCCAAAACTGACCCAAAACCAAAGCTATAGTGAAAAGTTCAGATCTTGGGACTTGCATTCAACTCCCCATGAGCCTCCAAAGTTCAAAGGCATTTGGATTTAAGGTTCTAAAGTTGGCCTCTACAGTTTTCACAAGTCTATCTTGTAAGTTTATATTACTAGACATTAAGTAACTTTGAGGCCGACTCATCTTTAACTCACGATGGCACTGTATTTTCACAATGGTGCAACTATCACACTATCGTGGCTGTGAAAACTTTGTTCATGGTCCCACAAGGCAAAATTTAAAAGATGACAACCTAAGTGAAGAGGAAGCACTCTTTAGAGCAAGGGGTAGCGGAACCCAAGATACCTTGAGACAAAAAGAATTGCAGTTGAATTAATCACAACTAATAGCCAGACACCTTGAAATCATGAAGCTCACATGCTAGTCACTGGGGAACTCCATAAGGAAAAGATCCCCCCCATCCCTGATTGTGGATCAAACCTGAAGCTGTTGCACAACCACTACCCCCAAACTAAAGTCTAGTGAAGACTTCTCAGCCATGAGCTACCCCCCACCAAGAGTGAGAAAGAACCAGAAGATCAGCATAGTGGCAGATCCTCCAGCCCTTGCCCTGTCTACCTCAAATCCGCTGCACAATAGCACCCCCCGAGACCATGGGGGTGCCAAACTCTATTCGTCACAGTGGTTGCACATCCCATGTACAGCAGACCCATATCTTTCCCTACAACCCAATAAGCAAACTCCTTGTGGATCCTACAAAATTTGGGGCAAACATATTTTGGGTGGCACTTACTAGTAAAGGGCTAGATGGCACTTTATGATCTGCCCTGAAGAAGGGCAGCACCTAGCTCCACTGCCCCAGAGGCAAATTGTGGCTCAGAGTAACAATCTCCTCATTACTCCTGAGAGGATATAAATGGTGATGAGTCTTTACCTGGTACATGTAAGTTACTTGGTGTGCCAGAACAGCTATGTTGGCCAGCACATGGAGGGGGCAAAGCCAAGGCCACGCCCCATTCTGCCCCCTCTCACCCAGCTGCATGGGGGAAAAGAGGATTTGGAGGCTTTGCAGAGCCTGCCCTGCAACCCATCATATGAAAATAAGGGAGTGCCTTACTCCCTTATATGTGGCATGTAGAGCTAGTGACAATCTAGCCCAAAATAAAAGAATAATAATTAATAATTTTTGATTTACTGGCACTCAAGACCTCGATACCTTGACAAAAATTAACTACAAACGTATATCAGGATAAGGCAACCTGCTTGAATTCATTCCAGTTATCAGAAGCATGAGACATGAAACCCAATGATACAAACAAATCAAAAATAAAGAGAGAAAATCTTGAGCCCAGCTCAGACACCTGCCACTAACATATAATGGTGACTGTTTGATGTTACTGATGCCTGGGATGAGTACAGAGCAGTTTACAAATCAGTAAACAAATCATTTTAAAGTCTAAGCATTCTTAAATGTAGCTATATTTTTATATTTACATTAATGACAATATCTTGCTCTTTGAAGACAACATATCCTATAGGCCATGCTATATTATGTTAAGGAATGTGCTCACTGAATATGACACTTTCCACATTTTCTTATCTTAGTGTTGCCATAATTATAATATGGATAAGTCTGTTGTAGCAAATGTGAACAGTTTCTTAAGTGGATGTGAAGAAAAAGCATAAGAAAACCATGAACATTCCTAATAGGCATGTTTATGCACCAGACCCTGCCAGTGGAAGTGCTGAGTTCAAATGTGACTCCTGACACTGTATACGGGATATTCATCATTTCAATTCCTGGAGAATGGTCCAGATTACACTGAGTCACAATTGCTGCTGCCTGGCTATAGATCACCACAGGCTGCTGTAGGCCTTAATCTTGAAAGTACTGACATAGGCACTGATCCAGCAAAGCACTTAAGCATTTAGCAGATTTCCATATGAAGCTCTCCCCTGAAGCATAAGCAACAGTAAAGGCTTGATCATGCACAGTGCAGGTGTCAAGTGTTGCACATAAAAAAAGCGCAAGCTAAAAAGTGATGAATGGCACAGAGAGCAAGAGAGTGTCCCATATGGAAATCTGCTAAATGAAAACTAAGTTGTTTAGTAGGAAGGGAGGAGTAAACAACAGCACCTGCAGGCAGACCTCACCCTGAAACAGGTAAGCATGAGTTTGCTTTTGAATAAATGTTGAATCCTTGGGCTTAACAAACTCAAAATAATGTGGAGAAGATAATCAGTGATCATTATACACAGACTATTTATATCAAGATGCCAACTATGACAGACAGGCTCTTTCCCATCTAAACAATTTGGTTTCAATGTTATAAATTAAAGACACAAAAGAGCAATTATAATCCAATTTAAATAGTCTGTAATTTTTTTAAAATAACATTTTGCTGCATTCCCAATTTTATTAAAAATCAGAATGGCAGTATTTTTAAATTGTGCAAAATACTATTACTAATTTTTTGAGTCACATGGAATGCAATTATTTCTTCTTAAATAGGGTTCTCATAGTTTAGTATTGCTGCCCATAATAAAGAATACTATTTGTAGTTGTTTTCAGTTATAAAGTGTGAATCAATAAATTGCAAGGCAACAGGTAACTACTATTCATTAGATGAAGAGAGTAGTTTGAGCTGGCTGAGTACAGTATTAAGAGCAAGGAAACACCCTGATTTGACACAGGCTCCTAGTGGTTTGGGAAAGTCACAGTACTGCTGACTTGAACCTTTAAAAAAAGAAAAGAGTCAGGCACCAGAAATTACGGGATTATGCTTGCTAAAAGTCTCATGATTTTTAGGAACAATCAAGTAGGGATTCTTTTTATTTGGCCTCTTGATTTTTGAATCTTAGGTTACAGTCACATCAGGTTTTCAAGCTTTTCTCCACAACCACAAGGGTTAGAAAACTATCTACTTTCAAATGAAAGCTGTGGTTCTCAATCACTTGAGTTCAAGATCTAGGGCTTCAACAGAAACACTAAGTATCACAAAAGACAATAAAACTGTGAAAGTTGGAAACACTGAGATTTTCAAAAGGGGATTTTATTCCAGTAAAGCAGAAGTAGCTACATTTGTTTCTATTTAGGTTTTACAGTTTGGGCCCAAAAGTTGTAAAGATCTTGCAGTCACCTGATGCCAACTCCAGGGGTTTTGTGGTCCTCATTCACCTGGGTGCAACAAGGCCCAAAAGTTTTGGTGCAGCAGGAACAGCTACATCTGTTCTCTACTCGTGCCATGGAAATTTTGGGAGGAGAGGGCCAACAATTGGTTGGATCCAAGTGGCACAGCTGGCTTTATTGCAGCATTCATGTTCCAGGGTCTGGATTGTCTGCGTTGCGCTTCGTCCACAAGAGCAGCTAGACTCAGTCTCTGTTTTCTTCGTACTCTTCAGTGGCTTGGGGCCAAAAGCTGGCGAGAACCCTCAGACTCCAAGGAGATTCAAGCGTTGGCCTTTTCCCTCTGCAGCACGCTTTCACGGGAACGCACTCGGCATTTCCAAAAGGCTTTGCAAAGATCAGTTAATTTGCGTTATCATTATTATTTATTATTGCTGCAAACGCCTTTGACCCCACTCGCTCCTTTTAGCCTGACCAGGGCCACCACATTCGACGCCGCTGGGTGAGCGCGCTTCCCCCATGCGGGGCTCATTTTGCACCGTCCCTCTGGCACGTTGCACCACCAGCTGCGGCGCAGGGCAGGCACGACCCTAGGGGATGGGCCCCACAGCGAGCGCGCGCAGCCCCAAGCTTTCGCACGGGCAAAGCGCGCGCCAGCGGCGGCCGTGGAAGGCCGCGTCGGCGCCTGCGCTGTGGGCCCAGCGCCGCTCGCTGTGTGCAGCTGGAAGTCATTGTGCTGAGATTGGCGTCCGCGTCGCCACGGCGACCGCCCTGGCGGCGCCAGCTGGGCCGCAGTGTGAATGGATGATGTCACGCGCCCGGCGCCGGCCAGTCTGGGCAGTCACAGCCAATGAATCAGCTGGGGAGCTGGGGAGGGGGGGGTCGGAGGGGTGAGCCGCGCGCGGGGAAGCCGCAGGCGCTGTGTGTCCCGCAGCGTTCTCTGGCTGTCGCTAGCCGTCCCGCATTGCCACGCGCTGCCACGGCCCCTGCTTCGCCCTCGCGCAGTGTCGCTCCCTATAGGGTCCCGTCCCCTGCCTTGTAGGAGCCCGCAGCGTCCCTCAGGACATGCAAATTGCAAGCTCATCGAGGTGCACCTCGAAGGACGAATCGTTCATTTGCACATTGCAAACGCGTGTCTTGGTATTTTCTATTGTTCTGTTAATAGTCCAGCATGGGGGGGACTTGCGAGCTAAGGGCCCGATGTTGCAAACTTTTATTTCCTTGAGTAGCCCTGACAGATTAATTCCTACTGAAGTCAATGAACTACTTTCAGAGTAAAAAGAAAAGGAGTACTTGTGGCACCTTAGAGACTAACCAGTTTATTTGAACATAAGCTTTCCTGAGCTACAGCTCACTTCATTGGATACATACTGTGGAAACTGCAGAAGACATTATATACACAGAGACCATGAAACAATACCTCCTCCCACCCCACTCTCCTGCTGGTAATAGCTTATCTAAAGTGATCACTCTCCTTACAATGTGTATGATAATCAAGGTGGGCCATTTCCAGCACAAATCCAGGTTTTCTCACCCCCCCTTTATTTTTTCCAAAAACCACACACACACAAACTCACTCTCCTGCTGGTAATAGCTTATCCAAAGTGGCCACTCTCCTTACAATGTGTATGAAAAACAAGGTGGGCCATTTCCAGCACAAATCCAGGTCCCCTCCCCCCCCCCCCCCCCCAACACACACAAACTCACTCTCCTGCTGGCAATAGCTCATCCAAACTGACCACTCTCCTTACAACGTGTATGATAATCAAGGTGGGCCATTTCCAGCATAAATCCAAGTTTAACCAAAACGTCGGGGGGGGGGGTTAGGAAAAAACAAGGGAAAATAGGCTGCCTTGCATAATGACTTAGCCACTCCCAGTCTCTATTTAAGCCTAAATTAATAGTATCCAATTTGCAAATGAATTCCAATTCAGCAGTTTCTCGCTGGAGTCTGGATTTGAAGTTTTTTTGTTTTAAAATAGCAACCTTCATGTCTGTAATTGCGTGACCAGAGAGATTGAAGTGTTCTCCGACTGATTTTTGAATGTTATAATTCTTGACATCTGATTTGTGTCCATTTATTCTTTTACGTAGAGACTGTCCAGTTTGACCAATGTACATGGCAGAGGGGCATTGCTGGCACATGATGGCATATATCACATTGGTGGATGTGCAGGTGAACGAGCCTCTGATAGTGTGGCTGATGTAGCTGATGCAGAGTAGCAGCCGTGTTCGTCTGTATTCACAAAAAGAAAAGGAGTACTTGTGGCACCTTAGAGATTAACCAATTTATCTGAGCGTAAGCTTTTGTGAGCTACAGCTCACTTCATCGGATGCTGTAGCTCACGAAAGTTTATGCTCAAATAAATTTGTTAGTCTCTAAGGTTCCACAAGTACTCCTTTTCTTTTAATGAACTACTTGACTCAGTAAAGAAATGCAGGATTGGGCACTAAGCTTTTAGCTGCACATGTAAAAGCATTACTGAGCCAAATTTTGTTTTCAGTTACAGCCACACAGCCTCAGGTTGGAACTGCACATACGTAACTGCAGAATTTGGCCCCTTCACAGTTCCCCAATTGCACATATCAGACCATATCACATAGGTGTAGAATGCAAATATATGTAGTTACAACTGGTTATGCACAAGTGCATACTCAGTCTTAATGTGTTTGCACATCACCTAGTCCATTTTAAACAATACAGAATAATAAATAATAATTTGCCCTTACACTCACATTGACCTCTGTTTATGAGTTGAGGAAGGAATCCCTCCCCATCCAGTAGCTAAATTGTACCCAGGTTCATTGTCTTGTCTTCTTTCCCACTGCATATTTCCCCCATGTTATTTTTTCCCCATTATAGGTTTTATTTTATTTGTGGTGAATGGAGGTGAATTTGTTCCTCATGGTTTATTATATGCTTCTTAAAGTGATCACTACCATTTATCCCCCTTTAAATCTGTCAGTTGCTGGATGTTTTTGTTCCAAACCTACCAATTCTCAATCATTTGAATGCAGACTTCTTCATTTTTTATTAATTTAAAAACAATTTTCAAAGTATTTCACTCATGGGATAAAGGGTTTTTTTCACTTTTTCAATTAGATTTAAAATCTCAATATTTTTAAACTTTACTCCTTCAGATTGCCACAGTGTAGAGCCCTGTTAGCAACAAGATGCATCCGTCACTGCAAAAGTGGGAGAAACACAAAGAAATGCTAATTGTGAAGTGATAAATCTGGTTTTCAAAATGATACACTGATTATATTTATTTAGGCTGATTCTGCAAACATGCACAGTAGCTTGCAATGTTCTGTTTATTTTGTTTTAGTATAACTTTCATCATTAATTCTTATTGTAATTCTTACTCTTTATCATGGGATAAATTCCTAAAGGAACAACTTGCTATCTGGTCACCTCATTAATATCAGGGGGCTTAGGCTGAGCACCATAATGCAAAATGTGTGCTAGGTGCTTCATAACCAATAAAGAGACAAAGGCCTGCCCTACACACAAAACTTGATTAGTGTTAGGCTTTGTCTACACTTTTGTTGCTCAGGGGTGTGAAAAAAATACCCCCTGAACGACAAAAATTTTAAAAACAAAAAGCACTGGTGTGGACAGCACTTCGTCGGCAGGAGCCAGGCTCCTAGTTGGAGATGGTTTATTTTGACGCCAGGAGAACTCTTTCCTGGCGATAAAGAGCAGCTAAACGGTGCACCTTACGACGACACAACTGCAGCCATTGTAAGGTGTGCAGTGTAGACATAGCCTAAAGTAAAGAGGGATCCTAAACTGACTTAGTTAAACCAGTACAACTGTGTGTGTGGACACTCTTAAATCAATTTAAATGTAGCTTATAGCAGTTAAAGTATAAGCCACTTTTAAACCAATATAAGAATGTGCACACAAAAGGAAGTATTTTTTCACACAATGCACAGTCAACCTGTGGAACTCCTTGCCAGAAGATATTGTGAAGGCCAAGACTACAACAGGATAAAGAAAAGAACTAGATAAGTTCATAGAGGATAAGTCCATCAATGGCTATTAGCCAGATGGGCAGGGATGGTGTTCCTAGCCTCTGTTTGCCAGAAGCTGGGCATGGATGACAGGGGATGGATCACTTGATGATTACCTGTTCTGTTCATTCCCTCTGAGGCACCTGGCATTGGCCGCTGTTGGGACAGGATACTGGGCTGGGCTAGATGGACCTTTGGGCTGACCCAGTATGGCCGTTCTTATGTTCACACTTATGTGTACACTGATTTAACAAACTTTGTTTTTAAACTAATTTAAGTTAAACTGGTGCAACTTCTGTTTATATATAAGGCCAAAGTTACAGACTTTAAGAGTTTGCAATCAGATCCTGCAAACATTTATACATGTGCTTAATCATGAGTAGTACCAGTGGTACTACTCGCATACGTAAAGCTAATCATGTGAGTATTTGTAGAATCAGGTCCTGAGGAACTAATCCTGCAAACCCCTTGCTTACCTGAAACCATTCATGTGAGCAAGGCTTTGCAGGACTGAGTCTTTACATCTTTCCAGTTTGCTGCTCATTTTTGGAATTTGAGAATGGCAATTAAACAACTATGTACATATGATTTCTTTTAATGTGAGAATCAAGTTAGAATATACCAGAAGGAACTTTTTCATTAGTGATCAATTTGAAACTTAAATCTAAATGATTTGTTCATTCAATTTGTATGGTTTAAAAGTGTTTTGATATTTTAATAATGCACTTTTTAATGACTATACTTAAGAAAATTAATCAGACCACAATCATTGACAGTCAGCTATCTCCACCAGGTAACCACAATAAATGAAATAAACTCCTTTTAATGAAGGAGGGTGGAAATGTCCTGAAAAACTCATTTCTCAGCTCCCATTGACCATCACCTGCACTGGACTTCAGACAGCAGTTTAATCCTATTCTCTCCCTCAAAAGTTTCTAGCTTCTGCAAGATCCTGACTGCTAGGAAACAAAGAGTGGTATGTGGTTCCCTCAAAGGTCAATCATTAACTTGCCCCAACAACAGTTTTAGGAAGATCAAGGCAATGAAGAAAAACTAAGTAAAAGCACTTTCATTTAGGAATGAATTGTTCAAAATGCCTTTATACATTGGATTTTATTCCTTTTCAGCACTTTTTAGTTCCTGCATGTATTTATTTCTCATCAAGAATAATGGCAAGATTTGTTCTCCCAGAGATTTGACCTTAAGTTTATTCTAGCCACAACACTATAGACCATTTCATCAATTATAAATGTACTTGTGTATAGAGGCACTACTAGGCCAGCACGGTAATGCTACCTTGTTCTGAAGACTTACCCTTATAAATAAATTAGTGAGATATCTTTGTGAAATGCCATTCAGGGGGGAAAAACAACCACCACCACCTTGCTACTTAAAAGTCACCGTTTTTAAAAGATAAAAGGAATAACATCACAAGTCTTTTCCCTATGGTTTGCAGAGTATGTGTGTATGTGTAACAAAATATTGGATATGCACTGTGTTGAGTATCAATAAGACATTTATTTTCATGAGTTATTGATGACCTCATAGCTCACAAGTGACAGAGCAAAGTAGAGCTATGAGCAAGTTATGAAAGGTCATCAATAATAATTGGAAATAAATGATGTAACCAGAGTCTACACCATTGTGAGCTCTGTTTATGCAACCTCAGTTTAAGTTTCAAGTGGCATAAGTGAGCTTTTAAAAAATGTGTTATAGCAACATGGGTCTCTAGCTGAAGCAATTGGCTCTTTTAGCAGTGGAGGGAGAAAGAAACAGACACCCACTTTATGGGGTATATTTTGTCACAATGCAAGGAGATAAGCGTGCATCTCTCTCCACATCAAAATGAAACTGTACAGTAAAAGAGGGAAAGGAGAGACAATGTACCTCACTAAAACATCAAACACCACAGGGAGTGCTAACACCACACGTGCAAGACCGCTCACGAAAAAGAAGACACTAGAGGACAAGAAGGAGGAGGAGGTGAGGTGCAAGTTTTAAATAAAACATTCTGTACTTTAAATTGAGATTGTGTATATATAATAGTCTATTAATGAACTATACTAATTTATACTCTGAGGGAGATTAATATATAATATGTTTTCTTATCAGTTGGAGGCAGAAGAAAGCTCTTTGCAGCAATGTGGACTCTGTTACTGTCAATGGAAATCCACTATGTGGGCACTGGGGTACAGTTAAGAGGGGACCTATAACTTGGTATTTCCTTGCTTTCTAGAGTTTGGCTTGGAGGGCTGTCAAACCTAACCAATCTTAATCCCTTTTAAATTAAGGTTTTTTGTTTTTGGAATATATATAAGAAAATGTTTAAAAACTGTTCTCAAGTGCTCTTAAGATAATTACAATTACTTGAAGTGTTTAGCTTGAAACAGGCTAATGACTTAGTACATAATTCTGCAAACCATTACTCAGATGAGCAGTCCTTACTCATAGACCCATATTCAGGTAAGAAGTAGCATTAATTTAAAGAACAACTACCCAACTAAGGATTTGTGTTGCTTCCTCAAGACAACCTCTCCCTAGAAGCCAAACCCTCCATTGAGAGCAGGATCAGTACTTTAAAGTCTCAAAGTATCAAGTTAATAGAGTGTAGGCATTGCTGAAACAACAATGCATTTAACACTTTAGGGTGATTTTTAGAAAATACTTATGAAGTGGAAATATTCACTGGTATTGCAAATAACTTGAAATATTTAGTTATCTAACATAGGCAGGCTGATTATTGAAATTTGCTAACTGCATACATATCATTTATAAGAAAATAAAGTCAAAGTTGTAAAATGGAGTCAGTTTGCATATGGGAGGGTTTTTTATGGGACAAGGAAATTTCAAATGTGTCCTTGAAACACATTGCAAAATCCTTCATTACAAAAGGGAAAACATTGAGGCCTGCCTTACACTTAAATTAAAATAACTGAATGTTCCTTCTAATAAGTGAAATTTGGTAAATCTGGTACATACATTTAATTTATGAAGAATCTCAGTTTACTGATCCTTATATCATCCTACGTTCTCTCCACTTTCTCCTTTCTTTATTATTCCCATTCTACCACTCCTAATTTATAATGCATCACTTGATTTTAATCCACTCACGTTTCTACCTCTGCTGCACTGCACAGAGATTTTCATTTGACAATCCTGTTGTCACTGATTAATTAAACAGACCATTTGAATGAAACAGTATTGGCAGACATTGCAACCAATGAGGTTGACCGTACCTATATGAAAGAGTCTCTCTCTCTCTCTCTGTACAACCATGACCTCCACAACAGCTAACTTAAACAAATGGGGGAAGCTCATGAGTTCAGGAGGCAGCACTTTCACGTGACCTGAATCTAGACTATGGACAATGACCAGAGAACTAACCACTATTACAATTCAATGCAACACTCATTTCTTTATTGTAGCTTTCTTTCAGTCATTTCTTCACAAGCTGTCTCTTCTACAGGAAAACAGAACTGTAAACCCAGACCTTTGGCAGGTAGATAAAAGAGGAAATAACTGTATACTATTTTGTTTTACTTTCTGTTGTTTTAAATCTACTAATATATTTTGTTTTAGATTTACTATGGTTATCTTGTCACCAACTGTTGTAGGAGAAACAGAAGAGGCTGGTAATGTGTGAAAGTGAGTTGGTAAAACACACACATAAAGGGGCACTGAGAGCCAATTCATAACAACAGCTCAAGAACATTGTGCACTTGATTAAAATCATGGTGTGTAATATACACACTGTATGCCTCAAGGACCCTACCTGCAGAGTCAAGTAAAGGTAGAAGCTTCCTTTTGGGGGGGGAAAGCTGAGATTCTGGAGAAAACAGTAAAATACTCAAGGAGAACAGATTAATTAAAAAGTTAATGCTAACAGAGAGCTTTAAAAAATGCTATATAAGTGCTAAGTATTATTTTTATTTCTGCAGTTTTTTTGCAGCTTGAACTTAGTTGCCTTTACTGACAAAGCTGTACCTTTCCCAGGAAAATGGATTCTGATACACTTGATGTAGCTATAACATATACAGATGAATATGTACACATCCAGGTACTTATTTAATTTAGGGCTATTTGCAGATTCTCCCTGCAGGATGAATTAAGTGTGTGATAAAATGAATCTTAATACAAACCCATAACAAACATATGAAAATAAAATGAGGCCATACCATGTTATCAGTTTACAAGCAGATCTTCCTATAGGTTTGCTGTGGAGTTCTGTTTTAAAACCAGTAGCATGATATAGTACATTGGACTGGTCTAAAACTACAAGAATTAAAATCAAAGTTAAGTTTGGATCTTCAACTTCAATCTGCTACTTTGTATTAGAATTTGGCATATTATTCTTACAGAAGTTGCTAGGAATACTCAGCTATTCTCTTAAATTCCTTTCCTCTCCTCTTCAATTAATTTGAATCCCCAAAACATGCACCTTGGAATTTTATATCTGACATTTAGAAGGATTTGTTTTCAGTACATTTCCTCAGAAAAAGGATGTTGATGCCTCATGTTCTACAATATTTTAAGGCAATGTGTACAAAATAGTATTGTTTAAAGAAATGGACATTCCTGTGCAATTATTAGACTAGTGCTCATTCTGTCACATGGAAGGACAAAAAATGATGGGAGAAGAAAAGGAAAGGAGAGAAGAAACAAGAAGGAGGAAGAAAATATTCTACTCCCACTACGAATTTTTTCTCCTCTCCATCCCATCAACTCATAAGGAATCAACCTTTTTAGTTATTTCAATGTATATCCAAAATTTCCCACCAAAATTCAACCCGAGGCAGACAGCCAGGATTGTAAATTTCAGCCCAAATAGTAGTAGTTTGGGTGAAGTTATAAGCAACTGAAAACAGCATCTTATACTAGGAAGTATCAGGTAACCTTAATAATAGGTGTTACTGCCAGCCCCACCTATTTTTTTTTAAAAAAAAAAAGCAATTGTCCAAATATCATGCTGTGGAGGAAACTTCCCCTACCTCTTCTGCTCACTGAAATGGTCACCCTTATTGTACTTATTCTGTACCTATTTGCAGAAGACAGAAACTGAAGGAAAAACACATGACAAGGTATATGACTGTATATAAGTATACTGCCACCTCTGATTTGTGATAAGGAAGGATGCTTTAAATTGAACAAATACCTCATCATCCAAAAAAAAATCTGTTGACTCTGAAATGTTGTAGTACTTTCAAAATGGAAATATAATGCAATATATGAAAGCGGTTATAAAGCAAGGTTATATTGTCCTTTTATTCTATCTTGGGCAAGTGGAACAAGCATATTATTTTAAGTCTGTATCCATGCCACCAGTGGAATGGGTGGTTGGAAACAGTAGGTATGTGTTGCCAGTATTCTAACAAGGGGTTCTCACAATTTTTTCCCTCTTTATTCTGTGATAAACATCATGCATATGGTGGGAGATAGGGGAGGATGCTATAAAGAACAGAGGTGAAGGATTTGGAAATCTGTTTTTTGTTCAAAGGAAAAACAGCTTTTTTATTACCATAAACAGGGAAGGAGAAAACAAACTTATATTAAGTGAGTTTGTTGGCTATGTTTATGATTTTGTTCCTGAAACATATATAGAATAGCAGACTTTAATTAGTGTAATTTAAAGTGGCATCTGGAGGTGAGAAACTTGCTGGAGACAGGGTGTTCCAGGGTTTTCCTCTCCTAGAACATGTTTTTAAAACACCTTCCAGTTAATGTAACCTGGCAGATTCCAGAAGCAGAAAACTTGCTCAAAGAAGTAGTTTGAGGAGCCCACGGGATGAGTCATCTCTCTGGCAAGGATGGCAGAGCAGTATCCAGAAAAGGGATGAATTCCACCTGTCTCTTAGGAATTGCAGAAGTGGTGAACAATTGTACTGTACCATGATACTTTGCCCTCCTCCTGATTCTAAGGATCTTCACTGATCCCACCTTGTGAGTCCGGGAGGCAGCATGTCATTCTTACCACCTAATATGGGGATCCAAGTGGATATATGCATGTAGGAGTAATCATCCAATAATCATTTTTTTCATTTCCCCCCTTTCCCCTTTTTTTCATTTTACCTCACCCCTGCTGCCAGCAGGAGATTAGCTGTGGGGTTGGGTGGGAGAGCACAGTACACATTATTGTGTTATTATAAATGACATCACAACTAGCTAGATATTTTAATTGAAGTTAAATAACCAACATTATTGCCATTTAAGTGATAGCAATAATATACAGTAATAGCACCACTGAGGGATCAATTGCTATTATCCTGATAAACCATAAACCATTTAGAGATTTATAATGCTTTTTTAATGTTCAGTCCTGTGAGATGCTGAGTATCCTCGTCCCCCATTGAAGTCAGTTTGCACTGGAGGTTCTCGATACCTTGTGCAGGAGGTGCTCAGCTCCTTGCAGGATTGGGCACACATCAGGATAAAACTCATTATACCACTTATCAGCCTTATGCAAAATAATTCTAAATAATGTTCTGGATTTCACTGAGCTGTTTAGAGACTGTGTCCAAAAAAAAAAAAAAAATAGAGCAGTTAACTAAGCCACTTCTTAAAATTCTTGTTAAGTAAGAATTGCACAATTTTCAAAAGCTATATCCCACAGCATCTTGTGTGCAGACAATACTCGCTGTGTGTCTATACAATTCTTTTTCTGTTTAAAAAAATGTAAATGGCTTAAATTATTTAACGGTTACTGCACACTACATGCATAAATGTGGGGTTTTTAATATTTTATATATAGGGTTGCCAATTTTGGTTGGACATTGGAGGTTTCATCACATGACAATCTTTAATTAAAGATTAATCTTTAATTCCTGGAGACTCCAGGACAATCCTGGAGCTTGGCAACCCTATTTATATATGCTGCAAATATTTTAAATAACATGTTACAATCCAATTCAGCAGTTGGTTCAACGGCATAGTATTGTATACAAAAGACCTGTGAATCAAGTATGATCTCAGTGGAAATGTCTCATTCATTCGGCTCTTGGAACAATTGTAACTGTTCCTTGACACTGTATGAGGTCCTGAAGAGCCATGTGACCCTGATACACTGTCAATGGAAGGGTTTATTTTTCTATTGGAGTGAATCATATGTTCACATATTCAGAAATGTTTGACCAAATTCAACTTGCTTTGTTCACGAGAGAAGTCTCACTGATTTAAATGGCTCCATTCACGCAAGGAAGATTAGCCAGTAATGATGTTTACATTTTTAACTTGTTTTGTTTTTATATTTAAAGCAAAAGAAACTGTTATATTTAATATTAATGATCTGACTTGAATTTAGACATTCTCAAATAAGATGATCACTTCAAACACAAAATATACAGCCAGAGTTGGTAACACTGGGAATTGGGACTCTAATCCACGGAGTAACTCAGCCAACAGAGGAGAACTCCTCCAGCTAACCTGGAAGGGACCACTCATTTTAAGATATCCAGAGGAGTTTTTATAAATCCATAATTGGTATGGTTCAAAACAGGAGCAGTTAACGCCTATATATTCGAACATTGAAAAATATTGCTATTAATAGGACTAAGGAGTGAAAAGCAGTTACTGCCCCCTCTCTTCTTGTATGGATAAAGAGTTTCACTATGCTCAACTCAATGCATGATTCCTAACAGATTGAGGTTCCCAATACACTACTAGAGCAATTTAATTAACTTCTGGGGCACATCCAATCTAAACAGAAAAAACATTGGACCCAGCCCTGTTCCCATTGAAGTCAATGGCAAAACTGCCAATGACTTCAATGAGAGCAGAAGCAGGCCAATTGTTGACAGGGAACTGATGTCTGCTTGCTCATCCATGCACGGCAGACTATCATGTATCATTAGTATTATAGGGAGTTACCAGAGGGAGTTACCAGAGGAAGTCCCTGAATATTTATAGGACAAGTTTTTTTCACAATTTATATTGATAGGTCAGCAATGGGAACACATAACATTTTCCCATAAATTTTAGATGAGTCTGCAACAATGCACAAAAATCCATACAGTACCATTTGGCTCCTGTGTTATGGAAGTAGACTGATGAAAAAATAGATCTGTAACATATCAAGATATCGCAAATTTCCAAAAATATTGACTAATCTTTAGGACCCAAATCAGTCTCAATGGAATTTCCATGATGCCAATGGGGTTTATTATATATATACACATCTGTTCACATCAGATCAGCTCCAGGAGAAATGGTTACATACTAGGATTTCCCACAAATTTTCAGTGAGATCAAATCAGCTCTGATTCTATACAAATAGACCAATTAAATTCTATAGTGTACCTAGTTTCACAGAGATTTTAATTAAGATCAGATCAGCAAGATTTTAGTCTACATACTTAACACTATCTACAGATTATTTTTTTTGAAAATGAAAAACCTTACGTCTGTCCATCTCATCAGGAGTCTGGGGAATAGACAAGGCATAACTATAATTTAGGGCCTGATGTATCACACTGATGAAAATCAGGAGTAACTTCACTGAAGTTCCTGGAGTTTCACGGTGTAAAACCAGTGTAAGGTATAGCAGAGTATATAGCTGATGACAATATGCCTGTCATGACATGGTCACTGTTTAGCTCACTAATTTAGATCCCAGTCCTACAAAGATTTACACAGGTGCTTAATTTTATGCCCTGTAAGTAGCCCCATTGTACACACTACTCATAGTGTGTACAGTTAAGAATGTGCATAAGTCTTTGCAGGATTGGGGACTGATATTGTACCTTTTAGGGGGTGGAAAATATGCACTCTTTATACTGTTATGAAAAGATGACCCAACCTCTCCTCCCATTCAAGGTTCTAGGCTTAACTGTTTCCCTCTGTATCCTTTGTACATCACTCTGTGACTAGGTGTGGTGGGGGAATGCAATCATCAGTCACCATTAACTATGAATTTCTTTCCTTCTATTAAATTTTACTCACCAGTCTTGCAGCCCTTGCTCATTCAAACAGCACTGTACTCAAGTAAATAGTTCTATTGAAATAATTGAGACAGTTTACATGGGTAAGGAGTAAGGACTGTTTGTATGAGTTGCAAGATTGTGCCTTTTATTTCTTACTCTAATGTTCAGTTCACCTGCATCTGTTCTGAATCCTCATGAGGAGTTAATAGAAAGTTTAAGCAAGGCATGATTAAATTAAAAGGCTGCAATCCACCACACAATGACCTAGGCAGGACTCTGGAGTATGTGCCTGTTAATTTTAATGTGCTGTCTCAAAGTACAGAACTCTGGACGTTTCTAGCATCATATTTAAAACATGATACATTTACTAATACGTGATCTGATGCATTAATGGACCAAATTAATTTACAGGTATGAATTTTACATAAAATGGATTAATATTATATGTCATAGAGGAATTTTAAATACTCCATCTCCATGAATTTTTAATAATTATGTGCTCTAATTTAATGTTCCATAGCAATCGCTTTTCTTGATTTTCTACCCCTCCCCCCCGCACTCAAATTTGGATTATTTTTTTCTTTAAATCAACGTCCCTCAAAAGACTCTGTGTGTCTACGTGTAGGGGGAGGAAAGCAGTGAAAGGTTAAAAAAATACATTGAATGAGGCTAGAAATTGCAAACAGCATCCCCACCTCTGTTATTTGTAGAAATATTTGCTGGTGATGATTAAGCAGTCTGAAGAATAAATAGACAGCAAAAAAAAAAGTGTGTACGGTAAAATGACATTAGCAATCTCCAATTGCTCCTTGCAGGCTTCAAGGATAGATCAGAGGAGGGGATGCCTACTGCTGGCACAGCCAGTTGTGAGTGCCGATGGGAATGGCAGGATTCAGCAGCCTCATTCAGCAGCAGAGTGAATTCCATTCGCATTCCCGCAGTTCTTCCTTCCTAGGAACTTCTCTCTCCTCCTCCACCTCCCTCCGCTCCCTTGGGTTCAGCACTCTCCCCAGCCCGAGACCCCACAGCATTGACGGCATGGAGCGTCCTCGCCATTGGCCAGAGCGGCGTTCCATGGAGGGAGGAAGCGGCGGTGATTGGCCAAAACGCGGCGCTCCGCACCCCCTTCTCCCCTCTCCTTTGCACACATTTCCCCTCCCCCGCGCGCCTCTTACCTCCTCCTTTCCCCGGGCCAGGGCAGCGCGAGCCCCGCCTGTCTGTACCCCGTGCTATATATATAGGGCGGCGCTGCAAGCCGGGCTGAGCAGAGGCGGCTGGGCTGTAGTGGGAGCGAAGGGGAAGGGTAGTGAATGACTAGGCTGGGCGGGTGGCTTTTCTTCGCACGGTCTGGCATCCCCTCTGGCAAAGCCCGGAGATTGTATCCAGAGACGGGCTGCCCCTGCGTGGTTGCGTTAGGAAGGGATCGCTGCGTTGGCTGAGCGCTGCCTCTTGCTCTTGTTGCGTTGCGGGCGGTACGCGGTGTGCATCGGTGCCCGAGGGGACCTCTCCCTGTGCACCATGAAAGCGGTCAGCCCCGTCCGCCACCCCAGCAGGAAGGCACAGGCGGGCTGCTGCGGCGGCGCTGGGGGAGGCGGCGGCGGAGGAGGAGGCGGCGGAGGCGGGCAGTTGGCTCTGCGCTGCCTGGCCGAGCACGGCTGCAAGGGGGCCCCGTCGGGCGAGGAGCCGGCGTCGCTGTGCCTGCAGTGCGATATGAATGACTGTTACAGCCGGCTCCGGAAGCTAGTGCCCACCATCCCGCCCAATAAGCGGGTCAGCAAAGTGGAGATCCTGCAGCATGTCATCGACTACATCCTCGACCTGCAGCTGGCTCTGGAGACGCACCCGGCTCTGCTCAGGCAGCAGCAACAGCAGCCACCCCCGCTGCACCCAGGGAGCTGTCCCGCAGCCACCCCCCGGACCCCGCTTACAGCCCTCAACACCGACCCGGTAAGCGCCGTGGCAGGGAAAACGCGAGGCGCTGCCCTGGCCGTGTTGCCCACGCTGGGCAGGGATGTGTACGTGTAGCGTTGGCCAGCCAGCTAGGGACTGCAGGGCTCATACTGGGCGCTCCGTGAAGGGTGTGTGGCCAGGGTACCCCGGACTCCGGCGTCGACAGAGATTCCCTTTAGGCGTGTGAGTGCTACACGGACGGTATCCGTGTGTTCGTGCTACGGGCGCCCGAGACCCGATCGGGAGTCAGCGGGAGTCTTGCCATTGACTTTAGTGCGAGCAGGATCTGTCCGCAAGTATGCACCGATAGCCGCTGTTCAGCGTACTTCCGTTGTGTGATCCATTCAGTGTGTGCATCTCACACACACCTGTCTGTAGATGCACACACTTTGTACCGGGGCACACGCTTCCCCTTAGAATGATGAGCTGTACGCTTGTGTGTATATAGACATACGCACACACATCTACCCTTCCTGTATAGTTACAGCCAGTCAGGGAAGTATATCTGATGTGTGTACACACAGGAATCCGTACAATGATTCTGGACACACTTACGGGTACTATAGCTGATCTAAACACTTAAGGGGAGTGTGCACATTTAACTGTTTGAGGGTATATGTATATATGTATACACACACCCTGAAACCCTTTATAAACCCTTCTGTATATAAAAAAGGCTGTGGCTGGGAGCGGGAAGGATCTTTCTTCTCCAGGATCCACCCTTAGCAGCAGAAGGTGTTTGCTTCTGAGGGACAGAAAGGAACCTGTGACTCTCCAGCCGGCGGTGCCAGGGCGATGGGTCCGGCTGTGTGCTCGGAATGTGACACTCAGCAGCCCCTGGTGTCCCTGCCTGTGTTGGAGCCAGGAGGTGTCACGCTGAGAATCTAGCAACCTGCTGTGGGGTGCACTGATCTGTGGGCGGTAGGACTTGGCTGGCCCAGGCTGGCAGTCCTTGTGGCTTGCGCTCTCCATTGTGGAGCTTGTCACCTCTCTAGGCTGGTCTCTGCCCGTGTGCGTGATCCAGACACAAGCACAGGTATCATGGCCAAGCTAATTATTTGCACTCATTTTTATTTTTTTTTTTTTTACTGGTGTTTTGTTGTGCAGGCTGGCGCTGTTAACAAGCAGGGGGACAGTATTCTGTGCCGCTGAACTGCACTCTCAAGGTGAGTCTCAGTTAATTATTGGGCATCTAGAGAAAAGGCTTCATCTCTGCCATCTGTAGGATTGTTACACCAGTGCCCTTTGCACTGTAAATGTTTCAGCTAGCTCTTTTTTTCAAAGGGGTTGGAGTCTTGCGCATTCCTTAGGAGTTAATTTCTTCTCCATTAAACGCATGAATCATGTATTATTCTAGAAGCACTAGTGCCTCTCTGACCTGAGTGCACCTACATTCTTTTCTAAAGAAAGTCTCTTTTCCTAGCATTGAGACCGTCTTTCCTTTTTGTCTCATCTGGAGTGCAGAAATGGGGTCTGGACTGAGCAAACAAGGTTTGCTGGAAGCCTATTTTATTATTATTATTTAAACCCCCTGTGTCAAGCGCTTATCACTGGGGCTTGCAGCTGTGTATTCCTCTGGTTTGGCCTAGCATGGGAGCTGAGGTTGTTGTTTGACCTGGTTTGTTTTGGGTTGTTGATCAAGCATGTCTTGTGTTTTGTTGGTGGCGCCACTCAGTCTGGAGCAAAAACGGTTCACACACCCCCTCTATTCATTCCTCTTCCACAGGTGTGCAGCAGGCAGACCCAGAGCCAGAGGAGCAGAGAAAAACACATTAGAGAGGGAGGGGGAAAAAGAAATATCAGCCATCAGATGAGAGGAAAAAATAATTCAACCCCAGAATCGTTTCCATGCTTCCTTCTGAGAGAGAACCTTTCACCGTTTTGCACGTTCATAGCATTTTAAACATGTCTTTTTTCTGTGCATTTTATAGCAGATGTGAATTGTTTGTTTATTTTGGTGGGATGAGACTTAAAACTTAAGCAGAAAAGTGTGACTCTTCTGTTGGATAGAAGATGGAGAGTAAATCAAACTTTAGAACTATAACTGTAAGGGACCGAGCAGCTGAATTTTGAAGCTTTACTAATCTACCAGAGCATTGTAGATATATTTGACATCTATTGTTTAAAATAGATGATTTTATTGGGGCCCAGGGAACTTTCTTCTCCCTGCAGGAATGTTACATATTGTATAGATAAATGAGTGACATTTCATACTGTGTATATATAGAGATGTTCTATAAGTGTAAGTGAGAAAAGTATATGCTTTAATAGACTACTGTAATTATAAAATATTTTTAATTAAATATTTTTTGTAAATATTATAAAGGTGTGTATGTTTTTTTTAATGTGTGGGAATATTTCTTTAGAACATTATTTACAGCTCAGGTACAGAGCTGCTAATATGAAAATATCTTGACAGTTAAGGTTTTTGCCCAGTGTCTTTTTAGACTTGGAAGTTACAGCTATAGCTAGTGGTCCTGCATGATTGCATGAGATGTCTAATTGCAAATAAACTTGTGTTGAGTCCATACAAACGTGTTTTTCTTCAATCTAGATTAAAATGTTGATAATTGTATTATACATTTTGAAACTACACTTTTGTCAATTAGGCACACGGGTTTTTAGTGCATTATATACAAGTAGTGTTAAGACAGTGTTTTTTTTTTTACTGAGATTAGAAAAACAAATTCTATCTACTTTTTCATATTGAAGGCAATGCTTTAGGTCTTTAATCAGCTTTTATAAAATCTGCTGTTGCATCAAAATCCAGAAACTTACTGTGGAACTTCATTTAACAACAAAAGGCTTATTGTCACAAACTTTCATTCTTATTGCATATTACTTTTAAAAAGTGAAAACAGTTCTCTGCTTGCAACCAAAGGGCAAACCATTAACAAATGAACAGTTACTGTTTCGTCCAAAGAATATTGATATGGGATTGTGGAAAAGCACACAAGCAAAATCATTATGATCAGTGATGTAAATCCATCTTAAAATGAACTTAAGTAGACCAAAAATCAGATAACTGCATCAAGATTATTTTTCTAATACAAAATGACTTTCATTTCATTGCAGCTATGTTACAGTTAAAATCCTGTTTAATCTCTGTGATGTGTAAATTCTACATGTGAACATTAAACTAGATTTACGTGTCTTTGTACTGTGATTCTTCTGCTTATTTCTTCAATCCTCTAAATTTATACAATTGCTTCATTTTCGTATACGTGTTGCTTAATGGATGAGTTCATTTTATAGCAGTCTTATGTACAATAAAGTTTTACAGTCTGTAAAGTAATGTCCAAGCTATGAGAAAGTTATGCATTTTGTGTGATCAGTAGTCCACGGATCAGTGAGGTGGGATTTTCAGACAGTGGGAGAATTAAGCAGAATTTAATTGGGTGCTTTGTAAATAGTTAGCCAACTGTGTGTGTAACATGGTCTGTTTGATTTAAAAAGTGGGAGGATTTGTTTTAGATTATACAAGTGTCAAAAGTGTTAGGGCCCAAGGGACTTTTTTTATTATGTTAAATATTTATGAGGAAATCAACTGCTGTGGTGGCTAGCTAACAACTAAAGTGGTAATGTGTTAACAAGATGAATATTTTCTTAAAATAATTGCATTAAGATCAAACAAGCCAAAAAAACAGCAAACACTTATCTGCAAACATGCCACTGCATATCCATTAAAATCAATGGAGTTTCATACGTGTAAAACTGGTTTAAGAGACAAGAAACAGGTTCTGAAACTTCCTATAGTCCCACCTTTGAAGTTGTAATACTGTTAGTTTAATAAACAAAATATAAGTGCTTGTAATATCAAGTAATGCTTCTCTGAAGTAAAAACATTTAATGCTGTTTTCTTCAAATAATGCAATGAGAGTAAGTAATAAAAACACTAATTCTAGAATTTTGTACTGAAGTCTGTTTTTCTCATGTTACAGAAATAGGAAAATTCAAAAAACCCTTTACCTGCTCCATGGAGTTGTTTAATCTATTCATTTTGTGAGACAGGCTTGTTTTGTTTGTTGGATTTTTTTGTTGTTGTTTGTTGTTAAAATTTGGCATTTGTAGTGCCCACCTATTTTATCTTACATTGATGGACATACTATGTATGGGGTTTTTTTTCCCCAGAAGTCAACAAGACTTAATTTTCAAGTCCTATTTTTTGTTGCCAGTTAAACACTGTTCTGCTACTTCGGGGTAGTAGGAAGGAAAAAGCAAAACGAGCTGCCTCAAAAATATGAAACCACTTTGTAATGTTTGCACAAATAAAGAGTTTATTGGGAGAGCTCCTGCTGGAACCTGTCCCCCTACGTCTCTTTAACAATATAGAATGCACTCTTAAGTATCAAATTCTGGTGCCACGTTAAGGCAAATTCCCATGGAATTAAATGGGACAAGGCTTTGGCCATAGCTTTTTAAAAAAATGGTGCTATGCAACAATTTAGATCAGTTAGAAAAATTAATTTTTTTAAATGCCATGAGAAATCTTTTGTTGTTCTATAAATGTCCTTAACGCTCCAGATTTAAAGGCTTCAATGCAATGTTAAAAGGGAAAAATATTCCACACATAGGAGATGCTGTTCTTGGTTTATTTCTTATGCAATGTGTGAAACTGTAAACAAGGACAACTTAACAGCTTGTTTATGGATTATTAACATCAGTACACACCTAACTACTGGGGTTTTTTTACTTACAAAGTTTATTTGTCACCACTTTTAGCTTCTTACAAAATAACTTTTATTTAACCCTATACATAGTTTCACTTGCTCCACACCCCAATGAATATTCATAGAATTAAAAAAAATCTTTCCCAAAATGTCTGATTTATTGTTAGACAGTACCTAAATTGTTCCTTAAAGGGAGCCATTTCATTGACAAAAGTTATGGTTGATCAGTGGAGTGGCTGTCAGATTAGGAATCGGGAGAACTGTGTTCTATTCCCTGCTCTGGAGCAAGCTGCTGTCTAACTTATTTTCTGTGTTTCAGTTTTCCACTTATATGTCTTTACAAAGATAAGTACACATCATTAAAGTACATTGGGATGAATGGACAAACTCTTAGATATTATTATTTAATTAATCTTGCTGTGAGACAAAAGTTTCAGATATGGAAGGAAATTAACTTTAGGAAAATTTAGGCTGATTATCAGGATCAGTTAATTGATTCCAGAATGGATTCTTAAGGGAAGTCACGAGACACTGCTTCTCCGTTGCTTGAGATCATTTAAAACTACATTAGAAAAGGGGCTGGAAAATGCATTGGAAGGAGGGACAGATGAGGTGACTGCATAGGTCTTTTCTATCCTTAACTTATATAGTATCCATTGAACGTCAATGATTATTAGATATGTCACACTGTGTGTTTTAGATTAGGTGCAATATTAAAGTTCTGATCACTTGCAGTCATTAAGGAGCCCTTTCCAATTTCATAAGCATGAAAGTGTTTACTGCAGTGTTCTAGTCAAATTCATCCTGTTTATTAATTGTTATCTGCCATTTCAGATGGCTATGGCATTTGATTTCACTTCCTAAATTGTCGTGTAGTGTTGTTAAACAGTTGAGGCATTTCAGTCATAGGAGAAGTGCTTGTAATATATTCCTTAGCTACCTTACAGGTGTGTTCTAATGCTAGATTAATTAAACATTTGAAAAGTACTTTGAGATCATAGAGTGAAAAGCATTATGTAAACATAAGATACTAGTTTACTATTTCTTTTTGAATGAATGAATAGTTGTGTGTGTTTAAATTTTACCTAAATATGGTATCAAAAAAAGTAATGGTATAAAAACAGTGATTTTAGTTGCAATACCATCTCATGGTTTGTTCTGTAGGAATGCAGACACTGTTACCTACATTATTCTCAAAGCAATATTAAATATCCTGTTTAAGACACACTGAGCTAAATTTATGCCTGATGCATATACATATAAATTAATGGAGATATTCTAGATTTACACCAGTGAACCAATACTGTTTGGTCCATTTAATTGAAAAAGATTCACAAATGTATTTGTCTATATAAAATGCCTTCCTAATTTATTCTTGCATCTTACACTGAGCAGATCCACATTGTAATAAAACCACAAGACACATTAATGTTACAGATCTCTCCTAAATGCATAAAAGGCAAGAAGAGTTAAGACTGACACTTGTGGTAAACACTGCTCTTACTTAACTCTTGCTGTTGCCCTTATGTTGTGCAGTACATACAGAAGTCTGTTCTTCCAACACCACAAATAAGAGTTACATACAGTTTATGATCCATGGTACTGTTCTTAGACCCTGCAGTTTCTAGGCACAAGAGGGTGATTTAAGGACAAAAGCCCCTATGCTCCAACCAACATCACCCACCCAATTTAGTGCAGAGTAGAGCAAAACCGGATAAAAAGCAGTTTGGGGAAAAAAGCTGCGTTGTATGATGCTGTCCCCCACTCCCCTGTGTAACTAGCTAAATCCCTTCCACAACAGTCATGCAGTGAACAGAACATACAGAAAGGGGCATTGTCCTGGGAATGAACTCCACTAAGTGGTATGCTCCTATACGCAAAAATTAGGGGCCTGATCCAAAGCGTATTGAAGTCAATGCTAGGAGTCCTATTTATCTTAATGGGCTTTGGATAGGGTCCTATGTGTTGTAAGTTAATACTTTCCCCATCAGAGGTGTCAAAGAGTGCAACAGTGTGCCATTCAGCCAATGGCAGCAAAGTTAGCATGCCAGCTGTGCTGCTATGGCTAGTGGTCAATGTGGAAGATGGCATCCAGAGGGGGCCCCCTTTTTACAGCTGGCCACGATTGGCACAGTTAGGGTATTGGTGCATGGATCCTTAACCCTCAGTGGTTTTTGTAGCCCTACTCTCTGCTTATAACAAACACAGAGAGAGGATAAACACATCAGCGGGAAGAAAAACAAGTGTACCGTAACTTTTACGAAGTCCGGGGGTGGCTGGTATGAGGGTGTTCCCATTTGCACTTTTGGCTTGAAAGGGGAAAATATGGCCCATAGGGCTTGTGTACACTGAAAAATACTAGCAATTCTTCCACTGGTGGTCTAGCACCAGTCCTAACAATGGTGGAAGAACCATTGTGTAGGATAGCGTAGGCCAGGAGCAGAGCCTGGACTCTTGCCTCTGCGGCTGTGTTTACATTGTAATTAAAAACCCACGGCTGGCCTGTGCCAGCTGACTGGGGCTCAGAGGGCTGTTTAATTGCAGTGTAGATGTTCAGGCTTGGGCTGCAGCCTGAGCTGTGGGACCCTCTCACCTCGCAGGGTCCAACAGCCCAGGTTCCAGCCCAAGCCTGAATGTCTACACCACAGTTAAACAGCCCCTTAGGCCGAGCCACAAGAGCTGGAGTCAGCTACCACGGGCAAGCCACGGGTGCGTAATTGCACTGTAGACATACCCTAATTTTCCTTCCTTTGATGGGCTGGAAACACCCTTTGACATGTTTTTCTGATTTCACCTCCTTTTATCCTTGGGTTTGTTTTTTTCAAAACAGTATGTGTTTATCAGCTGACATGATACACTAATGTCTGATAAAAGAAATGATTTGCTTAGACAATTTTTACACTGTATACCATTTACTTAAAGGCCATAATGGCTCCTTGTGAGCAGCATGTCATGTAAATAAGTATTTCAATGACTTCTAACATGCATATTATGTACTCCATAGATCAATGGCTCCTTTGAAGCCATTACACTTTATCTTGTAAATTCATATTTAGACTTTTTGAAAGTGTATTATTTATTCAACAGGCTACCACTTCATTCAGAGAGTCTACAGTCTATCATCTAAATATGTATTTACATCATTTAAAAATAAATATCACTCTATGTATTCAACAGATTGGAAGAGCTCCTCTGCAAACGTTAAAGAGGAGAAAACTTTCAAATGCAGCAGACTAACATAAACCTATTTAACTTTTCATGTCCTTTTCTTCAGAATTTTTTTTCCTTCTTGACAGTGTGTCCTGTTCTTCACTTACTGGCAGTAGAGTCATTGAGCTGCATTTGTGACATCTTGTGTAAACATGCTGACGGTCAGAAATGCAGGATTACAGGCTAGAATGAACCCTATGCTTCCACAAGCAGAGGATATGGCAGATCCTGGCCTCAAGGGAGCAGAAGGGCAGAGTGCTATATTCACATCATCATCTTTCCCTTTGACCCTGCTGAAGCTCCTATGGGCTAATTGGAGGATGGGCTTCACATGTAGAAAGCTTGCTGAGGAAATGGCCATGAGGGCAGCATCAGACTTCCCAGCCCTGTGTAACTTTAGTAGTTAAGGTAAATGATGATGGTATCAGTGTCAACTCACTTCCTTTCCCCAATTTATGATGGGGATGGGAAGTCAGTGGGGACTGTGGGGCTAGTGGGGAAACCCACTGGACTGGATCTTTCAGGAACCATGGTGGGATGGGACTAGTTTGGGCAGAGAGGGGCCAGGAATCAGTGCACAGACACAGGGCCTCCATGTTGATGACTCTGTGCAACTTCAGATATTAAAGAATAACATTAGGGGCCACACACCCTTCTTTTTCAATTGCGTGGTTAACAGTTCCACCTAAATGGAAGAATGTGTAAGAAACTGTGAGGGGAATGTAACAGTTTCCAGTTCCTTAAACATGAGTGGCCCATATAGATAAGAGGATCCTATAACCTCAATGCAAGATCATGAAGGAAGCAAAGCTGGGCTGAGGGAGATAAAGTCCATTCAAACACAAATGGCTACAACAATAGGGATGGGAATGCTAAACATTACTGGCAGAGTAATTTACTTGTATGAATGTTCTGCCTCGCTTACCCAGTTTAAACAGTCTTACTTCTAGGTGTACGTTGTTTGTGTTAACCTCTTCAGGACTTCGTCATTTGCTACAGATGAGCAGAATAAAAACAATGAAAAGTTGCCGTACATGCATATATCTATTTTCAAATTGTTTAAAATTCAGCTGATCCATTCAAGAGGTCCTAGAACCTCATCATCAATAAGCTGTTAGCATTCCATTTTGAAAGACAAAGTTGTTTTTGACTACAACAAAACATATGATCATGATAAACTTTTAAATTTTGTTTTGCACTTTCACAATTTAGTATGAAATTTACTGAACATACGCAAAAAATAAAAAATTCATAAAATATACTTCCTGCCTGGATAACAGTTTTATTATATAAGTTGCAGCCCAGAGGAAATGTTTATAGTCAATATATAAATCTCTGCCAAACTGGCAAGCATCAGTATAGTACACACTTTCCCAGAAATACAGGAACATCTTTTCATAGTCAAATATAAAGAAAATGATTCTAATTACAGTTGACCCTGGTTATAATGGACTCTGATATAGTAAGCTTCTTTTTATAGTGAAATAGAATATTTACGTCCTGCATAGTTTTCCTTATTGAAATGGATAAATTGCTTATAATAATGTTTTCTGGGAAACAATTAGTTTCTAAAAAGAAAAGGAGTACTTGTGGCACCTTAGAGACTAACAAATTTATTTGAGCATAAGCTTTCGTGAGCTACAGCTCACTTTATCGGATGCATTCAGTTTTACTATTATTATTAGTTTCTAATATACCTGATTCTGCAGTTCCTTCAAGCTTTGGAATGCCTACAGACTTAGGCCCAAATCCCCAAAGGTATTTAGGCACCTAATTCCCATTGAAATCAGTGGTACTTAAGTACCTAAATAACTTACAGAATCTGAGCTTAAAGACTATTTCAAAGCCCATTGAAGTCAGTAAGAGTCTTACCGTTGATTTCAAGGGGATTTGAAATCCTGGGGATTGGCCCTGCTTTGAGCAGGGAGTTGGACTAGATGACCTCCTGAGGTCCCTTCCAACCCTGATATTCTATGATTCTATGATTCTATGATTCTATGAATCCAGCCATTAAATGGGAAATCCAAACATGGAGTGATTGAATGATAGTTTCTAAAGGTATGGGCAAAATCCTTCCTTCCTTCCTTGCTCAGGCCCAGATTCTGATCTCTGTTTCATTATTTAAAATGGTGTCACCCCATTAAAGTTATTTGGATTTACACTGATAAATGGAGATCAGACTCTAAGTCACATTCCTTCCTCAGGCATAACTCCCAGTTGAGTCACAAACTTTTGTCTGAGTAATGATATCAGGATTTGGACTTCTATTTATTGTTATCTATTAATCTAAAATGACTATAATTCATTCTGGGTCAGATATTACATGCAGCTGTGGTGTCTCCTCTGACAGTTCTACAGCAAGAAGAAATGTAAAACAAATAGAATGGTATAATCTGAATCCTATAAACTACTTTTCTGTGCAGTTAGGCTCTCGATGACTTCAATAGGCATTTTGATTAGACCCTTTAAAAAGCCTTGCTTTTCAGATAGGCATTCACAGATATGCACCCACATTTATATGTGCCTGACTTAGATGTTCAAACACCCCAATGCACATGTGTAAGCTGGGAGTTGTGTCTGCATGCTGCTATGGATGCATGCAAACCTCAACTGAAGTGTTTGCACTTAGTATTTGTGCACCTAACTTAGATGTGTGGGAAAATATGTGTGCATTTCAACAGCACTCATTTGGAAATTTGGCCCATAACACAGATAAACATTTTTAAAGTTGTAAGATTCTGTTTCCCTTCAGAAGAGCCATTTAGGGCTTGATTTTGCTCCTATTGAAGTCAATGGGGGTTTGGCCACTAACTCAGTGATAGCAAGATCAGATGCTTGTTAAATTAGATTGTTTGAAATTGTTTTACTGTGTTAAGCTTGAATGCTAAATATAAACAGGGGTATCATTCTCTGTTTGTTTGGATTCACTGAAATATTACAACAAATGCTAGTGTCTATATTGCAGGGTGAGTTTGTCTTTTATCCTGCTAGGGGAATATCCATATTGAGATAAACTGTATTTTGTTTTCTTTCAGACAGGTGTGATGGAACACCTGCACAATTCAAAGTTGAATAGCAACTGGTTAACTTTGGTGGGTGGGGTGGGGGACAAATCCTGCTTAACAAGGATGTCAAACTGATCTTTGTTCAACTCTTGCTAGGAGTATCTGTGTCAACAAACTAGAGACAGGTAAACAATCATCTTCTGCTACCACTAGCTTTCAATTTACAGTTCCCCACGAGCTCTTATTATATGAAAGGAAAGGGTGGACTTGGTGTCAACACAAGGCAATAGTAATATTATTTGAACAGGTGTGTAGGGTGTTGCTAACATGAGAGAATGGGAAAGTGGTGGAGAGCAGTTAGTACAGAGCTGTGCTTGTAACAACCAGAGCTCAACAACGTTTATTATCATAACAGTCATAGACGACTAAAGGTTTCACAATGAATGGGTCTGATTTAGCAAATGTGTTAAACCAGTTTTGTTGTTTTCGTGCTTTCTACCTAGATCTCCTACAGAAAAGATCCCAAGAAAATGTGTACAATAAAAATGACATAAGCAGACTCACTGAACATGCAATTACAAAAAGCTAAGCAATCAGGGCACAATTCTCCTTCAGCTTACACCAATATCTCTCCACTGACTTTTTTTAAGTCACTCCTGATTTACCTCAGTTTAGGAAGAGCAAAATAAAAGTTGCCTGTGATAGGAGGGGACTGGGACTTGGTGACTCCTAGGTCCCTTCCAGTCATATGTCCTCAGTTCTTATAATGGCCTCAATATCTAACCTGACAGAGTCAGACAAACACCTTGGTATTAAAATCAAGGGGCCAATGGGATAAATGTGATTTTGTGCAAATCTCTGTGTGTGTGTCTGAGATTATGGGAGGGACATGTAAACCCATGTCTTTGTTTTTCGTTTTGAATAGTGATGATAGCACGTGTTAAAGCTTATACTTCATGGACATTTTGGTGGTGCTTTCCATATCTTATTATATCTGTCTCATCTGAAGGCATAGTCTACACTGACAAAACCAAATACTGTATTCTTTGCTCTTTACAAACTCCCATTGGTATAACAAGAGCTTTGCCTGTGTAAGGACTGGAGATGTTATCATTGTTATTATTGTATTATTAATTGCTTGTTCAATATGCATATAAAGTTAATATTGAATATTTTACATTTGACAGCAAGATACAGTGTAACTTTTAAACACCCCTTTGTTGTCCATAGAAAGAGTCAATATTAGTATTGTTCACTGGAATCCATTCCCAGTGTGTAGCATCTCTTAGTGTTGAAATAAATGCATCTATGATTTAAAAAAAACGTTATAATGGGATATATCCTTTTAGCAAGAAAATTATATGCCACCACAGGGAATGGAAGCAGTAGAAATAATCTTTTGGAGTCTGCATTTTAAGGACCTCTTGGTATCATTTTAGAAAGGATTAGTATGGCACATCCTTTAGTGAAGTATGTGGGCCTCCATCATGGGAGACAAAGGGAAAATATTTCTCTAGCAGGCTTTTGCAGTAGGGTTATCTGTTATGATTCACTGAGGAGAACAGCTATAAGAGGTTACAAAATAGTATTCAGCAGAGAATATAAATTACTTGAAGATTTTACAGACAATTAGACAACCCTTCAGTGCATTTATAAAAGTGCTTGAGCTCTTATTTCAAGGAAACTCAAAGAGTAGCAAATTCTAAGCCAGGAAAGTTAGGACTCTGCCCTGTTCCCAACTGAATTCAGTAGCAAAACACTATTTAACTTCAATGAGTATCCTGAGTATTTTCATAAAAAGCATCGCAGACCTATTGGCCTTTGCAAACACTAGTTTTATTATAATTAGGAATGAATTAATCTTTCAGGCTTCCATTTGTGTGGGCTACTCAAAGCTGAGGTTTATTTGCAGGGATTGACCCCAGATCCCTGCAGGTTTGTCTGGAGATGCTGTGCTAGATTCACCCCTGGCATTCAAACTTGCACCTCCCTAGAGCCAGAGAGGCACTACACTGTGGATAATTTCATGCAAGGGAAGAGCAGGAATATCTATCAATGGGACCCACCAGTGAATTGCACAGATTACTTCAGAGATACTCTAGCAAGTATATACTAAAGATTATGAAGTTTCAGTTCTTTAGGCTTCAAATCCATCTGTCCAGGTTCTCTATTCTTTGGCGAATGTGGACGCACATCTGAGGTGACACAAGAATCCTACTCCCACCTGATTTCAAGCACTGTTGTGCACATCCCTAATTGTTATACTCATGAACAGAACTGCCAGAACACAAGTATCCCCCATGTACTGATTTGGTTCTATTCCATAGTAAATGTTTAGTGTTAAAGCTGTTATTGGTTTAGGGTGTATATTTTAGAAATCCCTTCTCAGATGCATCAGATGTGCATCTTCAGTAGCGCAACATCTGTTATTTGCTAGATGTAAACAGAACAGAAAAATGGGTATTTGCATCATCCAAGGTTCTTTAACGTTCCAAGCAAGCTGGCTGGTTGAGTGAAGCAAATGCAATGCTTAACAAAACAATTTTTTTCTGGAGAGCAACATTTTATTAAAAATTAAATGGGTAAACTGGGTGAAATGCATTTGCCTTATGTAAACCCTAATTTTTCTATGATCCAGTGCATCCTTTAAATGTACCTGTTCCCTAATTTACTATTTCTTTGTAAACAGTATGCAATTTTTAAAAAGGTACAGTAAATATTAATCTAAACCCTACACAAATAGAAGGCAAGTGATGGCTGGTCACAAAGAACTTATTCTGCGTCAAAACATTCCAGGTTTTTATTTTAATTTAGTATTTGTACTTTGTTCCCTTTTTGCACATATGATTTCTTCCCATTGAAATGGTACATTTCGTAGGACCATAAAGGAGAGAAGGAAAAATGAAACCAATAAATATCAAAAATAGACTCTGGCCCTGATTCAGCAAGTGTCTTAAGTTTACGCTTATCTAAGTCAATGGGACTAACTGCATGCTTTATTTAGGCATGTATTCAAGAACCTTGTTGAACTGGAGCCTTGATTTGGGAGAAGTGGATTCGATCATTTTTCTTTAGAACAGTTTAACATTTCTTTCAAATATCATGTCTACTTTGTGTACCTCAGTCAGTCCCTTCTTCATGTGACTATTCCAAGGCAATGCTTGACTTGGATGCATAGTCAGTTTTATATGTGTGCAGGATAATGAGAGTTATGGTTGCACAACAAGAAGAAATTATACAAATATTCCCTTGAAAAATGAAGTGTTAAAGTTGCTAATATCAATGATCAATTAATAGCATTTGTATGTAAATCTACACTTCTAGGAACAAATTCTTTGTAGATTAAATTTAATCTTTCAGAACATGATATGTGTATTTCATAACTGGTGATTTTTCAGTCATGACATTCTTCTACACGCTTGGATTCTTCTTTATTTCAAGCAGCATAAGTAAAATGCTGCCCTCTTTTGAATTTAGGGATGCACTGCACCCATACATGGGAGAATTGTCTAAGGAGTTGACTTGTAAGAGGGTTATAGAGTCTTTTTTTGGATTTGATCAGTGACAGCAAAGGCAAAGCGATTGTTTTGAATTGCTAACTAGAACGAACATAGTTCTTACTTGGACATTAAATCTTCCAAAATATTGGTTTTTTCCATTTATTTTTTTAAATAGTTTATCTTAAAAAAATGGACCTGTTCCTCCATTCTGTAACACTGTTTTTTGTACCAATGTGCCATCTGTGATGCTGTAATGGAGTGGAGAATCAGGCCCATTTTATGTTTTTGCCAGGTCTTGATTCAATTACATATTACCCATTTACTCTGGTGAAAGAATAACTATCTCTGGCAGTTGGGGGAAACCAAATTTTTGCCTGAAAACCTTCCCTGTTGGATCCCTTTGGTGGAGTGATGAGGATCAGGCTGAGACTGGTCCTATCCTGATTCTGTTCTCCAGTGAGGAAAGAATTATGGTCCTTATTTATTCTGTATTTATATTACGGTAACTGCCAGAGAGCCCCTATTGGTTTTGGGACTCCATTGTGTTAGGTGCTGTCCAAACCTATATGAAAATACAGCCCTGCCTTGAGCAGTTCAGGGTGGAAAGTTCCCACCGGCTGTTTCTCCTGTCCCGAGTAGGATTCAACATATTCTTTCCTACCTCGTGTCAGTGAGAGAGTGTAGGAGAGCTGGAGGGGAAATTCCACTGGAGGTTTCCCCGGCTCACTTCTTTTCTTCAGCAATGGTGTTGAGGAAATCACACGACTCTACACCTATTCACACATACTGCTTCACTTTAAAAGAATAGATTCTAGGAGGCATCCAGCAATCTCTCTGATGGAGGCAATGGGTAAAAATGGCTACCATTTCATGTGTCACTGGGGAGTGAATGTAAAGAGGTACACAAAAGGCTAGCATTCATGGTGGTGGCATACAGAAGAGGAGAACCAACATGTGAGAACTAGCTCTCGTCTACAGAAAAATCCATGAGCAATTGGGCGTCTGGTAAGAGGAGTGTGAAAGGGGATATGTATTATGGAGGAATGTTGGGGGAGAGGAGCATACATTGGCGCAGATGTCTCACAAGGGAGAGCAGCCTATCAGTGTTTTCCCAGTCATGACCATGCTGCCTCAGAGGGTTTCCTTTATGCATTATTATTTGTATTACAGTGGCACCCAGAATCCCCAGTCAGGACTGGGACCCCATTTTGCAGGGTATTGTACAAACACACATTCACTGCTTCACAAACCCTACAATCTAAAAGGAAAAAGGTAGGGGTAAGGAATACAATATATACCCAAAGTGATCAGGCTGATGAGGCATGCATCTTATTGTGTATACACATGTACACATATATTGAGGGAGGGGATATTTCATAGTATTTATTTATATTGCTTTACAAAGTATGAAGCAGAAAAGCAGCTCAACAGCAGCTTTCCTTCAAACATCTTCTAGAACATGATAGATAGATTAGATAATGTACTGAACCACCATGAACTGTATATGTACACACACATATAAATACATTATATATATAATCTGACATACACAAAAATACATGATGATTTAATAAAACAAAACTATACAATATGGTTTCAATTGCAGTTTATATAGAAATAAAAATACTATCATAATTTTCCTTTTCCTTGTTGTATGGTGACTAGAAAGACCTGTAATGCATGTAAAACTCGTCTCTTCATTCATTCCCTAAAAAATAATAGATCAGTGAGTTCTCTGATGCTGTTTTAATAATGTAATTTACAATTCCTTGGTTACCAAGCACTCACAGTATAATTAATTTCACAGACCCTTTCTACAAATTTACATGGTCTAATACAATAAGGAAGGAAGGTAGGAAAACAATCTTCTTTCCCACCATCCCTTCAAAGTACCTGGGTCTTGAGCCAGCTGGGTGGTTTAGCAGGCAGTTGTTGTGTGTCGCTTAATGGGAGATGAGGTTTAATTTCCCAATCTTTCTCTCTCTCTTTCTCCCTACAAAGATATATGTTACTCTGAGCCAGCCCAGACTGCAGCACTGTAGACACTGCCCTCAGTGTCCTGGGAAGAGACCTGATCACACCACATTCGTCTGGTGGCCAAATCACAGAGCTACATTAGCATCATTCTTTCAAGACACAGCTGTTCTACTCCTCCCGGATGCAAGATGTGTGTGGCCCACCCTGCTGGTCCCAAGATGTGTGTGGCAAATACTGGAGGACAAGCTGGGCTGAGGGAAGTGGAATTCTAAAGGATAAAAGGCAGGTTACAACCATTCAGTTTCCCTGACCAATTCCCTCCTTTCAGAGTCTCCGCCTGGGATAGCAGAGATTCCCAGGGATACATGCCTTGCTTTGGTCAGAATCAGCTGGCCAGTGGAGAGGTGCCTAGGCCCCCATCAGAAAATCAGATCATTAAAAGGGAAGGAAAAGAATCTGGGAGCTAACAGAATAAATACTCTTTATTTCTCAGTACAGTTAGCTTGTATATCACTTTGCAGTTATCTTTTTGCTGTGGAGGATCATTTAAATAATGCACTCTCTCTCCAGTTAGTGAAACTTCAGTCCCTGTGACATCCTGTCCATAGATGAGATTTTGTAAAATCTATTTTTATATATTCAGCATGTAAAAAAAGGCTGTCAAGAATCCAGCCATTATAGAGTTCCTGGGGGCCTGCATATGCATCTGATACTCGCTTTGATTTGAGGTATATGCTCCCATTCAAGTGATTGCTGTGTGTCAAGAGAGGTCACATACTCCATTTATATTGTCAACCAAGCAGATTTTTCTTTGTATGGAATGTGTAATGCTTGCCACTTTCTTTTTAAACAAAAGTGTTTCTATATTATTAATCATTATTATTATTATTATTTAAAATTAACAATTTTATGTGAGAAAAAAGAAGAGGTTACTACTGAGGAGGAGGAAGAGAAAAGCAAGGGACAGTCAGGTGCCTGAATGATTTAGGCTCCAATTCAGGAAGGTTCAGAAGCACATGAGTTATCTCACTGAAATCATATGCTTAAAGTTACACACATGATGTAGAGCCTTGGGCAATCAGGGCCTTAGTTCCTTTCATTGCCACCATTTTGTAACATCAAGCAAAAAGTAACTATTTCTCCACTGATTGAAGATCACTGTAAATTACAGCCATGAATGTTTGGTTAGCACTGCCATAAGCTTGTGTGATTTTTTACAAGGCATTCACTGTTAGATATATCTCTTTCTCCAGTGTGCCATCGAACATTCTGCCACCTAGAGAATCAGTAGGTTTCCTGGGCTGTCTCCTGATCAGTAACCTGGGGGGGCGTAGGAGGTCATGGAGCACAACACATGTCCCTTGAGCTAGAGTCACAGAAAGACTTTGGTGCCTAACTGCCTCTGTAGGCCAGAATGAGGCCCCAGTGGGAGTCTCAAAACCTCCCCTCAGCTGCCCCCGAACCTTGTAGGCACCTAAACTTGCTTGGTGCCTACATTTTTGCAGTAAAAGTTCCCTGTGTGCTTATAATTCTGCCTCTGTGCATATGTACTGCAGCCTCAGGCCTGGCATCCAATTGCCTAACGCCCAGAGTGATGCACAAACCAGGGGAAGAGAGGCATTCCTTCATCTATTTTGCCTGTGGGGTCCAATCCGGTAAGCAAGCTCAGACCTCGCCTACCAGATCAGGCCCCTATAGGTGAGCTTAAACAAAATGTTTGGGAGGGAAGAAGGAGGACAACCTCCATTGTAACTTTTAGTCCAGTGGTTAGGGGACTTAACCGGGTTGTGGGAGACCCACAGTACAAGTCTGCCCACCTGCCGAGGGTCAGAAGGGATTTGAACACAGAGCTGCCACATCTCAGGTGCTGGCCTAACCACTGGCTGTGCAATATTCTGATGGGAGGCTTCCTCAGTCTCTCCTGTTGAAGCTGTTTCATTGCGGATAAATAATGAAAGAATCACTGGGCCAGAGGCAAAGTGAGGGGAAAAAGCATAAGAAAGATTCTGTTGCCAGTGGCTAGAGCACTCATCTGGGAAGTGGGAGACCAGGCTCCAGTCCTGCTATTGAGTACCATAACCCCGGGCTAAAAAGTTGAAGGAAGGTCCTTCTCCTCTGCCCCACCCACTTCCAGCTCCTTGCTAAAACAGCATCGGCTCCTAATGCCAAGAGAGGGTTTGTAGCCATAGGTCCTGGAACTAGAGGTGCTGGGGGTGCTGCCTCACCCACTGGCTTGAAGTGGTTTCCATCATATACAGGGTTTACAGCTTAGTTCAATGCCTCTTAGCACCCCCACCATACAAATTGTTCCAGCACCCCTGTTTGTAGCTGAAAATCCCAAACAGAGGGAGGCACCTCCTTGCAGCCTGGACTTAGGTGCCTATCTCCAAGAGAAGGAGTGAGGTTTAGCGCACATCCGTTGGCTTGCCATCTCCCATTGACTATCTTAGGCTAGGAGCCACTTAGCTGGTTTCTGTGAACCCCATTCTGAGTCACCTCTCTCTCCACCTTCATTGCATAGGGAGCCTAGACGTTGAACTCAGGCTTTGTGAATCCCAGTGGTTTTCTACGCATCTAAAAGTTAGGTGTGGCAACACGCTGTGTCACTGTGCCTCTGGTTTTTTGCAAAGCTAGCCTCCTATGACTTAATTGCCTGATTTTCAGAGGCACTGAGTACCTTCAGCTCCCATGGATTTCAGTGGAAGTTGAGGATCCTTACCACCTCTGAAAGTCGGGCCACAAGTCTATAGATAAATTGCACCCAGATACTATGGTGATGGGCACCTCCTAACTTCTTGTAATAATAAAACAAACAAATTCTATAAATATTAATTATTAATAACAATAATGATTAATACTAGAGCAGTGCACATCCTGCCAGGCTAACTTCATGATGGAGCTTGTAAACACCACTCTGCAGTTCAGTTTACAGGGGATTAAAGTGAATCAGCCCTTCCATTTCACCTTGAGGTTCATGGAATTCCAGCCTTTAAAGACAACATCCATCTTCTCCCTAACTCCCCAGCGACTTGCGCCATCCAAAAAGACTTGAAGGCAGCCTACACTACTGCTTATGTTGATCTAACTTATGTCGCTCAAGGATGTGAAAAAACCCACCCCTCTGAGCGATGCAAGTTACAGAGCCTTAAGCACTGTCCACACCAGTGCTATGTTTGTGGGAGATGCTCTCCTGCCAACATAGCTGCCACCTCTCGCGGAGGTGGAGTCATTATGCCTATGGGAGAGCTCTCTCTTGTCGGCATAGAGCATCGTCACCAGACGTGCTACAGCAGCTGCGGCAATGTAGTGCTTCTAGTGTAGACTAGCCCCCAGGCATTCCGGAAAGAGTTCCCAGGGCTTCTTGTGTGGAAGGGAGCAGGAGGGAGGTCAGGTTGGAAGTAGTGTTTGCAGATTTCATAGCTCATAGACTTTAAGGCCAGAAGGGATCATCATGATCTCCTGCACATTGCAGGCATAGCTGAAATATAATGACCCTTGATAAAATTGAGTAGGTTCACGGATCAAAGTAAATGTTTTGCATAACTCTAATTATCTGCTATCTTTCCTTCCTTGCCCCGGCCCTGCCCACATATGCATGTGTCTTTGCATCCTTTCTCCTTCCAGTTAAACTACATACAAGTATTTTGCTTTGAATTAACTGGTGCTCATTCAAGATACATTCTATTAACATGCTTTTATCCTCTTCATAAAACTCTCTTTTACTCCCATGGATCTGATTGCAAGATCAAGGCCCTTATGTAGAATCTACATTGAATTTCCAAGATCTAATTAATATGAAGAGTATTTTTAGTATAAAGTTATTTTTGTTTTCAGCGTGACTGGCAATGTTGAAAACAAAGCTAAATCATATTTTAGAAGAGAAGTTTCAGAGTAGCAGCCATGTTAGTCTGTATTTGCAAAAAGAAAAGGAGTACTCGTGGCACCTTAGAGACTAACAAATTTCACTGTTTCCACTGAATGCATCCGATGAAGTGAGCTGTAGCTCACGAAAGCTTATGCTCAAATAAATTTGTTAGTCTCTAAGGTGCCACAAGTACTTCTTTTCTTTTTAGAAGAGAAGTTACAGGTGAAAATTATCAAAAACATCTTGGTTTAATAAAATTTTGGAAGTACTAGTAATGGAAATCTCATCTATCAGAAAAACACTGATCACAGTCTACTTCTTTTGGAGGACAAAATAGCTTTCCAGCAATCAAGTCTGCTGTTCTTTTGCAATAGTCTGCCAATTGTAGTGCTCTGTTAGGGCTTGTCTACATTACCCGCTGGATTGACAGGCAGCGATAGATCCAGCGGGGGTTGATTTATCGCATCAAGTCTAGATGTGATAAATCGACCTCCGAGCGCTCTCCCGTCGACTCTGGTACTCCACCAGGGCAAGAGGCGCAGGCGGAGTCAACAGGAGAGCATCAGCCATCGACTTACCGCGGTGAAGACGACTTACCACGATAAGTAGATCTAAGTATGTCGACTTCAGCTACGTTATTCACGTAGCTGAAGTTGCATAACTTAGATTGATCCCCATCCCTAATGTAGACCAGGCCTTAGAGAGCTATATCCTGCACTTGCAAAGAGATGGTACCTTGAAAACACAGGTTGGGTGATCAACAAAAATGCTTCAAAGACACCCTTAAGCAGAGAATTTCACCTCATGCAGCGTAAATACTGATAACTTCAAAGATACAGCCAAGGACAGACCTGAACGGAGAGCAACTATCAATAACGATTGTAACCACTTTGAAGACAGATGCAAAAAACTGACCGAAAAAGGGCTAAAGGTCATGCCAAGTATTCAGTGGGAGCATGCATATTCTTCTGTGACATCTGTTGCTTCTCATGAATTGGACTATAGAGTCACATGAAGAACACACACGATTCTGTGACATCATCATCATGTACAATGGGCAGCTATAATATGTACGTTTCTAATTATTAAGGCCAAGATTGTCTCCCCTAGATCTACCTGACAGGTACCTTCCACACAGAGATCTCTCCCTTTTGTGCAGAAGGGAAGGTTCAGCCAACTGTGCCCACTGCTCTTTCCCCCTCCAAAAGATACAAAGGAATCTCCACAGGTTTTGGGTCCATCTTGGGCTAGGGGGAGAAACAGGGTAGGCTGTGGGGAGGAGAGTGTGGGTCAGAAACATAGTCTGGGTAGCGGCATCATCCCCATCTAGCTCTGTGAGATTTCCTCCCCTGTGAAATCCATCCCAAGGGTCTAGCATATGGCTCTGTACTGTGCACAATGTTCCCACTGAATGCTAATATTCATACTCACTACAGTATTACAGTAGTATTTATATACATTATATCAGCCACTGGATCCATGCCAGCTAAAATGGTATCTTGACGTTTCAAGAACCAAATGGAGGCCCGTAGAGAAAGTTTATAGTTGAGCCAAGTAAAGCTTACCACAAGTAAGCCTGGGGGTTCTTAACTGGTTTATTTATAGTCTCCACTTGCTTTTGCACACTGAACACATCCACACACCTAGCACAAGACTCCACAGAAGGAATTCAAAGCAACCAAACAGAGCAGGCAGCAATGGTCCTTAGGGTCAAGGAAATAGTTATCATATCATTCAAGGTAGGCGAGCTTATCTAGTTTTGATTTTTCCAATGTAACTAACTGGCACTTTCAGTGATCAGGATAACCACAGCTGTAATCTAATGTGATCTGGAGCTTATTCACTGATCACAGCTGTGTAATTTCAGGTAACGTGCTTCTCTTGTTTAGTTTTGTTTAACGTTTTTAAATATATAGTCAGACCATCTGCACAGTATTTTTTTAAATTGGAAATTACTACCATAACTTCCTTTTTATATATCAATAAACTAAACAGCAAAATTTCAAAGGGATCCTTCTCTACCAAACACTGAAGCAGAATGTTTGTCCCACGCCACACCATTGCCTAATTGCACACTAATTGGACAAAAGTGATTAAATATTTCAAGATCTTTACTAATTGCCTCTATTTTAGCTTTAAAATTTGCTTGCCACCAACAAATTTAATGACACTGGTGTCTAGTCATCAGCAAAAAGCCCAAGAGTTGCTCTTTAAAATGTACCTAGTCAGAATATTTACTGATTGTGCATTGTTGTTTCCAATGTAGCTTAATTAGAAATCCAATCAGTTCTCTAAGTCTAATTATACTTGATTTGTAGATTCAGACTATGATACGTAATGACGCTAAGCAGCCAGCGATAAACGTGCTTGAAATGTAACAATTAGAGAAATATTTTAATGCATGTCTTATCATTTTAGAAACCCTAAGAAATATATGAGATCAAACACAAAAGGAAATGCATAGATTTATGACAATAGATTTTTTTAAAAACATGTTTTCAATATTTCATCGTGGAGCAATACAACTAATATCGGTTTGGTACTGCAAAATATTTCCCATGTTTGTTAATTAGGGAAAAACAGAAACAGTGTGTATTTTGTGTATATTTAGAAATATAAAAAATGCTTGTCTATAATTTGAGGGCCACATATTACAGGAATGGTTCCCCATCAGTTTTAAATGGCATTATGCATTAGATAATACAGCCTGATTTAGAGAGAGTTGCAAAGATTAAAGGCAACACCATCAATTAGTTAAATTCCAAATTTGTACCCACTCTTAACTTGTTAAAATGTTATGAGAAATGTCCTTTAGAGTCCAAGGACCAATTGCTTCCCTCTATTCTGAGCCATGTAGGGAAGCAAACATGCATTAATGTTATTTTAGACCCCAATCCTTTGCTTACATCCATACACTCAGCAGATCAAGTTGCAGGATTAGGGCCTTCAACTATCAATTTTTGGGGGCTGGGATAACTTTTGGTTTGTACTTTGTACAGCACTAAGCACATTGATGATGCTTAACAAATAATAACTGTAACAATCGTTTAAAATATATAATAGTAATAATCATGCTACATTGATCCAAAGAGTATAGAAGCTGGAGGAGCTGAACAGCATGCCACAGTATCGCAAAGCCCACAATATCCCATCCACATTTGAGACTGCTAGAGTTTTCACAACTTGTCTCCCCTTCTGTCTCTCTGGAGGTAAGATAGTGGGCAGCTACAGACTTGGCACCTAAAGTATTATGATCCCAGACCTGAGGCAGAGAACAAAGCAGGAGGGCAACCGCCTCACATTGTTGCCCTGATTCCCTGCAGGATCTGAGTGATTAGGAAGTCATGTCCACTGATTCCTCCACACAGGGCTGCTAATCCTTCCCCTCTGAAAGGAAAATGCATTGAGTTTTCTACTGCTACTTTACCACCTCCCAACGTTTGGTTTGCTTTGGTTTTTCACTGGGGAGGAACATTTCCTGCCTAAATAAAAATCTACTACTTTGCGACAGAGAAAAAGTTCAAATAGCCAATCTCTGTTTGTGTGGGGTCTGCACAAGATAAATGTTGAGAACTCACCCTGCTAATTACAGCAGCTCTAGAAGCAACTCATTAATAAATCACTACACGAATAAAAGCTATTCCCAGAGTTCTGGTGACACTGCTGAAAATAGGGGCAGGACAAACAAGGAAGTAAACAAAAAGATTCATGTTAATTTCAGTTCAGTTAGAAACACAGAGGGTAAAATTAATGGTCATCAAGAAGGAAAGAATGAAGTTGGTAGTGACATAAATACCATTTTGAGAATACTTTAAGGCAGTGTGGCACAGTGGATAAAGCACTGTGCTGAGACTGGGTTCTATTCCTAGCTCCCCCAGTGACTGACCCTGGACAAATCACTTCAATGCTCTTTGCCTCAGTTTCCACATCTGCACAATGATACTTACTGCCTTGGTAAAGCACTATCAAATCTGTGGTTGAAAAGCCCTAAATAAGAGCTGCATATTATTATTTTCAAGCTTCCAAGATGGTATTGTTCCCTAAAGAGATTAAAAGAAAATTAAAAAGCACTTTAAAAAGTAATCAATCAGTGATGAAGTGTCCTTTAAAGAATAAATGGCATGACATGGAACTGTAAAAAACAAACAGAATTTTCTTTGCTTTAATGGTTCTAATTTAAATAGACGATTTTTTTTCCAAACTCCACCTAATCCATATGGGTCTATTTTTTTTTCTTTCTTTCTTCCCTGCCCATAATATAGATAACTAGATAGGACAAATTATTAAAAACACAATGAAATAAAATATTTCATATATAGCTCCCCAAACCAGCCAATATTCAATATTTGATCTTTCTTTACTTTTTCAGCTGTGTGTAATCATCCTTGAACATTTATTTTGCCTTCACTTTTTTGTTCTTTGATATTATTCAAAGCATCTGCCTTGGCCCTTATTGCCACACAGTGTTCTATTTATTTGATCAAAATGCAGCATTGCTTTTCATTTTACTCTGTTCACAGGGTGTTGCTTTCATTGATTAATGTCTCAGACTCAAATAAAATGCTAATCATATTGAATAAAAAAATGTATAAACTCAATACGCTCGTCTGTGGTGCTAGCATCAGAAGTAGCTTATTAACTGAGTTCTGATTTAGGTTTAAAATCCAAAGCATTCCCCCCAACCCCTCCTAATGGGGGAGAATCTCTCTATTTGTAATCGGTCAATGTAGGGCAGTGGTTTTCAACCTTTTTTCATTTGCGGACCCCTTTGGAAATCTTAGACATAGTCTGCAGACCTCCATGGGTCCACGGACCACAGGTTGAAAACCACTGGTGTAGGCTACATGTGCCCGCTGTGCCTGAGCCATATAGGACGTAAAGCTGTTACACCCACCTGCTTCTTTCGCTCAAGCTGTAGAGACTCACGCTTTTAGCTCAGAAGGTTCCCCAATTCAATGTCAGCCAAGCTAGTGCTGATCCTATACTCATTTCTGAGGACTAGCCTGGCATCTACGAGTAAGTACTGGAGGTTGAAAAGATAAAGGGTGGGTTAATTCTAAAAAGAAATTTTCTGTTTAGACAAAGTCAGCTGATGAGCCAGTTCTCCCATTTTATTCAAAGACCCAGCTAGTCTGGGTTGAGGGTGGAGGTTGTCAAAGTGGGGAGGATTAAAGCCTCCGTCTTCCCAGGATTTACCTACATGCTTAACTTTATTCACTGTGAGAGATCACACTGAAGTTAACAAAGCTTCACAGTGAGTAAAGTTAAGTACACATGTAAGTATCTGCAGGATCAGGGCCTTAATGATTAAGGCCTCAGTTAAGGAAAGCACTGAGCAGGTTCTTAAATCCATCAGGACAGCATGTCAGCATAAATTCAAATTAAAGCATGTGCTTAAATTCCATTGATTTCAGTGGAATGTAAGCATGTGCCTAAAATCAACTTCTATTTAAATACTATGCTAAACAGGAATGCTTTCCTGAACCAGGGCCTGAAAAAGAAACCACATAAACAATGTAATAAATTTCACAGTGGAAAATGCCCTATTGGTACAGCATGATTACCAGATTTTTTAACTTGAATTCTTTTTATAAAAATCTATAAATGCAGCAAGAACTGAGCTAAGATGACTTTAGAAATAGTCAAGAGCCTGGAACAATGCATTGACCAGTTTTCTCTAAAAGGAAGCTTTAATCATTTTAAAAAGATGTTATATATCTGTATATGTGCCATTACTTCCCAGTTTTATCTTTTTCTCTTATTAATAAGGTCTGGCCCTCTTTAACATGCAACAAGAGCCTAATGAGCCATGCAGCCTTCTGTAATTTCTTCACTGTTGAAAATGCCTGACACTAATCTATGTCATTTATACTAATAAGAGATGGATCAGCTGATATTTGGTGCAGTGAAAATATGCTAAATATACTTTATTGAATTGCATGTAGCAATTTCTCACCACGTTTACTGTATTATGGCAACAGATGCGCTATAATGTCACAGAGCTGTGTGTATTGCACAATACATTGAGAAAAATGAAAAAGAAGGCTGACATTCAATGATATATTTGCTTTATATTTTATGCAAACAGTGTGTCAAACAGATACTGCAGGAAAATCATATCCTTGGAGAGGTTTCAGTGTTCAAGTGCAGGATTTACAGTTTATATTAACAATGAAGTACTGACCTAAAATATGTCATCACATTTTATACTAAGTGGACATTAATTAACACTAAATGACAAAAGAATCAATCAGGAGTTTGTGCGTTATGTATGTCTGCATTCCAAAACAACCGAGCATTATTGATGCTAATAGCAAGGCTTTAATTATGGAATAACATGTCTGGGTGGCAGTTGGAGAGGAAGCATTCCTCAGTAGTTTATTTTTACAATTGTAATGCTTTATCTGAGTTATATCACTATCTGACATAATATTTAGTTCTCATGTAGCTCCGCTTATTCAAGTGTTTTAAAAAGAAAAGGTCAGTATTCTGTCTATGTTACAGACGGGAGAACATAGGAACAGACAGGTGGAGTGACTTTCCCACGGTCTCATAAGTCAGAAGCAGAGAGGGTAAGAGAATGAAGGTCTGCTGACTCCCAGGCCAGGGCCCTGTCCATGGGACCATTGTGTTCCCTACACATGAAGACACGTAACACAAGACAGAGAACTGCAACAACTGTTTGTGTTTCTAAGCTTACACACACAAACACACACAAAGATAATTTTTGGTATTGGATATGGAAGTTCACACTCCCACTTGCACCTAATGGGAATTACATGAGTGCATTGTGGGGGCAGGCTCTGGTTTTGGTGGATGTGGGCATCATTTAGGTTACCACTGGTGGCCACGTGTAATAAGTAGAGGTAGGAGTTCTTTGCGGGCCTCAAACTCAGTACTTGCAAAGGGGAGGAACACAAAAATCCTAAGACTATAACTTGCTCTGGAACATGGGCGTTGCAGGGGGCATGGCTAGCAGTTCTGTGCAATGTGTCAATCGAGTGGGGGTGTATAATGTGGGTGTCTCAGCGTGGATTTGCAAATGAGGTGGCAGGCTTTTGTCATTTGGCCAGGGTTTGACCTATTGTTAATAATACTAGGAGCATAGGAATTGGCACACTAGATCAGATCACAAAAAGAAAAGGAGTACTTGTGGCACCTTAGAGACTAACCAATTTATTTGAGCATGAGCTTTCGTGAGCCACAGCTCACTTGATGAAGTGAGCTGTGGCTCACGAAAGCTCATGCTCAAATAAATTGGTTAGTCTCTAAGGTGCCACAAGTACTCCTTTTCTTTTTGCGAATACAGACTAACACGGCTGTTACTCTGAAATAGATCAGATCAGTGATCCATCTAGTCCATATCCTGTCACTGCCAATGGCTGTTATGAACTGTTTCAGAGGGAGATGCATGAAGCCATAATGGACAACTGTGGAATAATCTACCTATTGAGAAAGTTTCTTCTGAAAACCTATCAGCTAGTGCTTGGTATATGTCCTGAACCATGAGCATGAATGTCCCTTTTAAATATATTTTTATCCTAGTTAACATAACTGTGGATGTTCTCTGTCTTCATATGGGTATCCTGATTCTTTTATGAATCCTGCTAAATTCTTGGCCTCAGCGATGACCTGTGGCAGTGATTTACAAGAGCTTATGTATTGTATAAAAAGGTATTTCCTTGTATTCTTTTTTAACGTGTTGCCTTTCAATTAGATTGAATGGCCTCTTGTTCTTGATTTATGAAAGCACCCAATCTACCTTATTATTGTATGGATTTATCTATCTTCTTGCATTCATTTCCTTTCTAGACAGTCCAAATCTTTGCAATCAATCTCACTATCTTCTTTATGTACTCAAAGAATTCTAGAAGATTAGGGAGGCACAAGCAAAAGCCATGCTCCTTCGTTTTTATACCATATTCATAGAGATGTTAAGGAATTCTACTTTTAATTATCACTTCATTCATTTATTTGGTACTGAGGTAAGTCTTACTGATCTGCAATTCCCAGGATCACTCCAGCACCATTTTTAAAGATAGCTACATCATTTGCCTCCAGTATAATAGCTGGTTTTATTGAAAGAGTACATATTTTTGTTACTAGCTCAACCGATTCAGAGATCTTGGATAGGTACCATCCAGTCCTGAAGACTTGTTCTGTAATATATCAGCTTGTTTCAAAACCAGACCAATCTGTCCCTGGCTCTGGTTTACCTTTACTATCTGCAAAGAGGATGTCTGGGTATATATTTCCCCAATATCATGTCCCTATCCTCCTTAATATTTTATTTATTATTTATTAATTATTATTATTATTACTACTACTATTTATTCACACTCCAAAGCCATCACTCAGTTCTATTCACTTATGTGCCTTTGTATAAAAGGCTGATTACTGGAAGAGCAGATGTTGTAGGTCACCACTGGCAGTTCCGTGAAGAAACCCTGCATAACATGTGCCTCCCTGATCGTTCATTACCCAGTGCTCTTCGTGTCTCTTTACTATATTTATTATTTATTTATTTGTTTGGATTGTGGTAATGTCTAGGACGTCAGTGTGCAAGGTGCTGTACAAACACCCAACAAAAAGGTAGTCCCTTCCCTAAAGAGATTAGAGTCTAAATATAAGACCAGAGACAAAAGGAGGATACAGAGAGAGAGGGGGAAACACAAGGAAACAATCAAAAATATTGGTCAGCATCACTGGCAGCAGTTTCATGATATTACATACTATGCCCCAACTTACTGAAAACCTATACCTGCAAATCTACATCTCTTAAAATAATACTAATCTCTAACGTTATGGTGCTTTCCCCTTCATTCATGTCTCTTTAACAATGCAGATATCACACTGACTCTGTATATACAGTTTTGTAACCTATTTTGAATTCTTCTTTTTGGTTGATTTGAATAGTATTTCTCAAATTCCAAGAAATGTCCCTTGATTTATCATCTCAGAGCTAGAAGCCCTAAGGGCAGATTGAATTGTGGGCTATCTCGATCTGTAATTCATCCCCTGGACAATTACTGGACATATATGTTCCAGCATCATTCTCCTCTTAACCTTCACCAGCATAAGCATGTTAACTCCCCAAGGAATTAACAATCTGTCTGAAGGTCTGACTGAAATGAGCTTGGCTTTTCCTTAGAATTCGGTGACCTATCCTACTACAGTATGACTTATAATTTTGTTGTGCAAAAACAAAATGATCTGCCAGGAAACACTAATAGTGCAATGTCATCACTGATGTCATGTGTGTTAATTGAACTATTACTTATTATTATTATTACTTAGCTTCATAAATTGAAGGAAGCTGCAGCTCTACCACGGCTGGAGACCAACATTAATCGGAAAGGATGGGTATAGATATGTGTATAAATATATATACACACACAGAGAGACATTATGTAGCTGTAATTTAGTTCTATATGTACACACAGGCATGTGCTTGATTACGGACTAGCTTCATTTGCAAGTGTTACTCCATATTCCTGATCTGTCAATCAAAGACATGCAGGCATATGCCCTGTAAGTGTAGGTCTTATGCCCTGCATCTCGACATTTTCTGACAGATGTTAGCTAATGTGGTTGTAGAAGGTTCACTGTGGATGCAGTGAGCCCAATAAATCTTCCTCTTAAATGCAGGCACTCCACCATCCCAGCATCTTATACCTATAATACATTTTAATTACTTGGCTATTTAAATTACACTAAATTAGATTTACACAGAGCAGCATCATGGATTTCTCAATTTACATTTAATCCACAGCAAACAAAATAAAAACGGCAAACACACTTTTATTGGAACGTGCAGCAGCTACCGACGTCTGATACCTTTAAAATTATTAAGTGACAAAGATTACTAGCACTAAGGTTCTACTTTGCTTCCCCATTAGCCATTTAGGTGACAGCTGCTGTATTACACATAAAGATGAACCATTCCTTGAGGGATGATAGTGGTTCCGCTGTGACACTAGTGGCATAAAGCATTATCAGACCATAGCTGTGCGTAGAGCCATCACAGTCTCCTAGGCACCTATCAGTACCCTCATTATCTGCATCACAGAGTGTCTAGAAAGAACACTGCCAGGCTTCACAGCTTTGCAGCTCATTTGAGAAGCGGAAATTAAATGTCCCAGGAGAAAAAACAGGCACATTGTAACAGCACCAGTGCTATACACGAATAACATGTTGACTGCTGTTGCACTGACTTCTGTCTCATTAATTTAATAGGCTCCTGGAATGGGGATGGGAAGGTAGAGAGGCAGCCTGTACAAGCAGATTACTGAACAGTGCTCTCATTGTATTCTTCGTGAGCTCATACCAGAGCGAGAACTTGCACTATGTATTGCAGCACTTGAGATAGTCATCTGGGCTTTTGGAGCTGCTGCATGGTGAAATAAAACAGAAAGCGACCACAGAACAGACACAAAATTAGCTGATCATAAACATAATCTATGTTCATATTATGCAGAATCCCTACGTGAAGTGAAGAAAGCCGTACAAGGCTACAGATAAAATAAAAGCGTTATGTACAGCAAATGTAGCCCTATGCCTGTGATAGCATTAATTAGAAGCTTATTAAAGAGGGACTTGCTTCACTGATACCGTGTCCTTTTTGCAGGACTATCCTTTAAGAGTTTAATTTGACTCTGCTGCTTAACGGATGGTATTTTGGTTTGGTTCTCTACCAAAGGGTGAAACTCACACCTGTGCTGAGGTGAAGCAAAAGGCTCCCACACCACTTCAGCGTCCGTGAGACTTCAATAGAGCATAGCCCTTTCACAGGCCTCAGGGCAGGGGAGAATTTCTCCACAAATTAGTGCCTTTAACAGATCTCACTCCCGCTGAAATCAATGGGAGTTTTGCCAGTGATTTCAACTGGAGCCAGGCCTCTGTTCTCTGTCATTTTACGTTTAGATGCGACTGAAGGACCTTTGTTTTTCTTATTTTAACACATTTAGTCCGTTTCAACTCTTTACTTACAAGGACTTCCATGGATTCCTCTCTGTGTTGCAGTTGGTATGAAATTCCTGTGGACTTTATTGGGAACAGGACTGATCCCACAATGTCTATGTTTTGATAGATATTCATGTGAGCGTCTTCTGCGATAATAGTCTGTGTGTGTGCGTGCATGTGTGCACAGGCACAAACCTATGTGCATCTTTCTCTACACAGTATATCTAGATACAGGGTGACATCATTCCCACTGCCCCACGTCCATGAATCAGGGGGGCTCTGGCCACACAACGGCAAGTCACCCACCTTTTCAGTGTTGTCCTTCCCCCTCCAGACTCCACAGAAATTGTTCAATAGGTCCAGAGACCATGCTGAAATATGGGGCATAAGTGGCTAGGTGGAGAGGAGCTAACAGGGATGTATATCAGGCACCATTTTGGCCCTCTAGCCCCAGGGAGATTCTCTGGAGGAGAAGATATTACAGCCTGGGACAGCTGTACTATCTTTTATCTGAAAACACACACACAGAGAGACCCCTGGCAGCACTGGGAGCAGCTGGGTTCAGCAAAGTGCTGGAAGAATATTTCCCTATGGAGCACACTGCCGGGGGCTGATGGGAGCTAGAGTGCTAAGGCACAGGGCATCCACGCAGAGAGTCCTGGCTTGCTACAGATCCAAATTCCTGGGGATCTTGCAGGTTTGTGGGCAGGTCCCATGGCTTATTGTGTATGGAGGGAAAGCCTGCAAGGCAGTCCTCCTGTGGTCTTTTCCCCAGAAGAGGGTGAGAAGGATAATATATATAATTTGTACTATGATCATGGTTGAGAAGGCATTTCTATGTAAGCTTTTAGGTGCTTTTAGGAGAAATGCCTCTAAGATTTGCATATTTATTTTCTACTACATTTATCTTTGTTGCTGAAATTTCTCAGACTTCTTCTCAGCCCAAGAGTGAATTTTTTTTTTAACATTTTGTAAAATGATGTTTGGCTGATTTTGAGTTAACCAAGCATGGAAAAAGCACATTTCATAAATTAAGATATTTTTCAGATGCTGTTCTTGCGCTCAGACGTCTCCCTCCTGCTTGCCTGTGACTTAACCCAGGGAACGGGGACAAGGTGCATAGGACACATCAGAAGAAATGGTTTAGAAATAATTAAATTATAGAAAGTGTTTACAACTTGTGCTCTGCACAAGTGTAGTACATGACTTTCCTTTAATCATTCCCCAGTGCTTTGAAGAGATGCACTCCAGACATGCACACACAGGGCTTCTGTTTGAATGTGCAACGATGCAGTCAGTCAGATAAATACACTCAGGGCCTGATCCTGTACCACAAAAATAGATGAAAATCATATTGATTCCAATGGGACCAGAGTCAGGCCCTTAATGGGCCAAATCCACCCTGGTGTAATTATACTGAAGTTAATGGTGGTACACGAGGGATGAATATAGTTCCACTGTTTATTTGACTCTCACATCATACAAAATTAGGAGAGGAAGTATTACATGTATTTGAATTTGGGATCATTTCAATCTCCAATCCTAAGCCTGATTCCACTCTAAGAGCAGTTTCATCTTTGTGTAACTCCACCAACTTCAATGGAGTACTCCTAACATACACAGGTGTGAATGAGATACAAATATGTCCCCATACCTTAAATGAATACTTGTTCATGAGTGCACTCATGAATTCCTTTATTTCAATGTGAAATCAAAGTTCTCTTCTTTTTTCCACAGTTTTCTATGGCATTTTAAATGAGGAAGTTCAACACAAAAAGCTGTGTTAATGATGCAAGTTGATGATCAAAATTTTCAAAGTACAAAAGTCAGGAAATAAATAGGAGCTATAAGTCTCCCATGTTACACATATCCACCCCAAGACATGTAAGCTTCTTCAGGGTCCTGTTTTCATACTTCTCCTATTCATTGTGTACATGGGGCAACTGTGAGCTGGAGGGAGCTGCAATTTCACTGGTATGTGGATGATTTGCAGCTCTATTACTGTTTTCGTAACAAATCTGTACAGTCTAGTGTCATTACTTTGTATTTGCCTAGCTGGGATAGAGACTGATAAAAAAAAAAAAGGTAACTTTCAATACAGATAAGACAGAAGTGATTCTGTTTGGTTGAGGACAGGATCTAGAGACAGTCTAGCAGGGATAGTGCCTGCCCTCATCAATGAGGAGGTATTTCTGTATCTTTGATTGCGCCTTGAGTCTCCAATGGGTTTGCTTGGCAGGAGTGTCTCTTTTCATCTACCTTGGTACAACAAGCCAAATTCATCCCTGATTTAACTCCATTGACTTCCATTGAACAGGCATAAATCACTACACAAAGTGCCAGGCAGTGAAGAATCCAGCCCAGAGTCGATACATCAAAGAGATATTAAAGTCTGCCATCTCTGTAGCCAGTTTCTTCATAGCCACAATACATCATACCAGAAAAGTTGCCCATCCTTTCTAAGACAAAGATGGGAGAATTTCCATTTGTTCACAATAGCATCTTGACAATTCTCTGGATTTTGTTATAAATTAAGGACCTGATGTACCTGTCTGGTTCTGCTGATTGAGCAAGTGCTGGATGGGGGTACAGGCTGGAGGAAACAGTGGATCAACAGAATACTGCCCCCTTTCCTCGTCATTGGGGATTGGTCCTGCTTTGAGCAGGGGGTTGGACTAGATGACCTCCTGCTGTCCCTTCCAACCCTGACATTCTATGATTCTATGATCATGGGGAAGCCATGATGCTCCAAGACCATACAATCAGGTTTCTACAGGCATGCCAGGTACATGCTGGGGAAGGGAGGGGAAAAAGGCAAGGAATCATCCTCTCCAATCCCATGTGGATATAGTGCATAAAAATGTACATTGACCCTTTCATCATCATCTTATATTGCTTCTCCTACACATTATAACCATTACAACCAACCCTCCAGATTATAACCTCCAATTTATCCCTTCATTCTCTCCTCTCCCCAAAAAATTTGGGCAATGGCTGGGAGGGAACCCATGAGAATATAGCTCCTGAGGGATCTGTACTCATATGATCACTACTCATATGATTTCGGAGGAGGGCTGGGAAGAGTATGAAGGCTATGGGCCTCCGTCCAAAACCTTCAGCCTTGTGTAGCTGTCCCTAAGGCTACCAGAACTTCCCTAGGCTTGGAAGGCCAACTCCCCTGCCTACTCTGTGGCAGTATGGATTCAAGTTATAGGGAATCTTTGATGATTTCAGCAAACCCTTCATATAGGAAAGAGAACAACCACCTCTCATTTGTATAGTTGATGTAACTAAATCAAATGCTCTGCCATTAATTTGTTCTCCCAATATTTCAAACCTTCTGGGCAGAAGGTTTGGGGATCTGAGAGATATGGAAACAAAGGTTTATTTATGTCTAGCCTTTTCCTGTTCACCCTCCAAATATGTGAGGTGGCTGGCAGTAAAGGCCAGTTTCTGATCTCAGTTACATAGCTGTAAATCTGGAACAGCTCCATTGACTTACATTGAGTTAATGCAGATTTACACCAATAACTGAGAGCAGCATTTGTGATTCTTTTTATTTTAAGATGTCTGGAGGTCAGACCACGGAATAAGACCTGAGGGCATTAACATGCACTAGTCTCACCTCCATTAGTTTCCAATGACAGTTATCTTTACCACTGTTCCAGCATGCTATTATTAATAATGCAGTAAGTTTGGAAAGCCAAGTCCACCCATCTCAGAGGTAATTAAGTAACATTTTCTTAACTCTTGGTCATTTAAAGCCCCTAAAGAACTGGTTCATTGTTTTGTCCACCTTATCAAAGAATTCTTTAGGAATTTTGATAGGGAGGATATTGAAAACACTCTAGGCAACCAGTTTCTATGAAATGCACTTTGCCTGCCTAACCAACCAATATACAACCTGTTCCAAATAGGAGCTTCATTTTGCAATTTTCACAATAAAGGAAGAAAATTTGCCTCATCTAATCCCTCCATTGAATTTGTCACCTGAATCCCCAGATACTTTCTATTCTTTTCTACCCATATAAAATGACTCCGTCTTTGAAGAATTTCTTTTATATGACCTTAATCTCTACTGGGAGAAGTTCTGGGTTTTATAAATTTACTTTTTGCCAAAGCCCTTATTGAAACTATCTAATTCACTTATTTGGGTAATGATATTAGTGGGTTATAAATACACAGTAGCACGTTTTTCTCATAATAGGACCAAAACCTGGACCCATCAAAGTCAACAGCAGTGATCCCACTGTCTTTGCTGGGACTAGATTAGGCCTGTAATGCAATAGTGTTTTTCCTTAATTGTTATGTTAATTCCTGAGATATTTTTAAAATTATTATTCCTGATATTTTTCCCAGCTATATATTTCATTCCCCAATTGAAAGAGCCAGCCTTATCTGGACCCCTGTTTTAAATGTGCTTTCTGTAATATTTCAGTGTATTAGCACATTAGCCCCTGAAAGCCAGATTCTCCACTGTATTGCACTGTATTGCGTAGTTATGTATACTTGTGCAAGATGAGTGATAGGTACATGTAAATACTATCAGTGTTCTTCACTCTTGTTGCTGGCAGCATTTTACACACATTTTACACAGGTGGAGAATCAGGCCTTGAGTCTTAATAATAATGCCTAGCTCTCATCATCCACTGGTTTCAAACTGCTTACAGAGACTATCAGAATCGATATACCCATGTTACAGATGAAGAAACTGAGGCAGAGGGGTGTAGTGACTTGCCCAGGGTCACCCACCAGGCTAGTGACAGAGCCAGGACTAAAACTCAGGTTTCTTCAGTCACAGTTCAGTGTTTTATCCACTTGGCCATACTATCTCCTTATAGATACTATCTCCAGTCTAACTTTGGATTTGAATCCATACTTTTTTATTCATTCAAATTTGTTCTGGTTTTAATGTATTAAATCAAATGTAATAGTTCAATGTAGGTCTTTTTAAAAAAAAGTTAAAAATTCTTGAACTTCCAGAAAAGACAAAAAATGTATGAAAGTATGACAAACTTTGCAGGCTCTTTATGGATGCTGGACTCTCCCAGACGCACAGCTACTAAAATGCCTTCTGCCACTTAGCAAAGAAGTTGTGCCCTATCCTGTGTGGTGACCAGAGCACCTGCCCAGAAAAATACACTTGTTCATAACAGATCAGCCGACCTCCTCAGCATCATTGGACACCAAAAGCACATCACTCCTCTGCTGTGCTCATTCTTCTGGATCCTGGGTCAAGTTTAAGATCTTGATCCTTCCCTTCAAGGTTCTCAGTGGATTGGGACCAGACAACATCCTTTCTCTCTGGGACATTGATTCTCCTTGACAGTGCCACTGCTCAGGAACAATGGAGGCCTCTAAATCAAAATGAACCTTTTCACAGCAACTGGCCAACAGCTACGGAACTGACTTCCGCACAAACCTCTCCACATACAGGCCCAAATATAAAATTGATTCCCTCAATCTTACTTTCCCGCTTTTCATTTCACTTAGCATTTATGGGGGGGAGGGGAAGGCATCATAATTTACACCCCCTAAGGGGAGGAAAGGAGAGAGCAATATCAAAGATAAATCATTCTGCTTAGATTATTTTTACTTTGTAAAACACTCCAACTAATTCAGTGATGGCAGTAGTATATAAACTAAGATTGAATTGACTTTTTTTTTTAAGATCTCAAAAATGACTAGCCATATTTACAAAAATTTTGAACAGCACATTTCGCCTGCCGACGGAACCTTGCATACCAAGTTTCAGCGCAGCATATGTGGAAATAGCCAAGACATTAAATTGTGAAACTCTGGGTCCTCTCCAATCCCCAGTGAACATCACTATTTCAGAACCCATGTTTGTTCCATTAAACTCCCATCAGTGAGAGTTTAGCATGCAGAATGAGTGCAGAATACGCAGAAACGATTCACACTGAGGATAAGAGAGCTGCTGAGCAGATTGTAAAGGAAAATTCTGTCCTAATAACAGATATACTGACAGACTCTTAACTCAGTTCACAAGCCAGGATAGTCTAATATTATTAACCTGCTTCATTTCAAGGAATGGTCACTTTATGCAGAAACTATGTATAAAGTTTATATAGCTAAAAAGGCCATTAGCAAAATACAAGCTTTGGAGGAACCAGCAGAATTCAGTCTACATACACACGGTAAGCACATTTTCTACTTTTCAGTCAAGAAGTCATTGGCAGTGTCAGTGCTTGAAAACTGCATGGCTCAGACATTTCTAAACCCTTTTAATGCATTACAAAGGGCACCCTTTATTGTTGCTTTGTTTTTCTTCTGCAGCCCCTCAGTATGGCTGCCAGTGTGTACTCCTGATAAGCAGTGAGCTATGCAGATGCTGTTAGGTTTCACTGCATACAGTACCACACAACGTGCCAATACCCGGATGTGGGACACAATGTGTCACAAACAACCAAAACGGGTGATACACCCTCCTCCCCTTGCAGCCCAGGAAACTTAAAAGCATACGAGAGTAATTTTCATGGGCCATATTGTACCATCCGTAGAACTCCCTATTGAAATACATGGACAGTTCTGCTTTAAAATTGATGGTATCGTGTGGCCTCACAGTATTAATCACATTTTTTATCTCCTTGGGTTCAGGATTCAGCACTGTTAATGCAAATCAATAAAAGTTAGAAAGTACCGGATCTGTACATTTGAACACATACGAAGAGCAGGGTTTAATTCATGGTGAAGAATATGGAGAGCTATGGCACAAGTGTTTTGCTGGACTGAAAGCCCAAAATGTTCCCTCCCAGTCCAGAAAGCCACACAAAAACTTGCAAAGGGCAGATTCAAAACAGTCACTGGACTGGAGAAAAAGAAGAGAGAAGATGTCAGGTCCTTAGCACAGCAGAAAAGTACCAGCTACAGTAAAATGGCATGTGAAGTTCCATTGCTATACCACGCTTGATATGAGTATATGTGCCCCAGGATTTAAAAAGCAGGGAAGCAAAGAAACAGAGCTTGTGTTGCTTATTTTATGATCTTCCTTTAGGTTCAGGACCTTTCTCTCAAAAGCTGAATTTTGACCAACCCTCCCCCACCTTTTTTCCCCCATTGTGGTCAGTTTCTGTGTTAGAACTACAGAGCCAAATGTTGTGTTTCTGTATAATATCTCTACACCTGACAAGGTTGATACCACCAGCCTTTCAGACACAGGTGAGGAGGAATCATTTTCAGCTTTTGTCCTACATAAGGCTGGTGTTCTGTCAATATAGAATCATAGAATATAAAGGTTGGAAGGGACCTTAGCAGGTCATCTAGTCCAACCCCCTGCTCAAAGCAGGACCACTCCCCAGTTTTTTGCCCCAAATGGCCCCCTCAAGGATTGAACTCACAACCCTGGGTTTAGCAGGCCAATGCTCAAACCACTGAGCTATCCCTCCCCCCAAATAAGGGTTTATATAACTTTTAGTGTTTGCTGGGCCCCCATAATGTACGTAGACCCAAAAGGTTCAGCTCGTTCAGTGAACCATCTAAATGTTGGCCTTACTCAAAGCAAATCTTTAAACCTTTCAGTCGCTTTGAAAAGAGAATGTATCTGTACCATTCAAGAACACCTAGAATTACTCGGATACAGGGGGCAATGGAAGGGGGGAAATCAGAAAAGTATCATCAGCAGTTGAATTGGACTTGCTTGTGTTAGTATGACATATCAACACATTTCTTGACCTAATCTGTCTTTTTCCCTTGCTCGCATATGTTTCTGCACTCCGCAGATTAGTAGAGAAAATATACAAAACTAAAGTACGGAAGAAAAATAATGGTGGCATTTCAGGAGATCTAGTTAACTTCACTTTCTTCTCCTCCACTTTCTATTCTGTGTTGCTGATTGGTTTGGTACACTGTGCTTCAAAGACTTAGTTTCACAGAACATTATGTGGGATCAGGAAAGAGGCATGTGAAGGGAATACACCAGGGGTTGGGGGGATTTAGGCACATGTAAAGGGGGCATTGAATTAGACAGAAATAAATGGAAACAGAAAAGAAAAAAAATAACAAGGAGAGATAAAATATGAGATGCTGAATAATGAATGTCCTGGCCAGAAGGGAATAGGTAATGAGCACGGGTGCAGTTGTGTATGTGGGGGAGAGGGGGCGGGGGGGACAGACTGAATAGCATTCTAAATAAGTATAGAGAATGAGAAACAAATGAGTATGGATTAAATTTAAATAAATTAAAGACATTTTAATTTCACTGTTTTTACACTAGATTTTATATGTCTGACATTAGGAAGGAGAAACGGCCTCTGTATCAATTTTTAATAAATACTAATGATCTCTTAAATTAAATTTTGAAATTAAAAATATTACTAACATTAAATATTAAAGAACTGCATGAAGCCTTTTAAAAATATTTATTAAGCTCTTCAGTTCAGTACTTGTGATATTGAATTTTACGTATATTACCTGTTTACTTTACTCCTTGTGCACACGGCTTTACATTGGCCTACTTCTCACCTCCCATCCCTCCCCAGAGTGCACAGCCAGTTCAGCCCCAGCCTATACTTTGTTTCTCAACACATCTCGAGGACCCTGGGCTCTGCACAACATTGCCCCGGCCTACATTTCTGTAATGACATCATGAAGCAGGGGGGAGTATTTTAAATATCTGTGTTTTTAAAAATCAGTTTTGTCTAATCCAGGATCACAAGTACTAAAATGCTTTAATCCTGGCTGTGCATGACTACAGGACAGCGCTAAGTTTTTTTGTGCACCTTAATTGTACATCTCCACAACTTCACATGTGTAATTTCTTTTAAGTGTAACCTTAACTCTGAATTTCCCTGGTTTGTAATGCTTAGGATAATTAGTTTTTTACCCTTAAATTACTGATGTATGCTCTCAACCTTAATGCTATTTTAATGTCTTTTTTTTTTGGTCTTAGAATATCATGCTGTGACTGACACTGGGTCTGATTCTTCACTGCCTTGTAATTGACATAGTCTTTTACACCAGAATCTAGTAGGTGCAAAATGCTAGCAGCATCACTACATGAAGCACAATGCTGTGGAGAATCAAGCCAGCTCTCCATTTGTTTTAACCCTTGTCCTTTCCTATCCCTATTCCTCTGTCTGTTATTTCCTGTGTTTGCTTGATTTAGCTTGCAAGCTCTCTGAGACAGGAATGATGTGGTTTTTATTTCTGCAAAACACCATGGAAATGTAGGCTGCATTATAAAGAATAAGTAATGATAACGTGAAACACAGCATGCTATATATAAATATGCAAAGTATAAGAGGACCTGACAAAGCAGAAGTGATGAAAGGAAGATGCTAGCACTTTAAGTGGGGCTTGTTGAGAAGAGGACTATACCACAATGTTTTCCACCGGCCTGACCAATGAGTATGGGCCAGAATAATTTAGTGTACTATTTCCCCTTCTCAATAATCAGACCAGTCTATGATCTTAAGAACCCTCTGGGCATATTTCTAGGCTCAAAATGAGAGTATTAAAGGAGTCATGTTGCTTTTTTATAACCTTCTAACCATCTCTTGAGGAAAAGCTACTAATCCACTTAAACAATTACCTTTTAGAGAAGAAGAGACTAAAATCTAAGCCTGTGAAATATATGAAAACCTCCTGTAGCAAGGAAGTGGAATGCAGCCATTACCAGACATGTAATGCCAATGAAAAAAATCATCACCAGACTGAATCTGCTCTGTATTTTTATTCATGTCACTGTTGTACAGGGGATGAAGCCTAAACCTAATGAAGGAAATAATATGCAATTGATCATGGTTTAGAAAGAGAAAGAGAGAACTCTTGACTCGTGTCATATTGTTGCATTTCAAACTTCCCTTTGCCATCTCTTTCAGTGAATTACTACACTCACTGTGCCACTTACCAGCCTTCTTTCAGCCATCTACAAAGACCAATATGCCAAAGTCCTGTTCTGATTGTGAACAGGTCAACCCCGCTTTTTATGACTCAGAGCACAAAAACAAAATTTGCCTTTTAGAAAAAGATTATCTGCAGTCATGCCCGATTTTAAATTAATGTTAATTTAAAATAGTTCTAGTAGCCAAGAGATATACATTTGTACCATGGAAGCTTTTGATGCAGGCTTCCGTCATGCTTTTTAAGAGGTAACAGCACAATGGAATGATGTTTGGACTACTGAACTGCTGTTAGCTTGTCCTGTCTGTTTCTCCTACAGCAGAGATACTCAGACTGCAGCTCAAGAGCCGGAAGTGGCTCTTTAATGTGTCTCCTGCAGCTCTTTGCATCACATGATATTAAAACACCATGTGATTTAATTATTAACCAAACAGGGTGCTTTAATTATGCTATCAACCAATTGTAAAGGATCAGATAACACTACTTGGTCAATCATTTTGCTATGAGAATGAGAGAGAGAGAGAGAGAGAGAGAGAGAGAGTAAATGAAACAACAAATTCACACTACTGTGGCTCATTTCTGTAATGTTGATCACTAATTTGACTCCTGAAGTCTGAGTATCCCTGTCCTAGAGAAATGCTTTCCTCCGAGGAGCCCAGCTGTTCAATAGCCATCACAGATTTTTCATCCCTGCTAGTGAGCCCCGGCAAAATCCTTTCCTCTGATCTTCCTCGCCCAGTGTGCCACATATCAGGCACTGTATGTTATAGGAGTTATTGTTCTGGCCTAGTGGGGAAAATAAGCCCTCTATCAGGTGTCCCCCTGTGACCTGATCTTTGCTGTTCTGGACTGAGAACGCTAATTTAACCTGCCTTGTACCATCTGCTAGTGCCTGCTATGTTTCTGAAAATGATTGTGCCGTCACCACCTGTATAAACAAGCAACTGCTCAGTCTTCAGCACTCCTGCTTTTATTCAGGCAGATGCAATTCCTCATTTTCAGATCTTCTTGCATTTTGTTAATTATTGGGGGCCACAATACACCTAGCTATTTTGACCACAGTGCACTTGTCTGAAGGTACACATGTGTTCTTTGGATTTTTTCAGTTGTGATTTCGTCCAAGGTTCATATTTCGGAAATGGAGCAAAAACTCATAAAGCACAGATATAATGCATATAATACCAATTTGCTGAATGTCAGTGTACGCTGACCTTCTATTACAAACACTGGCAGATGGCCATTGCTTGAGTACTCAAGAGTTGCTTGAATAGAAAATCAAGCAATGGCTTAGCCTGTATTTTTGCCTCTGCATCAGTGCCCATAGCAACACTCAGTGGTAGCTGTATGAATCTGATGCCTCTGCTGCTACCAGTTACTTTCCAGCACAGTAAAGCCATTGGTGATCCCAAGGCTACCATATTCTGTTCTGTCAAAACTACAAAATATCAAGGCTGGCCTGTTGGTGAGAAGACAGGAGCACATTGGCTGCTTGGCGGGAAGCCTAGGTTCAGCAGCAGCTGACAGCTCACAGAAGCTGGGGAGATCTTCAGAGAACAGCAGTAGTAGTAGTTATTCTCATAGATCAACCACAGCTTTGTGAGCCATGAAGAGGGAAAGAAAGTCAGCCAGCTTCATATAAATTCCATGCAAAAATGACCATAAATGCATCATTATAACAAAGGAATCAAATGCTCAGAAGTCAGGAAAATGCAGGATCAGATGCTGATCCTGCCGTCAAATCTGTGCAGCCACCCATGGCAGCCCTATTGACTTCACTGAGGCATTGTGAAGGCATAAACATTAATTATTATTGTGCATACAGACTACCATTTTTCTTTTGCAGGGGTTTGCGCTGAGCTGTCTTCTATGAACTGGTCTTTTTCCTGAATGTTTACAGTTATTTTTGATCCCAGTAATGTGAATGAATAGTTCAAATTATTCCCTCCAGTGTGCATTACCTGGGATAGCCACTCTTCTGTCATCTCTCTCACTTTGTGTAACAGATAATTTGGGAATTTCGGAAACTACAACTGCACATTCCGAGCACATTGTGGGTGCTACTGGAAAGCAGCAACAGTGTGGGGATGCTTCAGAGTCCAGCATTGACCTCTCCTTTTCTACTGGTCCAAGTTTCTTCTCCCATATAGCACTCATACATATAGTGCTAAATTCTGCCCAGTCCGTGCACAGGTCAGAGTATATAATGTGTATATTTTCAGTTGGGTTGAACACCCACCTCCCTGCTTGTGGGTGCAGCTTGCATTTTTGTGCCTGCAAAATAAATTGTTGGCAGAAGGGAACAAAGCTGTGTAGTTGCCCTTCTACATATCTGATTTGAACCTGCAACTGGATTGTGACTGCCATGATATGAATTCAACTTTTTAAACATTCTTTTCGTAATGGTTGGTTTTTAAAAGTGGCATTTGTTTTTATATATTTTTTTTACAATTTGTGAATTTTTGGACTGCACTCCTTAGATGTGCCTATGATATAACACACCTGCAAGTGCCTACCTCCACAACAAACATCATTTTGGAATGGGCATCTCCCTATATAATACAGATTAATTTTAACCCTAACAACAGCCTAATGGAAAGAGCGCGCTGCGCACTAAATGCCAAACACTCGCTGAAAGCTTTCCTTTGTTAGAGTTCCATCGTTTAGTCAGCACCAGCTTCTAAAAAGATTCCACAGAGTTAATGTTTCCATTTCTTTTAATTCGTTAGTAATGATGACACAGCCATAACACAGCTGTGTTGCAGCTCCAAGGAGTGAGTGCAAATGTTGCCCAGTGTTCCTCTAGCTCTGTTCATTCTTCGGCTCGGAAGTGGGGCTGAACAGCATGTTGCTGTTCAAAGGATATGGTGACATTTTCCTTTCTTTGGTGGAAAAGTTCTTTTAAAGGAAGTCTTTTTTTTTTAATGTGACATTTTCTCTGCAAAATGCTGACCTAATTTCCTCAGAATAATGTAAATGGTGACACAGTTGAAACATTCTGCTGGCAAATGTATAGATAAAGCGGAACTATTTTATGATTCAATTATCCCAAGGTAGTGATGGGTCCCTGTTGTGTTGCTCCTCCATGCACATAGTAGGGCTAGTTCTCCTTAGTTACCCTTTGTCGGTAGAACCTTCACTGCAGTTTTGTTACTAAGAAAGCATTTAGCATGGTTAGTTATAAGAGATACATTTAAGATATTATCCACGACTACTGTGTCTGGCCTAACTGTTCATAACAGCTACCCCCCACCCATGACTGTCTCAAGAGACCATGTTCCCTAGGAGGCAATAAATCTTTTACTCTGATGCAAGAGGATGGGATGCATCAAGGAACTGGTAGTGGGTCACCAAATTTGTCCTTTTCTTATCACTATTTCAAATCGAGCCTAGAAAAGTAGTGACCAAAACTTGTACCACCAAATGTCTGCCCAGTGGCTTGTGTGAAGTGGCTCTGTCTAGATTGGACATCTGTCCACATTACAAAATCACGAGCACAGTAGGCACCATTACTGGCAGTCTTAGAGAGGCCAAGGATTTAACAGGCAGGAAGAGTAAGCTCCATTCCCACCCTTACATAGGATCCCCCCAGACTAGGACTGAGACATGTTGCCAGGACTCTGCAAGGGAGGTTACACTGCAGCTAGCTGTGCTAGGCCTATTCTGTAGATAAAGGACTTCGGGATCCAGGTTTGTCAATCCAGAACCTTCCAGTGTAATTATATTTCTTTCATTATTTACACAGGTAGCATAGCATCATTCCACCAATCTCCTTGAATACAAGCAAAGAAGAGTAACACACTGCTTAACTTTGCATTTTATGTACCATGCAGAGGCACTAAGCCCCACACTGGTATCCTAATCAATCAGATTCAAGAGCCACACAGACTAAATGTGATGTGACTCATATGAACCTCGTGTGGGTCTTCGACCTTCTCTAGTGATTGGACGATGTAATAGGCTTATTAGTCTGCCACTGCCTATCAACTAACAGAACTGGTCTGTTAGTTTGAGCAGTAGTAGCTTGCAATTTTAGCCCCAGAACCTCAGGTTCATTCCCCACAAATAGCCTCAACCAGTCGTGGTAGTTACAAAGTTTGTTAAAGTAGATTACACTGGGTTGAATCTGACTTCAGAATCTAAGAACCAAAGAAATCAATTGCCAGGTCTACTCTAATTATCAAGATGATGTTTGGGTGGTTATACAAACAAGCACACAATTCAGCCACTTATTATTCAGGGGAAATGAACATAAGTCAGACACAGCAACCTTTTTGATCTATGAATTCTGTTTTTCCTTTAGAGGGCCTCCTGTTACATTTTGTTATTCTGTATATTTCATGGAACAAAAAGTTCACCATTTAAAAATGACCCATTCTGAGTCTATGTTCTTTGAGGAAGGAAGAGTTTGTTGTTGTCCTGAAGATGGTGTAGTTGTATGAGAATCTCCTGAGATTTCATATTTAACAGTGTCAATGAGGATAACAACCTCACTGTGAAATCACATTCAGGAAAAGAACTGCAGCAAAGTCAACACAAAATGAAAAGCAGAACCCAAGCAAAAACACAGTTTTATGCAGCAAGAAAAAAAACCTGCAATGCAAATATATTTACCTACCTAACAGGGATTGTTGTAAGGAATCATTAGTTAATTGCAGTAAAATGCTTTGAAAGTGAAAATATATAGACGAGGTAATTATTATTATTCCCAAGGATCTGGTAAATGAAACCATCTACTTTGCTGTCTGTTTCCACAAAGCTACATAGAAGAAAAGGAAAGTTTCTAAAATAAAAGGAGAAAAAAATTCCTGATGGAAAGGAAAAAGGTGTGTGCCATTTCTGGAACAAAATAATTAAAAGCTACACATCAGAATAAAAAAATTAACCAACAGGAGCAGTGTGTGATTGAACAGATCCTAATGGGCCAGGGGGTTATTAGCAGTGAGTGGATGCTGCTGAGTTAACACTGAAGATATTAATTTAAATAAAAATCTCTAAATTACATTGTATAATTGCCCCTCTGGGCCATTTTGATGGGAATATGGATATGTCAACTTTCTGCACTGAATGTTTCAACTATTTTGTGGCTCCAAATACAATACAGGAAGTCTGAAATGTATCTATACTTCTGAACCTGATGGGAGGTAAAATGTTCACCTTATTACAGAGTTTGATACAACCACACAATTCCAAAGTGCTCAGGCATTTCAGTAATGAGGGTCCTGAGTTATGCCTGTAAACAGAACTACTCATGTGCTTTAAAGCTAAGTGTTTGCAGGATGACGCTGGGCCCTATTTTGTTGCACCATAAAGCATACTTCCTGCTTCCTCCTGAACTTCATCAAGATTCTTGATGAGTCTTCAGGGCTGCAACATTTCACATCTGGGGCTAAACCCCTCTAGCAAACTTAATTTTTCCTTAGGTTTTTTTTTTCCCCCTAATACAACAGGTAAATTATTACTTGCCTTAACTATGAATCATTTCATACCTCATTCTGTAAAGGAACCAAAAGTTCCCTCCAGTGTTTTGGCATAATTCCATTACATATTATTTCTGTTTAATATTAAAATCTTTTCCGGATGTTTAAATAAACTGGAAATCTCTTTGGAACTACATACTGGGGAAATAAGTACACGCACACAAATTGTCACTGTCCTATATACATTTCATTATGAATTGTCCTTCATGCAGAACTTGACACATTATACAAAGTGACTGTAGAACTGTATGTTTCTCTCTTGGACTACAGTTTATTTCTTTACTTGTGCATTATGTTCTCTTTTTATTTGTATTATTATTATTTACAATAAAAATGATAAATGAACACCACAGCCCCTTCCCAGGAAGCAAGCAAAAAGGGATTTCCAAAGATTCTAATTAAAAGCAGCTTTTCAGAGGTTAATCCAATAAACTACAGTATAAAAGAACTTGCATTTGGTTAGGCAAGTGGACGCACCAAGGTGATGGAGCTGGAGAATGTAATGGCATTCTGCTCCTACTTATTGTAATATATGTTCCTTCATTGTTTAAAATGGGAACTTTCCTTTCTTGTTGTGGCTGCTGTTGGCTAGTTCCTCTTTGGGACTGGGCAATTCCCTGGGCTTGTTCATGGGATGATGGTTCTAATTCAGACCATGGTGGCAGTAATACAAAATCATTACCATCTGACAACTTGTTTATTTGCCTGTGGGAAATGAATTGATGAGCTTAGTTCAGGTCCAAGCAGACAGGCACCCATATCACGACTGGTACTCTCAGAAAATCTCAGCAAAGAATCTGCCAGGAACTGTATGTGCATGGAGACTTTAGGCCTGACTGAAAGCTCCTTGCAGTCAATGGAAAACTTCGCTGGCTTCAGTGGGAGCTGGACAGGCCCTATGGGCACTATTGTCCTCAGAGGTGGTCTCCGTGGATTATGAGTGGGAGAGGTAGGGAGAAGCTTTGACCACTGCTTTGCAAATTCTGTGCCTATATTGGGGACTACAGTACTATCAATGGCCTCACTTTCTGAGAATTATATTTCACTTTAAAAAGAAAAGGAGGACTTGTGGCACCTTAGAGACTAACACATTTATTTGAGCATAAGCTTTATTTGACACAAATCAGACGTCAAGAAGTATAACATTCAAAAACCAGTCGGAGAACACTTCAATCTCTTTGGTCACTCAATTACAGACCTAGGAGTGGCAATTCTTCAACAAAAAAACTGCAAAAACAGACTCCAACAAGAGACTGCTGAATTGGAATTAATTTGCAAACTGGATATAATTAACTTAGGCTTGAATAAAGACTGGGAGTGGATGGGTCATTACACAAAGTAAAGCTAGTTCCCCATGTTCATTCCGCCACCACCACTGTTCCTCAGACATTCTTGTCAACTGCTGGAAACGGCCCACCTTGATTATCACTACAAAAGGTTTTTTTTTCTCTCCTGCTGGTAATAGCTCATTTTACCTGATCACTCTTGTTACAGTCTGTATGGTAACACCCATTGTTTCATGTTTTCTGTGTATATAAAATCTCCCCACTGTATTTTCCACTGCATGCGTCCGATGAAGTGAGCTGTAGCTCAGGAAAGCTTATGCTCAAATAAATGTGTTAGTCTCTAAGGTGCCACAAGTACTCCTTTTCTTTTTGTGGATACAGACTAACACGGCTGCTCCTCTGAAACCGGTCATTTCACTTTAAATATAATGGCTCTTACCTCTAGGCACAGCCATACTGTCGCATGCTCCCTTTGTAAGGCACATCAGGAATGCATTCTCAGGCTTATGCCAGATAGGAGGTTTGATGTCTATATTTATTATTCATTATTATTATTCTTATGGTAGCTCTGAATTTTTTTTAAAGAAACTGTTATTTTTTGAGGGTGCAGGGACAGAGGAGGAGCAGCAGCGGAGTGAGCTGATGCCATTTCAACCTTAACTCTTTTTTAATTATGCTTTTGTTTAGGATTTTCCCTCATTTTTTTGAATGGGTACCAAAAAATGTTTTATTGGGTTGGTGTATAAAGTCCACTGCTGACAACAATGGAGAACGGGACACAATTTAAGACAAACTGGCTACATGGACCGGACATGGGAAGGTTTGTAGGAAATGTAGGGGATGTAGGAAAATCCTCATACAGAATCTATAAGTACTAAGTATTATCTAAAGTACTTGCAGGGCTTCCATCACTACAGTATCTAAGCACCTCACAGACTTCAGTGTATTGAACCTCACAACAGCACTGTGAGATAAAGAGGTACTTCTATCCCCATTTTACAGCTCAGAAGCTGAGGCACAGAGAGGCTAAGTGACTTGCCCAAGGTCACACAGAAAGCCTGTGACAGAACAGGGACTTGATCCCAGTTCTTCAGAACTCTAGACTAGAGCTAGGACCATCCTTCCTCTCCTTTTGGAAAGTCAAATATCCGTGTCTTGGAGAGCAAGCTCCGATGAAAGAACATCAGTTTGGCAGGGGAGCCAGAAGGCAACAAAGTAGAAGAAATGTAAAGATTCTTGGATTAAAACAACCTTCTTGTAAAAGTTTATCAGACAGTGCCTGGTGCCTTGTGCAGTCTTGTTGCATTACATAGCTGTTGGCATAAAGGAAAACTGGCATATAAATCTGAGCGCACTTCTCAGACCTCAGAAATATTATTCTAACAAGGCAGCAACCGCAATCTCATTCAGAGTCCAAAGGCATCTGTCAAAGCAAGACTAAAATGGATGGCTCAGGAGTTTACATTGCTATGCACTCTTTTGGAGAAAATACAGTTGTTTATCTCTCTCCCAGGGATGCAATGCTGTATTTGGACAAGAGGGCCGCTGACAGTTTCCCAACACTGGAAGAGATGCACTCAGAAGTTTCTCATGTTTGTATTTTCCATACCGTCTTTGACTATGATATATGAACTGTCTGCTTTCAGGATTTAGTCTGTGTTGACAATATTGGACTATAAAAAAGGACTCATGTATTGACATGAAGCTTTGCAATTGTCTTCCATGAGGAGCCACCTGCCTGGAAAAATACAGTTTACATGTTGTAACTAGCAAATGAGGCTGCTCTCTCCAATTAGCTAACGCCAACGAGAGATGCTACAGAAGGAAATAATATAAACAACATGGTCAAAATAGCTTTGTAAGGCAGTTAGGGGTTAGTCTGAAATATTTTGGTGACTGGGGTCAGTCTGTACAACTTCCTTACCAGATGCAAAAATCCCTTCCAACCAAATTATTGTTTATCAGCAGTATAACACAGACCTGGTAGTCTGAACAAATGGGTTCTATTTCCATCTTCAGAACTCCCTTGCTGTGAGACAAGAAATTAACTTCTTTTTGCCCCAGTTTATCCACCTGTAAAATGGGTATATTGTCTAAGAAGGCTGTTGGGAAGTTAAATTGATGACAACCATAAAGCTCTATGAGATTCTTGGAGTTAAAGGTGTTGTGTAAGCAATATTGCTCTTTATTATCATTAGGAGCAGTACTTGACTCACAAGAGACCGTGAAGGTTGTTGCTTCCACTGGTGGTGATGACCCTTATGGCAGGATTGCTGAAGAGGGGAACAATTTTAGTGACCTGTTAAAACTTAAGGGATGAAATCCTAGCTGCATTGAATTGCATGGCAAAACTCCCACTAAGTTCAATAGAGTCAGGATTTCACCCAAGGTGTGGACAAACCAAAGCCCCAACACACACACACACACACACACACACACACATACATCCCCAGGGAGAAGATGTTAGTTAACATTACCCATTCGGAAGTATTTTTATCAGAATAAACAGAAGAAGAAAAGAAACTGCTCATGGCAGTACACGGTGCAGCTGCGGGAGAAGTGGACGCAAAAATGGCTTTGGGACCTTTCCATGAGCTGAGGTTCGGCACAGTGCTCTATCCCTTCCAGTCCATGTCACACCCTGCCATAGCCAACCTCAACACACGTCCTGTGCAGGGGAGGGAAGAACACTGTATCGGCAGCTATGCCAGTTTTATGCCAGCCCAGGATTCCCTCTGCTGCTCCTTAAAGGTTGCCTTATGGTGCTAAGTGACCTTAGTGTGGCCTGGTTATCTGGTCTTTTCAACTTCTTCCCAGATGTTTCAAGATATTTTGTCAAGCCTTGTCATACCACTGAATGACAGAAAACACTACGACTGGTAAGCACAGATCTGTTCACTTTAGGCAGAAAGCAATGTCCAGCGTGCTGACAATTCCCCCCAAGTTTCCTCCATTGGATGTAACAGAGAGGGCTCTGGGGCATAAATATTTATTCTGAACATAGTCAGGAATTAGAGTTCATTATCTACAATTACACAAATATTTTAGACTCTAGGCACCATAATTCACCATAATTAAGCTGACACTTCATCTCCAAGTGCAACAAAAAAAATATAAACCTCCTTGGTTTACCAGCAGTGTCAGTTCCCCAAGCAAACAACAAGGAGTCCGGTGGCACCTTAAAGTCTAACCCATTTATTTGGGCATAAGCTTTCGTGGGTAAAAAACCTCTAAGGCAGAGGACAAGCAGAAAGAGCCTGAGTCCATAATCTTTCTGGGGAGGAAAAAGCTTGCTTACTGACAGTGGGTCAGTTAGCGAGAGAACTGCCTTCATGTCAGCTTTAGAATGGCCCACATATGCACCTTGCTGTCATTGGTGCAGGTGGTGACAATGACAGGTTGCCTTCACCGAGGGGATAGAAGGAAGACTGCACAAAAATGGATGAACAAATAGCAAGATTGAAAGAGAAAAACAAAAACACTCCTGAGTGCAAAAACCCAGAGAAAAATGCATGCAGAAAGTCTGAGCCCAATGAAGCAAGGTGCTGGAGACTTTCAGCTTCCACTGATTCCAGTAGCAGTTTTGTGTGCCCAGCACCTAGCAAGATCAAGACCTAAATCTGGAAAATACAGTCATAGGATAAAGGCAGATTATTGACCAGACAAACCAAATTCAATGATCATCTCTATGCTGCTTCTCTATTTCTGTAACTGAAAGGCTATTATTAGGCTCCCTCTCTCTCTCTCTGTTTTTAATAGCTCTTCAAGCAATGCCTCTGTAAAACATTCAAAAAAAGTAAACACTAGCTTTAGGCCATTTGATTATCGATTTCCCAGAACCCTGTGTTCTACCCTATTTTTCTCAGTATTCCTTTAATACTAAAAATAGGAGATGACTGAAACTGGTTTAATGAATCTGCACAGTGGAGATTCCCCCTTTCTGTCTCCAGTAATAACCCTGTTACTCACCCTTAACTGCACTGTGGTGGCAGAAAAACAAGTGGCTCCAGAAAAAAAACAGGCATGTGGAAAAGTTTCCTTGAAACACAAACACTTCCCCCACCCCGTCCTAATTGTTAAAAAATTGCTTAGCAAGCCTCCCATCTGCAGCCACGTTAACAATTATTTTATTTTCCATGTGAGATTAGCATCTGAAATGGGAGGAGAACTGGCGATGAAAGTATCTTTGAACAGGTGAGGTAAACACTCTGCAGGATAAGAAGAAAGCTAGCACACTGCATAGAGTACAGTGACAGGCAGCACCCAGGAAGTTTCTTCTGTGCTTGTCTCTTGTCTGATATAGCTTGTTTACTTCAAGGTGTGTATTCATTCACATGGATTTTCCCTGAAGTTCCAAGAAGGTGACAGGGGTGTGACGTGTGGGTGTGTACACTAAGATGTATCAGGCCATACCTTTTGTGTGTGTGTGTGTATGCACGTGTGCGTGCGCTAAAGAGTATCAGGCCATACCCATGAGATCCAGGAGGTTGACAACTTATTATGATGAGCAGTGTCTATATTGTGTGGGAAGCTGCTATCTCTTTTTTTTAATGTTCAACAAACACAGTGAGAAGCTTTTGCACAGGTGTTTGCCTTTACATCCTTCAAAGCAAGTGAGGAACAAAATTTGTTAGTGCTTTTTCAAACGCATTGCTGTGCTGTGCTGAAGGAAGAGGTGAATGAAAGCAATAGCAATGGATAGCTATGCTCTTCAGAGCAGGGACTGCGTCTTCCTATGTGTGTTTACAGCACCCAGCACAAGAGTGGCCCACTCCTAATTGGAGTCTTTGGGATCTACTACAAGGTAAATAAATAAGGATAATAATGCTCAATAGATTTTTTCTTGTTCTATTGCAATGGTCTTAACATTGAACTTTCCATTCCAACTCCTTCTGACTGACTCAGACTCCTCTACTTCCATACCTGACAATAAAAGAGGAAGTTCAGCAGTAATAAATAGTATGACCCATAAATAAAGATTTATGGGGTAGAATCTCATCTTGATACATGGAGCTTTAGCTAGGAAAATGGGACCAAATTCTTCTCTCAGTTACACAAGTTCAATCCTTCTGAAGTCTACCCATCTGGGTATTTATATGGTCCCCTTTGCTGTGGAATCCGGAATTAATCTGTGAATAAACTAAGCCCAGTGCCCTTGGACAAGAGCAGGTGAGTCCAATGCAGCCAATTAAAGGGGGCTGGACTATGAAGTGCTGCCAGTGGGCAGGAGGAAGGAGGGGATTGATTGAGACAGGAAGCCAGAGTAGAGTAGAATGCTAACTTCTGTGGTGTGTCCCCTGGAGCAATGGGCCAGGTGCTCAGGGAGGCAGCAGAGGTGGTCAGAACTGGCAAGCTGCCCGAGGCCCCTGAGATGGATGGTGCTGAAACCTCAAAACAAGGACTGAGTTTTTCTGTTTGGTTACTTGCTTCTACTAAGAAAATAAACTTCCTTGCAAGAGACTGGGTATGGCAGAGTATATTTTGGAGTGGTGGAGAAGCCCTGCCCAGGGATAGCACCTCATAGACATGAATGAATTTATCCACATTACCCCACCTACGAGGTAGGGAAGAATTATTCCTGTTTTATGGATGGGAAACTGAGGTCCAGAGAGAGTGAATGACATGCCCAGGAAGTGTGTGGCTTAAGCTGGATGTCCTGAGGCTCAGTCCAGTGCCTTAACCTCAAGATTGTCCCTCCTCTTCTGCTTGCACACATGTAAATTTAAAAGAATTTGGCTCAGCAAATTTGCTATGATGAATCAAACCATTGATCCAACAACCGTAGTAACCTGCTTCCTGCAGTGTTCATTAGCTGATGCTTCAGATAAAGGCAAATTCCACTCGCCTGCTAACACTGTCTATCACACACACTCACACACAGGCATCGCATGCCCACACGCACCCATCTCCTGGCCATTTGTGAAGTGATACACACGGGTAGATATTCCTTCCTGCCCCACCTGGCTACAACCTTACACCCTGAAGAATAAAAATTGTCTGCCCCTGCCTCAATATGTGTAACTACAAGTGTTTAGTCATAATTCCCAGCCTTTATTAAAATCCAAAACCAGTCTTTGGGCCAGATTCTCATTTGCACCAAGGTCCCTTTACACCACTCTGGCAATATAAAGGGAGAACCAATGCCTTTAACTAATACCTTCTGTGGCAGTGAATTCCAGAGGCTGACTACGTGGTGTATGAAGACCTATTCCTTTTTATTTGTTTTATGGCGGTATACATATAACTCTCATATTATCTACAGCTCAGTGACCTGACCCCCACATATTATATTGAAATCAGCTCTCCCTAATGTTAAATTGTTTCCACAGAAATGTTTGGTACTCAAGTCCAAAACATATTGTATATTTTCCAGGCATATGTTAATTTATTAAAATCATGAGATTTTATTACTTTATTTCACCACCTCTGATTAAAAATGTAGTAGAAATACACAGTTTGTACCATACATCCCCTTTGAAAGCAACCTTAGCAGCAAGAGTCCTAGGAATATAGGTAGATAGTATCAGGGCTGAGACATAGGCGGACAGGCCTAATGGTTAACATGGGACCGGAGGGCAGGTCCCTATGCCAGCCAGAGTTCAGAACCAGGAGCTGAAATTAGAAACAGAGACCAGATTCCAGAATCAGTCCAAGTCAGGAAATCAGGATCAGGAGACAAGAGCTGGTAGTATTGAATGAGCAGGCCAACTCCAAAACAAGGTGGAATCCAATTATACAGACAACTTCCTGTTCATCCTTCTGATTTAAGGAGGAGAAGTGGACCAATCAGGAGCTCTTGTGTTTCACCAATTGGAGCCTTCTATCCGAGCTGGGCTTCAAGGAGTTCTGGTTCTAATGGTTCAGTAAACCATTGGGTGGAGGATTGGAGCGTGATGACCTCCCAGAAACCCTGTGGAGCCTGATTCGAGACCTACAAGTCATCACATAGTCCTTTGGAGCATATAGAGAGGTCCAGTAACCTGTAGGACAAGGCCCAGGGAAGAAACTCATGAATATCTACCATCTATAAGTGAGAGCGGTAGAAGGCTCTGGGAAAAGAAAGAGGGCTACATAGAAATAAAGCATTGTGAGCCAAAAAGAGGAGCAAGGAAACAACAAAGGGAGGATCCAGAATAGGAAGATGTTTCCAAGCAAGCGACTTGTCTGGGTGAGCTTGTATATTTATATCTCAGCTCACATGCCCTAGGTAACTGAATAGAATGAATAATGTATGCAGAGTTGTTGTAGCCATGTGGGTCCCAGGATATTAGAGAGACAAGGTGGGTGTCATAATATCTTTTATTGGACCAACTTCTGTTGAGAAGAGACACAGAGCTCTTCTTCAGGGCCTGAAGAAGAGCTCTGTGTAAGCTCAAACTCTTGTCTCTCTCTCTCACCAACAGAAGTTGGTCCTATAAAAGATATTACCTCACCCACCTTGTCTCTAGAATTAATAATGTCCTACTTGTATTACACTTACTGAGTTCTCCCACTTACTGCACTGGCACGTATTCTTTCAAAGAACTTGGCTGTGCATTATACACGCAGCCCTGTGCTGCAGGGGGTATAGATGGCATGGAAGGGAGGAGAAGTAATTTACTGCTGCCCAGTTGAGGGGTGTAACATGCTCTTGTTGGCATGGCAAGGAAGTTGATTAATAGCTCCACCTACTCCTTGTCCTTTTCTGCTCCTCTATACCCCCTTGCTGCCAGTGTGCTCCAGGGAGTAATATTGCATCAATAACCCCCATGCTGCCTCATGCTCTGGGGAAGGGATTTGGGGCACATGTTATACAAGCAATACAAAGAGGAGGAGGGAGTGGGGAGTCCTTTTTCCCCCTTCTGCCCCACCGCTTCATGGCTGTGTAAGGACACAAACTAACCCAAAGTGATTTTCAGTGAAAAAGCTAAAAAAATCTCGTTCATAAACAAACAAAATAGGCTGGATCCTCAGCTGACGTAAATCAGTTTAACTCCATTAAAGTCAATTGAGCTTTCCTGATTTACACTCATTAAGAATCTGGCCCCATATGTTGTATTCTGGGTAAATCCCCAATATTGTTTTCCTTTGTATCTTTGCTATTACACACTATTTTCATTACACAAAACATTTGAACAACAGAAAAGCTGTAGGACCTCTGACGGTTTTCCTGTCTCAAAGTAGAGGAGATTATCCACAGCAGGAAATATGAACAAGCAAAGTCGCTTTACACAGTGACCATGATGTCACTTACACCAGTTTTACATTAGTGTAAGATCAGAATCAGACCCAACAAGCACAGGGATAAGCAATAGCTTAGATTTCAGAGTAGCAGCCGTGTTAGTCTGTATTCACAAAAAGAAAAGGAGTACTTGTGGTACTTAGAGGCTAACAAATTTATTTGAGCATAAGCTCATCCGATGAAGTGAGCTGTAGCTCACGAAAGCTTATGCTCCAATAAATTTGTTAGTTTTGAAGGTGCACTCCAATAGCTTAGCGTTATTTAAAAACATGCACTCAGGTCAGAAATACTTAGCACTCTATAGACAGCGGAGCTTACTGTCTGATAAACATATGTAGTGCTTGTTACTTTGGAGAGTACAAGCTACCTGCAAATCCAAAAAGAAAAAAATATGGATTTGGTACTGTGGTTTTGCCACTGAGTTTATCATAGTCCAGCTTCCCTCCTGGGAGCGACAAGTGATCATGAAATCAATAATTTTCAGTGGTATTTTCACAACATTTTCTGCAGAATGTAAAAGGCTCTTTTCTTGTAGGCAGATGGACAGAGCCTGCAGGACCATGTTTACTGGAGAGAAACCAGCTTTGAAAAGTTTCGACAGCCGGCATGGTATCTGGTCCATTTCTATTGAAATGAGTTCATTATCATTAATTTTTTGCCAACTGCCAATCAATTCTTCAACCACTCTTCAAATTAGGATGTTACAAACAATCAAAATGTCTCTGCAGAGGGTTTGCAACATTTACAGGAATATTTTAGAAGCAATGAAAAGAGCTGACACCACATAATTAATGTATATAATAAACATGAGACGTAGTGGACTTTTGAGAAACATCCTTTTCCATGCGTTAGATGCACAAAGAATGCAGAATAAGAGCTCTATTCCTTCATCAAGTCATTTTCTAATATATTGTACTTTGTAGTACATGGCAGTTTATTCTCTTTAAAGGTTGTTTCGTTATTGGCCATCTATTTACTTCAAAGAGCTACATAGTTTTTCCGCCTGGGTTCCGGTTTTGTACACGGAAATTTATCCCTTTAATAGCTCTGTTTCTCTTAAACAAGCGTTTGTCAATGTATGATTAAGAGACGGCTCGAGAGATTGTCATACCCTCTTCCCAGAATAAGGTATTTGCTTGATTTCCTGCAAAGAAATCCATTCTTACAAGGGATTAATAGGAAATAAGGAAATCATTACTGAGCGTCAGAAAAATGCTTTTGTGGTTTTCAGTGCAGATTTTAGCAGGTGAGCTTGTGACCTTCACCTATTGTATAATTTGTCTGCATTTGCTGATTAGTGAGTTTGTTAGTGTTAAAACAAGAACTTTTCTCACTTCCTTTCTCGCTTCCATAGCAGCAGAAACACTACTAAAATACAGGCATGTTTGTCACTTTTTAGTCCTTGCCATGAAAATAACAGTGATATATAATTATACCTACTCATCTTTCTAAAGTGCACTGAGGTCCATGGAAGAAAGATACCAAAGAAGCAACGCATAATGTTATTATCATATTGTATGATCTCACTATCTAAGCAGAAGGAAGGGATGAGAAAAAGCACAAAAAATATTTATAATCATTTGGTGCCTAATTGATGCATTACAAGTGCAGCAAAACAGCACCCCTATGGACAGATAATCTATTGCCTCATGCAATGTAGGTATTAATCATGGGCATAGTTTGGGGGAAGTACAGCGGTATTGCCCACTGCAACTGCGAGCCTCAGGCAGGCATGTATTTTTCCCCCCACCCCCATGCACAGTCCCATTGGCCTGACTAGAGCTGCCTCCCCAGATACAGAAGTCAGACTACACCTATGATATTAGTGGCCTAAACTTTAAGTGCATGTTTAGGGCTTGTTCTCTGTTTGCAGAAATGAGTAACTGAAAAGTAGGTGTATCACTGCATTGTCTACAGGCAGCATAACTATTTCTTTGGAGACATTTGTCATCAGTGTAGTATCGGTATGCCTTACACCGGATACTGCTCTGTTTGCTTTGGCAGATCCGTGTTTGTGTATCTGGCACTGGGCTGGGTTTGTACAACAGGTGCAGAGAGGGAGTATGCTGCCCTCGCTTCAAGGGTAGTGCAGCTCCCATGTTGGTTTGCACTGCCTGGGAATCCTCTTCAGGGATTCTGACTGTGCCAGACAGATTTCTTGTTGGGGAATTTGGATGGCTCAACATTCTAAAGTGTGGGTTGGGCACAATCTAGTATGCACTCAGTATCTGCTTATTTCTCTGTGATAGGTGGATCAGTATCTAGTACATTGTGGAACATTGTTTCAACAAGTGAAGGTCTGAGGTTTACATGCACCCACACTTCCATATACTTCTTAGCGTCCAAGTGTCCATTCACATATGCAGATTCATTCCATAACTATGTGAACGTGCATGCGGAGGGTGATTGGTTGGTTTTTGCAGCTTCAACCTGCTGAAAATTTGACTTCTCAGAATCCCATCATCCCATTCTGGCTATCTATTCAACATGGGATTCCTGCTCATGTTTGTGTGACAGATGGGCAGTAGTACAAGACCCTATGACAGATGGATAAGATTGAAATATGATTTTCCAACCAAGTATATTACTGAGTTTATTTTGGGAAATTAACAATCCTTTACTGAAACTTCCAATAGCTGGCTGATGAAGTGATGATGAAGAGTTGAAATCAATTTTCTACATCTGTAGATAATAGTTACTGGTTGAAATTTTTCAGTCAGTCATTTTCTTTTCTTTCTTCCTTTCTAATTAAAAAAAGGCTTTTTTTAAAAAGTGAGCATTTTTATGGAAAATTTTCATTTTGTTTGAATTTTTCCAACAACCCCCTCCTCCCATCCTTAACAACGTTTCAGGATTTTTTCATTCCCCCTTGACACATTTCTCTCTCTTTTTTTTTTTCCTTCCCCTCTCTTCCACCTCCTGATTCCTCTGCCCTTTTTTCCATCTTCTCTCTGGAAAAAGGGGAGGGAGAAGGAAAAGGGAAAAAAGGAAAAAGACAAAGGAAAACGGGAGGGGGGACTTTTTTTGGTTTTAGTTTTTTGTTTTTGTTTTTAATCAAAAACAACAAATTTTGTGAGAACATTTTTAAAGGTTTTTTTTAATTTCTGCAAAAAAAATGTCAATCAGCTGAACATTACACTGATTAGCAAGAACAGTTGCAGTAGTTTTAAACAGATATTGCAAGTTAACACTATCTCCATAGTATTATTTCCAAAGTTTAAAGTAGGGCCACAGCCTCTTTTTCCCATGTCATTATGTAGCAATGCAAAATGGTTTCCCCTGCTTTTGTTTTTTTTCCAATTGTCACATCAGTTTCGTTTTAATACCACGTTACCTGTGTTTGCCTTGTAAAGTGTAACCTTGGTGCCATCTATAGCATTCTCTTTATTTCCTCAGTTGTGCTAAGAACAAACATTTAGAAGCTGCTCCTTCCTAGACACGGCATTAACAACATTTGCCATCAAAGATTTGACGGTTTTGACAAGTGACTTGGTGATCACAAATGTGAGGCTGGGTTGAGGGAACCAGTGTGCTTGAAATGTGGGAGGTGAATTATCCCTGCATTTTAAAAAAAAAAAAAAAAAGAGCCAAGTTTGAGGAGTTCAAATTCACAGCAGAGCTTTTTAATATTTCCTGAGGTCCTAATCAAAGCAGCATCTTAACTGGCCCCCAAAGGAAATGTAAGATGAAAGAAGCTGACATTGATGCCCACTCTACCTTGCCTGGTTGCTACTTCCCTCCCACCCCCTTTCCTTTTGCCTGTTACTAAAAACATCTCAGTGGAGAAGAATTAGTGCTAGGATATTAAAGAAAAACCACAAACAAAAACCCATTGCAGAATGTACAACACCTTTAAAATTTTAACATCTATTAAATTAAAATCAAGGAAATTGACATAGATTGGATGAAAGAAGACACAGCACCTCTAGCTTATGCCAACTAAAAACAAGAATTATTAATGAAGCTAGGCTTTCTTCTGCTGTGCATATTAATTATTTATGATAATAATACTCTGCACTGCCATATTAAAGAATTTTCTGCACCCAGCTTCCCAGAAAATTCCATCTTCTGAAACTCTCAACATGTTAAAAACCACAAAAGAATGCTTTCCCTTCAGTGTATTTATTATACTGGAAGATGAATATAGTCTTGGGTTATTAAACTGGAATGAAAAACACATCTTATTAGAACTTACATGGTGATTTTTATTCTCACTAGTTTCATATAAACTTAATGATGCAGACTGCATTTTTATGCTCATCTATTTTAAAATGGTGCCTGGAGCAAAAAAAAAGCTTCCATTAATGCCAGTTTGGTATTTCAAATACAATTTGATGTAATTTACTTCAAATATATGTGAACAGAGAAGGATAATGTCGAGAGCATTTTCTGGATTCAGATGTGGATTAGCTCACGGCAGTGATTTGTTAAAACACACGTTTTCTGTCAAAAAAAAAATCTAAATTGCTTTTCATAGAACAAGGTAAAAACTGAATATCTTCATACAAAGTTTATATATATCTAAAACTTTGTATAACTTTGTATGAAGATATTCATTATATATTAAAATATTAAAAATATTCATTACAATATATTGTAGATTCAGCACAACATATAATAGATTAAAGTAACTGTCATTTTACCTGATATGTCAATTCTAAATTTGGCCCAATAGGAGTATTAAATGCATTTCACAGCATTCTTGTCTTATAAATATTTTGCTTCGATTAAAACACTTTCAGGATTAAATTTGAAATTTTTTAAAAAATACTAAACTTTATATGAAGATATTAAGATTTTGCCTTGTTCTATGAAATCATGTGTATATAAATTACAATATAAATTTCACATATAGAAATCTTGTGCTATCATAGTAATCTTTTCACAGCCTCATTTTGGTCCTGATCCTGCAAACACTGACTTTTGTGTTTCATTTTATTCACATGACCATTCCCACTGAAGTTTACTTTACTTATGCAAACAGTTTCATTGAATTGTGTGATTAATATTAAACATGTGCATAAACATTCAGAATTGGGGCCTGACATAGGACAAAGAGGTTTAGGTCAGCAAGAAGATAGTAAACAGCAGAGGAACTTGTAAGCAAAAAAGAACTTTTTATCATAAAAATATATGTATGTTGATGTGTGTGTGTAATATTAAGTGGGTACATAAACACATTCTTTGTGCGTACACACAGCTTTGTTTGAAATATATGTAGATACTTCTCAAGGAATCAGACTTTGAAAAATAAAATAAGTGTGTGTACAATATATCAGCTTTGCTTTTTTAGTTACACAGCTCTTGCTATTTTGAGGAATATGAGCTACTTTGTTGCTGTTATTGAATCTATATTTAGCTTCTTGTTTTGAGATCAATAAGTGATTGAGGGTGCCTGAGAGAATTATATGCCTGACTTTTATCAAACGTATATGGGAATTGAGTGCCTAAATCCCCTAAGCATATTTGAAAATCCCACCATCAATAATTCCCAGAAGTATTTTCACACATCTTTTTTCTCCAGTATGAAAGATTACTTCTACCAGAACTGGATATATTAACATGTACCAACTCAACTATCATGGCTCCTGCCTTCTTTCCATAATGTACTGTGGCCACGTTTGGCAAGTTCCCTGTTACCTGAAAGCACATCACTGTAATCAGCATTACAACTGGGTGATGAAGTTTAGAAATGTGGTCCTGTTGAAAAGTTAAATTCTGAAACAGGGATATGGTTGAGAACCACAAATGAGCTGGGATCAAGAACATACTGAGACACCATGGAAGAACTATTTAGTTACAATTCTTCTTAGATATTTTCTGTATTTGTTGAGAGGCAGATGTGGATGGTTTAACTGTTTATAATATTTGTAATTGCAAATATATAGGTTAAGTTTCATGCTGCACCTCCAGAGGGAGCTACCAAAGCTGACCAACATGGCTCTAGTGCACTACAGTCTCACTCCCTTCTGCCTCTAACATGCTCCTATGCAGAAACTTGTAATGGGGCCTGTACTGGACAAACTGTCCCCTGGCTGACTAAGCAACTTATCCTCTGTATGCTGCCATAGCCCTGACATGCTAGGTTTCAGGATGCAACAGTTGGACAAAACAAACCAATACGGTAGTGATGGTTTGGGTGAATGAGCCAATGATAACAAAGTTCAGCAGACAAGAAGTAGTCAACACTCATGTTGGTGCCAAAACACAGCCTTGCTGAACTCCCGTGGAGATAGGAACCCATGCAATGTGTCTTTCATCAGACATTACCATCAAGCATCCTCCATCTTCAGATTACAACAAGTTCAATATTAACCTGTTTGGAGGGCCATCAAGATGACAAATATTTGGGCAGCGTCATAGACAATGCTGGAAGATGCTTGAAAGAGGTGAACACTTGTATAGCAGCAGCTGCTGCCATGGTTCGAGCCCTTCAGTAGCTTCTGTGGGAACCTGGCAACATCAAACTTGCCATAAAGCTGTAGATCTGTAGAACCATAATTATCCCAACTCTACTGTACAGAAATGAAACATGGGTACAGAGGAAGGCTGAAGAACACCAGGTTGACATTTTTGATCCTCGTTGTCTTTGTCAGCTGCTCCATATGAGGTGGCAAGACTGTCTTAAAAATAAAGGGAAGGCTAACCACCTTTAAATCCCTCCTGGCCAGAGGAAAAACCCTTTCACCTGTAAAGGGTTAAGAAGCTAAGACAATCTCACTGGCACCTGACCAAAATGACCAATGAGGAGACAAGATACTTTCAAAGCTGGAGGGGGGGAAACAAAGGGTTCTCTCTCTCTCTCTCTCTGTGTTGTCTTTTGCCGGGACCAGAGCAGGAATGCAGTTCAGAACTCCTGTAAAGGGTTAATAAGCAATCTAGTTAGATATGCGTTAGAGTCTGTTTTGTTTAAATGGCTGATAAAATAAGGGGTGCTGAATGGAATGTATATTCCTGTTTTTATGTCTTTTTGTAACTTAAGGTTTTGCCTAGAGGGATTCTCTATGTTTTGAATCTGATTACCCTGTAAGGTATTTACCATCCTGATTTTACAGAGGTGATTCTTTTACTTTTTCTTCAATTAACATTCTTCTTTTAAGGACCTGATTGCTTTTTCCTTGTTCTTAAGATCCAAGGGTTTGGGTCTGTGTTCACCTATGCAAACTGGTGAGGATTTTTATCAAGCCTTCCCTAGGAAAGGGGGTGTAGGGCTTGGGGGGATTTTGGGGGAAAAGACGTTTCCAAGAGGGCTCTTTCCCTGTTATTTTGTTAGACGCTTGGTGGTGGCAGCAATAAGGTCCAGGGACAAAAGGTAAAATAGTTTGTACCTTGGGGAAGTTTTAACCTAAGCTGGTAAAAATAAGCTTAGGGGGTTTTCATTCAGGTCCCCACATCTGTATCCTAGAGTTCAGAGTGGGGAAGGAACCTTGACAAAGACAAGATCAGAAATGAGGATAGTTGAAGCCAAACCCAGAAACTGCCTCCATCAGCACTTATTTGGTTTAGACAGCTTTCTTGGTATGGATATAGTGTTAGAATGGAAGACAACAAAATTCCGAACCATGTGTATCAAAGAAAGCCACTAGCTGGCTGGCGATCACATGAGCAACAAAAGTTTCTGAGGTGCAATAAGATTGCCAGAGATGGGCATAGACTGAATATCTAGCCAGAATATTTTAAGGACCTAGCCAGAGATCAATCTGAGTAGCCCTCGATCTGCAAGGAGGCCATGTCTCTGTGGGATTTGCCATAATGATGAAGTTATAGCCTTACTAAGATTAAGCACCACTTGCCTAACCTGCTGGGGCTCTCTGGTCAGTACAGTAATATAAATATTAATGATAGTTGCTGAGGAAATGGCTGCACTCCCACAAAAGGATCATGACTGCAAGTGAGAATTAAGGAGATAGATCCTAGAACGTGAACTGTCTGGGGCAGGGACCATCTTCTATACTACTTGCTTGTACAATGCTAAGGAAGACAGGGCTTGACCCTTGATGGGGTTGCTAGTCACTATTGTATTAGAAATAAATTAATAATAATGGACCCCTACACAATATGACATCATGAAAACATCCTTAGTAATTTTAAAAATTACAGTTAAACAGGAAATACTAAGAACTCTTTCTAAAAGGAAAGTATTAGAAAATTTTCCATGAGACATCTCTGACTCACTAAGATTTGGTTCACAAATGCTGCCTACAAAACCAAACTGTTGTAACAAAGAAAGTGAACAAACATATTCATGAGCCTATTGGCTTTCTCCTAAGGGACTTGTCTTCCTCTGTGCATCGTAGGATGATGATGAAAACTCAATGTGTGATGTTAGGTATTCTGTCTTGGTTATACAACAGATAAAAATCACGAGCATTTCTAGTTTTCCCATTAAAAATTGTTTGAATTCTCATTTCCCACACCTCCTCAAGCCAACCAATTCAGATACAATCCAGTTGTTTCTTTATAGATTTCTGTGAGTATCCTGTACAGCTTAGTAGATACAAAAGGCAGAGGAATCGTGAATATAGGAGAGATGTATGATGGGCCTTGCAGAGGTGAGGAGAGTCCAAAGGGAAAAAATGAAGGTTGCTGAAGCACAGGGGAATGCAGGGAGTTGAGTAAGAAGTTCAAGAGAAGAAAAAAGGGCCTTCAAGTCTTTAGAGCAGAGAAAGGAACCTTGACACTGGAGTTGGGGGTGAGTGGGGTGTAGAGACTATTGCTGTGGAAAAATTGGGCCTTGTAACTAAGGCGAAAAAAAATTACTTAGAGGCACGCAGGTTTGTTTGTATATTTTGTAATTATAAAAACTCTTTCCCAATCTATCCAAGTCTCCCCTTAATGTGTCTCATTGTGAAAAAACACGTTGCCAAAGAGAGGGGACACCATACTGTGTTGCATGCACACAAAAATAGCACGCACAGAAAAATGAAGTTTTATTCCCAAGTCAACAGGCAACCTAGGAACTCTGTGGACATTTCCAGCATAAGAAACTAGACTGTTTCAATAACTGCAGAGCCTTTGGAGAGTCAGGTGTAGAAAAATGTGTGGATGAAGTTGTTGGAGTCCGTCTGGCTCATGAAAGATCTTGTTTTACTGCCTCACAGCTGTTGTTGAAAATAGGTAATAAGTATGAGGGGATATTGGGCTTTTCCAATCTCGTGCTCTCTGTTTCTAATAAAAACAACCATTATGAGGTCTGCAGCAGAAGCCTCCCAATTTGATATTAAATTGACATAGTTATCGCTAGAGGGGCATGTCTCCTTTGATCTTCTCCACAACAACCAATTATGATTGGCCCTTGACAACACACTCTTTCTAACATGTATCAGGTGTGTCCATCACCTCAGACTTTGATACCCTGGAAGGAGTCAATAATAAGGAGCAGATTTGCTGATCCTACAAACTACTGAGCCCTTCAGCTCCATCTCACATTGTTGAGGTCCCAAGATTGGAACAATGTCTGTAATATGTAAATGGAGCTACTTTTTGATCAATAGGATGGGAAACTCCCAAGGTATGTAACATCCCAAATAAAATCTATCATTACAAATACAGGCAACTCTGTTCCATATAAGATCAGCCATTGCTAAATTATATTGTAAACATACAGGGTCCGATCCTCAGCTGGTGTAACTCAACCTCGCTACACTGGCTCACACCAGCTGAGGAGCTGGCTCAATATCTATATTAACCCCATGAATACTGCTAGTTGCTCCAGATACATGTATGTTAAAATGCCTGCCATGCTGCAGAAGAAAAGAACCATTACCTGATACTCAACTGATTTCAGTAAAACAAATTATGACAGCGCAGGAGTGACCCAAAAGGCCAGCAGCAAAATAAATAAATGGAAATCAAGTTTGCTAACAAGAAAAAGTGTTCATAGTTGCAGGACAATTCGCACTGAGTCTATAGGAATGGATGCATTTATGGGCCTGATATTCTTCCTGCACTAAATTTACACTGGTGTAACTCGCTCTTCAGGCCTTTCATGAATTATTCTGGTATAAGTAGAAAAAAAAAATCTGATTCCCCTCCCCATATTGCTTCCTCTTAATGTCCAGATCATTTTCCAGTCAAGCAGCCTCCCAGCCTAGCAGTTTGTATTGGTTTTAACTTGTGTTGGGCCAGACCCTAAACCCTGGATCTGAACATCCCTGAGCTTTGGGAGATTCTAAATCCATACTTATATCTAAATGCGCACTTTGCAGCTTAGGATCATGTTTAGTGTCAATGCTAAGTTTTCTCTCTCAGCTTTGATGTTTGTAGAAGAACTGGAGAGCGGAAGGGAGGCATAGATCAGCTATCTCTGGCCTCTCACAAATCCCACAATATCTACATAGATCTCAGTGGAATTCATGTGACAAGGGATGGAAACACTGTTTTTTCCCCCAAGGGAAGAATTCCGAGGAAACTCCATGAGTTTCCTTTTCCCTTTGAGCGTTAATCCTGAGTAGTGGCCAATGGGACCCTGTGGCTGGGGGAAAAGTAGAACTCTGAACTTACATCCTAGGAGATAAATTAAGAAGGAAATTATTTCAAATATTTTGCTCTACAGATTCATGTGTAATTTAAGGCTGCTATGTGTTGTTAATGATTTCTGGTCTAAAACAATGCTTTATTAATTTAAAAAGAAATTTCATTTCATCTTTCATCTCCAGTATTTCCTGGTAGTGCTCTTCACTGAGCGTGATCTGGTGAGAGTGAAACTCTTGCTGACATAGCCTGACAGGTTAAAAATATGGATGCTCCGTCCACTCCATTTTCCTGCTGCGGTGATTTAGTAAAAGACTAGTTGCTGTCAGATCCAGTAATTTGAGACTCATCTTACAACCAAGTATATATGCTGATGAAAAGCTGCTTTAGCAGCAGAGAGACTGCTAATTGTTTGATTATACAAGTCTTCACATTAATGAAGCACTATTCCGTGGATTTGGAGCATGGCGTGCAACCAAATTACCACCCCAGCACTCAAGCTGTGAAATCTGATTATTCATTAGCCAGTCAGTGAGTGGTACAAACATCTTTTCTTTTTTCAAACCGTCAAATGAGAGTGACTGCTTTTTTCCCCCCTTCTCTTCCCTTTAAGGATATGAGGGTTTAGATTTTATCAACAATCACAGCCAACTCAAGAGTTTAAGGATTAGCATGTTATAGGAAATAGGGTTCCATAAGGACACGCATTTTTCTCCAAACTGTGCCCTTCTCATATCATTTATCCTCTGTTTGCTTAGTCTTGGCCTCCCCTGAGCCTGTCACTGACTGACAATTGTGGTGCACTCAATGAACTGAGAGTGGACTATGTCCTCCCTAATTGACAAGAGTTACTAAAAGATAAGGAATCAGTGAGGAAAGGTGATACTGCATCTGCCTTGACAAAATGGAGCGGATTTCAGATGGATAGTCCTGAAAAATTGTTTCAAGCCATTTTTAGAATTAATGTATAAATCTTGATCTTTTATAGCTGGGAAAATATCAAAAATTCCCGCTCTGCCTAAAGTAAATGAGTAATTTTACTCAGTTTAATTGGCCTCCCCCCCCCCCCCCGAGACATTTCTGTAGAGCACAGACAGTTCCAACCTAAGGGAGAATCCAGCTACAGCTGGTCTATTTATTCAGTAAATGTATCTGGGATCCGTTACAAAATGAGATGAGTGGAAATCCTTCCTCACATAGAGGAGAAGTACTGACATCTCCAGCAAATGGGATTATCTGTAATGAGATTACACACAAAAAGATTAAGATGTGAACTGACACTCCTAGGAGATACAAAAGAGGCTCCTGAGACAACAGAGAAATGAGGTGTCAGAAGCAGAAGGTGGAATTGCTTCCTTGAGAAGGTTTTTCATGATAATGATAATGATCTTACAGTTATAATAGTATCTTTCATGCAGGAGGATCCCCAAAGAACCTTACAAACACTACACTGGAATCTCTTAGCCCATCACTGAAAGGCATCCACCTCTGGGTGAAATGCAGCAGCTTTTTAACAGTGCGCAACATCGCCATTTAACAGTAAATTAAGACAAATACCATATTAAATTGAAACTGCAGGGAGAGTTTAGGTCATCAGAATGAAATTACGCAAATATGAATTTTGGACACAGAGGCATATGACAGAGGCATCTTTTGTAGTTGTTTGCCACATACACTGCTATATTAGAATTAGTTAAATAAAAGTTCAGGGCCAAATGCACAAATTTCCCTAAAAAGGGGTACAAAATGAATGATGAAAAAGCAAATAAGAGAGAAGCTGTTGAATGTTCTGCTATTATGAAGCTTTAATAGTACACCTTGGCCTGGTCTACACTGTGTGGGGGGGTGGAAATCGATCTAAGTTACGCAACTTCAGCTATGTGAATAACATAGCTGAAGTCAACGTACTTAGATCTACCACGGTGTCTTCACTGCAGTAAGTCGACAGCTGATTCTCTCCCGTTGACTCTGCCTGTGCCTCTCGCCCTGGTGGAGTACCGGAGTCAATAGGAGAGTGCTCGGCGGTCGATTTATCGCATCTAGATTAGACGCGATAAATCAACCCCCGCTGGATCGATCACTGCCCGTCGATCCAGCAGGTAATGTAGATAAGCCCACAACCACAACACAAGTTTTTCTTGAAAGCAGAGTGCATTCACTTCCATTGCAAAGCACACACACTGATACATAAGATTGACATACATATATTGAGATATATAATTTTGCGTGCCTGACCTCTTATATTAATTAAGAGTCCCATGGCACTTTTCACAAGAGTAGTGGTGTGACTTGTGTAGCCACACACAATTGCCATTCCATAGTGTACACTCACTGTATGAATGTAAACCATGACTTGTACTGCGGTGGCAAACTTCTCAGTCATTTAAGAAAGAGGGTCAGTCTAGCCATAGACTGCCAAGAATTGCCAAGCAAAGAATATACACACGCACACACACACCACAATTCTCTGAAGGAGAATGAGTAGAGCAGCAGATGACTATTCTTTGTTCATCTTCAACTTAGAGAGCAATAGTTACAGTAGGAGAGATCTTTTGTACCTTCAATCATTCAAGCTATAAAGCGAAAATGGTGTTTGAATAGCATTACAGATTGTGCAAAAAAAGGGATAAAGGAAATCTTCCTTCCGAAGATGTTGTGTGCCAAGACTGAAATAACTGTCCAGATGAAGCTTAAGGTGTAGCTGGAAGAAGTTACTGATATGGACAAAATCCTCGGATACAAATTTTCTGTCTTAGCACGCTAAATTACCACCATTGTTCTCAGTAGACTTTATTAGTCGTCTTCTCAAAGTTATAAATGGAGCTGTGACGGGGTGTATCAGCCCCGCACTGATACAGCAGGGGTTAACCCTTCTCTCTTAGCCAAGGAGGCCATGCACCCCCAGCTCTGCTGGGCATGCTCCAGCTGGAAGCAGGATATAAAAGCCAGTAGAGCCTCTCAGTCTCGACTGAGGACTGCCTGCACTCCAAAAAGGAGAGGCCAGCCATTCGGAGACGGACCCGGACACATGGGCATAGGACATCGGAGAGGGGAGAGACCGGAAAATCCCAGAGATGGAGGACTCCAGAGACTCAGGTAGGAAGTGACCCAGAGAGGCTTTGCACGGAAACAGTGATAGAACTGGACTAAGGCTCAGCATGTTGTGGTCTGACCCCCACCGAGCTGGTGGTGGGCAAACCCACCACTGACAAGGCCCTGGGTCAGGACCCGGTGGAGAGGGTGGGCCCAGGTCCCCCTATCCTGGCCATCACCCACCCCAGGGTGGTGACCCAGCTCGTCAGTTGTACTGATTCTGGCCATTGGGCCGCACAGCAGGGGCTAGAGTATTGATTCTAGCCATTGGGCCACGCTGCCCTGACAGCAAGGGCCGCATTAAAGACTGAGGCCCCTGAGCCACGCAGCCCCAAGCCCCGGGGCACCCCTTCAAACTCGATCTTGAGGTCTATGGGGTGTATCAGCCCTGTGAAAACTGGTGGAGAACACGGGGAGTGATCAGGACCTGCTAAAAAGGACCCAAAGCAGATAGATGGAGCCCAAAAAGCTTCTGAAATGGCTGCTAGACAGCCAGCAGCAACAGGCTGCAGAGCAGCAACAACAGCAGGTGCAGCTGCTCCAGCAGCTTGCCTCCCAGCAACAGCTCCAGATGGCACAGCAGCAAGAGTAGAAGCATCAGCTGATGCAGAAGTTGGCCACCCAGCAACAGACACAGCAGGAATGACTAGTCCAACAGACGGCATCATTGTTGCGACCCTCTACAGGCTCTTCCCCTACCCTGGCAGGGTTGGAGTCTGGGAGTGGCCTGAGGGGTATCTCAGTATGCCTGACAAAGATGGGACCCAGCGATGGCCCAAAGGTGTTCCTTGTGACCTTCAAGCAGGTCGCCACAGCTGCCCAGTGGCCACCTGAACACTGGCCTACACTCCTAGCCTCTTACTTAACTGGCCCAGAGCAGATGGCATACCGGAACCTCGACCCCCAGGAGGCGCTAGAATAGTCTAAGGTGAAGGCAGTCATCTTGGACCAAACTGGCATCAACCCAGAAACATACCGACAACAACTCCACTGTGAATGGTACCTGCTGGGGGCCAGACCTAGGGCTGTGGCCCAGCAAATCTGGGATTACTGTTGGCAGTGGCTGGAACTGGAACACCGGACCAGGGTTCAAGTGGCCGAAGCCATGGCCCTGGAACAATTTACCCAGATCCTGCCCACCAGGGGAAGGAATGGGTGTAATGGCATTGCCCGGTGACCCTTCGCAAAGTCGTCTCCCTGACGGAGAACTACACGGCTGCTGAGGGAGTGGAGTGAGTGAGCCATAAATTGAGGGGCCTGGGAGACCGAGAGCAAACACCTGTTTGGGGGGCCTTGCAAAACTGAAGCATACCCACCGCTATGCCAGGCCGCCAGCACCTACAGCAGTCTCCAGTGCAAGGGACCCAATTGGGGCAACCCCTATCTGGGGCAGAGACGACCCACTGGGTGGATGGAGCACACCCCAGCCCAACCCACCCACAGGGGGAAATTGTGACCGGTGTTATGAGTGTGGACAGGAATGGCACTTCTGGAGAGAGTGCCCTTACATGGACTGCATTTACGGGCAGGTCTGGGTGGCCGATCACTGCACCCGGAAGAGGGAGCTGGGTAAGATCTTGGTTCCTGACCGGGTGGATGGGACGCCAGCAACGGCCCTGGTGAACTCAGGATGCAGCCAAACAATCATCCATGCCAGCGTGGTCAAGGCCACCAACCTGGCTGGAGCATCCATATGGCTGCAATGCATTCATGGGGACATGAAACCATACCCAACCATCTGGGTGCAAGTCGAGGCTGCACACCAGGAAGGACAGTGCCTAGTTGGGGCATCCCCAAAGCTAGCCTACCCGGTGGTCTTGGGGCACGACTGGCAGGGTTTCATTGGTCTCCTTCAAGAGTGTAGCACACACCTCTCGGGAGCTAGGGGGGCACACCCCATGAGGAGGGGGTTGCTGGGCCTTCCAAGGCCATACAACTCCACAGAAGGACCCTTGGGAAACCCTGGAACACTGGAGATAGGCTGCCCCCTGACTGAAGCCCCAATGAGGGAAAGGCAAGGATGGCTGGACATTGATGGAACTTCCTAGAAGAGCAAAGGGCAGACCCCACCCTCAGCCAGGCTTGAGAGCAGGTGGCAGGCTCCACCCGGAAGGAGGATCAACCTCAGTGCCTTCCCCAAGGACCCCGGTTTGAGATCCGCAAGGACCTTCTCTACTGGTTAGTCCAGGACCCACAGACCAAGGAAGACCTGTGTCTACTGCTAGTCCCACGGCAGTTCCAACGAGGCTTGCTACACCTGACCCACTCATTATTCTGGGCCAGGCACCTGGGGAGGGAGAAAACACTGCAACAGGTGGCCCAAAGATTTTTTTGGCCTAGTATACGCCAAGAAGTGCGGGACCACTGCGCCTCTTGCCTGAGTGTCAGAAGGCTGGCCCGAAGGGGGTACCAAGGGTCCCCCCTGTGCCCTTACCCATGCTCATGATTCCCTTCAAGAGTATTGGCCTAGACTTGGTGGGGCCCCTGGAGAAGAGCAGCATGGGCCACAAGTATATTCTCATTGTGGTCAACTATGCAACGCAGTACCCGGAGGCTGTCCCGCTGAGGGCCGCCACTGCCCCCACTATCGCTAATGAACTCCTGCAGATCTTCTCCAGAGTGAGACTACCCTGCTAGATACTAACAGACCAAGGGACTAATGTACATCCAGGTTGATGGCGGAGCTATGCAGCATGCTAAATATCCTTGCTCTCAAGACCTTGGTCTACCATCCCCAGATGGATGGGTTAGTGGAGTGATTTAACAGGACCCTGAAGTCAATGCTAAGAAAGTTCATGGAAGAAGATCCCCAGCACTGGGACAAGTTGCTCCCCGTGCTCCTCTTTGCCATGCAAGTGGTTCCACAGGCCTCCAGTGGATTTTCCCCATTCAAACTCCTCTATGCGAGGCAGCCCAGGGGAATCCTAGACCTCCTGAGAGAGATGTGGGAAGAACAGGAAAGCCGGATCAGGGGATCTGTCCAGTACATACTACGGTTGCAGGAACATCTCCTAGAACGGGTACCATGGCGTGGGAGAACCTGTTACGGGCCCAACATGCTCAAGAGAACCAGTACGACAGGGGAAAGAAGATGAGGGTCTTTGAGCCCCGAGACCGGGTCCTGTTGTTGTTACCCTACTCAGAGGGTAAGCTGCTGCCAAGTGGCAGGGCCTCTTCGAGGTGACCAGATGGGTAGGGCCCATTGACTGAGATTTGGATGCCAGGGTATCGGAGAGATGCACAGATCTACCACATGAACCTCTTCAAGGCCTGGAAGAAACATGAGGGCCTGATGATTGCCTCGTACCCCCCAGAGCCTGAGTTGGGGCCATTGGCCAACAAACCTGTGGAGCCAGGGCCAGTGGCAATCGGCCAGGAGCTCGATCCCAATCAACAGAAACAGGTATGGCAGTTAGTATCTGCCTTTCCCACCATCTTGTCAGCCTGACCAGGGGGAAAAAAAAATGTGATCAGCCATCACATTGCTACCATCCCCAGCCAGAAGGTGAGAGATAACCACCGCCCACACCCGAAGAAGATGTGTGGGGGTCATGCAGAAGGAACTAGAGATGATGCTAGCCCAAGGAGTGGTTGAGGAGTCCATAGTACTGGTCCCCAAGCCTGACAGATCGGTCAAGTTCTGCATTGACTTCAGAAAGGTGAATGCCATCTCCCGGTTTGACACATACCCCATGCAGCACTGCTCCCATCCCGTCCGTTAGTGGGATGGTGAGCATGGCAAAGTTGGCCACAAACCGTCCAAAATACCCTGCCGGACCTAAGAATTGCAGTACTTTCCTCTTCATCGTGGGGGTAGGCCTGCACCTTGTCCACTAAGAGACTGTTTTTCCCCGCCCATGGTGTAGCCTAGGTAAGTCACCTCTCGCTGGCCCAAGTGACACTTGGCCAGGTTTGCGGTGAGGCCTGTGTTTCCCAGGGCTTGCAGCATGCTGGCAAGGTGTTGAAGATGTTCCTTCCAGCTGGCGCTATAGATGACAAAATTGTCAACGTACGCAGTGGCGTATGAATTATGGGGACTCAATATTTGGTTCATGAGCCGCTGGAAGGTGGCTGCAGCCCCATGCAAGCCAAAAGGTATCATGGTAAATTGGTAGAGGCCAAAGGGTATAGGAAAGGCCGTCTTCTCCTGGGAGGCTGGTGTCAAAGGGATCTGCCAATACAGATTCATAGATATTTAGGTCAGAAGGGACCATTATGATCATCTAGTCCGACCTCCTGCACAACGCAGGCCACAGAATTTCACCTACCACTCCTGCAAAAAACCTCACACCTATATCTGTGCTACTGAAGTCCTCAAATCGTAGTTTAAAGACTTCAAGGAGCAGAGAATCCTCCAGCAAGTGACCCGTGCTCCATGCTACAGAGGAAGGCAAAAAACCTCCAGGGCCTCTTCCAATCTGCCCTGGAGGAAAATTCCTTCCCGACCCCAAATATGGCGATCAGCTAAACCCTGAGCATATGGGCAAGATTCATCAGCCAGATACTACAGAAAATTCTTTCCTGGGTAACTCAGATCCCACCCCATCTAATATCCCATCACAGGCCATTGGGCCTATTTACCATGAATATTTAATTACCAAACCCATGTTATCCCATCATACCAGCTCCTCCATAAACTTATGGAGTTTAATCTTAAAGCCAGATAGATCTTTTGCCCCCACTGCTTCCCTTGGAAGGCTATTCCAAAACATCACTCCTCTGATAGTTAGAAACCTTCGTCTAATTTCTAGTCTAAATTTCCTGGTGGCCAGTTTATATCCATTTGTTCTTGTGTCCACATTGGTACTGAGCTTAAATAATTCCTCTCCCTCTCCGGTATTTATCCCTCTGATATATTTATAGAGAGCAATCATATCTCCCCTCAACCTTCTTTTAGTTAGGCTAAACAAGCCAAGCTCTTTGAGTCTCCTTTCAGAAGACAAGTTTTCCATTCCTCGGATCATCCTAGTAGCCCTTCTCTGTACCTGTTCCAGTTTGAATTCATCCTTCTTAAACATGGGAGACCAGAACTGCACACAGTATTCCAGGTGAGGTCTCACCAGTGCCTTGTATAACGGTACTAACACCTGCTTATCCCTACTGGAAATACCTCTCCTGATGCATCCCAAGACGGCATTAGCTTTTTTCACGGCCATATCACATTGGCGGCTCATAGTCATCCTATGACCAACCAATACTCCAAGGTCCTTTTCCTCCTCCGTTACTTCTAATTGATGCGTCCTTAGCTTATAACTAAAATTCTTGTTATTAATCCCTAAATGCATGACCTTACACTTCTCACTATTAAATTTCATCCTATTACTATTACTCCAGTTTACAAGGTCATCCAGATCCTCCTGTAGGATATCCCTGTCCTTCTCTAAATTGGCAATACCTCCCAGCTTTGTATCATCCGCAAACTTTATTAGCACACTCCCACTTTTTGTGCTGAGGTCAGTAATAAAAAGATTAAATAAGATTGGTCCCAAAACCGATCCTTGAGGAACTCCACTGGTAACCTCCCTCCAGCCTGACAGTTCACCTTTCAGTAGGACCCGTTGTAGTCTCCCCTTTAACCAATTCCTTATCCACCTTTCAATTTTCCTATCATATCCAATTTAACTAATAATTCCCCATGTGGCACGGTATCAAACGCCTTACTAAAATCTAGGTAAATTAGATCCACTGCATTTCCTTTGTCTAAAAAATCTGTTACTTTCTCAAAGAAGGAGATCAGGTTGGTTTGGCACGGTCTACCTTTTGTAAAACCATGTTGTATTTTGTCCCATTTACCATTGACTTCAATGTCCTTAACTACCTTCTCCTTCAAGATTTTTTCCAAGACCTTGCACACTACAGATGTCAAACCAACAGGCCTATAATTACCTGGATCACTTTTTTTCCCTTTCTTAAAAATAGGAACTATGTTAGCAATTCTCCAATCATACGGTACAACCCCTGAGTTTACAGATTCATTAAAAATTCTTGCTAATGGGCTTGCAATTTCATGTGCCAATTCCTTTAATATTCTTGGATGAAGATTATCTGGGCCCCCCGATTTAGTCCCATTAAGCTGATTGAGTTTCGCTTCTACCTCAAATATGGTAATGTCTACCTCCATATCCTCATTCCCATTTGTCATGCTACCATTATCCCTAAGATCCTCTTTAGTCTTATTAAAGACTGAGGCAAAGTATTTGTTTAGATATTGGGCCATGCCTAGATTATTCTTGACCTCCACTCCATCCTCAGTGTTTAGCAGTCCCACTTCTTTTTCTTTGTTTTCTTCTTATTTATATGGCTATAGAACCTTTTACTATTGGTTTTAATTCTCTTTGCACGGTCCAACTCTACTTAACTTTTAGCCTGTCTCACTTTATCCCTACATGTTCTGACCTCAATAAGGTAGCTTTCCTTGCTGATCCCTCCCTTCTTCCACTCCCTGTATGCTTTCTGCTTTTTCTTAATCACCTCTCTGAGATGCTTGCTCATCCAGCTTGGTCTACAACTCCTGCCTATGAATTTTTTCCCCTTTCTTGGGATGCAGGCTTCTGATAGCTTCTGCAGCTTTGATTTAAAATAATCCCAGGCCTCCTCTACCTTTAGATCTATAAATTCTTCAGTCCAATCCACTTCCCTAACTAATTTCCTTAATTGTTGAAAGTCAGCCCTTTTGAAATCAAAAACCCTAGTTGCAGATTTATTTTTGTTAATCCTTCCATTCAGTTTGAACTGAATTAGCTCATGATCACTTGAGCCAAGACTATCCCCTACAACCATTTCTTCTATGAGGTCCTCACTCCTCACCAAAACCAAATCTAAAATGGCATCCCTTGGTTAGGTCTAAGGTGGAGATAAATTCCATGTCGCTCAGCCGCTTGAGCAGTTCATCCACTGAAGAGGAGTTTGTCCACCGAGAGCGGCTGACCCAGGAGTCAGTACTGGCCCAGCCTGACTTCACAAAACCCTTCACCCTCCAGACGGATGCTTTGGAGGTAGGGATGGGAGCAGTGCTGTCACAAGATTTAGAGGGGGAGGAGCACCCCATCCTTTACCTCAGCTGCAAGCTGTTCCCCCAGGAGACCCACTACTCCAGAATAGAACAGGAGGCCCTTGCTGTTAAGTGGCGGTTGACACCTTAAGATATTACCTCTTGCGGAATCCCTTTTCTTTGGTAACTGACCGCGCACCCCTCCAATGGATTAATACTATGAAGGAAACTAATGCACGAATCATGCGTTGGTACCCATCATTCCAGCCCTACTCCTTCCGTGTGCTACACTGGCCAGGGAAGGCCCATGAGAATGTGGACTTCTTCTCCTGGGTGGGAGGAGGAGAAGGGGCACCGCTCCGGGATGCCATCTTGAGTGGGAGGGTGTGTGACGTAGCCCTGCACTGGTACAGCAGGGATAAACCCTTCTCTCTTAGCCAAGGAGGCTACACACCCCCAGCTCTGTTGGGCATACTCCAGCTGGAAGCAGGATATAAAAGCCAGCAAATCAGCTCAGTCTCGACTGACTGCCAGTGGGGAAGGAGGCATTGCCAGCTCCTGAGGGAGGACTGCCTGCACTCCAAGACAGAGAGGCCAGCCAGTCAGACATGGACCTGGACACACTGGCACGGGACATCATGGAGAAGGGAGAGACCAGAGAATCCCAGAGATGGAGGACTCCAGAGCCTTGGCTAGGAAGTGACCCAGGGAGGTTTTGCAGGGAAACGGTGACAGAACCGGACAAAGGCTTGGCGTGTTTCGGTTGGACCCCTGCCGAGCTGGTGGTGGGCAAACCTGCCACCGACAGGGCCCTGCGTCGGGACTCACTGGAGAGGGCGGGCCTGGGTCCCCCTATCCTGACCACCACCCACCCTGGGCTGGTGGCCCAGCTTGCCAGTAGTACTGACTCTGGCCATTGGGCTGCACTGCCCAGACAGCAGGGGCTATATTATTGACTCTGGCCATTAGACCACGCTGCCCTGACAGCAAGGACTGTGGTATTGATTCTGGCTAATAGGCCACACTGCCCTGCTATCAAGGGCCACATTAAAGACTAAGGCCCCTGAGCTGCACAGCCCCAAGCCCCTGGGCACCCCTTCAAACTCGATTGCGGGGCTGTGACGCACCTCTTCCCCTACCCCGCGGGATGGCAGGGTGTATCAGACCCATGACAGGAGCTTAACAGAAAAACAAAATATATTTAGTCAATATGTCATTGCAACTAATGTCTATAAGTCATATCCTTTGAACTTTCTGGCAATGAGGATAGTTAAACATTTTGCTCACTCCTCCACTCATCTGTTCCCTCTACCAAGCCAACTACAAGCATCAATGCCTACAGGGCAACCTGATCTCAGACTTATGTTCCTGTGGACCTGAGATTAGCATCAGATACTATTTATTTTGTTATACTGCCTTGGCCTAGAAGGCTAAGTCAAGTTCACTATATTACAGCTATTGCAATGGACTATAAAGTAGCTAATTGCCCACTGTAGACCCAAATATAATGTTCTCCAACATCACTTTTGGATAGCTGGGTTCTAGCCATGTCTCTGTCTGTGGTTCACTGTGTGACTCTAAGCAAGTTGTAAACTCTCGGTGGTTCAGTATCCCCATCTGCAGAATGGATAATGTTACATTACTTATCCTGGTAGGGGTGGATTTTATTTTTCGGGCACTCCACGGGGTGAAAAGGGAAAATACAGCTCTTCCTAGCATCTCTCAGGCACCACGGGTTGTTGAAACCTCTACAAAATTAGAGCCATTTTATGTGCTGCTGCTGTTCAGCAACCCTCCTCCCAGCAATCTTTTGAGTGGCACATACCCACACTACTAGAAATTCTCTTCCTCATTTCTCTGCCATGTTTAAAACATCTTATGTCATGTAGATGCCACGTCAGCATGCTTGCTTGTTAACAGTGAAAGAAGCCCCTTTTTTCTTTTATTGAACTTATCAGCCAGTAGGACCAGCGCTACAAAATAATTTTTGCCAGCATAGCTGTGTTGATTAGGGGTGTAATTTTTTTTTTTTTTTGCGCCTGAGACCTGACATAACCGCAAAAGCGCTTTTTTGTGTGTATAAGCTGCACCTACAGTAAGAGGGTTTTACCAGTGTAGTTATGAGGATATAGCTAGCCCTGCAAAACTTTGAAGGGGAGACTAGACCTAAGAGTGATGATTTCTGGTTCCAAACATTACCCAGTTAAATCCTGGACTGCCACTCTCTGCAAGGAGCCCAACGCAGATGCCTGCTTGCTCCCTTTAATATTTTTGTGGTCGTTAATGGAGGAAGTTCAATGAACTTAGATCCATATCAGATTCAGAGTTTAAGTCAGCAGAGGCAAAACAACAGCTTTAAAATGCTGATAACAGCACTTGCTATGTCATTTTCATGGATTTTCTTCACAAATTATCCTGCTGTGTTTTCACAATTCAACTTCATTGACACATGGACCTCTTTCCTTACTAAAACCAATGTTAGAAGTTCACTAAGTACCACCAACCAAATGATGACTTTAAAGCCAACACAGGGTGTTTACCTCAGGATAAACTTTGCTGCCATCAATAATCAGCCATCCTGAGCAAGTCCCACTGTGTCCCATTGTGGGCAAGTATCCATTTCCTATTTAAGAGAATCCTACCTATTGCCACTGCTCTGTAGCATTCAACAATTTTGATCTCTGGCTAGGCTACCAACCAGTGCTTGTAATCCAAACAGAAAGAATCCAGCAGCTTTCATCACCCAAACAGAGGCTTTCGTTTAAAAAGTAATGCCTTTCAATGTCAGCTTGGCCACCAGCTGCTTCTAGAAGATTAGAGCTTTTCTCTGCCTTCCCTGGCAACTGGCATGGATTTGTTTGCCTAGTTTACATTGTAGTGCATTATTCAGCTATCTGTAAGCATGATCAGTGCTGGCTTCCAATATTTCAAAGCCTGTGGCATCATCATCTAACACTGATTATGGAAAAAAGCTTCTTCTAAGAAGCAGCAGTTGAATTTCTAAGAGGTGCATTTTGTACGTATGTACTTCATCAGTGAGGTTCAATGTGTTAAAGCTCCTGGGACACAGTGCTTCTAAATTAAAACAGAGGCATTACTTCTGTCTTATCAATATTAGGTATTTTTCCCTTGTGAAATGGTATCTAAAATGACACCTATGTATCATGGTTATAGAGGCTCCTTAGAAATACCTAAGTTAGAGAGAAATAACATCTCATGGTTGACCTCATTCCTTGGTAGACCCATCTATTATTTCCGATATATCTAGCCATCTTCTGCTCCACAGTGGCTGCAGAAAGTAAATTATTGGAATTGGACTGCTAAAGTGGCATTTAAGAATGGAAAAATCATGCAAACAATATTAGCAACCTTAACATGCTTTAGCTTCACACTCAGAGATATTGCTACCACATGATCACCAGCACTTGGAGCACTCCTGTCACATTCTCAGGGAGGAGTAGGCAGAACAGACTGAGGCACACAAAGTCCCAAACATTTGTGCCTAAGGTTAGGCATCTAAATCTGTATTTAGGGTCTAAGTTATCTGAACTTTGGAGGTGCTGAGTACCCATAACTCCTGTTCACTTCACACACAGCTTTCCCTGCCTGGCTTCTTTCACTAGAGCTTTTACAGTCCCATATTGCCTGGCCTACTTTCCTTAGCTTGTGTGTTAACCTGTGAGTGTTGACATACGTACTTATATAAGGATCACTTCATCTCAAGGGTGGACCGCCAAGTCTAGGTCACCCTGGCAGAAACATGGAATATCACAAATCGCTGTCACTTTACAGTTAGACAAGATACCCACAACAATACAAGCTTCCCTTAAGTCCAGCCTGTGTCACAACAAAGCTTTACAGCAAACCATCTGGCTTACACACAGCTCATTCAAGAAAACATTCCTCAACTTGCAGAAAATGAACAAACCTGTTGAATGTGCTTCTTTTGCAGAGAATTAATGTCAGAATATCAGCTTCGTTGTGATTCTTACAGTTCATCCTCATTTTGGACAGCCATTAAAAGTGGCTAATTTGCAACTACAAGAGGAACATGTTGCGCAGTAGGTATAGCCCATCATGGGGTGTCATGTCATGTGTGGTCAAAAGAAAGGGCAGAGGCGGTACCGCAGTCGGTTGGGTCCTATGCTGATGACTTTTACTACAAAATGTGGTGATATTGTCTAGTGACTGGAGTCAATAAAGTCACCCTTCCCCACAGGACAGCATGGCCTAATAGCTGGAGTCAATAAAGGCAGATCTTCCACTCAGGGCAGCGTGGCCTAAAGGCCAGAGTCAACGCTTCTGGGGTGCCATGTGGCCTATTGGCTCGTTGGGGAAGTGGGGCACCACCTAGGAGTGTGTGGCACCGAGGGTAGGGGGACTGAGGCCCTCCATGCTCCTCAAGTCTCAGCCCAAGGCCCTGGGGGTTGTGGGGGGGCTCATCACCAAGTCAGTGGGGAGCCTCCCAAAACACTCTGACTGGTTCACCAGTTCACTCACCAAAGAAAAGTCTAAGTCCTCTGGGCTGCTTCCTACCCATTCTCCCTCAGACATGCTCCATGGTGCCTTTGGATCTCTGGGGTCCTCAGGTGGCATAGCTCCTGCCAGTGAGGTCTCTTCTCTGGGCTCATCAGACAGCCTGGAGTCCATCTGGAGCTCTGCATGCCATGGCTCTGTAGTTGGGGCCTGTAGCAGCTCCCAGGAGACAGTCTGCATCATCCCCCCACTCCCCTTCAGCAGCCTGCCCAGACTGAGTCGGGCTGCTTCCTTTTATACTCTACCTCCAGGCTGAGCATGCCCAGCAGAGTCGGAGGGGCGGGGCTTCCTCAGCCTGAAAAGCACAGTTAACCTTTTTGGGGCTGGTGCAAGGTAGATACACCCTGTCACGGAACATTTACATGTATGTGCATACAAGGTACTATCTATTCTGCACATGCAAAGGCAAGAAGGAAGAAAACACTTCCATGCCCACATTTGAAAAATAGGCCCTATATAATGCCTGGTCCTCCAAAACAGGAATTTTCTTTTTTGGACAGAAATCAAATGACATGTTGGGGTGACATTTGTACTACCAGAAGTCATAAGGCTCGTCATTCCATTTTCCTTATGCTGTGTGGTACTATATCTGGCTCATGAAGACACCCTGTAAACCATCAGATTCGGACACAGGTGTTGGAATATTGTAAATCAGCCAAGGTCAGCATTAACCAGCTTTAAAGTTAGAATTCTAAAGCCTATCTCCATAGCCCAAAAGGTAATCAAATCCCTTTTCGTATCTCCGTAACCATTTCTATGGCCAGTTGTTACTGTGGTGACAGATGCCTTATCAAAAGCTGAGGTAGATGGTCAGACAAAATGGAGCTCATTCAGGTAGATCTGTGCATCACCACTTCAGAGATCTTTTTATAGCATACAACCTCAGTTCAAAGCAGTGGGAAGAATTAGGGTCTTTTAAACACTTCCTCTAGGAGTCCTCTCCAGGAGAGTTTATTTGCATGCTGAGGCCTGTCACATGTTTTCATAACAGATAATTTTTAGGCTTTTTTTAGGTTGGTTGTTGAAAATTATCAACAGCTGACATATCAGGAAGTGGGCTGTGATGAGCCAGAATAAAATCAGTGTGAATTATCTGATCTCCACCATAACTAAGTGGAGAAACATTATTATTTCCCTAATAAAAAAAAATGATATTCCAAAACCAATCCTATTAGTTTAACAAAAGGTGGAAAAATTACCAAATAATAGCATGCAGACCGTGTCTATTTATCATCTATTTCCATGTGTTTGCAAGGCAGCTGAGATTTTTCTTGTCCTTGCAGTTACTGCATTTGGAGATGTGTCAAGAGTTTATTTAAAATCTAAAATAAGCACTGAAAAGCACAGAAGCAAATGGTGCACGGCCCTCTGTTTTGTCATGTGCTGAAGTAACTGCCAGCAATGGGAAAGAAAGGAGTAGGAATAGACTCAGGGATGGGAGAACCTGTGGCCCACACTGTTTGGCTCTATTCTACTCTGTAGGGTACATCAATTTGGTATCTAAGATTAAGTGTGCTAATCATTCAGAACCAACCAGGGCTTCTCTACGAGTAAACTGACTTGCAAATGTCCTGAATATTCAGCCAAAAGTTTATCTGACAAGGTGTGATACCCTGGCACAAAGGAAGGATACCTCCTTATAAGGATATGTTAGGATATGTTTTGCACAAAGTACGCCTTGTGAGGTATCATTCTAAAAGTTTTAATCTGCTAGACATTAATATCTCATTGGAGTATATGTGCTAATCATAGTCTGTGAAGTTATGAAGTTCAGCTATGTATATGTTACTGAAACATGTGAGGTTGAAAACACCCACAAGCAGCCTTTCAGGTACAACAGTAAAATGGCCAAACAATGTTGATGGCTTATTGAGGAAATGCACACAAGCACAAGGATTGCCCCAGAAACTGTGTACAGTAGAAACCTCTCAGAGATAGCACTACACAATGGGAGCTGTTTGATCCAGGGCACAGCAAGTGGGAAGAATATATAAAAGGGGGAAATGACATCATGATGGTACCTCACTCTCACTACAACAACACACCTGGAAACACCTGAGAAACAACGACTGAACTGGGGGAAGTGACGGTCCCAGGCTAAAGGGATTTCTAGCCTGTGTATGAAAACCTGGGAAACCCAAGCTGCACAGCAAAGGCAGCTTGTGCCTTAAGAAGAAGCCTGCCTGTTTATCACTCAGGGTAAGAATTTGTTAATTCATATCCTACCTATCTAGTATGTTAAGCTCAGTTTGCGTTTTTGTTTATTTACTAGGTAATCTGCTTTGATCTGTTTGCTATCACTTAAAATCTATCTTTTTGTAGTTAATAAACTTATTTTATGTTTTAATCCAAACCAGTGAGCTTTGACTGGAGTGCTTGGGGAAAATCTCTGCTTGGTTACCACAAGTGTGCATTGTTCTGTTCACATTGAGGGAGAGGCAGACCGGGTATTAAACCCATATACTGGCCAGATTTGACCAGGGCAGGATGGTACTGCTCTGGGGTCCTAGGCTGGGAAGCTGGTGATTAGAAAGCCTGCATGTAATTGCAGCTACATGTGTCCCTACCTGTGTGAATGCTTGTGAAAGTGCAGGCTGGAGGTTTTTTGCAGCTTGTCACGGCAGCACAGTATGAGAGGGAGCCCAGGCTGGTGGGTCAGAGGGCTCAATGGTACCCCAATTCCAGTTAGCATCCTGGGGGGAACCCGTCACACAAGGATTTCACAAATTTGATATTCCAAAGTAAAAATGTCAACATGGCTGAGATAACACCAAGTCAAGCAACTGTCTCAGTCCTGTAGAAGCAAAGTGGTTAACCACCACTTGTTGTTCACAGAGTTACTATGAATTACTGCATGGTACTGCTGCCTCCGTGTAACTAGGCTGTAAGTTTAAGGTCAACAGTGAAAAACAGTGGCAACTAACTACACAGTGCTGTATAGAAATAGTATTCAGTTGTCTCTAAATTGCTGCAAATAATAGTTTGCTAGGAGGCTTCTTCCAGGGCAGCGCACAGTAATTGCTGCCAGACTCAGTGCAGTATCAGAGAGCTCCAAAGATAAAAACAGTCAAGTGAGAGGGAGCTCATTGAAGGAGAGCACTCAGCAACAGAATTTTAGGTGTGCTTTATGTCAGTCTTCTGCAAGTATATCCACAGTATGAAGAGAGTAAGCATGTTTGATATGCAAGACAAGGGAAAAATTACATTCTGTCCATCACAACTCCTTCTACAGCTGGGAAACAGCAAAATGTACAGTTGCAGACCTCACTTTAAGAGAGAAGGAAACTTTGAAAGACGAGTTAGTTCTTATAGCAAAAAGAGGGAAAGGTTATACTGACGATTGGGGGAAAAGTACCTTGGTAAAAATAACTCACCCTTTGCATTTATAAGTGTCAGTAGAGTTTGGATAAAGGAATGCTTGCTAAAAACAACAACTCTTAAAAGATTATAGGCCAGATTCTGAACTGTAGCCAGCCTCAACAGCAGCCAGCTGAGGGGGTGCTCAAGGGAACTGGTTGCATCTCCCTGAACTTAATTCTATGCAGGCCCTAGCATAGATCAGACAGCCTGGAGACTGCTTTAATCTGTGCCATCTGGCGATGGCCTCCAAGGGGCCATTCGCCAACTAGTAGTGCTCTGACAACATATCCATCACAGTTAGTCATACCCCCTATGCTGTGAGCTGAAAGGAGAAGGTGTAGGAGCCATCTAGGTGTGTCCTACACCCACCCACTGGGGATCCTGCCACACACCAGTGGCAGCTTTTTACTTCCTTTGTGCCATTGAGGGAGTAGAGGTGGCTAGAAGAACTGGCTTTCAGATTCCTATGCACCTAACCAAATGCTCTGTAGCCTAGTAATGCAGGAGCATCCTCTTGACTGAACACTAGTTGTTTAAGGAATAAACCTGCATTTCAAAGTAAAACATTTTGAATTATACAGTCTTCAAAATGATAGAAGGAGCCATTGTTTCCTGCTCTCCTAAAGGGATAAGGTCCCCTTTGAAGGGATTTGGTTTTGCTGATGAGCAAATAGACATCCCCCCCACGGTGAAATATCTTAGTATTGTAGTCAAAAATGCAGTCTGGAATATATCCAAGGATTTTAAACTGTGCCTGTGAGAATACAAGGAAAAGGTTACTTGAAAAATCTTGAATATCACATGTAAAGAGTGAAAGTTGTTCTGTAGATCTAGACATAAGAACATAGTGTTAGTCATACCATATCAGACCAATGATCCATCTAGTCCTCTGACAGTGACCAGTATCAGCTGCTTTAGAGAAAGGTGTAAGAAATCCTACAGTAGCTAGCAATGGACATAACATCTCTCCTCGTTCCCCCACCCCCCTTTCATAAGGCTAAATATTACAACTAGCCAAAAAGAAAGAAGGACTGGGGGAAGGGTATGAGTCAACACAGAGTAAAAATGTAAACTTCTTTAACTTATTTAGCTTAAGTACTCTAGGGATATCTGAATAGTTGGTGACTTTACATACATTACTGTATGTGCTGCAGTACTGAGGCCAAAGGACCTACATCAACAATGGGGTTTCAACCTTCACTCAGAATTGTCCTGGCTTTTAGTGGTTTAAGACAGATCTATAACTTTATGGTAACAGGATTTCTGTATTTAATTTTTACTGTTTTGCAACACTTTTTTGTTAAAAAGGAAAATAAATGGTCTTATAGAAACAAATGCAATGCCTCTAGCTGAAGTTTCATGTGTTGGTTTTGTTCTCATTTGAAAGTCTTACAAAGAGTTGGACAGTTTGAATTCTGTGAGGCTGCCCAGGAACCTCTCTCCAGCTCATGTAGTTAAGTTAAGCTCTTATTAAACTCAGTTGTTATTTTTCTAACGAATTCTTAATTACTACTTTTTGAAACAACAATCATCCTACACTTCACATTCACTTTGTCTTTCCCCCCCTCTTCAGGCAGTGCATTCCTGCCACATATGGGCAAAGCGTGGGAGGCTCTGAGATCTCAAGCAACTGAAAATTTATGTCACACTTTCAAATAAAGGAATGATCCTTATTATAAAGGGGAAAACAAAGTAACACACTGAGATAAACAAAGAATCACAAAAATGCAAGGAACCTAGTATTAGCAGATGTTGAGCTAGCCATTAATTCTCTGTTTTACATTTAAATCTATTGCTGGAAAGCAAGTGTTGGAGCACCAAGGAACAAGAAGGAAGCAAGGCAGCTTCTAAGCATTTTGTATTATCTCCCTGTATTATAACTTTTGAAAAGGGAACATAGTGCTGGCGGAAATGCTCATTTGATGCCCCAAGAAAGCAAAAGGCTCTGTTTCCAGAACAGGTATGGCCAGGAGTACCAATTTCCTTTTAAGGTGCCACAAGTACTCCTTTTCAATTTCCCTTTGCTGTCACACACCAATGCGCCTCAGACTGAGGCCTGGAAGAAATGACTTGAGGAGAGGGTATTTCCATCTTTGCCCTCATTCATTCCTTAGCCTTTCTACTGAGCATGCCATGAAGAGACAGGTGGGTCCACTCTGGGGAACAGCACTGACACCATCAATTCACAAAAATGGCCCTCTGGTGGTAACTGTTTAGTTGCTGCAGATTTGAAATGGGGCTATAGAGGTACAATGCTCAATATCCTGGTTATAACCAATCCCAGGAGCCATCTATTCTCCCCAGTTTATCATAATTTACAGAGAGAATATTTTTTGTGGGGATTTCCTGTGAAAATTCAAGTTTCTATAGTGCCTAACATATTTTTATTTGTGAGGTGTGGGGTCTGCTAGTTGCCATTTAGGCTGCATCCTACAAGTAGTGCAATATGCTGTGAGGAAACCTATACTTGTTGCTTGATCTGTGTATAGTTATTTGTTTCTCCATTTATATCTAATATCTGTAGGAGGGTAATACAGTTTTAAAAATGCTCTTGATGTTGTTACCCATTTTTCCCTGCAGAAAGACAGAATTTTCAAAACTGTGAATATGAAAATATTCAAGTAAAATGTGTGTGCCATGCACATCAGGTTCCCTACTGAACAATGATTTTAATAATACTGGCCTATTCTTGGGACAAGAACCTATCAAACTTTAGAGTGTTAACAGGGTATTCTTAAGTAATCGAGACAATTAATACACAATACACAGATCATGCAACAAGAGTTCTGAAAAATCAAATCCATAGTTACTTGATACATCCTTGGCCATTGTATCTTAGGCACCAATTTTTGCAAATATCTGTGTGTGAACAGAAAGTCATGTAATGTCAAAGGAAACAGAAAGCAGATATGTGCTTTGAATATTGCATTCACCATAATGTAATAATACAGTGTCTGCAAGCCATAGCTGTGAATGTTACAGTGTGGTTGTGATAATTAGGATAATAGTGCTGCATCCACGATATATTAATTACAGATGCATTTGTACAGATCCTTTTTTCCCACCACTTTTCCTCCCAATTTTAGAGATAATTAGTGAAAGTACATAAAATTAAAAAATTATACAAGTGAAAAACCAGTAAAGGCACTTAAAATGATGCAAAAAATGATCAACTGTCTAAAAGAAAATGTAAAAATCATTGCTGTTAAAGTTTGCAAATGACACAAATTGGTGGAGTGGTAAATGATTTAGACAGAGCAATCTGGATTGCATGGAAACCTAGGGTCACTTAAACATGTTTTAATATAGCTAAATCTGTCTTGGAGAAACGAATGTAGGTCACACATCGAGAGTGGTGGACCGTATTTTGGAAAGTAGTGACTTGGAAAAGGACTTGGTAGATAATCAACTGAACATGAGCTTCCACTGTGATGCAGCAGCTGAGATAGCAAATGTACTCTTTGGATGTATAAGCAGGGGAATACTGAGCAGAAGTAGGAAGGTATTATTACCACTGTCTACAGCATTAGCAAGACCAGAAAGCTTCAAAAACAGACTCCAATGAGAAATTGCTGAGCTTGAATTAATATGTAAACTAGATACTATTAACTTGGGTTTGAATAGAGACTGGGAGTGGCTGGGTCATTACACATATTGAATCTATTTCCCCATGTTAAGTATCCTCACACCTTCTTGTCAACTGTCTAAATGGGCCATCTTGATTATCACTACAAAAAGTATTTTTTCTCCTGCTGATAATAGCTCATCTTAATTAATTAGCCTCTTACTCCACCTTTTCATATTCTTTGTATGTATATAACTTCTTACTACATGTCCCATTCTATGCATCCGATGAAGTGTAGCTCACGAAAGCTTATGCTCAAATAAATTTGTTAGTCTCTAAGGTTCCACAAGTACTCCTGTTCTTTTTGCGGATACAGACTAACACGGCTGCTACTCTGAAATACTGGAATATAGTGTCCAATTCTGGTGTCCACACTTAAAAAATGATGTTGACAAATTGGAAAGATTTAGAAAAGAGTTACAAGAATAAGCCACGGCCTGGAAAACATGGCTTATGTGAGACTAAAGCTCAATGTATTTTGTTTACCCAAGAGAAAGTTAAATTGTAACTTGATCACAGTCTGTAAGTACCTACACAGGTACTTTCATGTAGGGACTGTCCAGTTTGGCCGATGTACATAGCAGAGGGGCATTGCTGGCACATGATGGCGTATATTACATTGGTGGACGTGCAGGTGAATGAACCGGTGATATTGTGGCTGATCTGGTTAGGTCCTGTGATGGTGTCGCTGGTGTAGATATGTGGGCAGAGTTGGCATCGAGGTTTGTTGCATGGATTGGTTCCTGAGTTAGAGTTACTATGGTGTGGTGTGTAGTTGCTGGTGAGAATATGTTTCAGGTTGGCGGGTTGTCTGTGGGCGAGGACTGGCCTGCCTCCCAAGGCCTGTGAAAGTGAGGGACTGTTATCCAGGATGCGTTGAAGATCATTGATGATGCGTTGGAGAGGTTTTAGCTGAGGACTGTATGTGATGGCCAGTGGAGTTCCGTTGGTTTCTTTCTTGGGCTTGCCTTGCAGCAGGAGGCTTCTGGGTACACGTCTGGCTCTGCTGATCTGTTTCCTTATTTCCTCATGTGGGTATCATAGTTTTGAGAATGCTTGGTGAAGATCTTGTAGGTGTTGGTCTCTGTCTGAGGGGTTGGAGCAAATGCGCTTGTACCTCAGCGCTTGGCTGTAGACAATGGATCGTGTGGTGTGTCTGGGGTGGAAGCTGGAGGCATGAAGGTAGGCATAGCGGTTTTCGGTATAGGGTGGTGTTAACGTGACTGTCACTTATTTGCACCATGGTGTCTAGGAAATGGATCTCCCATGTAGATTGGTCCAGGCTGAGGTTGATGGTGGGGTTGAAGCTGTTGAAATCGTGGTGGAATTCTTCCAGGGTTTCCTTCCCATGGGTCCAGATGATGAAGATGTCATCAATGTAATGATTGTGAGTGGAAGAGAGCTGAGGAAGCGTTGTTCCAGGTCAGCCATAAAAATGTTGCCATATTGTGGGGCCATGCGGGTGCCCATAGCAGTGCTACTGCTCTGGAGGTATATATTGTCACCAAATTTGAAATAATTGTGCGTGAGGATAAAGTTACAGAGCTCAGCAATCAGTTGTGCTGTGGAATCATCAGGGATACTGTTCCTGACAGCTTGTATTCCATCTGTGTGTGGGATGTTTGTGTAGAGAGCCCCTACATCCATTGTGGCTAGGATGGTGTTTTCTGGAAGATCAGCAATGCATTGTAGTTTTCTAAGGAAATCAGTGGTGTCACAGAGATAGCTGGGAGTGCTGGTGGCGTAGGGTCTGAGTAGAGAGTCCACATATCCAGACAGTCCTTCAGTGAGAGTACCAATGCCCAAGATGATGGGGCGTCCAGGGTTTCCAGGTTTGTGGATCTTGGGTAGTAGATAGAATAACCCCAGTCGGGGCTCTAAGGGTATGTTGATTTGTTCCTGTGTTAGTGTAGGGAGTGTCCTGAGTAGATGGTGCAGTTTCTTAGTGTATTCCTCAGTGAGATCTGAGGAAAGTGGCCTGTAGAATTTGGTATTGGAGAGTTGTCTGGCAGCCTCCTTTTGGTAGTCAGACCTGTTCATGATGACAACAGCACCTCCTTTATCAGCCTCTTTGATTATAATGTCAGGGTTGTTTCTGAGGCTGTGGATGGCATTGCATTCTGCACAGCTTAGGTTATGAGGTGAGCAATGTTGTTTTTCAACAATTTCTGCCTGTGAATGTTGGCGGAAGCATTCTATGTATAGGTCCAGACTGTCACTTAGACCCTCAGGAGGAGTCCATGTGGAGTTCTTCTTCTTGTGCTGTTGGTGGGAGGGTATCTGTGTATCAGTGTGCTGTTCAGTGTTATCTTGAAAGTATTCTTTGAGTCGGAGACGGCGAAAGTAGGCTTCCAGATCACCGCAGAACTGTATCATGTTTGTGGGGGTGGCGGGACAGAAAGAGAGTCCCCGAGATAGGACAGACTCTTCTGCCGGGCTGAGTGTGTAGCTGGATAGATTGACGATATTGCTGGGTGAGTTAGGGGTACCACTGTTGTGGCCTCATGTGTCAGGTAGGATTTTAGACAGCTTACAGTCCTTTTTCCTTTTTAGAGAGGTGAAGTGTGTATTGTAGATCTCCTGTCTTATTTTAGTAAAGTCTGTTTGTATGGAAGGTTGGTTATTTATGAGAGTCTCCAGGTTGGAGAGCTCCTTTTGGATGTTGGTTTAATGGACACAAATCAGATATTAGGAATGGCAATATACAAAAACCTGTAGGAGAACACTTCAACCTCCCTGGACACACAATAGCAGATTGAAAGGTAGCCATTCTGCAGCAAAAAAACTTCAGGACCAGACTTCAAAGAGAAACTGCTGAGCTTCAGTTCATTTGCGAATTTGAGATCATCAGCTCAGGATTAAGCAAAGACTGTGAATGGCTAGCCAACTACAAAAGCAGTTTCTCCTCCCTTGGTGTTCACACCTCAACTGCTAGAAGAGGGCCTCATCCTCCCTGATTGAACTAACCTCGTTATCCCTAGCCTGATTCTCACTTGCATATTTATACCTGCCTCTGGAAATTTCCACTACATGCATCCGACGAAGTGGGTATTCACCCACGAAAGCTCATGCTCCAATACATCTGTTAGTCTATAAGGTGCCACAGGACTCTTTGCCGCTTTTACAGATCCAGACTAACACGGCTACCCCTCTGAAGCTTCGTGAAATTGTATGCCCTGTTTTATACAGGTCAGACTAGATAATCATTATCATCCTTTCTGGCCTTAATATCTACACATTTATGACATATGTATCAGTAGAACAAGTGATATGAATTATTCTAAGACATAGGGCCTGATTTCCCTCTCACTTACAATGGTGCCAACCAAGAGAAAATCCTGGAGTTACACCAGTGTAAAACTGGTATAAATAAGAGAAGAATCAGTCTCATATGCTGCATGAGCAAATTAGGAGCCATTGTAAAGGTCTGCAAATCTCCTTCTTACATTTCAGTGGATGGTAAAACACCTGCTAGCAAGCAGGTTTCTCACATTTGAAGGTAGAAGAGCTGTTTTATATAGTCTCTCTCGTTATTTATATTATTATAAAAGTCCTTTGCTTAACTCTCAACATCTTCAGAGCATTAATGTGGAATGAATGGTCAGAATGGCTAGCAATTAGCAGTGCATAGAACTCCCAATGTTGTGGAAATAATGCAAAAAGACTTCTATTTCATGAATCATTTTAGGTACACTATCCCATGTTTCTGAGGTTAATAAAGTACAGTATTAAAAGATGGAACAACACCAACATTACTCTGAGAGATGTAATTTAACTTTCATTATAAAAATGGGCAATTGAAAGAGGAATAGATTTTTATAAAGCTCTGCTATGATAAGTATTAGCCTATTCAATCTCTCTCCTTTTCCTCAGGCCCCACGAACAAATACACATACCTATATTTCCTGCTGGATGAATCGAGGAGCTCCTGGATAAACTGCACACACTGAGGTCTTCAGATCAGTTTAATGAGGGATCATGACTAAATTTGGCAGGACTTCCTGTCTTGCTTCTTTGCTATGTCTCAAACTGTTTTGATCTATGTGTAAGAAATTCAGTTTTGGCAATTGAAAGTCCTTTATCACTGTAACTAATCTCCACGCTGACACATTCATTCAACCAGGATAAATCCAATATTGACATTTGTATCTTGGAGAAAAGAGGTTAAGTACTAGATGTAAAATAAACTCCTGGAGCATGCCAAACACTGTACAATATCTAAATCAGGTGCAGGCTTATTTTAGTCTTTGAGAACACAGATGTTTCTTGATCACATCTGGATTCCACTATTAGTCCACTTAATCAGCCAAATGAATGCTGTTGTTAACATCTATTAGTGTCTGTGATAGTCTAAAATTCAGCTGTTCCAGCTTTTTTGTGGTCCACGGAGGACTGGCAGTTCACATGCTGCTTACTCTGTTCCTTGTTCCACGAGCTAAATGGCATTAAAAGACAGCTTGAAATACATTAAATACTGTCTTAGTGTTAATTTTCCATGTAAGCATTTACTGTTGTTGCCACAGGGATGGTTTGTAATCACCAGAGGGAGATACAATCATGAATGGGAGGGATGAGGTCCATGAGACAATCTCCTTATTAAAATGTAATCCTCATACGTGTCTCCTCCACCTCTTTTTAATCCACTTATCCAATTTCTAGAGGTGTACTAACAAAGGGCCAAATTTAATTACTGTTGCATACTGAATAGTACCTTCATCCATGGGTAATCCCAATGACTGGGCCTATTCTGCGAGATAAGATATTATTCAGCTTGAGTAAAAGTGGCAGAAACTGGTGCAAAATAAGTAGAGCAAAAACTGTGGAATGTACTTACAGGCTGCTTTTGTTTGAGTTGAAGGGCAAGGGAGGCATATAGGGAGATATTATACTGATGATGACACTATACTAATATCATACTGTTCTAATATAGAATAAGTTAAGACTGTGTTAAGGAATAAGTTTATGTATATCCACACAGGGATGGGAAATTTTTTAGGGGATGGTCACAATATTCAAGGCTAAGTTCCACCATTTCTACCCTTTGTTATGTTTTACTTTGTGAGTGGTCCCATTGAAAGTACCAGGACAACTCAAAGAGTATGGTACTTCTCAACAGGAGCCAACGTCGCAGAATAGGACATTCAGTTATTACCAGTATAGGCTAGATTTGAACCTATTACGAAGCGATGTAAAGGTCTTTATTTCATTTCAAAACATCTGAATGACCCACACACAAGTATTTTATGCCTTGTTTGACATTAGAAAATGAATATATCTAGGGACTTGGTACTGAAAGAACAGTCACTACTTCAGATTTAACCAGGTATAGACAAAACCTGAAAATAAACCAAAATTGGGGAATATGTCAAGATGCATTGTCACTGCTTGTTCTGACCATCTGATAAATAGAAACCAATCGTCTGCATACAAAGCTAATTTTGTAACATGAAAGCTACCTCTTTACCATAAACCAAGAAGCTCATCTATCATTAATAAGAACATTAGATATGCTATTATATAGACCATCTTTCCACAAGTTGAACTATCCACTCACACTGAACTTGAACTATTTGCCTAACTCCTTTTTTAAACTATTGACACCAGCTGCCCTAAATACTACCTACGTTATGGTTTGTATATTGGACACAAAGGTCTTATCCTAACAGAATGCAGAAGAAAATTAAGTTAGTAATGCTGTTTTGACCACTATACTATCTTGAGTAAATAGGAAGCTGGGTTAGAGAGACAACAAAGAAAATAGCGGTGAGTATAAGAAAAGTCCTAAGATCAGATACAGAATTAATGATAAAGAAAACAAATGTCCTCACACCCATAAATTTGATTTCCATAATGGAGAAAATACTGGCAATATAAATTAGAGCTGGAGTAGTGGACTACATATTGAGACTGTCTGATCCAAAATAAGCAGCATATCTTTATTAAAGAAACACTGTGCCTAACAAGACTAATCAATTTGTCAAGGAAATAACACCAAGACTCAACAGGGAATGCTGTGGGCATTATTTACCTAGCCAGCACCACATTAAAGCTTTTGATCCAGTACCACACAAAAGACTGATTTACAATAGCACATTATGACAATTTACACAAGTGAATTTTTTTAAAATTCTCATGTGAGAGTGATTTAACTGAGTACGCAAAGCATGAGCATGGAGGCCACAGAGTGCCAGCCTTTCAAGATGGAAAGAGGTGACAAGGGGATGCCACAAGGATTTCTATTAAGACTAGTTCATTGCAGCTCATTTGAATATATCTTGGACAATAGGAATGAGGAGAAAGCTGATCACATTTGCAACACACGAAGGGAGTGGAAATCAAAATTTTAAATGATTCAGATAAAGTACCATGGAGCCAGGGCAGTTAAGTAGTTTATAGAGATTAATGCATAGGGGGTGTGAGGTAATCCTGATATTAAGGATAAAAAACTAATAGACCACATACTTTTAAGGGTATTTTACTGCTAAACACTAGTGAGGAAATGGAATCAAGGTGAAACTGAACAGAACAATGAAACCTTGGCAAAAAGCTTTAAAAAAATAGTAAAATGTAAAGCACCACATAATATGGTAAGTGGGAGTTATGCTCACGGAAGAACCACAGAGATTGGGCCCAAAGGTCTTCTCTTCATGGACATTAACAATCCCATGACAGTTCTCATAAGGGTAGATGTCTGCCCTGGCGACAATGGCCATACTTCCCCTTGTCCCACACAGCAAATTGTGAATCAGATGATTGCCCCATCCACTGCACAGGGGGCAACTTTTCAGTTATCCTTTATAAATATGTAATTGTAAAGTACTTTGTGATCTTCTGGGGTGAAAGAACCTATATAATTATTATTATAAACAGAAGGTTTGATTTAAAGTCAAAGGAAATTTTTCTAGCACTATAGTAGCAAAGGAATCATGTGTGGTACTTTAATACTGGTCTCCTTTAATGTGAAGGGTATTCCAGAGACAGGGAAGGGCAGGCAGACAGAATTATTCTGAGTCCTTAGTCACTCAAGGCTACTAGAACTATACTCTTTAGAAAGGATGAGAATAAGGCCTATACTTCCCAGAATTTCCCTTAAATCAGGATGCAACTTTAGCTTTTCTCCACCTTTGATGTACCTTTTTTGTTTGCAATGAGCATTTTCCACTAGCAGTGCCTTCAAAATTCTGGAATGGAGTCCATCTGGACCTATTGCTTTCCCAATCTTCATTAACACTAATGTCATTATCACCTATCCTGCAGTGACCCTGAGTTCTTTCAGCATGTCATTTCCCAGGGGAATTTCAGTCTCTGGTCTGCCTTTGTGATCCCAGAGGCAAAGAATTCATGTCAGTAGTGTCCCCTTTATAGGTCACCAACCTGGACACCCCACACTGTCTTAAAAGCCTGACTGACTCCTTCACTCATCTTTTTTTTCCTGACATATGTTCTTAAAAGCTCTTAAATATATGTATTGCTTCTGTACTCTTCATTGTATCCCCTATGCTAGCATTTCTCAGATCTATATACTGCTTAATTTCATCCATTAAACTTCCCAGTCCTCACCCTCCTTTTTCTAAGCTGTTTAGTCTCTCTCAGATGTCTATTTCATGAATCAACAACGGATTTTCCAGTTAATTATTCAAACTCTTCTCATCTCTCTTTCCTTCAAACAAGAGCATCATTCTGACTGGCTCACAATGACAGAATATCACAAGGCAACAAAACAAACTGAACTGAGGCCATTCCAGCTTTACAGGGGTATCTATCAAAAAGCTCAGAGGCCCCACTGGTTGGAAAGAAAAAAGTTTAAAATAAAACCAACTCCCTCTCCTGTCAGCAGTAGGGGATGTTGTTTTCTGATAACATGGCAGGGCAATAACATTTTATTTCTGTCCTGTACCTAACTAATGGGAGTATTTGGCACTAAGCAGAAACAAACTAAGAAAGAAAAGTGGGGGGGATTCTTTCTTTAGCTGTGGGTCTTTGACAAACATGTGAGGTAATAAACAGGGAGTTTTATGGGCTAATTGCATTTTAATCAATTTGAGCTCTTAACTGCATTGGAGAGGCTGCTAACTTATATTAGCATCATGTGTGGTTTTCCATGAGTCCCCACCAATCACAGGTTTATTATAATGAAGTTACCACTGCTACCATCAACATAGGCTATTACTCCTGAGGAGTGTGCAAGTGAGAAAAACTCCCCTGACCAAAAACAAAAAAATTTTTTATTGCTTAAATAAAGTAGAATGATTGTGCTTCTCAACAACATGAGCTCAAAGGGGAAGCACAGCTGCTGCCAGCAATCCCACACCCATAGAGCTCGGGAAAAGAGAACGTGGCAAAACACATTTAGAAAAATATTTATCTCTTAAAATGTAATTGTCCTCCTATACAGTCTTCAAGCAGACTTTCTTTCCAGGCCTTGTTCTTAAGCAGTAGATGCAGGAAACTCTCTCTTCGTGGCTGTGTATGTATGTATGCATCCCTAAGAATATGTTTAGCCTTTGAATGAACAACACTTGGCTGTGAAACAGCAGCTATGGCAATAGTCAGATATCTATAGATATAAATTTGTATACTGTATGTACAAGCAACATAGAAAAACTGTGTCTAAACTGGACTGGCAGCTGCTTGAAATTTTCCCTTCCACTTTCCCTAAGGTCTCAGGTGTGGGATTCATGAGCCAGGGTCTCAGCTAGAACAGGTGTCTATCGCTGTGTAAATAGCAATTAGGCCCAAATTTCAGACTTTTTTCAAATCCCTATCTGAGGAAAAGCCCAGGAATAAATAGTTGCTGTAACGGCCAGGGGTATTGTGTAGCATTATAGCCTCCAGCTGGGCTATTACATACTATAGACGGGTGAAGAATACAAGCACCTGACAGATGTGTTCTGTTAGCTTCATTAGAAAAGAAACAAAGAAACTCCTCAATTAATAGCAGTGGAGCCGAAGGGAAGGGGGGGGAGAGGAATCATAGCCTGTTATTTAAACAGAGTTAGGGAGCCTTTCACTGGTGGCTTAATATGATTCATTAATAAAAACAGCTTTTTGAATGCCCAGTTTAAGTCAAAAGAAATCACTAGCATTTTTTTCCAGAAAAGGAAGGGCAAAATGACAAACTCCAGTTGTTAAATTCATTTCATATGGGATTGGTCCTTCTCAAAGATCTCTTTGAACAGGAAGGCTGGGTGTTTCTCACATTAAGAGGTAGAGCCGTCCTCAGAAATTGAGTGGGTCACATCAGGCTTCCAGATGAATGGCTTGCAGGGGTAATATAGTCATTTCCCAAGTCTTGACCAGGAAGCATTTACTGTTGCTTATGTGAACAATGGATCTGGAAACCACTGAAATGGAGCTCTTAATATAATGGAAATAAATCTGTCCACAGAGTCAGAGACCCCTTTTTTAAAATTATTGTAATTCCTGCTTTGAGGATTTGGAATACAGGTAAAGTCATATTTGACTGTAGTCCTGGGTAACAGCAATAGACTTCTGAAGCTCTTGTTTATTTAATACAATTTATATTAAAATACAGATAGATGTAGAATGTATTATAATCCCTCCTATACACACACACACACCCTTATATTAAGTGGAACGGAGTTCTACAGCTAGATACATAAATTGTCTCTTTTGTTCTTTTCCAAACATGAAATTGGGTAAAGCAGTAAACCTGTTTTTATCATAATGGCCCCAATTTCAAAAGCAATGTAATTCAGCTACAGTGCTTACTGCTATCAGTGAGCTACAAAGAATAATCAGTCCCCTATCCATTTGGAGGAATGCATGTGAGCACATCTTGAATCTATTCAAATGTTGTGAGTGTGAAGTTCAATGCTGACAGCACAAATGATGCTGGAGCATTTTCAATACAGAGGAGTCATCCTAGGATTTCTTTAGCTTTATGTATAACAAGAGGAAAAATTATGTTAAATAGGGGAGGAGAGGGGAAGATTTCATATCTCAGTACACATAAAAAGACCACACCCTGAAGCAAGAGAGAACACCCTGTGCAAAGAAGGTAATTTAAGCCCTGATACTGCAAGCTGATCCCACCTGCAGAGCCTCATTACATTTATTGGGACTTCATAAAGGCACTGGGGGCTCTTCACATGAATCTCCCTACAGGAACAGGGTCTTAAAGTATTGGGGGATACATTTAACCAAAGATACAGCAAATGTAAGTGTGGGTTGATGGGTTATTTTAATACACAGAAATGTAACACTGGAATTATTAGGAAATAGAAAATACCTATTAAAGTAATCTTGTCCTTTTTCCTACCAATTGTTCCCTGCAGTATATTTATTAATATTTTGTCAAGCCTAGCTGTAAATGTACCAAATGATGGGTCTTCCAACACTTCCCTTGGGAGACTCTCCCACAACCTGATAGATCTTACTGTCAAGAAGATTTCCCTTTTATATTCAGCCTAAATTTTACTATTCTTAATTTCATCTCATTAGTCTTTGTTAAAACCCCTCGTATTATCTTAAATAATTCACCTCCCTCTGGAGTTTACACCCTTCACATATTTGTAGACCTTTATTTTGTTCCTCTGCAGTCTTCACTTAGTTAAGCTTTCTATATTTAATTTTTTAAATCTTTTCTCATAAATTAATCCCTCCAGCCAGGAGGAAAAGGACATATTGGAGATGCTAATGCTGGTTAATTAGGATGATCTGTTGGTTTCTAAAGCATGGCAAATGACTGGATAGAGTCCTAAACGTTCAGTTAAAAAACAAGGTCCCTATCCCTTTTCTGTACTATGTAGAGGTGTCAGTGATATTTCTGAAGAAAAACAAAGAAATAAAATGCACAGCTCATCCACCTCCTTTCCTCCCCACTACTTTGCTGATCCTCTGTATTTTTATCCAATAACCCTATGACACAGAGACCCCTTGATGGTTCACTACTCTGTGTCAGCAACTCTTGTCAGGCCTGACATACTCACTACACCTAACACGTGGTTGTCATAATATATACCCAAAAGGTATCTATCCTCACCAATGTAATATATCATTGGAAAACTAAAACTACTAACTAATTAGTATTCTTGCATGATGTATCTACGGTCAACCCACAAAGGATTATACAGATGTGCTGGAATTATGACTAAAATTGTTTGAACCAGCCATGTCAGGGGAGTGGATAAACAGGGTTTTTCCAGACAAAGAAATGCAGTTCTGCCTGCTTGGATGTGTCTTTCATGTAAATTGAGCAAGGTGTGCCAAAGAAAAGCATATTTGTATGACAGGCAAACAAAGTCCTCAGAAAAGCAAGTGGGGGAAAAGTGATCACTTTGCAATCTCGAGGAGGAAAGGAAACTGCACCCCCAGGAAGCCTTCCTGAAGCATGGTCAATGAACTTTGAGAGAGATACTTTTCAATGGCTTGATTATAAAGAGAGAGGCAGAAAACCCCTAAGTGATCCTTCACCTGAGGAGACAAGGCAGACCAGAGCCTGGGACTCTGTGGGGATCCTGACTAAGAGTTAGTCAGTCATTGCTGGAAAAGGAAGATTAGAGAGAAAACTACCTTGAACAAAGAGTGTAGCTTGTTAAATTAGCTCTTAGCCATTAGAAAGCACATTTTTACTTTTGCATGTTTGTAATCCTTTCTGTGTTTATCCCCTATACTTTAACTTGCATGAACCCTTTCTCTTTTTGATTGAATAAATGTCTTACTTTTTATCTAAACCAACCCAGTGCTTTGACTGAATTGAAGTTATTGTTAACACCAGTCAAGATAACAAGCTGCCGTTTCTATCTCTTTAAAGGAGCAGCAAATGTAATAACTTTGGAGTACTCCAGAAGAGGGCTGGACACTGCAGGGAGACAGTTTGGGGAAAATTCAGGACTAGGGAGGTGCTGTTAGGGTCATTCTTCATACTCAGTGGTGGAAACCTGTCTGCTGGCTGTTAGTATCCCAGCTGTGAGTCACAACAGCATAGCATTTAAGGCACCCAGAGTTTCAGGGCAGGCTGTGACAAAACCCCTTGCTGGTCTGGGTTGAACCCCAAGATGTCACAGAGCAGCAGCCAGAGCTCTTAACTCAGTGACCAGCTCTGCAATTTTTTCCTTCTTCCACACCCCATCAAAGTCCTGTATCAAGGATGAGAGGTAGGATGCAGACCAGTGGAGCTACTTTATACAACAGGCTACTCTAAAAAAACCCAGCACATTATAACCCATACATGGATTGCTTGTGAAGTGTAGCTTTCCCCACCAACATGTCTCCACAATGTTGTGACACAGGCTAAAAAGGTTGTTTAACTCCCATTCATTGCCTGGCTTCTCTGTTGAAACAATTAGTGCTACGTGTAAGGATAGTTTTTCTTATGTGGATAACTGCCCATGGAGCTGGACTTAGACCACTATCTCCTTTCACATAGTCTGCTGTAGAGGCATCAGAAGGTAGCAAGTCTTGGTTATCACTAGCCTGAGCCAGATGTGAAGTAATGAGTTAAAGGCAAAATCTTATGCCAGACTCAATCCCCTGAATTGTGTTTTACCCAACAGAGCCATGTCTTAGGCTCCCTACGTGCTGCTTCATTCGTACTGCCTTTTAAATGTGCCTCCTGGAAATGAGAGAAGTGCAGGTAACTAATCAGAGACTGTGTGCTCATATTAAAACTTCTAAAGGACAACGTTAATATGTCACAAGATGACTCAGGCCCCCTGAACAGCATCCCTATGGGGCAATATCAGCAGGAACTTTAAAAGTCTGGCAAAGTCCTGCAATAGAAAGGACTATAACTCTAGAGAAACAGATAGGCTTTTCTTTAGAAAGGAATGCAGATTTGGTTCTAGTGAGCTACCTAACCAAAAAAACCAATCCACCTTCCCATGCACTAATTAGAAGCAAATGGTCTGAAGAGCCTATTTCTAAGAGCAAACAGCTGGAGTGTGCTCAGCTAACTTTGCAACAAAACAAGGATATTATTTGTCTATATTTTTGTTATTTAAACATTCCTTCCTATCAATAGGAATTTGGAGGATGGGTTAGGGGAGACTTCTCTCTTTTATAAAAACAAAGCACGCTTTTTTTCCCTTTATATTCATGTGTTGCATAGCATTGTGGGATCTGGAATGTTATAAAGCCCTGTCTCAAAGGCAACTGAAGTCAATCTAAGTTTACAATCTAAGTTTAAAACGTTAGGAGTAGGAGGGGTATGTATGTGCAGTGGAGAGGTGAGAGGTTTTTTAGTGAGCGTGTAGGAGAGTGTTTTAGCAGCTCCTTATGTTGTTTTTCTTGGCTGAGCTTACAAAGGCTTTGCACTCAACTCAGCAGAATTTCTGTCTGTAATGCAATAATTTTTAATACTATATCTGATCAATTCCAAAATGTCAGGGAATGTTGTAGGCAGTAATGGGCAGAACCCTAATGACTTGGGGGAAAATCAGTAAATCTGAAGGGGAAAAATGGGAGACATAGAATATCAGGGTTGGAAGGGACCTCAGGAGGTTATCTAGTCCAACCCCCTGCTCAAAGCAGGACCAATCCCCAATTTTTGCCCCAAATCCCTAAATGGCCCCCTCAAGGATTGAACTCTCAATCCTGGATTTAGCAGGCCAATGCTCAAATCACTGAGCTATCCCTCCCTCCTTGAAGCCTCTCATCATCTGATTAGCAGAGCAAAAGCTTTCAGCATCTTTGCGATGATCTATAGATCAAAAAACTGGTGGTTGGCACCCATTAATCCCTTCCAGCACAATAATATCCCATCTCATCCCTGCTTATCCTCCCAAGAGAGTTTAACATGTTGAAACTGTGAATGACACCAAACATGGCTGATTGTTGTTATCTCCAGAGTCCGTTAACACACAGGTTTCAGCCAGAGGACATCACTCAGGAGCTAGGAAAGACAGCCCCTCACATTCAGCACCCCAGGATCAAGTCCCCATTATAGTATCACACAGGATTTGAAATTTTTGTTTCAAGAGAGGGGAAAAGGGTTAAGAGGCAAATTTTCTATAAAATGCTAATAACAGAGCCTTCGTTCACGTGTTATGTTTATGGGTCAACTTTGGTGCAAAAAGAGAATTTATATAGCCTGAAAAGTCTATTTTAATCTCTAGGTTTGTTATACTTTCCTCTTTCATCTTTTCATCTTACTGCATTGCAAATGATTCTAGTTCTATTTCTCTGGCGTATTAAACTAGAGCATTGCCAAGTCTCAGCTCTCCAGTCAGGTTCTGGCATCAAAGCCTTAGGCCAATTTTATTTCATTTGTATTTGCTGTCAGAGCAATGTCTTTATTCCAAAATGCCCTTCTCATATCACTTCTCAGGTAGCTCGATGGAAGTTGCAAGCGGGAGGAGGAAAAAACATTTCCCCTCTCCCCTCTTTTGATACACATTATTGCTTTTATGTTTTTCTCTCTCTGACCATGGAATGCACAACACACTTAGTTAAATGGCATCCTGACCTCCATTTTACAAATGAAGACTATGGGTTTTTTTAAAACCTCTGTAACACACCTGATTTCATGTAAGCCTTTGTAAGGACTTTTTTATTTTGTGTGTGTGTATTCATGTTACTGCTCTGCTCTTCATTTTTAAGAGCATAATTTATTTCAGACTGCCGGTTGACACTTAATGATTCAATTTTATACAAAATTCTAGCAAAATAAAAAGTGAAAATCATTTAGACAGCTGACAAACCTATAGAATTCCATTATATCAAATTAATATCTGTAGCATTAGTACAGTGAAGCTGAGGGTTTTGCTTGTGGTTAGCAAACTGTAAGATCTATACACCAGAGCATTTTTTTAGTGGGTGGGTGGAGAAGAGGTGATATAAGCTTGGTAGCAGGTAGCTCAAAAAGTGTTGTCACAGTAAAGACTGCAAAGAATCCATCTAAGACTGACAGTGATCATTTCTAATACACAGAATTATAAGGAGTATGTCCAGAATTAAGCAAGCCACACTGTTAAGAATCAGAGTAAACTAGAAGTTTAAACCTAAGGATGAGGGGAGACATGGGAAAAGCTATAGTTTGACATTGTGTTTTAATCAATAAGTATGACTGATTATTTTGCTAATACTCTAGTAAAATATCAAACAGAACCAGCGATGAACATTCAAATGCTGGCATCTGTGTCTGTCAAACAAAAGAATGGAAACAAGGTTTCTGATATATACATATGTGTATATATATATAAAATATCACACACACATCATCACACATTAACTATACACATGCATACACATCTGCAGTATCCATACATCCATGGCACTATGTACAGTGAAATCTCCCTACTGTCAATGGATCAGTTTATTACTGCTAAGAAAACCTTCATTACTAATAACACAATCCGTGGTGACTTTGCACTTCTCCAAATCTACAGTTTTCTCAAGCAAGTAATTTATCCTTTTGCCTCTCTGTAATTTGAGCTGTATAGGATATACAGCGAAACACACACTTCCCTAGAACATAATTTACAGCTTAATAAAATTCTTACTGTTGGATGGTTTAGTCTGTAGCCATCACACACCTACAGCACACTAACGGATACCCAAAATCTGGGATGTGCATATGATGGAATCAGATTAGATTTCTATGCTCTGCACTAAATCTTACCGATGGGCTAAAATTAAATCAAATATGCAGACATCACTGCTGTTCCTACATCTAGGAACCTATCGAGTTTTATGTCATATTTACCAGGACATTCCATAAAGTTACTAAACAACCACATTATGCCAGCACCTAAAACAAGAACTTCCACTGATTATATCAACAACTGAAGCCACAGCATGACTGCTCTTATATAAGCAATTATTCTTATTCGTAGAACTGGTCAGAAAATGGCAACAATCTTTTTGCAAATATTCTCATAATCATTGTTCCTTTTCAAAACCTTTTTGCATGAAAATTGTTTTAAAAATTTGTGCTTTGGTGGGGTTTTTTTTTTTTTTTTTTACTTTTTTCAACTTTGTCCTGTTTTTTCTTCTTTCTGCTTGTTTTCTTTGTTCAGTTTTGCTACTAGAAAAAGGTGGAGGGAAAGGAAAAAACAAAAATGGAAGAAAGGAAGGTTTTTTTAAGACTTCAGTCAAAAACTGAAAACTAGAAAAACAAAGTTGGGGACATTTTTAATTTTCATTTTCAAAAAGACCACTTTTCAACAGCAAAATGTTTAATATAAATAACACTAAAACATAAATAATGTTAGTTACAAAAAGTTTAGAAGATATTAGCAAAGTTTCCTAGAATCTGAAAAGAGTGAAGAGCAAGAACCTCTATGAAGTCTACTTGGATGTTACCATCCAGATAAAGTTTTACTGTTTGTTTAGATGGATATTATAGAAAAAGACAGATCTTTGCAAAGTAATTTATCTTCTGGTATCCTTACATGGAACAAGCTTTGGAAGTGCAAATCATTTATTTATTTAGATTTCTAGAAATACTAAAGTGGCACCTCTTCCTGCTACAATTTATTTATTTAGTATATTACAAAAACTGTATTTTGCTTTGCTGCAAACTGTATGAAACTTGCAATAATAAAAAAATCCATCCACTCATTTGTTTTCATACGTTGATGTGTCAAAAAAAAAAAAGCAACCCCAGACCCTTGTACATTCTGCATACTAATAGAGAAACATCCATCCCTCATTAGTCTCAAGAATTTTTCCAGTGGCCAGCAGAGAGCTTGCTTCTAGCTCTCATACCCTGCAATGTTGAGAATATGCTTCTGAAGATGCTTCTCCAGCCAGCTCCTCACAAATGTAGCACCCTTGGTCACACAGGCTCTGGGCCTGATGGTAAAATTCCTCTGTTCTTTCTCTGGAATTCTCACTTTTCATTTGGAGATATTCTTAAGAGGAAATTTGCATAATCTGAACTGTTTGTGTCCTTAGAAAGATATTACCATAAAAAATTACCTCATAAATAAAACTATTGAACACAGTCACCATCACTTTAAATGGCTATAGCTGATACATTTTACTGGCATCATTGCATAAATTAGTGGAAACAATATATGGATAATGCAAACTTTCCGTTGTTATGCTGCCAGTCGAAAACCTCATTATGCATACGCTCAGTTTCATGCCTAGCAAACTTTCCTGCCTCCCTAGCAGGTTAGACATAAATTTGATGTACGCAGAACTAAGCTTTGATTGAAAGCTACGTTGTTTGGAACTTTTCAAAGGCCATTTTACATAAAATTCATTGATGCCGGAACCATGGATTTTCTAGAAGCCAATTTTTATTCAGTTCAAGTGTGACATTTCTTGATTGTAAGCATCACTGCATGCTTGTTCCCTCTCCTTCCATAGGCATTTACACAAGGCCAGATCCTGATCAAGCAAAATGCAGAAGAAACCAACTAATAACGGCAGTCTCCACTGCTCGCTTGTCATTATCATCCTCCTGCTCCTAGTGGGGTAAGTGGGGCCCTGTAACTTGCCTTAACTCTCCATGTGCTTATTAATTAAGTGCTGCGTGGTGGCTATCCAGTGACACCTTAATGCTAAGCTTTGGAGTCTTCTGCCTCTGAAGAAATGGGTTCCATAGCAGCTACGCCTGGGCCAAGCCTACATCTATTACATTATCTGCTGTAAACAGAGCAGAGAATTGCCCCTTCAGGGCCTTGGGAGCCAATATTTGGGAGATAACCTTCTCACCACACAATTCAGATACATAGAAGGTTTTGGAGGAACCAGAATGTTAAGAACTGTTATAAAGAGCTGCACAAAGGAAGTCATTCGCAGTGCACAATTGGTCCTACAAAACCCATAAAACCAATGTGTGTATTTTCTTGAACGCCCCCTTTATTTTCTATTAAGTATTTACATGCATACAGACATAGAGCATTCTTGCAACAACAGGGAGATCCAGGGTTATTGTGGGAGGTACTCATGGGCCACTGAGGCGGGAAATTATTGTGGGGAAGGAGTCTGGCAGGGGGGTTGCTATGGGTGGCAGAGAGCCTGGAGCAATACTGGACCAATGGGAGAGCTTGGCACAAGCTGGGAGAGTGGCTGAGGGCATAGGGAAGAGCTTACGAGAGTTGCTGAAGAGCAGCTTCCTTCCTTCTGCACCACTCACTATTCTGCCTCTTCCCCTACCCCTTTCCTCTGTCCTCTCATACTGTTCTCTTCCCAACATGCTGAGGCTCCATTTCGGGGAGCAGAGAGAAAGGAAGAAGGGCTGCACTACAGCAGGCCCCAGCAGCTGAGAGGGAGGGAGTGCAGCATTGTGCCTGGCAGCCCAAGCAAACGTCTGTAGGAGTAACTGCACTGCCAGATGTGTGTCACATGAGTTGCATGATATTTGGTGGGTAGAAGCGGTCTTATCCACATGTCTGTCAGTGCGAAAAATCTTTCCTCTAACCTGGTGAGGTTACCATGTGCTGTGGTGACAGAACCCACTGTAATCCTGCCATGGAGAAGAGACTCTGTTCTGCTCAGGCTACTCTGGATCTGACGAGACAACCGAAGAAAAAGTGTGAGAGAGAAGATGAGGTGAGAGCAGAATGTAAGTGGCAAGTCTCAGCCTTCATTCTTTCACTTGCATCTCTCTAAAAAAGTGTAGTTAATGCTGTTTATGGGATCAAAAAATTCTTCCGCGGCTAGTGTTCTGCAAACCCTCAAAACACTGAGTTTCCACAGCTTTGTTTGTGGCTGCTGCATGGGCTCTCCCCAAATAGCTTGATTTGGCAGGAGACAGGAGTTAACAACTTCCACCCCAATTCAAACATTATATGTGTTTTGCTGTCTGAAAATTACAGATTTCGAAGCAATTTAGTGACTGTAAATTACTATTGATCTTTTATTAGACTGTGAGCATCTGGAGATGTTTAAGATGGTTTGATACAAGATATTTTACACATTTCTTCTAAAATAAAATATATATACACAAATCTAGCATTAGATTTCTCGAGACATCTTGTGAACTTGTTTCACTCTGTGGAGTACGATGTGTGTAAACCATTAACAGACAATAATCAGTTATCAGTAAATAATCTGGTCCCTAGCCATAAACTGGTGGTGATGATAATTTTCTCCTTAAAGGGGGTGTTTTGAAGATTAATTAATATTTTAATTGACTATAATTAATTGAAATAATGGGAGGATCTGCGTCTCAGATATAACAGTGAGTGAAGCCAAGTCAGTTCTTAGGTAAACTACACACATCATATACATAATTTTTCATCTATGACAGATATAAAAATATAGATCATTTTATTTAATTGTTTCAGATGTATTTATACTTCTAATGTGCCCTTACCAGGGTGTCTGTGCATCAAATATACAGATTAATGGTATTACTAAACATAAGGGCTTGGGTTCTGAAAAATGTTTAATTTTTAATTCCTGTTGTTTTGTATCCCTTAAGTTTCACTATTAATTTCATTTGCTAATTAAAATGAACCAAAAACTCAAAGCAAAAATCAGCTAGAACCAACAATATTTGTCTGGTTTATTGTTGGAATGTTGCAAAAATCACACAGTTTCTCATGATTGCTACCCAAAAATCACAAATTAGTGACCAGGTTCACTTAGAACTCAACCAAGTCCCACCAAAAGGGTCATAACTCATAGAAAATGTTTTGGGGAATCTTGCCCCAGTTTGGGGTCATAATAAAACCTGAATTTGTTAGCTTTTCTGCTTTGTTGGAAAATTTGCACATTTCTGCTCAAGACAAAAGATAGCCAACAAAGCCTGTTGATCAACAGTACCACAGACAGCAACAGGGCTAAATGAATCGGCATAGACACTGGATCTTCATCAACAAGAGATCATCAGCCAGTGAAATCGCTGTTTTATATTGGAATTGGAAAAGGTTCAGAAAAGGGCAACAAAAATGATAAGGGGTATGGAGCGGCTGCCATATGAGGAATGATTAATAAGACTGGGAGTTTTCAGCTTGGAAAAGGGACAACTAAGGTGGGATAGGATAGAGGTTTATAAAATCATGACTGGTGTGGAGAGAGTAAATAAGGAAGTGTTATTTACTCCTTTTCATAACATGAGAACTAGGGGCCACCAAATGAAATTAATAGGCAGCGGATTTAAAACCAATAAAAAATAAAAGGAGTACTTGTGGCACCTTAGAGACTAACCAATTTATTTGAGCATGAGCTTTCGTGAGCCACAGCTCACTTCATCAGATGCATACTGTGGAAACTGCAGCAGACTTTATATATACACAGAGAATATGAAACAATACCTCCTCCCACCCCACTGTCCTTACCAGCAGGACAGTGGGGTGGGAGGAGGTATTGTTTCATATTCTCTGTGTATATATAAAGTCTGCTGCAGTTTCCACGGTATGCATCTGATGAAGTGAGCTGTGGCTCACGAAAGCTCATGCTCAAATAAATTGGTTAGTCTCTAAGGTGCCACAAGTACTCCTTTTCTTTTTGCGAATACAGACTAACACGGCTGTTACTCTGAAACCTGTCAATAAAAAAGAAGTATTTTTTCACACAACGCACAGTCAACCAGGGGAACTCCTTGCCAGAGGATGTTGTGAAGACCAATACTATAACAGGGTTCAAAAAAGAACTAGATAAGTTCATGAAGGATAGGTCCATCAATGGCTATTAGCCAGGATGGACAGGGATGGTGTCTCTAGCCTCTGTTTGCCAGAAGCTGGGAATGGGTGACAAGGAATGGATCACTTGATGATTGCCTGTTCTGTTCATTCCTTCTGGGGCGCCTGACATTGGCCACTGTCGGAAGACAGGATACTGGGCTGGATGGACCTTTGGTCTGACCCAGTATGGCCATTCTTATGTTCTTATGTACTATTCCCGGACCAAACAACAAACTGACTGACTGGGTTTGTGGGCGACCGGAGGACTCCAGATATGATGGTGTTGCCTGCCCACAATAGGAAGATTAGAGACAGAGTGATAATTGGTGAGTTTGTCAGCAGCAAGAAATGATTTATTGAGAAAGGGTCTAACAATTGCTGCTTTCAAAGAAGCTGGCATCTTGCCCTCCCTAACAGTGAGGCTTACAATCAGCTCCCAAAATAGACCAAGCACATCCCTCCTGGCCTTCACCAGCCAGGAAGAGCACAAATTTAACACATACATGTACCCTGAACGCATAATGCTTGATATAAAGTGACAATTGATAGTCGATAGTATTGACAGACCCCTCGTTGAAGATAATTACTTAACAGGAAACTTCCTGTATCAGTGAATCATTGCATAACTTTAATTTTTTGCTACATCAAGGCTCAGATAAATAACTCGTGGGTTTTTTTTTTCAATGAATTAATCCGGCAAATTTCTGTCAACAATTCTGACTATTTTAGTCAAAACGGATAACCTAAAAATTCAAAACTCACAATTAAGCCATATTTGCTCTGCTACATTGGCACACTACTATGATTCAGATAAGTAATAAATAAACAAACCAGGCTTTTTTCTATCCAGGATACTCTGTGGACATACTTTGCACCTTTCAAACTTTGCTCTCATGGTTGGTATCTCCAATACCCTTTGACGAAATCTGTAAGTTTTTTTTCTTAAAATTCGTGATTTGCCTAACATTTGATGTACTTTTTCCCTGATGTGAAAAAGCATTGTTTCCTGTATATCAGATATATTTATCACTATAACCATTTACATACACTTCAAGTTAACTTACTTTATAGTTACTCTAGTTACCACAGAGAAAGCACAATTCATACCTATCTGGCAGATGGACTGGACAGCCCAATACACTGCTAGCCCTTTTCCTATCTAATCATCCAGAAAATGTGGCCAAGCAATCCACTCCCAGTCTTGTAAAATTTTAATCTGAGGTTACAGCACCCTATAACTCATTGCGTGCCTAAATACCAAAAATGCCTGAGAGTGTATAGAAGGTCAACATAGTTGTTGCGGTGAAACCCAGAAAAGAGGTCACTTGATCCCATGACCACCCTGCTGCCACCAGAAGATAGAGTGAACCCAACCAATTCAGTTGATGGAACTCTGATTCCATCTTCTATGCCAGTACAGTTTAGAACATCTTTGAACTGGAGGAGTTTGGCTGATGGAGCTTATATTTTCCACCACTACAGCTGTATACCAGCTCACCTTCTAAACTCTGCCAGATCTGGGGCCAAATTTATAGATTCAGCTGCGACCTGACTGAGTATTTTTAACATCAAATGTCAATAAGATACAAGTCCTAACATCTCCACCGTACCCTCGTTTCTGAAGTCCTTTGTACCAGATTTTATCTTATATTCAAGAACAATACAATTTTAAGGTTTCTAGAACAAGCCATTTTTCAGAAATGGATTGAAAATGCAGGGAACCTTTCCCAAATATGAATTGCACTTCATTTTACAAAGTCCAGTCCTATGCAATGCTTTGTCTAATCAACCTCAACCTTTCCAAAACAATTCTACCCTTGTTTGCTAGCAACCACACTGTACATTTTCAGGTAGAAAGGATTTTTTTCCAGGAAGTTGGACATAAGGAATATCAAAAACAGGCTTAGAATAGAAAGTGACTTACAACCTCAGCTGTGGAGTTACTGCTGTGACTCCATTATACACAGTATAAATATGCTTGTAAAAATTCATTTTTGGTAAGAGCTGACGCTATAAATGTTAAGACAAACTTAAATTCAGAGAAGGAGGGGCTTATTGGATTTGGATGGGACCAGATCTATAAAGGTTAGCCTCCACTTTACCAGCCTGTTCAAAATAGATAAGAATAGTGAAACGTGATGGAATTTGTTCCCTGCTTTCAGAATTCTAGCAGCAGAACTCTGCATTAGCTACAGGGTTTGGTTCAGACTTCCCCAGATTGGCTTACAATTGTCATTACAATAGTCCAACCAAGCTGTTTTTCCAAAACCACAAATTAAAGTTTTAATGCCACGTATTCAAAAGGAAGAGAGAGGTACAACAGAACAATGTTCGTAGCATGTTTTATTAGGGAGACTGATGCCAAGGCAACGTGTTTCTCGAAATGCCACCAAAACATGGTGAGACACACAGACTTCTTGTTACAACAGTAGGTATCTTTGATCAAAAGACTTTTAAATAAATGTACTGGATCTTGATTTAGCTTCCTTATGAACCACAATAAACAAAGCTCAGCCACGTTCCTTACTTCCCCTCCATTTTCTTTTGCATGGTCCAGCATCAGCAACTAACACAACAGATGAACTGGAGAGTAATATGTATTATATAGAACTGCTGTTTTAGTCACACTATAGTTTTCAGTAATAGTGATGAAGCTATGGTACTTTATCATAATTTCATCCTGAAAGAAAAAGGAGATATTTTCCAATACACTTCACTTCCAGAAAGTGTATTGCTCAGCATTTTGATATTACACTTATGTTGTACTTATTTTATAGAGGAACATCCTTCAGGTACTTTAAAGTGGTCCCAAAAAGTACAAATTAAATACAGAATAATGTCCCGCCACTGATTTTTATGCAGAGTTCTTTATTATCAATTTTAATGGGGAGTGCCACATGGAGATCAGTGGCAAAATATGGCTCTAGCAAGTAAAGTGCACGGTAAGTGCATAAGAATGATACATTGATACACTTTTCACATATATTTACAGAACAGAGCACCATGTACCTTTTAATAAAGGTTTGTTTACCGAGAGCCCACTGAGGTTGAAGAACACAGAAACATAGGAACTGCCATGATGAATCAAACTAGTGGTCCATCTTCAGAAGAAGGTGCAAGGAACAGTTATAGTGAACAGTTATAAAATGACATGCCCGTTTGGAAAATTTCATCCTAACCCAGGCAGTGGGTGGTTGGGTTATGCCTTGAAGTAGAAGTATTTATAGCCTTATATATATTTATCCTATCAAATGTAATGGTGAATGTTGTTAGCCATATAAATGTCTGACCCTTTTTTGAAACCTACTGAGTTTTTGGTTTCAATGACACCATGTGGAAATTAGCTCCATACGTGAATTATGTGTTGGGTAAAAAGTATTCCTTTTGTCAGTTTTCAGTTGGTTGCTCTTCAGTTTCATTCAATATCCTCTTGTCCTTGGATTATGAGAAAAAGTAGACAGGAGCCCCCATCTACCTTGTCTAAACTATTCATTGTATTTTATACTGCTGATGTCCCTGTTGTTCATCTCCTCTCTAAACAAGAAGGCCTGGTCTTTTCACTCTCTCTTCATATGGAAGTCTTTTCTATGCCTCTAATAATTTTCATCACCCATCTCTGGACCTCTTCATATTCTGATCTTTTTTTGAAATGTGGTGAACTGAACACTGAGGACACCAGAGATTTGTATGACTATTAAAATATTTTCAGTACTATTTTCTATCCATCCTAACATTGTTTGCCTTTTTTTTTTTTTTTTTTACTACACAGAGTGAGCGGAGGTTTTCATTGAGCTGTCCATAATGTCTTTTTCCTGATGGTTAAAACCCAGTTGTGTGTATGAGTAATTCAAATTATTCCCTGAATTTCATCTGTTCTTGTGTAACCTATTCACTTAGCTTTGTTGGGTCCCTCTGGAGTTCCTCACGGTCTTCACTAGCCCTGAATAACCAAATAATCTGAGTTTGTGAACAGCAGAGAGTTTTCATTTCCCAGTACAAGAGGGCCTCTAAAGCACAGGAGTCTAACAAGAAGATTCCACTAGGTTAAGTGAAACAAACAGACAATCTCAGGCCAAGCAAAAACAGGCAAAACTCAAGGGAAGTCACTGGTGTTGATGTTAAGCCCTGCAAAGAGATTCAGTAGGTTGATTTTATGCTTATAGGCCCAATGATTATCCCAGGGATATCTTGTTGCGTGAATTGCTATGGTTCTTATCTGGAGAATCCACTGAATCCAACAGCTTGTAAAGTTACTTCCCCTTTCAAATTGTTCAAATCTACATAAGGGCTTGTCTGACTTACTGCTAAGCACTGAGTAATGGGGGTGACATGGACTGCTGGGCCACCCCAAATGATATCACATAAAAGTCAAGGTTACAGGCTTATCTTCAAGGGTGTGGCATATTGCAAAGGTTATCTAAAGCTCCAGGACAAGGACCACAGTTGGCAGCTCTGCTCCTCAGGCACAATGTAACTGTCCAGCACAAGGGTAAAGCTCATCCGTGCGCGACAGAGCTTTCACAGCACCAGTCTGAGTCTGTGGAATGAACACGTACAGGAACCACAGATCTCACCACCTTCCATTCCAAGTGCAAGGCACACTTCAGCCTTGCTTTTTCTGATATAAACCTAATGTAAACAGTCTGCATATCATATATTATATTTAAAATCACAGTTTCTCCTTAGGGACAGGAAGCGGGAGAGAACTAATCAGTTTACTCAAGACACTTCTGAAAGGTGCTCAGATACTTCAGTGATGAGGATGGTACAGGAAGCAGAAAAGAATAGAATAAAAGAGAGTAGAACTAACGCTCCTTCTGCCTTCCCACTATACAATTGCTAGACATGGATAAGAGCATGCCAGACAAACAGTTATACTGGACAGACACAGCCTTTAAAATCATGTAGAAAAGAATGGAAAGGAACTAGTGCAAATTGTCCCATCTGGACAACAAAACAAAAAAAGTACGGATAGAAGCCCTATATCCCTTCTGTCTTTCACCCTGTCCCGCCCAGAAAAATAATTCTATCCTCATTGATACACAGGCAGACACAAAGGGTTCAGTGTGAGCTGCCTGGATATAAATGAGAGCAGAACTTCACCCACAGTATTTATAAGATCTACTGCATTGCAGGTTATTGCCTTGATTTATTATGGCCCATTACAGGTTTTAGCTTCATCCTCTAGACAGTCAAATGATTTCAATGTCATTAATAAAAAATGACCACTAGTTGCACAAGTTCTGAGGAAAATGGGCAATGGAAGAAGATCAGCAAAGGGTTTCTTTTTTCCGCCCACCTATCTGTCTCAAATAGGAAAGCAGCAAAGAAGATAAAAATTGGGTCTGGAAGTTCCTTTTGAATTACAGTGTTCATAGGGATGCAAGTTAAAGCAAAATCAAAAAATACTTCCAAGCCCTTTTCGTGCAATGTTCCTGAGCCCCGGCCGCAATGGGACTGCAACAGAAAGATGACAGTGAAAGAGGCCACACGCGGAGTGACAGCACAAGATCGTGAAATCGAAATAGGCAGTAATAAAAGCAAGCAACACAAAATCTCTCTTAGAAAAGCAGTCAGAAAAGCCTTTCTTTCACTCTGCATCAGTAGCCGCACAATTCGGTGTTGATGTTCTCTTTTTTGTCTGGGTGCGTACGTATCCTGATTTCCCCCCCCCCGCCCGCTTCCTCCTGATAAAAGAATGGATTCAGCAGCGGTGGTAGCAGTGTCGGCACCAGCAGCCCGAGGGGCGGAATGATGAATACAGAAATGCAGTATCAGCAGCAAGATTAGGCTGTCAGCCTCCAGAGCACTTCCCTGCAAGAGAGCAGATAAGAGGGAAAAGGTGAATGAGAACACTTGTCACAGCAGATGGTGGGTTCGATTTGAAGAAGAAAGAGGAAAAAATAGGAAAGGGGAGGTGGCGGGGGGAGGATGCTGCGTTAGACCTGATCTTTGCTGCACCACTGAGTGGCTGAGTCCTTGTCCTTGACTACTTGCATGTTACCTAGGACAATGGCTCCTGACATGAAGCGTGCATGTATATTCTGTACAGGACGGGTCCTTGGAAAACGGCAGAAGCCGTTGGAAGTGGGTATGCTCTGTTGACTACTGTTTGGCACAGACTTTGGTTCCGGGACTATAGCAGCACTGGAGACAGGTGCTCTTTTAAACCAATGGTAACCCTGCATCCGACCTCTCGCCGCTCGGCTGGTGCTTCAGAAGTATTTATTGACCTTTTCTGTTCACTCAATAAGACAAAGTAGAGGGGTTTGGTAATCCTGCCGACATTATACATTTTATTAACATTATGCTAATTAACTGAAAAGCCACCCATTGATTTTCTTGAAAGGATCAAATATCCATGAACAGAGCTAGCAAAACCTAATCTACTAATGGATTTAACTTAAGAGAAATAAAAAGAGAAATATGATTGTTTGGGGGCTACTTAATTAGCACTTATATTTAAAACACTTCTATAGAAGCAAAAGGAAATGTGGCTGTATTTTAAAACACACATTTGGTTAATAGCTCTGAACAATGTGTTTCTATTATTTTTTGTAAGCAGTTGATAGAGACTAACTCAAATGTTCTATTACGTGAATACTAGACCCCAAGCAGGGCCATCTTATAGTAGTTGGTATTAGCTACAGGGCATTTCTGTTACGAGTTGGGGGTCAAATTTTCTGTGTTTCCAGTATTTTAATGGTGTTTTGTCTATTTACACCAGCAGAGGATTTGGCCCTTAGTCTTTTCATGCCCAAGGGCAGCATTCAGTTTTTAGGCTACCCCTTCAAACTTAGCAATTCTATCTCAGATTATTATTATTGTTGTTTGTATTACTGTGGCAACTAGAAGAGAGCCCCGGTCATGGACCAGAACTCCATTGTGCTAGGTGCTGTACAAACACAGAATAAAAAGACCATCCCTGCCCCACATTGCTTACCATTTAAGTATAAGACAAGACAGAGCAAGTGGATTCAGACAGATGGGGTAGCACAAGAACATAATCAGATAATATTGGTCAGCATAATAGGCAATAGTCTTAGCACACCAGCTACCTAGACAATGCCAAATTTTTGTAGACATTACATCAAAAGAGTTTTAATGTGGGATTTGAAGGAGGATAAGGCAGTTTTGCCGATGTTTATGGGGAGCTCCTCGCAAGCATGAGGAGCAGTATAAGAGAAAGCACAAGGCACTTATTTGACAATTTAATGAGTGGGCAATGGAGTCTGGCATCACCAGCCAACTGGAGTTCGGAGCTGACATTTTGAGAGCATACAAACAATGATAGGTAGGCTGGCAATGGGCTGTGAAGGCCTTGAAAGTGAGGACAATTGGTTTACGTTTGATGCAATGGAAAAAAGAGAAGCCATTGGCAAAATGGGAAGAGAGGGCTGACATGGTCAAAGCAATGAAAAACTGAAATTCTAATGATTTTCAATTCTGGGGATCCATGCTGATGAACTGATGGGTGACGGAGGGTCCCTCTCTGAAATTCCATGAGGCTGCAGACTCCCCAAGTTATCAGAATTCTGGGATAAAGAGTGCCAACTTTATCTTGGGAGTACCTCCACTGAAATTATTTCAGTGTAGTTACACTGGAAACAGATTTGGCCTACCAAGGTACAAAACCATGTGAGGTGTGTGTCAAGGGCACTAAATTAAAGTGAAGAGACACTTCAAGTGTGATTCTACCATAAAAAGTGACTGTAAGCATGGCCTTGTGGAGTTCTCTCCCTGTCACTTTCTCTCATTAACTCCAAATAGAATGTGCCTAGTTTACCAGTAAAATGATAATTCTTCTAACTGCCAGTCCTGCAAACTTGGCGTGGGATCAGAAAGTCACACTGAGTTCTTTCTGGTTCATGCATCATCAGCAATTAAAGTTCTGCAACTGGAAATCAATTGACAATCCTGGGGATTATGCCTGTGCCAGAACAGAATCAGTCTCCCAGGGTGTAGAATAAATATGAAATTAAAGAATTAGAGTTATCTTAAATTTGGTTAAGGAAATATAGGTGCTGTAAAGACTAGCAAGTGAAAGAAAGGCCTTGAAAGTAATAAGTTATAAGGCCAAAAGGAATGAAGCAGGGAGGATGTCTGGTTCAAAGAATAACTAATGAGATAAGGGGAAGTTTCTAAAAAGAAGGCCTCTGACCGACTGGGGTGACTGCAGATGGTTTGAAATAAAAGAAAAGAGAATCTATCATAGAAGGAGTCAATGTGGACCTTCCCACCCCACATCCGAGTATTATTTTTAAAAGTAAGGCCTATGTGAGCCTAGGTGCAATGAAAAAGCTATTGGTCAGCAGGAAGAAGACGACTTGGGGATAAAGGTGGTCGTAAACCATATCTGAATTAAGACTGGACATAAGGGTGAACTGTCTCAAATCGATTGTTGGATATAGTAGAAATTGGCTAGGATACCATTTGTTTGTTGAAGGGTATAAAAAGAGGCATGAATTTGAGAGTTCTTTGTCAGACCCTACTTGATCATGCTGGAGAATGCCAGGATGAGATGGTTTCCCTTAGGTTTGGCCTATTTGTAAGAATACTGATCATGTGCTTATGAATACTTTGAAACGGTATTGGGTATAGTGACAGCTTATTCTTTAGGCTGTTACGCAAGTTTAGAGCAATTGTATAAAATATCATTTGGATTTTGGACTTAATAAAGGAATTTATGGTTAAATCATTATTGTGGTAATAACTCTGTATTATTAATTAATAATAATAATTAATAATTCCAAATTATTACTAATACTTCCAACACAGGGCTGTGTTGGTTTTAGATGTTCTTAGGAGTAAGCGGAGTAGACATTGAATTTTAGTCAGCAAAGTAAGCCAATATGACTGAATACTCACCAGGGAGCAGAGCAGTTGGGTAAGTGTAAGAAGGTACCACTTTTTACATTATGGCTTTTCTACATACAACCCCCCCGCCCCATGCAAAAATCCAGAGTACACATGCAAATTGGAGTGCACATGATGCTAATGAGGGAGATAGTATGACTGTTTGGGATGCACTGCCATCAAAATGCTGAAATACTCAGCTCTACAACTCCTGTTTCATTGGACCCAAACTTTATAGTTATTTGGCTTTCCCAGTAGCTATCTGAAGTCAGGGCTTAGAATACAAGTAGCTGATTGAGGCAACCCAGTTTACAGAGAGATGATGGTAGGACAGGAAAAACTACCAGCTGAGATGGCAAATGTTATGTTGACACCCCTGTAGTTGAAGATATATCACTGCCCTTTGTTGCCAAGATACGCAGTCCAAAGGTCCTGTTGGATTTCCAGCTGCTTTTTGGTGTCCAGGTAGCAAAAATGGCTAAGGGTGCTTTTTTCATCTCATCTGTCCTTGGTGAGGACATCACAGCCTGTCTTCTTGGACTATATCAACAATGTCTATGCTTTTATCAGCTCCAGATTGAATATTATCATATGGTCTGCTTAGCACTGTGTCTGAGGACCACTCTGAAACTTCAGCTAATTGCAGAATGCAGCTGTCTGCTTTCTTAGCAGTGTTTCACGCGTAGATCACATAGTACACAGATGGCCCATAGACTGCACCAGTTTGCCATTGATTTCCGGGTGCAGTTTCAGTCTTGGGTTGGATTTCTAACTCTCCTTATGATGTAAGTCCTCCGTACCTTAGAGATTGCCTCTCTCTTTGTTTTTTGTACTTTTTGTTAGGAATTAGGCAATATTGCCTAATGGTCAGAGCAGTGATGGTCAGGCCTAGCGATCAGGGCAGTGGCAGTCAGAAGCCAGGAACAGCAATGAAGCAAAGAGCCTGGAACCAGGCATCCAAGCCGAAGTCAGGAGTAGAGCCAAAAGTCAGAGCCAGACTTGGGAATCAAGCCAAGGGTCAGAGTCAGATGTCAGGAGTGAGGCATAGGGCAGGAACCAGAGATGAGGCAAGAATAGGCACGGAGCAGGGCAGGAACACAGAATGAAGGCAAGAGTGAGACAGGAACCAGGAACAGGTCAGACTCAGAGCAGAAATCAGGATCAGGGTTGGATGTGATCACAGGAGCCAGGCAAAGAGCAGGGTCTGATGCAGCCGCAACAGGAAGTCTGCACGGTTGCTTGGACAGCCCACCCACATCACTTCCTGTCTTAAAAAGTAGATAAGAGGCAATCAAGTGACCCCTCCCCCGCCCAAGCCAACAGGAATTCCTGTAGGGCCTGACCTTCCAGGATTAGGGAGCTGCTCCTTCGTCTGTCTCCCTGGGAGTGTTGGACACCTAGGGCCCCCACAGAGTCACACTGAAGTAATGCATAATACTAGAGTCATGTAGCGGTGAATCAGGCCCTGTTTCTTGAAGAGGTTCCTTGGGATTGCAACCTTCCCAATCTATGAGGTACTGGAGGCAACCTCGTCATAGGCAGAAGTCAAGGATTTTCTGCACCACATATTCTTCATGCTCCTGAAGCTCAACTGGTAGAGGGGGTTGTTGAGACTGAGATGGAAAGGAATTCTCTATGTAAGGCTTGAAGAGCGATGCATGGAATAGTAGGTGGATGTGGAGGAACTGTGAACATTGCAATTTAAATAAAACTAGGCTGACCTGTTTGTAGATTTGGAAAGGACTGCGAAACTGAGGGTCCAACTTCTGAGAAGCCTGCTCATCCTAAGGTGTTTTGCAGTGAACCATACCAGGCCCACAGCAAACACTGAACTTTCTCAGTGGAAACAGGGGTAATATCCATAATTTCAAAAGAAGGGTCTCTGCCCTGGGGAGATGTGAGAGGCTTTATTGTAAAAGAACTCAGCATATGATAACAGGGAAACCCAGTTGTCTGGATGGAAGCTAATTAAGCATCACAAGTATTGGACAATACTTGACTGATCCTTTCTGACTGCCTGTCAGTCAGGGAGTGATATGCAGTAGAGATAGACTCATGAACATTCAGTAGGTGGAGTGTCTTCCCCCCAGAAGTGAGACACAAATTGTGGGTCACAGATTATTTGGTCTGGAAGCCTCTGGAGATGGACAATGTGAACCACCAGTAGCTGGGGCATCACTTCGGCCAAAGGCAGATGTTTTCAGGGAATGAAGTGGGCCATCTTAAATGGGTGGGTGAAGTGGGTCTATGACTGTTAGAACTATGATGTGACCCTCAAAGCTTGGGAGCTCCACAATGAAGTCCAGAGTGAATGAGTTCCAGGGTCAGGAAGAGTATCCGGGAGTTTTAGGGTCTCAAGAGGTTTCGCGTGAGGTGTCTTAGTAAGGGTACAGGAATCTACATAGGCCCAGACTTCAGCAAGCATATGGGGCCACCAGAAAAAATGAGCAATAGTGCAAAAAATCTTGAGGACACCAAAGTGGCCCACAAGACGGGCATCATGGCACAAACATAGCGTCTCTAATGGGGCACGCCCTGGCAGGATGTATATGTGTTGACAGTTTTGACAAGATCTAGTGTGCTCTTGGGCTGGGTTGGATGAGGTGTGAACTACCTTGGCAATGATTAAATTGTCTGCAGCCCCAGAATCAATCAGGGCCCATTTGAGGGGAATGGGCATCACCAGATCTAAGATGCACATCTGTCTCAAAACCTGGAGATGCGGGGAAATCCCTTGGGTCTCACGTCCCATCTGGGTGGCTGGTCAAGAGGCAGCATCAGGGCGTGGAGAGTTAGCAATACCCAAGCTGGCTCCCCTTACTATGCCTGGGCCCATTTGTTTCCTGGTGGCTTTCTGATCAAGCGGGGGTAAGGGTGTGTCCAGGTGCCCAGCAATAGAAACACAAATTCTCGCAACATCATCTCTCTCTTTCTTCCAGGATCAGGTGATGGGTGAGGTCAATCTGCATCAGCTCAGGGGCTGGTATGTAGGGCTTTGGTTTAATATACAATCATGTGGACCCGCACTGTTCTTCTCCTCCTTTCTCTCTCATAATCAGGCATCAATGAGGAGGACTAGGTCGATGAAAGCATCCAATCGGGAGGGGCTCTCAACACAGGTCATCAAATATAGCAGAGAATGCCAGCAAAAAGGCATCCCAGTTGGTCAAAACTAGACTGTCCTGCTCCAAGAGGGGCAAAATCCAGTCCAACACTTCCTCGGTAAGTAGGCTCATCACCTTCACCATCACCGGGGTACATGTGAGGATGGCATAAGAAAGGCAAAGAGCACCAATTCAGAAATCCCCTAAACTGCTGGCAATCACCATCAAAGGGTACAGGTAGGGGGACTGCAGGACCCTGCTCAGAAGAGGGAGGTCCTCTCTGAGCCTGGAGTGCAGCCACTTTTCCCTGTGAGCAAGCAAGTTGATTGCGAAGGGACCACACCCCAGCTGCAAGCTGAGCCACCTGTGTCCACAGCACTTGGTTTGGTGTCTGTTAACTTATTCCTGCAGATCTCGTGCCAAGGAAGGCGGGACTGCTAGGTACTGGCAAGCCCGCCTCCTCCATTCCAGCCCTGCCAGGAGGAGGTCGTAAGTGGGTCCAAGCAACTGTTAGAAACTGGGATGTAGGTGGTCTTGCCTTATGGTCCGACACCAGGAACAGCACTGAAAGTCCGAGTCAAGAGTTGAACCAAAGTTCATTACTGGAGTTGGAGTCAGGAGTCGAACCAAGGGTCAGGAGTGAGGCATAGGGCAGGAACCATATCTGAGGCAAGGATTAGGCATGGAGTGGGATTAGAACAGGAATAGGGAATGAGGGTAGGCGTGAGACAGGAACCAGGACTGGATGCGATCACAGGAGACAGGCAGAGAGCTGGGTCTACCACAGCAGCAACAGGTAGTCTGCATGGTTGCTCAGACAGCCCATCTGGCTCACTTTTTGGCTTAAGTAACAGGTGCGAGACAATCAGTGACCCCAAACTGACAGGACTTCCTGTGGAACCTGACCATCCAGGATTAGTGAGATGCTCTGTCATCTTTCTCCATTGATAGTGACAAAGGAGGGTCAGAGACCCAGGGCTCCTGCAGCCCTGGATTCTAGACCCACTCTGCTGGATCGTTACACCCTTGGTCAACAGTTAATATCAGCTGCGGCATTTGAGTTGACAGTTCACAGTGGAAGGCCCTAAGCTTTTGTAATATTTCTGCTCTGATCAACCTCCAGAGCATTTTCAAAGCTTGTCTCTTGCATCAAATGTTAGCGTATGATACTACGGTAGTCTAAGTGGGGATCTTTTGAGGGGGATTCTTTTAGTTTTGTTGTCCTTGTGTGGCAATGTAATTTGATGGGCAACATGGGTCTTTAACACTTAGTTAGTTCAATCAGAGATTCTACATAGCGCATAGTCTAAATTAAATCCAATCAATAAATAAAATAACTCCTGGACACTCCTGGATACCTAAGCATGAGATATTAAAGAAGAAAAAGGGTGTTGCTAAAAAAATATGGGAACGCAATGCAAACCACAACAGCATTAGATCCCAAAGACCATGTTGTCACTGAATTATCTTACCTTTCTTTCTCCTTCTCATCTTGGTTTTCCCCCTCCCTTTGTGTGGCTGTCTCAGCTCATTTTCTCAGGTTCTTTTCAACTAGTACATTGTGGATTTGAACTCAGCAGTCAAACTGAATAATGCTTGAGGAGGGGAAGAAATGAAAACACCTAGAGAGAAGAGAGACAGATTGTTAGGAAAAAAATCAAGAATCTCAGATGATATGGAATAAGACAAATTCTCTTTAAAAGCTTAATATATATATATTAAATGGACACTAACCAAAAAAAAAAAAAACCATTCTGCCTAGGCTAGTTGGTTAAAAATACACCCACTCCTTTTGTGGGCAGTTACATCTTCCGAGCTATAGATGTGTGTAGTTTAGAGTAGTCACTTCTCATGTCTACCCATGGGTATTTAATGCAGGATTTAAGTGTCCAGTTTAGACACCCACATGTGAAAGGTTATAGAGCTGACTCCCTGCTTAGAACTCACAAAGGTGTGCATGAATGAACAACAAGGCAGGCCTATCAATGAAACAGTGGTGGAAGCAGTATTATCCTACCTCTGTGTGTATCGCACTTGGGATGCTAGGGAGTCAGTTGGTGCAGGGAGGTCTACGCCTTGGGTGAATTTGGCACACATAGTGATATGGAGAGGGATTACATTTTGGAAGTTTCCTAAGCCACTGAGGGGCTTTGCAAATTTGCAAATATTTCATGTTTATTTTCCATGTGACCTGGAATTTTTTGGAGATTGTTTCCGCTTCTCTCTGTTCAGATCTGGAAGTGGAGCCAATTCAAGCTTTCCCAAATTCCAGGAGGGTTTTTTTTTGGATCCCTTATAATTTGGGCATTTCGCTATAATGAATATGTTGCATTTATACAACATCGTTCACCACCAAAGGCTCTCAAAGTGCTTAACAAACATACTGCATATGGATATGTACATAGGGATATGTACATTATCACATGCCCATTTCCCTGGAATCCACCCTAATATTCCAAATCCCTCAGCATCCTCAAACAATCACCATTTTTTATAAAAAGATCTACCCATCAAATAAATGTTTGTCCCTCTATCCCCATGGACTTTTCCAGCAGGCAAGATTCAGTCTTTGGACCAGTAACAGCTTTTCTAGTCATAAAAATGTCTCAGCATTAAATTTCATTATCTCAGCCTTGCAGGGCTCTAAATGGGACTTTATATCACTGGGCAGGAGAGATTTCCAGTTTCCCAAAGGGATCTAGCACTTGCATTTAGCCCAGGAATGACCTGAGATATCAGACTTTAAAGCTGTGACATTTTTATGTTTGGAAAGTGTCCTGGGTCCTTTGTGCTTAAGTGGCACAATGGGGACTTAAAGCTGCCTTCATGGGCGGTGCGTGAACTTCCCATTGGGGGAGGCTAGCCATTGGCCCTGCCCCTTCTGCCTGAGGCCCCTCCCCTCCTGAAGCCCAGAGCGCCCCACCCCCATGGCCACTTCCTGTCCACCCCAACCCCCAGGCCACCCGAGTGCCCCCAGCCCCGGACCACCAGCGGCCAGCAAGGTCCCAGCCCACCTGGCCCCAGCGCCCCCAGCAGGCAGCACAGCACTGGCCCTGGCTACCCCAAGTCCCAGCTGTAGGCAGCCCTAGCCCCAGGCAGGGGGGAGAGCAGGAAGCTGGAACGGGCCTGGGGGGTGAAGCGTGAGCGGGGACACATCAGGCTGTTTGGGAAAGCTTAGCCTGTCCCGGCCTGTGATACCTGCACCCCTGGCTGCCTCAAACAGGAAGCAGAGGTTTCCTCTAGTATGGAGACCGGGGTAGAGCTGGCAGAACGGGCTTTACACCACCCAGTTCCCACTTTGGATGAAAAGGGTGGGGAAGGAGCATAGCTAGGGCAGCGCAGGCCCAGAGCACCAGCCAGTACAGTGGTCCCTATGATAACACTCTAGCCATCATCATTTAGGGGTGGGCAAACTTTTTGGACCGAGAGCCACATCGGCATTGCAAAACTGTTTGGAGGGCTGGGTGGGGAAGGCTGTGCCTCTGCAAACAGCCTGGCCCCTGCCCCCTGACTGCCCCCCTCAGAATCCCCGACCCAGTAGGGGAGGGGCCGGGGGCTAGCCTCCCCAGCGGGAGCTCAAGAGCCAGGCCAGACAGCCCTGCGGGCAGATGTGACCCACAGGCCGAAGCTTGCCCACCTCTGATGTAGGGGCTGGTTTGGCCCCTGGCATTCCTAGGATTGGGGGAATAGAAAATATATTGGAGCCAATGTTCCATCCCTCCCTCAGCTGTGCCAGGCATAAGCTTGGTGCAGCTGAGGATCAAGCATATTGGTTTTAGTTTTTCTCACCTTCTGATCCCCACACATTTAGAATCAGGTGGTACCGAAGACACCTGGATTTAAAAGCAAAGAGATTTACGATACAGCCAAAATATAATTTTCAAACATTCTATAAACAGTTTCTGTGTAACATATTGTGACATAGACAGAATACCTAACAGTGTGAAGGTTTTAATTGGCATTCATTTGAGACGGCCTCACCACTCCTGAGTAACGTAACCATCTCAAACTCATACCAATAATCCTTTATGCCGCTTCAACAGGCATTCTCACTAGAACTAAAGTATAATCTGCGTGTAGATGTATCCATGTGTGTGGACATGCATGTATGTATGTATATCAATATGTTTGCTTTCACAGGGTTTCTAACATTTGTGGGTTTTGAGTAAAACCACTATATTTATTTGAAGAGATTTTTGGCTGAAGTAACTGCTCAAGCCTTTCAGCTTATTTCTAAGTTAACATTTTTTTGTCTGAGAATTTCCTTAGGTTTTTAAGTATTCAAAAATTTCTCAGTGGCAGTAGTCCGTGTAGATCTTGCATGATGTATGCGGACTGTGCTGGGCCTTTAAGCTATGCAGAGACTCTAACAGACCTTGCAATCCACTAAGACATGGATCTCACTTTTTTTCAGAAAGTCTCCCATGTTCCTGTCTCGCTCTTCATTTCCCATATCTGACGGCTTCTCCCCTACATGGCATTCCCTCTGCTGCTCCTGCCACGCCAGATCTACAGGTTCCTACCTTTCCTTTACCATGGCCACCTGCATCTGGGTTATGCATACTTTGAAAAGTTCCCACCTGCTCAGGCACACATTGTAAACTGGGCATCAGACTGATGAATGTATATAATGCACAGATCAAGATATTTGCTAAGTACAAAGTCAGGTTGCACTTTTGTATGCTCATGAAAATAACTTCAATTGACTCAGTATTTCCAACTGGTAACCCCTTAAAAAAACACTCAAAGGCACCTCTGCTTGTTAAGCCTAGTGAGAGAAGTGCACTTTTTTTATTTTACAGCAAAGCTGTTTTGGAGACATAAAGAGACAAATCAACATTAGAAAAATCACTCAAAAATGAACTCAGGATAAATATTTAAGCTTCTATATCGCCAAAAAGCTGTCTCTAGTTTATCCAAAACTTTGTAGATGAATTCTGCCCTGGAGTAGGGTGACCAGATGTCCCGATTTTATAGGGACAGGTTCCGATATTCAGGGCTTTGTCTTATAATAGGTGCTTATTACTCCCCACCCCCTGTCCCAGTTTTTCATGTTTGCTATCTGGTCACCCTGCCCTGGAGTGAGACGTGGTTTGTGACATTCTAGGGTGACTGGTTTGAAATTGGGTTGATGGTGTTGTCAGTCAGGCTTGTTATGGCAGGAGTGGTGCAAACACTTATACAATACGAGTATTTTGTAAGCAGAAATCATATGACCTCTGCAATTCTGTGACCATGCCAGTGCAAAGCCAACAACCAAGGCAAGTGCAGGAAGCATTTACTGTGTGGAGGGAAAATCACAGCCTGCATAACACTGACTACTGCTGCTGCTGCTGGGTGGTTCTCTGTGTTCATACCTGACCGCGCTGCTATGGCTGCTAGTTTAATCAAAGTGGCACATGACCAACCTAATCAGAAGTGAATGGCTGTCTCAAAATCATTTCACCATATACATAAAAGATAACAAAGAGCAAGTAAGGAAGCATAACACATAATGGAGGTCTTCCTTGATGACAAAGCAAACTGTTTCCAGCTTATATATACATTTGTGCCACCAAACTTGTCAAAGGTGTATTCTTTTGTGTTGGACCCTTACTGCCTAAATGGAGGGAGAATAAAACAAATCCCCAAGAAACAAGTGAAAGTATTGCAGCTTTGGCAGCCAAGGACCTTGTCTGGAGGTTGATATGCGTCAATCAGAGTTTGGGAGTTTGTTTTGTTTCGTGTGTGTGTGCGTTTTAACAGAGTAGCCTGTCAGCCCTCGATTTTCAATGATTCAAGTCTCCCCTAACTGATAACACTCTAAATAACAGGTGAGTGACTCCTGGCAGGAAGGAGATTGTCTGACCTCATTGTTTGCCTTTTTCCCCCCCTCTTTGTTCTTCACATATAAAGGTTTTTTAATAAACTGAAAGGTCCTCCGCTCCTGCTTGATGATAAAATGAAAGGAACCAGTGAGGTATGGTGCAACGTGGCAGCAAAAAAAGAGAAGCTCATCAGAAAATAACAAAGGTGCAAGTTAAAGATAAGGCAGCTGTCAGAGATTAATCCTGCCGGCCTGATTGTTTTCTTTAATACCGAGGCCTGCAATAGCAAGCGATAAGTTTGCTGAGTAATTTGGTTTTTGGTGAGGAAATAAAATTCAGGTAGGCCTCATAATTGATTTCCTTTTCTTTAGGTTTCTAAACATTAAACAACCCCCCCCCCACTGCCGCCCCCCAAAAAAACCTGCTTCTCTACACTTTCCTTTTTTTCAGGCGGGCTCCCAAGCTGCGTGCGCACTGCTTTCCTGGCTGGGCCTGCATGAAGGTTAGGAAGTTAGATTTGAGAGGGAAAAGCACCCTCTCTTTCAACTGCATTCACATGGGAATAGTTTTGTTTGCTTCTAAAATGAATCCACAGCTTTTAAACGGAATCAATCTCCCTGAAGTCAGTTTCACTTTAGCGTCCAATATGCTCTTCATGAAATGCAAGGTAGAGGAGAGGGTCACAAAGTAAGCATCAAAGAAGCTTTAACTTATCACATGCCATCAGTCAGCTACACATAATTACGACAATAGGCCCAATCCTGCTCCCACTGAAGTCACTAGGAGTTTGGGCATTGCCATTAGTGGAATCGGTACTGCGCCCAGCACATACCAAGGAGCCAGTTGTGCAATCCTTATTGAGGTAGGGGAGCAATTACTCTTGCTGGCAGTCCCATTGAGATCACTAGGATTACCCAGGTGAGTAAAATTGGGATTACTCGCCTGAGTAAAGCTTGCACAATCAGACCCAAAGAAACTCTCGATCTCTTCACTAGGCTACAGACAGTAGACATTGGCTATACAGAGAGGTAAAGTTTACTGGATGGGATTTTCAAAAGCACTTGGGACAATGGGACTTGTCCTCCAAACTCACTTAGGCACTTTTGAAAATCCTGCCCATTACCTGTAACTGTCCAAAAGTTATCTACAACAGAACCTCAGAGTTATGAACATGTCGGGAATGGAGGTTGTTCGTAACTCTGAAATGTTCTGTAACTCCGAACAAAACGTTATGGTGGTTTTTTCAAAAGTTTACAACTGAACATTGATGCCATACGGCTTTGAAACTTTACTGTGCAGAAGAAAAATGCTGCTTTTAACCATCTTAATTTAAATGAAACAAGCACAGAAACAATTTCTTTACTTTGTCAAATCTTTTTTTAAACTTTCCCTTTTTTTTTAGTAGTTTACATTTAACACAGTACTGTACTGTACAGTATTTGCTCCTTTTTTTTTTTGGTCTCTACTGCCTCATGGCATACTTCCGGTTCCAAACAAGCTATGTGCTTGACCGTTCAGTTCGTAACTCTGAGGTTCTACTATATTTGATTGCTTGCATAGCTACAGCACCACATATGGCCCCGGAAAGTTCAAATGGCTTTGCAATCGTCTAGCAATTAAAACTGACAGAGAAAAAGTTACACAGGGAAAACCTTTTTTTTTTCCATGAGAATCTGTAGCAATGAGGCAGAGCGACTCTCAGCTGGAAAGACTGTGTGTGTGTACGTACACACACACACACATATACACACATACACACACACACGAGGCAGCAGCAGAGTCTTATTTATTGTGACAAAATGAACAGCCCCCAGGATGCTCATTGAGCAGCTAATTTCTCATCTTATCTATTATGTGAATGAGATGGGAAAACAGTTTCCTGTTTTTCACAGATATCGCTAACATGAAAGATACAGAATGAATTCCCTTGAAAGCCATGCAGTCAGATCCATCCTCAGACTCATTAGTTTCAGTGGGAAGAATTAATGCAGGCAGGGCTGCTCATTGATGGGAAACAAGTCTATAAACCTGTCTATAGAAGCAAACATGTTAACACCATCTCTAAAACAGCTGAAGAGCTTGGCAGACGCTTCTCTTTATATACATGTACACATATATACGTTTGTTTGTTTGGGGACTGAAAATACTGTTGCTGTTTCGCTAAGGGGAAAAAAAAGTCAGAATGCAGTTACCTTGGTTGAGAAGGGGAATTTACACTGTGGGGTTTCCTCTAGTGAAGGAATCCTTTATTTCAATTTTGTCAGGGGAAGAACTAGTTAGGGGAAAGATAAGAAATTGTGGGCACAATGTTATGAGGTCTCAGCACTCTGGGTGTATAAGCGGGGCTTAAAAAAGCCACATGTCAAGGGCATTTTTTCATGCCATCAACTTCTGCAGAAGCTCAGCTTTCATTAAAAAATCCTTTTCTCTGGTATATATTTAAAAATAAACTTCCTACGTCTGCAGATGGGCAACTGTAATGACTCTGTGGCTGTTCACGGCTCTCCTGAGCTGCAGCAGAATGATAACTAAGTAGAGTCTTGGCAGCTTTTAGGGTATTCAGTCTATATTACTCTGCTTTGCACCTCCTTGCATTTCCCAGAAGAGGGAAGCATTATTATTTATAATTATTTATATTACCGTACTGCCTCGGAGCCTTTGGGCATGTCTACACTTACCGGCAGATCGGCACTACTGCAATCGAGCGAGTGTCGATTTAGTGGGTCTGGTGAAGACACGCTAAATCGATGGGAGAGCACTCTGCCATCCATTTATGTACTCTACCTCCCCGAGAAGCATAAGGGAAGTCGACGGGGGACACTCTCCCATCAACACAGCGCAACGTAGCCACCACAGTAAGTGGATCTAACTACTTCGAATTCAGTTACATTATTCACGTAACTGAAGTTGCGTAAGTTAGATCGATTTACCACAGTAGTATAGACCAGCCCTTAGTCATGGATCAGGACCTCCCCCCCCCCCCCACGATGGATGGTGTGCAAACACAGAACAAAAATATGGACCTAGGGGATACATAAGAGGAGAAGACATCTGTCTTGATGCAGAGAGCAATAAACTTGGAAATATCAGTCTTATGAAAACTTCTGTACAGTGATCCCTTTCCCAAAAATAGATATTGTCAGTGACTCACAGTAAATTGTGTAATATAAATTAATTTTTTTGAGTCATGCACAGCATAAGAACAATAGATCCAGAATAAGCAACGGTAACAGGAGAAAAAAGGCAAAGCAGTCACTTCAGAATTATTCAGTAAACTTACATACTGACACAGTAGGCATCCTGTTTATTATTATTTTTCTTAGAGTGGATCGCTTCAGTGCCCCTATCTTATTATTACAGATCTTACATCAACCATCAGAAATAGAGAAGGCCAGATTCTCAGAGAATGCTGAGTGCCAACAGTTTCCATTGACATTACTGTAGCTGTGAATGGCTCTGAAAATCAGGCCTTTTCAGAAATCCTTTACCCAAGATCTACAGAGGGGAAGTAAACTTTCTTTTTGCCTTCTTTCTGCCTCTAACACTGCTAGGCGGTATTGGAAAAGACTTAAGGGGGAGATTTTCAAAACCACAAATGGGAGCGGGACACCCATCTCCTATTGACTTTCAATGAAAGCTGGGCACCTATCTTTCTTAAGCTCCTTTGAAAATCTCAAGCTGAAGCAGAGACTCAATGGAGGCTGGAACTGAAGCACTGTTCATTCTTTACCATATCAGGTCAGACGTTGCAGGAAAGTGCCAAGCCAGAATACACATTTTATTTCATGCAGAAATCCACTTCGGGCTCTTTTTCTCAACTGTTTCAAGTGGATTCCTAGGGCCAGATCATGGCCTCACTGGAGGAAATGGCTCTGCTCAGTGTCCACATCTAATTCCCTCATTTTAAACTTTTGACCCCCCCACTCGCATTCCTATTTATCATTTGTTATCCTATGAAATCAGTTGTTTTCTGGGCTCTGTGGCCCCTGCCTTGATTGAGGGGCAGGCCTTTTATCCTAGGTGGATACCCTCCCCAAATGCAAATAGGCTGGACGAAATGGCAAAACACCAGTGAGATTAGTATTTGACCCATACACTTGAAAAAGTTATATTGCAAAGCAACCCTACTGCAGCATACTTCCTTAGCTGATACATTTTCATCTTTGACAGTCACTGGACTAATCCCAGGTTATAAACTGTATCTGGTTCTACTTGGTGTCTGGGTAAATATTAGAAACAAATGAAGAGAAGAGGAAGAAGAAAGGGGGAAATAAGGTTAAGGAGATAAAATGAAAATCTCCATTCTGGTACACTAAAAACAGAAACCTCAGTACCATTGCAACAAACCACCCTGCAAATGTAGGAGAAATGAAAATAAATACATCTTCAAAGTCCAATGAAGACAATTCCAGAGTGTGTTGAGACCTTACCTGATATAGATGAGGATCATTATCTTCACTATTCAGCTCAGCATAGGACAAGAAGTGTGGAAAGAGGAGGAGATCACTGGGGATGTAACTGTGTGAAGTACAGCCTTGTCACTGGGAAACTGTCCCTTGACAAAGAGACTTATTTGAATGTCCAGTAATACAATCCTGCATGGACCACGAAAGCTGAGAACATCTGCACACTTCCAGCTGACCCAGTATAAGGAGAAGGCTTTCTGGATCTCACAGTAACAGAAGGAGTGGTTCCTCTCTGGAGGAATTAAATTAGAATGGCTTTGTGCTGTTCTCACATACATACTTCCAGATCGCTGGACAGCTGGAGAGCATTAGAGAGCTGCTAAGGACGCTTGTTCAGCCTCAGTAATCTTCCTCTCCTGTTCCTTACCTACTTGTGCCTTTATGGTCTGTCAATGTCTCGGTGGAGTTTTGATTCAGCACTGGTAGCTCAGAAAAAACGAGTAAACAAGGAGCCTCGGGGCTTACAAAACAAAGCACTTATAATTTATTAAAAGTAAGGCTTTATTTATTGCTCAGACTGTGGGGGAATTTGGTGCACATGAAAGTGAAGAATCTATTATACTCCCACGTCCTTATTTGTAAGAATGACACCACACATCCTGAAAAAGTTCCAACCAGTGCAAAATACAACAGTCCATCTTCTTAGCAACACAGGCCTTAACATCATGCCAGCGCTCCACTCTTTGCACAAGCTCCCCACTGAATACAAAAACTAGTTCAAGGTCTCTGTCATTTATGGGATTAATCCCCACCCACCTGAGAGATCACCTCTCCCTCTGTGATTCTCACTTCCCATGACAGTACCATTCCACTGTCAGTCAACGAGGGAGGCCTGTGATTGCAGTAGACAAAACGACGTCAAACCTTACCGCATTCAGAACGAAAAGCAAACTCTTTTTTTTCTTTGCTTTCCTTCAGGAAGTTCTTTTCACACCCACTGCTAAGATGATGGGCACTGTAACAGGGTGGCAGGGTTTCCCCATTGCTCCACTCTGTCAGTAGATGTTAGAACCCTTTGGCATGGTTCTTTGAGGCAGGTGTGGCTCATTAAACTCCATTCTGGCTATAAGAAGTGTGTAGCCCTTGGCTAAAGAGAGCTGGGCACCAAGACAGACAGAAAAAGTATGTCTTCACTTCAGCGTTAACCTCAGCTCTTACTTGGGTGTAGCCTTTAACCCAGCTCCTGTCCACTCAAGACCTGAGTGCAGTGGTTGTGGTACTGTCTCTTTAAAATTAGTCATGTGTAATGTGTACAGTAAAATGGCTACTTTTAAGTGATCTGTTTTTCTCTGCTCCTGAGGCTTTCATGTAGATGTGGAAGCATTGCTCCCATCTCCAGTTCTCAGCAGAATTACGAACTAAAGATAAAGGTGGGGGTGGCTTAGCCATGTTCCCATTTATTTTTCTTTTAATGCTGTATTCTAGTTTAACTGTTTTACTTTGGGTTTCATTTGTGTGTGCTACTTACGGTGTCCTGTGTCTCACTGCTCTGTTCCTTTGGCTGGGTTCCGGCTGGTCTGTTGACTGCAGTTTCTTGTCTGTGTCACGTGTTGCAGTTTGCACCATTCACTGACGCATTGTGCCCCTGGCAAAGCAGCTGCCACTTGCCTCATGCATAATGTGGTCACTTTTGACACCACATCTTGCTGTCTAACACAGCAGCCAAGAGTGTCTTCTCATTAGTATGCTGCAGCCTCTGTGCTTCAGGAACTCAGAAAGAAACCAGGGCCATACATTTCAAACCACGACTCTCTAGATTAGTTCCATGTCAAGATGGCTCCTACAGACTGTGCCGACATACTCAGGGTTTGCATGCTCAGAGTCTGTAGGAGTCATCTTGTTATGTAACTCATAAAGAGAGCTATGGTTCAAATTTTATATCCTTGGTCTCATTCTGAGTTCCTGAAGCACAGAGACTGCAGCATACTCAGGAGAAGCCACTGTTGGCTGCCTGTGTTAGAAAGCACAACAGTGGAGCATTACCTGATTTAGCTGGCCCGGCCTGAAGAATAGGCCGAAAGCCCAAGTGATGCTTACCCTTAGGCTGGTGACCCATCCACTTTGCAGTGCAGCTAAACCACTTGTATACTGATTGTCCTCCATTGCCTTCCTACAATTCCCCTCCCGTGCCCAACAGGACAGATAAATTTCCCCATAATTCACTGGGAAAGGATCGTAGAGCGGTTCGGTGTTCTGCAGTGCTAAGGACCATACCGCAGTGCTATACCCCCAGATGTCCCAGAGACACACACATGTAAGTGCAGCACCAGCATAGATGTAGTTGAGTGGACACCCTTAGCTATGGCCTTGCAGTACTGCTGTTCACACCCAAGGTAGGACAACCCATGTGCTCACATGGTGCTGATCACCCACATTTAACTGCAGTGAAGAGTACCCTTAATCACAAGGAACAGGGTTAGGCTGGTGTTCATGTTGGATTTTGTTTTACATACAGTTTTATCAGTAAAGTCAGAACAAAAGAGGAGTGGCTTTTTGTCTTTACAACACACATAGAGGTTTAATTTGGAGTCTGATGGGGGCTCCTACATTTTACAGGGGTTATACAATTACCTAGACAGTCAGATAACTTGGCTAGAGCCAGGTACGGATCAGGCAAGGCCTATGCAATTTGACTTTCAATGCTACACACAATGCTACTGACTCTCCTGAGCAGTAATTGTTCACTATGCCAGGGGGGTTTAGGGAAGTGTGAACAAGCCACCTGGAGGTACTAGGATGAAACCACAAAAGCCATTTGCACTTATGATGCAATCAAGATTATGAACCCAAGTCCCGGGTAACTTGATGTGACCCAGCTTTTGAAGCAATTCAAGAAACTGCCTCGCTCGCAGGCTCACACATCTTTACTACTTGCAATAACCTTTCTGGAGCATATTTCTGAAGAGATTTTCTGTAGGTGCTTGTAAAAATCCTATTTACCAGCACTCTGTGGAGCTGTTAGCAGACCTTGAAGATCAAGGCTCTAAAGATCCATGATAATCAGTGCTAAAAGATCACAATGATCCAGAAATACAAGCTTGGAAAAGGAGATCCATGTGGACAAATCCTTAGCTGGCATAAATCAGCATAGCTCCATTGAAGTCAGTGGAACTATGCTGACTCATAACAATTTACAGTCTGACCCTCACAGCCAGCATGTGATGTGAGGCCCTGCAGTGGCAGGAACCAACAGGGCTGCTGAAAGCAGAAGTTCACATTCAGAACAAGGTCTCTACATTCTGACCTCTGTTTGAACGTGACTTTGGTTTAGTTTTAAATATGTGAAAGGCAAATTTGCGGCCTACTTAATGAGAGCGAACCACACTGAGAAGAAAGGAAGAAGGGAGATGTCCAGTAAAGACCAGAACACGTTATTTTATTAATTATTGATATAGTTCCATACAGGTACATGGTAATTTACAAATATAGGAAGACAAGGTTCCTGCCCTGAGGAGCTTTATGATTTAAATTGGACAGAGACAGCACAAACAGGTCTGGAGAACAAGAACATCAAGAGTTAAAATAGTAAAAATTGGAGTGTGGGAATGAAAGGGATACGAACACTCATGCTTCAGGGCACAAGCCAACCTTTAACTAATGGGTTAGGAAGAAATTTTCCCTGGGGTAGGCTATTTCAGAATTGCCTATTGCAGAAGGTTTTGCATCTGGGACTGCCTAGTGTTGGAGGCAGGACCAGCTGTTCTGATCCGTGATGGCAATTCCTCAATAAGATTCAGGTGTGACTAGACTAGAACAGGGCACTGGACTGGGCTCAGGAGACCTGGATTCTGTTCCCAGCTCTGCCACTGACTTGATGTCTGACCTTGGACAAATCTCTTCACCTTTCTGGGCCTCTGTTTTCCTTCCCATCTTTTGATGGTCTTGTCTGCATAGCTTATGAACTCTTCAGGCCAGGGACTGTCTCTTGCTATGTGTCTGTATAACATCAATCACAACAGGGAGCTGATCTTGGCTGGATCTCTGGGGCTACTGTAATACAAAATTATAAATACTACCCAGTAAGGATTCATATATATATATAGAGAGAGAGAGAGAGGCCACTGGACTTCAGCAAAAGATTTCATCCTCAATGTTGCAATCAACCAGTATCTACAACATGTACAAAACACTCTGGGTGGGTGTTGTGTATAGACAAAAACATTGTACAGACCTTTCAAGCTACCTGTAATACTTGAAGGTTTTTTAAGTTGAAAAATTGCCTTTTTCTAAAAAATTCAAAGTTTTTCATTAAAAATTTTAGATTTTTATCAAAATTTTCCAATTTTTGCAAACTTTCCCACTATATTTTTACTATAATTGTTACTGTAAATTTTTGCTTACTGAACTCTGGGTTTTCAGTAAATGGAAAATTTAAAAAATGATTTTGATACAAATTTCAGAAAAAAATATTGTGGCAAATTCAAAAGAAAATGGAAAAATAGACCATTTTGAACCTTGTAAAATTGGAAATAATATCAAAATTTCAAAGTTTTTCACAAAATCATTTTCCCATTTTTGGTCCAGCTCTGTTTTTCTTGTTGTGCAGATCAGGGTTAGATGAGAAGAAAATTCAGTTTCCATGATCCATCCAATGTCTTGTCTCTCTAAAGATTAACGAGCATGTCACTTATAGTGGCAGGTGGTATGGACACCTGTCCAATAGAAACCGGACTGGAGACTATCAACTCATTTCACATCCAGCCAACAGGTGGTAATAACTATATAAGCATCCTGAGCTATTTTTGGACCAGTGACTTGATTGTAGAGTCTTGCAACCTGACAGGCCCTGACTACAGGTGTTGGCTTTGGGTCGGAAAACAACCTGATGCTCTCAAGCTGGGCTCGCTTTGACTCTTCTTACCTTCTCCAGCCCGTGTGGTCGACATGGCAGTGGCCGCTTGCCCCACTCCTGCCAGCCCCTGCCACCTTGCTGTGCTGCAGGGTGCACGTGTCAGTGAGTCACAGTGCCTTTCGCTCTGCACACCACACACACAGAGCAGCAGGGGGTGATGGACCATGGACGTGAGGCACACAGCCACCACTACGCCAACCCCAGGGGGAGGAGGCGGCAGCACTGACAGGGTTGGCGGGGAAGGATCGGGGTCGGGTCAGAAAATGGCTCACCCTCTTTGGCTTGGGTCGGTTGGGCTGGGATCCAGATAGGCCTCTGTAGACCTCTGCTTGGAGATGAAAACTTCCATACCATTATTAAATTCTGAACCCAGTGTAGTCCCTCTGCCTTTTAAAATTGTTCTGTGTAATTTCCAGGGGATTAAGTAGGCTTCCAGGCAATGTAATACAAAGTCATTTCAGAGTGAATCCATCGCTAAGGACAATGGAATTAACCCAGGACTGAATCTGGCCCTCTCTTTCTGCAATATACTTTTCCCAGTGTAGAAAAAAGTTATGGGAGTGAAGTATAATATGTGCTCCTTCATTCGTCTATCATATTTCATACAATAACATCAATACAAAAACCTTCGCACCCCATCTGAAACTACAGATGAATTTCATGTGTGTACAAATCCCACCCACATTTCCTGGCTACTATCCAGAATACAAACCTGTCTCACTGTGTAGCAGAAACACAGGATAAACAAGAGTAAATAAGTATTGTGTGACAAATAAGACTAAGATACAGCCACCAATTTTAATGTATCTATGGGACTAATCCCCTCAGACAGTTTCCTCCAGTTTAGGGCTACACCAGCAGTTGACATTGTTGACTTTGGCAGCCATTAGACACAGCATAACAATCAGGAGATTCTAATGAGAAATAAGAGCCACGTTCTTCTTCTGTTATCAACTAGAAACAATCTGCTTGATTTAACAATCATTGCTGTTGTTCAACCAACTGCTCACCCGTCTCTGCTTCCTATCAGCAATCCCCACTTCGCTGTTCATAGGACACACAAACTGCTGAGCAAAATATAACATGGAGAGACAGAGCCAGCTCACACCTGCTGCTTTTGCCATAGCTCAGTATGACTACCCCCAATCAAGAAATACTTTAAATCCCAAACTTCTGCATGGTAAACAAAATATTTTCTTAATTTAAATATTATATATCCCTGAGAAACATGAGCAATCATGGTAAAAGTTGAGGGGCTAAATTCAGCTTCTGAAATTCAGATGAGTAAGTTTCTCAACCCAAATCAGAATTTCTTAGCATTGTTCTGATTATTTAAATTTAGATTATTTTACAAAATGTTCTAAGAGAAGACTGGAGAGTCAGGGGATTGGTAATGACTGATATGGGGATGGAACCTTTCATCTCTGAACCTCTGATATGAGTTCAACCTACAATGCTAGTGACAAAAAGCCATTGCCTTCTGATGGCTGGTCAGTGACCTGTATGGAAACAATGGGTGGCCTCAGTCCAGTTCATGACTCTTGTCAGGTAACCATATCGTTAGGCCACCATTACAATGACACGAACTGGAATCCTTGTTTGTGGTCTCAGCAAAGCGGTCCAGGAATCAATGATCAGGAAGACTAAACTACTCTCTTGTCACCAGCTGTGTGCCCTCCAGGACACATATTTGCCATGCAGTGTGAGGGAGCTTCTATTGCTACTATGCTGGCTTTGAGAATAAATAGAGGGCTTTAGTCTTCAGGGCTACATTCAGCAGGGAGAAAAAAGAGACTATATTAAATGTAGGTTAGGTGGCAAGGCGGCCTTTCAATCTTGTCTCTCACAGATGTTTGTCATCCTCAAGAAACCTTCTGGAGCAGAATTTACCATGTTTGCGTTACCAACAGACCTGACACTAAGGTAAGAATCACATAAGCTTATGCTCAAATAAATTTGTTAGTCTCTAAGGTGCCACAAGTACTCCTTTTCTTTTAATCAGAAATTAGGGCATCATCATAGGTGTGCAGAGGAGATTTCACAGCCCCCACTCACATTATGCCAGATACCATTATCTGATGCCATCAGCATTTCACTTTCACACGTACAAGTTTCACACACACACACAGAAACACTGAAATGCAGGAAACTTCCAGGTAAACAATCTTAGAAAAAAATTCCGATACACTAACGTTTTCCAGTGCTGTTGAATAGGAACTCAAATATAGCCTTGGCATTCGAGTATTGCTTGAATGAAGCATTCAGATGTGTCTTGTAATCTAGACAATCTTCACTGTTCTCTTTTTTTCTGCTTCATCTTATTAAAATGCCTCTACCCCCTTTAAGCTTTCTTTTTAACCTTGACTGCACAAACAAAACAGTAAGGGACAAAAAAAGCACCCAAAATTCACCAAAAAACAAACAAACAAAAAACCAACCCTTTCCACAAAAAATACCATGAGGTTTACATGAAGCTAAACAATCTCTGTGACTGGAGGAGTTTACAGAAACACACACAGTAGCCCCAGTAAACAAGCCTAGACTTAAAGTGAAGTATTATAAATACCATTTCACAACACCCTCCAAGAAATAGATTGATTGTATTTTATCTCCCTGCCCGTTTGCAACTCTAAGACATTTAAATACATGTTATATCTAATATGTTACTGGGCTGACGTTCTGCTAAATAGAAAGATGAAAACTCTTTATTTTATCTGTCAGAACAGGAATAAGAAACAAAAAATGGGGTCCCATGCTCTGCCTTTATTATTTTTTAACTGTATCTTGTCATTTTGTTTCTGAATTTTAGTACTCTTCAAAATTCTTTAGGAAGTACTGCCACCTCCTGGACTACCCGCATAGCAGCAGCATCTAGAATTGTATCAGGGAACACGTAGTCCAATTTACATTGATTAGTACAGATGCAGGTTTGCTGTGGCCTGTTTTTTAATTATGCCTGCACAACATCAATATTTTACAGATATCTTTTACCCAGACAGCATCAAAGTATTAATTAGAAAAATAATGATACTACTAATAAATAATAATAGTAATAGTATAATACGGAGTACTTTGACCCAATTACGTGAGCCCTTCATTAGGAAAATATTTAATCCCCTCTGACAAGGATGGCCAGATGTCTGGTTTTGATTTTTTTTTCCAATCTCAGACTTCCTACAGCCCAGAGTAACTGTTCCAGATTTCACAGTAATATAAGTACGTCTTCCCCTTCCTTCAAGGAGAGACATGTTTCTTCTATCTTTTGTTTCCTTCCTACATGCAATTCTGATTTTGTTAGGCTACATTTCCCCATACTTTCCTTGTTTTCTATGAAGCCTTGAATATCTTTGTAGTGCTTTCTACTGGTGAGAGTAGAACTGATCAGATACTTCTGGGATGGGTCCTGTAAGCACCTAAATAAATATATGAGCTTGAGCATCTGCTGCTGCCGCTGAACCACAGCACCTATAAAATAATATTGTATTACGCCTCCCTTCCAGTCTGTAGCTGACAGAATGGCCCTCATCCAGATTAGGCTTCAGGTTGGGGAACAAAATGTAGGATTGGAAGATTAAGGTTATGTTGGGCCCTGTGAAATATAGATCAAAGCGTGTATGGCAGAGAAATGAGTATAGCTAGGACCCTCTCTTTTACTTTTATCATCCACCTATTCAGCAACGCTCTCTGTTAGTCACACCCCAAAAAGGTACAACACACACACTTTGAGCCTTGACTCTGTTTCCTTTCTGTTGAAACCCTGAGTGTAGGCTGGCATGCTACTGCATATGCAACTGAATACAATTTTTTTGTTGCCTTGGGGAACATTTCTTAGAGTAGCTAGCAGGTTCTCAATTCCCACCCCCGCAAATCAGCTACTCTGCTAGCTCTCCACATCACACTGCACCCACTGAAGTAGATGATGTAACGTCCTGGATGTATGCAGTGTAAATGGATGAGAGAATGATGTTGCCCTGTGGTGGCTGGCCCACAAAGAGGATGCTATACCTCCTACAACTTTTAGTTCCCTTTCAGTTCAAGTGGCAGAGGCTTGCATTGGAAGAAGTAGGACAAGAGTTCTAAATCCAGCTTCACGCGTGTGTGTGTTTCGGGGTAGGTAACAGAACAGTCAGTGGCAATATACATTTTGAATTCCTAGCTTCACCGTTGATTTATAAAGCACAATGTGAAACATCAACCAGCTAGCACCAACTCAGTGGATTAAATATAAAATGATAGCTGAGATGACTGAAAATAAAATGTACACTTTTTAAAAGCTCTCTTTTTCGGAGTTGTTTAGCCCCTGGTATGGACACACACACACACACACACACACATTCGTGCCCCATCGGCACTGCGCTAATCCGGGCCTGGAGGTGCTAAATTGATGCATAGTACTGCAGACGCCCAGGGGCAGATTATCTAAGGAAGGAATGAATTAATCATTGCTGCACCGCCATGCCAACCTGCATAAAGACTATTGCTCAGAGCAGCGATGATAACATGAACAATTCTAACCTTCCCACTGACCACACACAAAGAATCCCCCAGACACTTCGTGTCATTGTGCACTCTCTGTCTGTGTATGCACCCACACACATGTGGGTCTTTGAAGCAATCCTGTGTTTCAAAATGGGTGTCAGCTAGTTATAGGGTACGCTGAGGAAAGAAAGAGGTCTGCAATCATTATAAACGGACGTTCTCAGCAACAACAACAAAAAAAGCTTTCAGGGAGAAACAGAAAATAATGTTTTGCAATTACAGTCCACAGCTGCTGCAGTTCCAGTTTTCTTGCTATACACAGGTGCAGCCATTATAACAATGAATAGCACACATTAAAGGTGCCATCCATAAGGGAAATAATACGAGGGTTGAAAAGGTGTTTTCATTTGCAGCCTGATATTAGGAGAGGAAAAAAATATCCAATAAAATAAAGCATTTCACAGCCAGCCCTACTGGCTCAGATGCCACACACCAGACCCATGTCTCAGCCTAATCTCAGGCTCTGGTATATTAGGTGAGCAGGTAAGTGCTGGGAATGGGTCAGAGGTGATTCCTTCAGCAGCTGCGGGAGAGTGAAACCTAATGACTCACTCCCAGCCCAAGGGATGCTTGAGAGGCAATAGCCAGGCTAGACCTAGTGGAAATATTTGATGTGAAAACTTGTCCCATTTTTCATCATCAAAAATGTTGAAATTCGGAAGTTTTTCCAATCACTTCTGTGTCAGGCTCTGAGACTCCTGTACCTTGCACCGGTGTTACTTCATTTACAGCTATGGAGTTGCTCCTGGCTAACACAGGGACTAAGGAGAGAATCAGGCCCAAGCCCACCTTCCTGCCTATGGAATGTGCATAGGAAAGAGGGAGGAAACTATGGAGTGAAAGAAAGGAAAGCCAGTGTATGAAGGGTGCCTGAGAACTCTATAGATCTGGCTCACCATTGTGTAATCACTGACACTGGGCAAAGTGGCTGTGAAACATTGTCATTCTGGTTTTATATCCATTTGGCTCTGGTGTAAATGGTGACACCAGGGACAAAGCAATGGTGAATTGAGCCTCCTACCTGCAGCTTGTTCTGATTCCTTGAATCCCTGCCTCCCAGGCAGTGGGAGAGTCCTTGATACACATACTAAGGAGGAGGAAAGCCCATGGGCTGCAGCACCACTCTGTCACCAAAAAAATGATTTCCAGACCAGTTTACCTTATATATGGTGGCCTCCATTAGATGCTGGAGACATTAGTAAAGGGCTTACAAGTGTAAACACTAGAAAATGGGGAGGAAGGGGTTAATCAGCACATTCCTGAAATCTGCCCCCTGGTGCCTTGGTCAGCAGCAATGCAGCCTAAGCTAGATTTCACTGATTTTTTTTTTTTTTTTTTTATCACTTAGCATACAACAGAAGCAGTTTTCACACTTCAGGATATATCCACATGTGCAGCTCCTAATAAGACATACTAGTCATGCTTGTGGAAGGGAGAAATAATCAAAGACTTTATTTAACTCCTTACAGCCTGTTTAATAAATCAATCAAGTTTTTTATTCCCCCGTGTTAATTATATCTTTAATTCATGAGTACCTCACAAACATTGACAGGTTTCTCTGAATAACAGCCCTGTGAGGTAGGGAACTATTATTGTCCCCATTTTAGACATGCTAGCTGTCCAAAGGCACAGAAAGACTTGCTCAAGGTCATGTAGGAAGTCTGTGGCAGAGCTGAGAACAAATGCCAATCTCCTGAGTTTCAGAGTAGCAGCCGTGTTAGTCTGTATCCGCAAAAAGAAATGGAGTACTTGTGGCACCTTAGAGACTAACAAATTTATTTGAGCATAAGCTTTCATGAGCCACAGCTCACTTCATCGGATGCATGCAGTGGAAAATACAGTGGGGAGATTTTATATACACAGAGAACATGAAACAATGGGTGTTACCATACACACTGTAACGAGAGTGATCAGGTAAGGTGAGCTATTACCAGCAGGAGAGAGGGGAAAAAACAAAAACCTTTTGTAGTGATAATCAAGGTGGGCCATTTCCAGTCATTGACAAGAACGTGTGAGGAACAGTAAGGGGGGAAAATAAACATGGGGAAATAGTTTAACTTTATGTAATGACACATCCACTCCCAGTCTTTATTCAAGCCTAATGTAATGGTGTCCAGTTTGCAAATTAATTCCAATTCAGCAGTCTGTTGTTGGAGTCTGTTTGTTAGTCCAGTATCTGAACTGCAAGACCAACCTATTCAAGACACTGCATAAACATAATTAGGGATAGTGACTTTTGTGAAAGAGACACTTTAAAGCTAAATCTAAAAGCCTGTGGTGCATTTGATTCCCCTTGGGGTTTTGGAGGGGAAGATGGGTTTGAATTTTATTGCAGATAGTTTCAGAAACTATATAAGTAACAACTGAAAGCCCTGGCTCTGGGCTTGAGGAAACAGTTAACCACACAGCATCAGCCAATCTGCAAAGCTGTATTCTGGACTCATGAACAGGCCCCAGTTCACCAAGGTAGGCAGAATCAATGCCTTTTTACAGGCCTTAAAAGTGAGGGAGGCATTAAAATTAATTTGAAATTTCGCAGGAAGCCAGCATAATGAAAACAAAAGCGGACTGATGTGCTGGCTGGCATACCCAAGCCCTGGGAAAGATCTTAGGCAGCTGAGTTCCAGATAGGCCAGTGCCTGCCGGAAAAAATACTGCTCAAGGAAACCTCACAGACAAAGCAGCAACATAGAAGAAATTATAATCATTAATATAGAGCCTGACGTGCTAGGAACTTCACAAAAGATAGAAAAGACTCAGGGCCCAATCTTCCATTGCCCTGCATCGCGTGTAGTTATTTATACCAAGGTGAGCATAAAATGCTACTAAAGCAGAATTGTAGTTTTGTACACCCCCTTTCACTCACTTTGTCCTGGTGCAGATGACAACATACTGCCCAGGGCAATGGCGAATCAAGCCCACAGTCCCTGACCTCAGGAGTTCGCCATCTGTGTTTGGACGTAGACAAATGATAACAGACAAAGGTAGAGTAGGGAGAAGCATGGGACCCTCTTAGAGAAGCAACCACATTTACCTGGATGAACCAAGGTTTGGGAATAAGAGTAAATCAGGGGCACAGACCAGCTACCAAAGAAGAGATAGATAAAAGAGTTACGGAGGCTACATTCTAAAACACACGAGTCAGCCACCCAAAAATTATGACTTAAAACTAAAAAGATTATATTGTGGGTTCTTAGGTGTGTCTTTTGATTTTTGTGCCTCCCCTTCCCTCCGCCCATGCTCAGTGTGTGTGAGAAAGAAAGAGACAAATCCAGTTCACCTCATTTTATTGGGTTAGGTGATTCTGGACCCTGCTGCAGGTGTTTTCTCTGGCTGCCTGTCGGTGCCAAGCTTCCAGTCTCCCCAAATCTCAATATTCAAACTAATTATTTCAGTGTCCCCCAAACCCAGATCCGTCCATCCCCCTGACCAGCAATTAATTCTGCTCCGCCAATTCCCAAATCAGTCCTGCCCTCCGTCCCTCTCAGCACTCATGTCAATTCTGCCCCCCACCCCAGCTCTCACTGCAGCTCCTTCAGCTCTTCACCCCCATCTCCCAAGCCAGGGACAGGTCCCTGCTGCTCCTTCCCAGATGGGGTGTTGATGGGGGATGGAAGGGGAGGAGCTGTCCTATTGTTCTTAGGAGGGGAGGGAGCAGAGCTGCTGGGGTCTTCCTGATCCCCGCTCCCGTCCTGTGAGAATGGTGCCTGCTCCTAAGGGACCTCTGCTAGCCTCCTGAAGCAGCTCTGACAGGCTGCTCTACCTCAGGTGGTGGACAGATGGGCAAAGCACCCAAGCAGAGCGGGGGTTGCCCCCAGGCAGGCTTGAAACTTCCCAGAAGACTGGAGATTTGTGTCAGCCCAAGACTGGCTCCAGCCCTGGTCAAACTCAGTCACTTGTGAGAGTTGGCAACACTATCCAGTGGCTCTAGTCCTGCTTTACACTGGTGTATGTTAGAATTGGGCTCAGTGCCTGTTACTTGTTGTCTTGCTTTTATTAACTTGTTTACATGTAATGAAATGATTTGCTGGAGCTAAGTGGGATACATTTTAGGAAGCTGCTCTAGCTTGTACAAGGTGGCTTCCCAGAGCTACCTGTGTGCTGCTCTGCAGCCTACAATACTCAGAATGCAGAGTTCGTGGGCCACAGCCCCAGCGTTCGCCCGACACCTCCCCTCTGACTGGCCTGACATTGGTGGAAGAATCTTTGGGGAATGCCCTGCTGGGGAGCTCCAATTACTCCAGCAGCATAAAGGGCCTGAAATGCAGCCGAGAACTGGGGCCACTGTCTCCACTACTGAGCAAAGAGAAGCGTGTGTCTTCTGCTATAGGCTGGAACTCCGAGAACAAAATAGGTACTGTCTCTACACAGGCAGATTGCTTAGCAATGTAAAGGTGCCGTGTGCAGAAAGCTATGGCATCCATTTCATGGTTCCATACAGCGCAACAACAAGAGTGGCATTGGCACCAAATTTGGTAAGTTGACAAAATTTCCAATATATCAGTCAATGAAGTTACCATGGTGTAAGAGAGAGCAGACTCAAACTGAGTAGCCAATAAAGCAGCATTTGATTAGCTAGGAGCTCCTGCCCCAGCAGCACAATTGATCCTGTATATGGAAAAAATGAGCTAATGTTGCAAAACACTGGGATTCTTCATGCTGCTTTTCTAACTGACCAGACTTTGGTGCCTTCTAAGATTTTTGTAACATAACATATACATAAATACATTAAATACTTACAAGTTGGATGTTTACCAAAAAGCAATCATAATTACTTTAAAACATCTACATAATCTTATAACCCTTGTCCTTCCATTCATCTACCCTCCTATTGTGTGTTGTCACATGCTAAATCTTCCCTTCTCTTAGACACCAGAACGGCAAATGCTTTCACATCTGGTTAACTTTAACCATCTGACTGATTGGCCATTGATTTTGAATTCCTCATACGCTTAAAGTTAAGTATTGACACTGTCAAAATTTAGGTTGCAATATCTTAAGGATGTGGGCCACATTCACCATTGTCCTGTCCCTTTATGCCAGCGTACAGTGGGCCAAAAATGAGGTCCTCCCAAATGAGAATGTAAGCATTCTGTACTGGTAAATGCTTGCACAGTGCTCAGAGCAACAGTAAATTGGGATCAGTCTCTTCTATGTGTTCTGTAAGGCACCTCCTATATTTCAAGTGCTGTCATTTCTCCAGAATTTAGGTTGTAACCAGCTTCCATTTTAAAGATTTATTTTACACTCCCTATGTATTTTTGCTTTGGAAAACTTGTTTGGCCTGGAAGTTGCCAGATTTGCATTGAATGAAGGGAGACTTTTTCTGCAAGGTCTGATTATTGGATCTTCTTCTCACGGTAGCGCCACTGAAGTCATAGTGTCCATTATTATATTATATACACCAGGTTAGGAAGGTCAAGCTGATTTGCTGACTTAAAACTAAGGTGGGCAAATTTCCCTTAGTAAGTGTAAAATCTACTTACATTCTGATTTGTACATGATCTTCGTTTTTATGTGAAGTCCAGAGCAGTTAAGTTTTGCATGTTGAGGTTTATTACCACAACAGATAGGGTTAATCAGAAACAGATCTGGTCAATCTATGGATGGCAAAACCTCCAAGGAAAACACAAGTGCTAGAAGACAGTGGCAAGAGGACCTGACCTCTTCCCTCGGGGTCAGGACTCAGCCAGTGCCCAAACATCATGCTGCTGGATGCACTATTCTTTGGCTGAAATAAAAACATAAGATCGGATACTGTGCGATCATTAATAATCCCATGGCACTTTTCTCAAGAGGAGGGGAGCTCTGGGGTCCTAGTCAAAGTGTAGTTCTGGTAGCTACATTCTACCTATTCAACTCTTCTGCCTATAGTTTCAGCTAGACATAAGTATTCCTCACTTCTTGTTTTTCAATTGTACTGTAACTTTGTTATGCATTGTTAAACAGATGCCATAGTTCCCTCCAGAGGTGGCTGCCTTCTAATGATGGCAAAGGAATTTCTATATATTTGAAGTCTGGGATTAAAGGTCCGCTATAAATATACAGTAAAATGTGTTATCACTCTATAGTAAAGCTATGTCTACACTTAAAATGCTACAGCTGTACTTCTGTAGTGTTTCAGTGTAGCCACTCATGACAACAACGGGAGGGGGTTGTCCCATTGCCATAGTTTAATCCACTTCCTTGAGAGGCAGAAGCTAGGTCGATGGACGAATTCTTCAGTCGACCTAGCGCGGTCTACACCAGAAGTTAGGTCAGCTTAACGACGTCACTCAGAGGTGTGGATTTTTCACACCCTTGAACAATGTAGCTGGGTCAATTTAACTTTGGAGTTTAGACCTGGCCTAAGATACTATATTATTGCTATGCCCCCTTTGGCCAAAGGTTTATAACAAAATTTAAATGACCAGTGCCTGAGGGAACAAGGTAACCCTCATTCCACTAAAAATACCAAACCAAAAAACCTACATATTGGGACAAAATATTAGACGTGGAATTTTTGAAGTAGAAGTGGGAGGCTTGACATGCACATACCAGCATGCTTTTCCGGCTCAGAAGTGTCTATAGAATCACAGTAATGTAGGGCTGGAAGGGACTTTGAGAGGCCATTTAATTCAGCCCCCCCACACTGAGGCAGGACCAAGTAAACCTTGATAATCCCTGAAGAGGTGTTTGTCTAAATTTTTCTGAAATCGTCCAATGACAGGGATTCCACAACCTCCCTTGTTAACCTATTCCAGTACTATCCTCATAGTTAGAAAGCTTTTCCCAAGAACTAACTAAATCTCATTTGCTACAGATGAAGCCAATCGTTTCTTGTCCTACCTTCAGTGGACTTGGAGAACAACTGATCACCACCATCTGCTATGTAACAGCCCTAAACATATTTGAAGACAGTTATTGGGTCCCCGCTGAGTCTTCTTTTCTCAAGACTAAACATGCCCAGTTTTTTCAACCTTTTCTCATAGGTTAGGTTTTCCAACCTTTTTAGCATTTTTGTTACTCTCTAGATACTTACATGGCTATTCAGCAAGTGTTACTAGCTAGATACGTAAATGGCTCTTGTCACCATAGCATCTGAATGCTTCACAATCATGAGTGAATTTTACCCTCCCTACATCCTTGGGAGGTAGAGAAATATTATCCCCATTTTACAGATGGTAAATTGAGGTATATAATAGACTAAGTAATTTGCCCAAAGTCACACAGCGACTCTTTGGCTATGCTAGGAATTGAACCGTCTCTTGTGTAAAGGCCACTTCCCCATCCATTCATGGCAGATAGACACCAAGTGGGATTTTCAAAAGCACCTAAGTGAGCTAGGTGCCTAACTCTCATTGAAGTCCCAATAGGAGTTAGGCACCAAACTTGTTTATGCACTTTCGTAATCCAACTGGGTGCCGATCTGCATCTTTAAGTGCCTAAATACCATTATACATCTGGCCCTATCCCACCCTTTTGTGCGCTAATTCAGCCTAAAGTTAGTTTCTAAAACCAAGGAGCAACCTGAAAAGCGCACGTGTGCAAGGCTGTTCCTTTGCCCTCACAAAGATGACAAAATTCTATACTATGGCCATGGGAAGCAAATTATTTTTCCATTCTGAGACTATTTTAACATCAAGCATTGGCAACCGGAGTTCTGGGACTGAGGGAATTAGTCTTCCTGGACCACGTGTTTACCAGAGAAGAAATTAAGCTCAAGATATGTTCCCTCTCCTTCTCCTAGCTGCCTTGCCCCCCTACCTCATATCTCTTGAATGCAGTTTTTCAAATAATTTAATAATATTCAATGGGACATTAGATTAATTGGATTTTAATTCCAAATGACCGTGAAAGCAGAGAAACGAGTCACCAGTCCATGCTAATGAGAAGATCTATTAAGGACCCTTCTCTGATAGCCACACAGAGCAGGGTTATAAATATTTCATATTCAATTAATTGAATTTGCCCCCGTATATGATGCTGCCTTGGAACATTAATCAACTGGGACCAAAGCGAGAAAGGAAGGAAAAAAATCTAAGAGAAGCTGGAAGACTCTTTAAACCATATCACACACACCCCAAAAAAGTCTCCCAATTTCCACACTGCTTGTAGATTACAATGGAGGCTTTAATACTGGGTGCATCCAGTTCCACACAGTGGGTAAATTAATGTTAATTAATCAGACGGTCATTTTATGAAGGGCTGTGTGCAGGTTATTTGAATCCTGCTGCAAATAGATTTATAGGAATAATTGCCATGTTGAATGACCCTTGTATACATAGGCTCATTAAACTGGCCATCAGTCAAAAAGTCTAATTGAAGCAGGCCAGTAGCATGCCATTGGGACTGCGTGGCTTTCTGCAAACCAACCTACACTGCAGAAGCTCACTTCCTGCAAGGTTTAGACAGTGCTACTTTCTATCCATTAGGCAATTTGGACCACGCTTTGCTATGCCAATGTAATATCTTTTCATGAAGGAGAAAGGAAAGAAGAGCCCCCCCACCCCCCGCAGCCCATCATTTCTTTCCATCATTTACGAAAGAGAACAGGGGACTGACAGGTTACCAATTCTCATGATTTTTTTAAAGGCTTCTAGCTCTTATGATTGAAAAGAAAAGTTTGAAAACATGTACCCTAAACGCAAATAAAAAGAACCCAAAGTTTACTGTGTTTTACATTTCAGGATTTCTAAGACAATCTCATAATTTTGGGGGGAGGTGACTCATGTCTTTAAAAACTCTGGGTTGGAAATATTGGAACTGCACATGAGTCACTTTTATAGTGGCAGATGGATCTTTCTGTGGTCAAACAAGAGATGATCTGGTAGTTAGGGTACTGGCCTGGGCCTGCATTCCATTCCTGTCTCTGCTGCAGATTTTGTGCATGACGTTGGGCAAGTCTGTCTTAAGCCTTAAACTTCTGGGTGATAGGAATTGTCTCTTACTCTGAGCATGTACAGTGCCTAGAACAATGGGTGCCTCATCTCAGTAAGGCCTCTACGAGTCAACTAACACAAATAATGGCCAGTTTTCAAAAACACTTGGGACCAAATCCTCAGATAATGTAAATCAGCACCATGAAGTCAGTGGAGACCCTGATTTACACAAGCTGAGACTCTGGCCCACAATTTTCTGAAACCACTGTACACCCAAACATGGAAACTGACATGGAAAACAGAGAGAGAGAGCAGTATTGCCAAGCTGCAGTCACTCAGAATTCATGAGTGAGGCCCCCCACTAAATCATGAGACTGTTTTAAAAATCATGAGATTTTAAAAATAATAGGTAGGAGCTCTGTTTATTTGTTTCTGGCCTTTGAACCTTAACAGGTCACATTTTCAAGCTTTTCTCCACAGCCATGAGGGCTAAAACCTTAGTATTTATTTAAATGAAAGCTGACATTCTATTGGAGTCATATGACTCCGGGATCTAAGGCTTTAAAAAAAAAACAACACAAAATACTGCAAGACTTGTGATAAAAATCACAAGAGTTAGCAACACAGAGAGATTCATTCTCAATAATTATTTTTAAAAGTGTCAAAAGAGCTGGGAATTAGGAGTACACGACAAAATTCCGCATAGAAAGGAGAGAGAGAGCAAGAATGAGCAACGATATGTAGAGTAAGAGATACAGCTTTGCAATGCAAATTAACTGAGTAAGAGACCATGAACAGATGCACGGAGATCTCTCAATGCATTTACACACACACACACATACACTTTGATGCCCACCAACTTCCTACTTCCTACTTCCAGCTATAAAGAACCATTGGAGATGGAAGTACCAGGTATATTTCTCTAGGATGCCAATAAAGAATATTTCCTCATGATTTCCCCAAGGAAGCAGCTGGAGTGACTGAGTGAGAAGGAAAGATTAGAAGGACTAATGCAGAGTGTATAACTTGGTTAATAAGGAGAGGTCCAGCAATGCTGTCAGTTCTCATGAGTGTTATGATTTGGGGGAGGCCTATTGTGCTTCTGAGATAAGACAAAGGCAGCTCAGGAATTTCACTCATGTCACTTTCAGTTTTCCCTTTAGGCTGCTAGAGATCGCTGTGCAGCAGGGGGCACCCGTGTGTGCTCTGAGCAGGGCACAGCCCTGGAGCAGGCATAGCATTTGGGACAGAGGTGGGCAAACTACGGCCTGCAGGCCCCATCCGGCTCACGGGACTCTCCTGCCTGGCCCCTGAGCTCTGGCCGGGGAGGCTAGCCCCCGCTGTCCCCGCTCCCCCACCACCACGCGGGCAGCGCTCTGGGCGGTGGGGCTGCGCGTTCCTGCAGGGCAGCGCGGCGGCTTGTCTAGCTCTGGCTGGGCGGCGCAGCTGCCAGACATGCTGCTCTGAGCGGCGTGGTAAGGGGGCCAGGGCCGGGACCTTGGATAAGGGACGGGGGATCCCAGGGGACAGTCAGGGGACAGGGAGCAGGGGGCGGTTGGATGGGGCAGAGGTTCTGTGGGGGCAAGGCTAGATAGGGGGTGGGGTCCCGGGGGGCAGCGGTCCCAGTAGGGGGCAGTCAGGGGACAAGGAGCGGGGGGGGGGTGTTAGATTCTGAGGGGGGAAATCAGGGGACAGGGACCAGGCTGTTTGGGGAGTCACAGCCTTACCTACCCGGCCCTCCATACAGTTTTGCACCCCGACGTGGCCCTCGGGCCAAAAAGTTTGCCCACCCCTGACTGAGGAGGCACCAAAGCTATTCATGGATTTGCAAAGAGTTTCAGAGAAAAAAAACACTATTCCGACCTTTCTTTTCAAATTAACAGTTCCTGAAGGAAAAGTCCAGTTGATCTGGCCTTTTCAAAATGTTTCATTTTGAACCAAACAAATCTGGGGGGGGGGGGGGGGCGTTTATCCTGGCAAGAAAAAACAAAAAATAAAAATCAGCTTAAGTTCTAAACAAACTGATTTTTTTGGAGGCGCCAAACCACAAAAATCAGCTGTTTGCTCAGCTCTAAATGGGATGATATTAAGGAAAGGGAAATTTCGGCTAAGTATCTAGGATATTTCAAAAGTGTGTGATGTGCGGTAATTATTTTTTACAATTAAAGCATTTATGTGGAGCTCTAAATGTGCACTGCACTTTACAAGCACATATACCCAACCGTGAAGTACTTTTCCAAAGGAAATAGTGGGTCCTCATAACTTAAAACTATACAGGACACAATACAGCAAACCATATGGTAGGAACCAATCCTTCACTGACAGCTGAAATGGCTTCGATGTCAGTCTACCCTTTTCCATCTTGAACTTCTGCGTATTCACCCTAGATGTCGCTGCTCCATACATTTGCAGAGCAAAGACTCAGTAGGACAATAAACCTGATTCACACAACATTAACGCAGTTCAGGTATCAAGAGTTCTAGTGAATCTGCCACATGTTTAGAAGTATAAAAAAGTATCTCCCATGTCAATGACATGTCTACTGCCAGACAATCTAACTCACAATACACACAGAACAGCAGTAAAAAGCCCAGGGTCTGGCCACTGTCAGGGGAGAGTTCACTGCTGGAATGAAAGAAGTGGCGGTTAATGATGGGAGAAGGAGAAGAAAGGCTCTTGACATAGGAAGTGGGATGCTGAATGAAAGTACAAAATTAAGAGAAGACAAAGGAAGCAGATGTGAGAGAAGATAAAGAGGGAACATAAGGAAAAAGGGAATCTTAGGGTGATGTGACAGCCAAGGTGTAAGTGGGGCTGGAATGCATGATTTTATTATAAATTGAGACTGTGACTATTTTTTTTTTAAAAATGGCCTACAATCATTATGAAGTGCAGTGTTAATGCAGCAGGATGCAGACACAGAATAGGAGACTGATGGAGGGCATTTTGGTGGTAGCTAGTGGCCCTCAGAAGGTGGCAGTGGCAGATCTTGGAAAGGAGATTATGCAGGCTAGATGCTGCCACGGCAGAGTGGAGACAGATGATGCTAGTTGTGAAAACTGTGGATTCCCTCGATGGGAACTGTGCTTGTGGTCCTGCACCAGAACCACCAGCATGGTAGGACTGCACTGTCATGCAGAGCTGGGCTGGGCTGGGCCAGAGGATGCACCAGAATTTTTGCATGAGGAAGGCCACCTTCATGGAGCTGTCTGAAGTCCCTTCACCATCTGGACACATAGAGGAGGGAGGCCATGCCAACCCAGAAGCAGGCTGTGATTGCAATCTGGAAGCTGCTGTAGTTCAGAGGCTGACCAATTTGACATTGACACGTCAACTGTCAGTGCTGTGGAGGTTTGTGAGGTGACTATCACTGTGTTTACCCAGCGGTGGTGGACATTGCTAATGTTCCCAAAATAATAGCTGGTTTTGACAGAATAGTGTTTCTGAACTATGCTGGGGCCATTGATTGCATTCACATGCCCATTGCTTGCCCACCATAAGGAGCTCATTACTATGTCAACCATAAAGGATACTGCTTCTTAATTGTTATGCAGGCCTTGGTTGACCAAAAAGTTTGGTTCATGGACCTCAAATGTGGGATGCACTGGTAGCGTGCACGTTGCCGGAATGTTCAGGAGATCGGTGTTCTCCTGTTTCACCAGGAATGGGCTCAAGACACTGTTCGTTTTCAGGCCTTGTTCAGACAATCAGAAAGTGCACCTCTGATAGCTGGGGCTGGGTCCAGGACAGCAAGAGAAGCCTTACGTGCCCACATCCTTGGATTACAGGGGAGACGCATGGGGAAATGTCATGCTGTGATGGGGAAATGTCACGCTGTGTAGTGTTTTAGTACACATCACCATTTGCTATTGCTTTTACGTGGTTGTGGGTGACCTATTAAAAGCTTCGGATAAAATTTCATGCCTCTTCCTTTTTTCCTCAGGCACTCACACATCTGTGCAGTGTACAATCACAACCTTTGTTAAAAATAAATGATCAAAGTAATAAAAAGTACTGTATTAAGAACCAATACAGGCAGCCCAGCTGCCAGGAGGTGAAGTGTGCAAATGGCAACAAAATTGAAAAGTGCTATGTGCAAGAAAAACTAACAGTGGTGCCAATCAGTGCAGTCTCACTGGTAATGGAATTGTACATTGTCAGCATGCCTTGTCTCCTTATCCCACAGTGGCCCAGAAGTTAAGTGAACAGGGTACATCTGCTCAGGCACACTTCCATGCCAGGAGAGCATTGACTGACTCATAGCCCACCCTGCCCCAGAACTGTCCCATGCTTACCATGGCTGCAAGACATGATAGCGTAGAAGAAAATCGACTGATGCTAGATACTTCTATTGCTGTCGGTCATGCTCAAGGTAGTCCACCACCAGTTTTTGTCTCCCTCTCCTGCTCCAGCTGTTGTGTGTGGAACTCAAGGTGCCTGGCTGGCCTACATCCAAAGTCATTATGCATTTCTTGCAGCAGGTTGTCCATGATCTTGTTTCTTTTCCCTGATAGTTCAGGGTTTTCTCCCCAGTAGGCCTTGGAGACTAAGTCACCCTAGCATAGGTGGAAGGTCCTGCCAAGATAATAAAAGAATAATTTGTAGTTTTGACCCTGGAAAGAAATAAAAAATTGCCCCTTTTACATTCTGTATCACAGCAAGGCCACAAGTTAATGTGTTTATGTACTTGGTTGCCCTTATTTTATCTCAACCCATTTGACTAGTTAGAAGCAGCTGCATGCCAGGTTACCAGTCCTCAGAGACTATGGTAGGTATTTCATATTTCATCTATTTAAAACATTTTAAGAAATGTTTTGTGGGCCTGATTGGGGGATTATGATCTTAATACTATTTCAGACAGCAGTAGTATTGGAAGGTTGCAGGAGATTTCCCCAGACTGGAAGAGGGAAGAATTTTTCCAGGCTCTGGTTTAAAAAAATAAAATAAAAAATAAACCCATTTAGGAGATAGTCATCACCTGGTGACTGATCAGCAAATCAATGACTGGAGTGGGCTAGTAAGCTACAGAGGCAGGCATGGGAAGTTTGCCGATCAACCACCTTGAATTTCTCCAGCATGAAAAATTCTCGAGCACCACAGCCAGGAGTGAGAAAAAATTTGGGCAAACATAAACAGAATGCTGAACTAGCATGCAGACGATTGCTAACAACGGATCTGCTTTTGCACACATGAGTCAGACAGCATGCTGCTAACCAAAAGCACCAGGAGGCCAAACATAGCCAACACCAACAGACTTTTTCCACTTAATATGTACTATAGAAAATGAAAAGCAAGAAATCAGAGAGAAAAGGTAAAGAGTGATACCTAGTGCACTGGTAACTAAAACCAGACGAAGAACCACGTCCAAGGTGCAGGCATGAAATGTAATCAGTAAGGCCAATGCCAAATTGCAGGATAGAGTTTAAAAAACTCCCAAGTCATAACCTCTCACTAGGATCTACTCAAGTGTAATCTAGAAAGGTGGTCAGATCTGGCAATGTATACTTGTTTCATTTGTTGGGTATTGCAAATGGAAGACTTTTTAATCTATCTATTTTCAGAATAGAATTAACTCGTTACTCTATCTGGAACATTGATATTGCTTTTCAGGGTGCCGTTTGAGAATTCACTGTTAAGGTAGCTCTGAGGAACCATTTGAACTCCTGATGCTATAGTTGAAAAAGTAGAGATGTACTCCCTCAGTACAGACCTGTGCGATTAGGTGGCATATTTTGGAAGCTGAATCAGAAGAGCTGTCTATGTGACACAGCTTGAAGCATGTTGCACAGTGCTATGGGGACATCTGAGTATTTAGGATAATATAAAAATGCAGTTTTTCATCTGCAAATGTCATCATCACCATTATTGACATTAGTGGTGTGGAAGTATAACACTGTATAAGTATAACATTGTATAAGGGGACATGCTGGATACATTGTATATGAGAGGACATGCCAAAACATGTTACAAAGTATCTGAGGGAACACACGTAGGGACAGTTAGCTTTTGAATGGAGAAGCAATTAAGATAGAGCCAGCACGTCTAAGAAGCAGGCATCAGAATGGAAGGTGTGAAGGGCAATTAGTTAAGTTAACTGGAAGCTGTTAAAGGAGATTGTTAAGGGTGGCAGGTAATTGAAAATACGTGACTGGTCTCAGGGATCTTGAAGAGTGGTGACTAAAATCTTTTTCTTCTTTTGTCTGTAACTTCTCTGTAACTTGTTCTCCAAAAAACTGTATAAATTAAAAGACACAAGCCCCACTCGGGGGGCTCACTTCTAAATGTATTAGCAGAGCAGCTTTGCTAATAAAACAGAGTGGTCTGATAAATTGAGAGTCTGAGTCAAACTTTGACAGTGGTATTAATTAGTTAATATTTGCAACATGCATTGAAGATGTGACGTGCTATATAAGTACATGCTAAATACTGTTAATGTAATTTTCCCCTCTTCATCCAGCACCATTCATCTCACGCATTAAAGCTGATTGGCTGACTGAGATTGAGTGAACTAGGACTCAAAAGGATATGTCTACAAGGCAGAAATTGTCTTGAAACTGATTCAGCAAAAACAAGTCAGACCACTTTAAACTGCCTAATCAATTCACTAACACTTTCATCCATTTTGCATTGCTTCACTCACAGTATTACCACGTACAAGTAACTTAAAAGTTGCTTTAAAAAAAATAGTTGGCTTAAAGCAATTACTTTGCAAGAAAAGGGTAGTTTCAAAACACATTTGGTGAAAATTGGAGTCATGCTGCTGTTTTTTTTCAGTCCACCATGTTTATTGACGTACCTTCTGCTGCTGTTTTACTCAGCATATTCATTAATAGATGAGTTCAGGGAAGATGAGGGATCACAGACGAACAGAATGAAATCACACACCCACATTGAGTGGGGAGTATATTCTCAGCTTTCAGCCAACGGATATGCAATGTCAGTTAAAAGGTCTAAACTAGGAACTATCTGTTAGGTGCTGCTTTCTAAAATGAACCATGCCAGGATGGTACGTGAAGCAATGAAAAATGAATGGGGCTCAAGTATTATAGAATGATGAAAAACATACTGCCCACCATCACATACACTGGAAGTGAACTGCCAAGTGCCTTTTGTCTTTAAGAAGCTAAACTGCACTATCTTAATAAGAAACAAAGCACTTGGTTAGACTCCCCATTAAAGAAAATTGATCAACTGTCACAGCTGTTCACTGTGCTAAGAGCATAACAGGTTCACCCTGTGAATGAAGAAACGCACACAAATATTAATATATTGAAGATAGACCTTTGCAACTTTGTTCCTGCTTTCTTCAGTGCATTAAATGAGAAAGTCATAAACATATATCTACAAGAGAAGGTTGCTTTGCAGTTTTGGGATTTATTTTAGAAATCTTCTTGAATATATATACCATCTCCAGCAATGGAAGATGTCACTTCAAAATTACATGGCAACAAAACACCTGAATCCCCAAGAAAGGTCAGATGGGGGTAGGGTGGGGGGGAGGTTAGTAAGAGGGAAAATCAGTTATTATTGTTATCCCTTTTTGAACCAAGCCGCTAGTCAAAGTTCAGAACCCTGTAGGTTGGTACAGTTGGGAGTAGAAAATGATGAGGGAATCTGGTATTTTCTTTGATGCAGTCTTTTTTATTAAAAAGGAACATGGTTTCTCCTGCTTCTCCAAATGCAGGAGAAACCAAAAACAGGGAAGAACTTCTTTGCTTATAGTCCGAAGGCTCTTTAGCCAGCATCAGATCAGAAGATCTTTCTGTAGCTTCTTCCAGGGTCATACATCATGCTTGGTCAGGCTGTTCCTCTGCCTGTCTCAGTCTTGTCTGCGCTATACACACTGCACTCCTTCTTCTCTCTCTCTCTCACACACACACACACACACAGAGTCAAAAGAATACCCAATGGAACCCTCTGCTCACCTGGTGCTATTTTCTGAGCATTTTGCCTTGTTTTAGTTTACGGCCCTTCGCTGTCTCTTACAGCTGTCTTAAATGAATGTGTTCACGCCCATCAGTTTAACAAGGTTTAACCTAACCTCAAAACAGGCATCTCAGAACATACTGCACAACCGTGAATAGGTTCCTCTGTTGACCTGACACACACACACTATGCCATTTTTTATCTTTAATTAGCATCCACTCACATCGTTTGTTAATCAGATAACAGACAGTTGCACAGATGGTTGTCGTTTTTCTGTAGAACAAAGAAAAAACTGAATAACCAAAGCTAAAATTTTACAATATGGAATCAAGTAAACCTCACTGCTTACAGTACCTTCAGAATACCTTTTGCAGATCAATGGAAGTTTTGCCTGGATAAGGGCTGCGAGATTGGGCTCATCTCTGAGCTACCAGGTGACGAACATTTTTTATTCCGAATTCAGTGATCCTCATGAACCTTGCAAATTCAAGCTGTAGAGGGAAATAGGTTAACTTGATCTCCTAACTTCAGAACTGATTAGTTTATCTGATCAAAACTGAATCCAGTGCAAAATCTGCAAGATGTTCTACATTAGCTCATGGAAGATAGGAACTAAGCTCAAAATAAACTTTTTCTTTTAAATAAAACCCAATAAATGTGTTTCAAAGTAGCAAAGTATTCAACATTCAAAAAAATTTCTGGACAAGCATGCCACTAGACTCTTTCCCTCACAATCTGGGCCATTTTAGATGGCCCAGGCTGAGTCTCTCTCTCTCTCCCTGTCACGTCTCAGTAATGGCTGGTTCAAGCTCAAAACACTCTCAGGTCTGTCCCCGGTGCCTCAAAACACATTGGCTCCATTACCACAATGGTAGTCGAGTGAAGCAGAAAATAACCAACACCACAAGTTTCCTGTACAAACTAGACCAATGGTTTTCAACCTATTTATCATTGTGGGCTGCATATGTGGCCCACAATGTGTTATCTAGGCCGCAGGTTGAGAACCACAGCGTGCCCCCTAGAGCCTTATGCGCAGTGCCTCCCGCCCAGAGACCCCTCCACAAAGTGGGGCCAGGAGTGGAGCCCAGGGCGGGAGGGGTCCTGGACCCCACTGTGCAGGGCCAGGCAGCAGTCCCGACACTGAACTCAGCCACTTGGGTCTGGGTGGCAGGGCAGCCCCAAACCCTGCTGGACCCTGCAGGGCTGGCCAGGCAGCAGCCCTGACCCCGCCGCACACCACCACACGGGGCCAGCTCGTGACCCCTGCCGCACTGCACCCTGCCAAACCAGGCAGCCCAGACCCCGCGGCACAGGGCGGCCAGGCAGCCGTTAACCTGGCCCCATGGCTTTTAGCACACAGCTGGGCTGCACCTGTGTGCTAATTGGGCCGCATGCGGCCTACGGGCCACGGGTTGAGAACCACCGAACTAGACAAACACACACACTTCCCTTTAGATCAATGGATAAGATTGTGAACATATTCCCTTTTGTGATTACTGGAGCAGCTTTCACATCTAACTGTCCCCCATAGCAAAAGATTGCAAAAATCCTTTACATAGAAAACATATGTGAAAACCACTCTGACTGCACTATTTGCTTGGTTGGATAGCTGCAAAATCATTCCTGCTTGATTTGCTGGGGTCACCCACTAACAACTAGCCAGGGTATTTGAGTTTCCACTTGTACACAAAGGCCCCTATTCACAGAGGTCACTTACAGGCATATTTCCACTTTATTTAATTTCAGCACAAGATTAGATGGGTAGGCAGTTTTTTCCAAGAACAAATTCAAATACTCTATATTATCATTGTCCTCTCTGGGAGGGAAGAGAGCAGTTGTCTGATGGATATATCTGAGAATTCATTTGAAACACATACTGGATTTTTATTGGACTATGACTGGGGCCGTTATTTTTAGCAATTTTTGAGTTTTATGTAGAGGTAAAAAAATTGGTGGTTTTCAGGGCTCTCTCTTTTATATACTGTAAAGACAATATACATTACATTTATTATATACATTACTCATTACAGCAGTATATACAGTAATGAGTCATCCCGTTGTAATGTTCCCTAAAGTGCTTTAACTTAATACTGTTTCAAAGAGCACTACATTAAAGTGCACTGGGAAACCTTTTGTGTGCACCAGCAGGATCTACCTGAACCAATTAATGTGAAGACATCAGTCCACTTTAGAAATCACACCCTTGTAGAGCGAATTACTGTTTCAGGTAGACAAGATACACATAACAATTTCTGGTGTTTTTCTGGGGTGTATTAGATAAACTCTGATTTGTTTTTTTTTTTTTCTTGTTGTTTTGTTTTAAAATTGGGGTGCTTTACCAGTGTTTAATGGTTAAAACTGAAAACAAAAAGCTCTAACTACAGCTGTTGAGAAAATCAGACAGGAACAGCTTTGTGTTAGGGTGGAATGGCTCTCACAACATCCTGTGTAAGTAAGTGTGAGGTGCACTGTTTCAAGTTGCCTTTGGGAAGCTTTAAATACATGCTGTACCACACTACTCAAGCAAATGCATTTCCTTTAATATTCTCTTCAATGTTAGTCAAAAAATTACCAGCAAATCAAGCCAATGTTGAATGGTGCTCACAAATATGAGATACATAGACAGGAAGGTGGTAAGTGCCTGGCCCCATGAAGTTAATGGGAATTTTTCCATTGACTAACTGGTGCCAGGATTTCACTTGATATTTCTCAAATAGAAGATGGATCCATTTCTTAGTTATAGCACCCAGACAGTCGCTGTGTTTCACAAGCACTTATCAGTAGGGTGAAATTTAAAGGATTTTAAAATCTGAAGTATGTGCAGCATACACATGCAGAAAGGAGCACTCAGAACAGGAGAGAAATAAGCATCACTTTTCTCCCACAGCATTCTGCCTTCCTGCCCTGGCATGCTACAAGAGAGCAAACACAAGTGGGGAGGGGAAAAAGGAAACATGCATATTGAATGGTAAATGAAGTACATTCGTGCCTCTAATATAGTGAGGAAATTGTTTCAGAAAAGTTAATTTCTTCCAGAAATGCCAGTTCCACAAGATTTTTATTCATGAGGCTATTTTTTTTAATGTTGAGTTTACTGAACTTAAATGTCAGTTTCAGCCTTTTTTCTCCCTCCCCCTCCTAAGCATATCCCAGTTCTGTGCTAGGTTTTATGTAGAAGAGCATGTGCTGATGAATAGCAGTTGGAATTTGGGCTCCATCTAAGTTATTCATGAATAAGAACACTTGCTCATCCTCTAGGATCTAGTTTCTCTGTCTCCATTTCAGGGCTCCATATTTCTCTTGCTCTCCTACAAGTATCATCTGTCTCTGTCTTGAGGATCTCTTTACAATATCCATCTCTTTCTGCTTCCAGCACCAAACTGAGCCTAAAGAGTGATTACAGGCTACTAAAATATGACTTAGATCATAAACCTATTTAACAGCAGTATTTTTAAGACCACGCTCAATTTACATCCTTCTAATTAGAGACCAGCAATGCAAAGCCAATAACTAGGTTCAACAGATTTTCCAGTATTGTGCATTAATGATCTGATTCTCTACTGCCTTGCATATCATGCAATAATTTACACTTGTGCAAATGGGGCATGAATCGCTAACTAAATGAGAATTCTCCACTTATTTATACCAGTGGTAGCCTTTTACATTGATTTGGCACAGATGTAAATGACAACAAACTTGCAAGGCAATGGAGAATCGGATCCTAAATCCGTAACCTGAAAAGAAATTAGGGAAGACAGAACGCACTGTATTTATAAGGCTATTTCCAGGGCCAATAAAAGTTCCTTTCAGCATGTATTAAAAAGGCAGATCTTACAGAACTATAAATCCACAGCTGGGTTAGCCATATCACATTGGTATGCTGAGCCAAGTGATCTGGCTAGTCTAGAGAGAATAACACAGCAGAGAAAAAGTTGTTTAAATGATTTCCAAGACATCATTCTTTTTGCTTTGCAGCTCTTGGACAAAATTCATGCAGCAAGGTTGCTTGCTTGTAATTCAACATTTTGAAAAGAACAATACAATTTTAATTCAGGAAACATATCCGAGGTAATCTCAAACCCACATGAATATTTTTCAGTAGAAGTGAAACCCCAGGGTTCAAGTTTTAGTCATGGTGCTGAATGTCTGAGGATGGACTATGACAGGAGAATGATGGTTTACGCACTAGCAAGAATACAGTGAGAAAGTAGTAGCAGATAAGTATTAGAGTTAAACAGCTTTTGCTTCATGAAGTGCTGAAAAAACCCAATGTGTGGTATATAGCATGCATTGAATGCTGAGTGAGATAAGGAGTATGGAACAGAGACACAGGGCCCTGAAGAGAGAACCCATTGCAGGAGCATCAAAGGCAAACCAGGCAGTAGGCCAGCTGTCGAACTTCTTATTTATTTTTGAAGGACTTGGGGTGTTAAACTAACCTGTTTGGAAATGTTTACTTTGATCTAAGCCCAGTGCTTCCAAAAACTTTACCGGTTCTGTAAGCGTTTGCATTGATCCCGCCCCAAAGCCTTTCTAGGACTTAAGTGCAGGTGACACGTAATTTACTAAAATACTTCTTCTATATTCCCGTTAGTATAAACATCTCTCAATATGAACACAAAGCTTCAAAAAGGTAGACCCTCATACCAGGTATGTACCCAGGAGGATCAGGCACGATGGTAAACCTAGGCTGGCTGTGACCCTGCAGCCATGCTGCTATATTTAGCATGCTAGATCAAGCATAGAGAGCATACGTATGTCCACCCATGCTGGGAGCACCCTCCCAGCAGCTGTGTGGACGTATTCAGCCCTGGATCAGCCCTATGTGCTTACATCCTCCCTTTCTAGTGGGTCCTGGGCTAAACCCCCTGTAAGCTGCGTGGCCGCGTAGCTGCCTATTAGGCACCGTGCAGGCACTCAGGGCTGCAGTCCCAGACTTGCTGTGGCACCTAAGCTCTCCCCAAACCTGCCACGGCTGAGGGACAGGCACCCCTCTCCAAGCCCCTCCCCAGCCCGGCCTGGAACTGCCGTGGCCAGGGGACAGGCGCCCCCAACCCAGCCCAGCCCCAGACCTGCCACAGCCAGGGGACAGGCACCCCTCCTCCAGCCCTTACCCAGCCCAGCCTGGACCTGCCTTGACTGGGGGACAAATGTCTCTCCCCACAGCCCAGGTGCTGCTGTGGGGAGAGAAAACTAGTGGGGAGGGCGTCCTTTCTCTCCCCACTGTAGCCCCGAGGAGCCCCACTGAACCCCAAACCCCTCATCCTCAGCTCCACCCCAGAGCCCGCCCCCCAGTCGGAGCCCTCACCCCCCTCCTGCACCCAACCCTCTGCCCCAGCCCCCTCCTACACTCCGAACCCCTCAGCCCCACCCCACATGTGAATTTTGTTATGTGCACCAATATGGAGGACACATCACCTCCATATTGGCACACATAACAAAATTCATTCCACACTTGGGTGGGAAAAATTAGAGGGAACACTGGTGGGGCCAGCTGCAGCAGCCCTGTCAGTGCAGCAAATTTGGAGTCATACTGTCAAGAAGCAGGAAGGTGAAGATCTGATGGGTATCCAGAAACCACACAAGGACACAGGGCCTCTGTAAGGATTCACCTTGTCTTCCTGCTTACTGGCTGGTTTTTGAGCTAGGACCTTTCTTACTTCCACAAATGTCACCCCCTCCCTGACAGAAGAATGCCGAGGAAACTTTGCAAGGAGAACATCCTAATTCCTATAGGGGTCTGATCTAGCTATGTAGGAATAGATTCACCACACCACAGAAATGTCACAGCAAGTTCTTAAATAAAAAGATGTAATACTGAAAAACAGAACAAAAAAAATGACAAAAAATAAACCAATTTAGGGATGAATCCTGCTCCCATTGAAATAAATGGGAGTTTTTAGCATGGATTTCAATAGCAGCAGCATCTGAACCACGCTGTGTCTGTAAAATGCGAGACTGAGAGATGTGATTAGTTCCCACCGTATCTGTAATGATCTTTCACCTTGCTCCAGGAGACACAGGCCCATTCTCTCCAGATTTTCATACTTCCCTCCCATTAATAAGGCCACACAGTGACAAAAAACAGTTTGTTTATTCAGACCAATCTTAGTAATCCATCTCTTCTCCAAAAGAAATCACCAAATAAACTTTCCCATGAAATAGACACTATGCTAAAAGGCTGTTGGGGATTCGGAAGATGGTGGTGGAGGGGAGAAAAGCAAAATCAGTCCATCAAGAAACAAAGTGTAACTGTTTACATTCTTCAGTTTTGGTTTCTTACATTTTTCTCCCCAAAGAAGGGATTCTGCAAAATTTGAATTTATTTTGATACAAAAACTAAAATAAAATAAATGTGGTAGACTCTTTGTTCATTTACACTTCAGACAGATGAAGAAAATCAATGGTATGTAAGGGAACTGCTTCATTTCTAAATGATTCTGAGAAAACCAACTTAGAAAACATTTAAAAATATTTACAGAATTATTTGGTGCACATTTTCATGTGTTCCTTTAAGAGGTCCACTCTGACTATATCTAGTTTTTAAACTTACATAGCACTTTTTATCCTGTTCTCTTAAAGCGCTGTGTAAACGTTAATGGAACCTCACAACACTCCTGCGAGGTAGGTAAGTATTATTATCCCCATTTTACAGATGGGGAAACTGAAACATAAGAAGGTTAAGTGACTTGCCCAAGATCACACAGTGAGTCAGAAGCAGAGCTGCTGATTCTCAGTCCCTTGATCATATCACAATCCTTCTCTTGTATAGTTCTCTTTTAATTTTATTTTTAATGGATTGTTATCCTTGTGTGAACAAAATTCCTACTTGCCAATACATAATATTATGAGAAACAAGTTGATCTATTCCCAACCCTTCCTCCAGCTTTCGATCTGTGACTGACAGTTTTAAAGCACTAAATCTGCAAGGTTTCCCTATTGCTACATTATATTGATGATAAAAGTATCACATCAAAACATATCACTCCAAAGCTGCAGGGTAGTGCTGAACATCAGTCACATCCCAATTATCTTTGTCTCTCAGGCCAGGTCTAAACCTAAAACTTAGGTCAACCTAGCTATGTCACTCAAGGATGTGAAAAATCCACACCCTTGAGAGACGTAATTAAGATGACCTAACCCTGCTGTAGACACCACTATGTTGACAGCAGAATTCTTCTGTCAACCTAGCTACTGCCTCCCAAGGGGCTGTATTCACTACAGCAGTGGAAACCCCCTTCCGTCGCTGTAGCAATTACCTACACTACAGCGGTTAGCTGCAGTGCTGTAGCTGTGCCTTTGGAGCACTTGTAGTGTAGACGTAGCCTCAGCTAGAGAAGTTTCAATCTGCATATCATAGGATAGGATATTTTGATTTTTCCTTTTTTTAATATATATTATTTATTTATTTATTATATTTTAGTTTGGCCAATCCAGTGGCCGATGTTCACAGAAATCTACTTGAATGGTTTCCAAGTCACTAATTTGCCCTCACACCAGCAGGTGTCACTTAGAGCAATTAGGAGTCTCCAAACTGCTGAACTCGGGCAGCAGGTCCCTGGTTCAGGACCACATGGGAAGCACTTGCACCCTGCGCTTTGGCCCTCCTCCTCCGCTGGAGTCAATGCCAACAGTCTCAGGAGCCAAGGTTCTGTGGTTCTACACCCCGGAGCCCCTCTGGCCATAGCCAGGATAGGAAGCCAAAGACTCAGAAGCCTAGAACACCCGTCTGCTAATCTGATGAGCTGACTCTTGCTAGGTTTTTTTTTAAATGATTAGTTTCTTAATCTCAAAATTTTTGTTTATCAAATGTACATTTCTGTAAAAGATCAAAAACATCTGTACATGTGAAAAAAATTAAATATATAAAAACATGCCATAAAAATAGTCCCTGTATTTATAAAATCAGAAGCACTGCTCCTCAAGCCTGTAAATCTTTGTTACTGGGTCATCTGGAATACAGTCCACCAAGCTCCAGTCTGTCCTTTCCAAAGCGTTTTAAATTAAGCAATAACAATGCCACTGTCTTTTTATTTTCTCCCTTTTGTTTTTGGTATGACACTTCACTTCCCAATATCAGTGGTTTTTCTTTGAGGTATCATTTTTCTTTCTTGTGTTTAACAGAGCTGTGTCTCACTTGATTCTGAAGCTGCCTCATGGTGTGGTCTTGAGGTTTGATTGGTAGGACCAGCAGCAGCAGGAGGCTTAGAATGTGCATGTGAAAGTACATTGACCTAGCAACGAAAAGAGAAAGAGATAACAGGCTTGTTAGTAACATATGAATGCTACAAATTGTATTAGTTCAGCACTACAACCAGCTCCATCTGATTCAAGAGGTTTAGACATAAAACAAAGCACCTGATAGTCTTATACATGACAGGCTTTTATGCCCTGGGATTTTACAAGGATTTTACAGCAGTATGTCACACTATAATATGGCGACATCCAACCCACTGAAGTCAATGGAAGTTTGGCATGGATTTCAACAGGGCCAGTATTTTCCCGTATATTGTAACATCAGACAAGGGGCCAAACCAAGAACCCTTTTCCCAATCCCTAGCCCCAAACTTTGACAATTCAGGTGAAATGGACTCAGAGGTGTACTACCCATGATTATGGTTTGAGAAACCCAACCCTGGCCTTCTCAGCTTATCTCCCACTGTTCAAGAATATACAGGGATACATTCTAAGAAAGCCTCCCTTTTGTGCAAGTACAACTTGTGCCTGAAAAAATGGCACCAGCAACTGAAGGACAGAAGAGTTTCCAGCCAAACTTCTGGTTGCTTATCTGAAATTAATTAAAACTCTGAACATTTTTTAGATTTGCTGATCATTAATAAAATAATAAAATATAATCATCATCATAAAATACATCATGATCGGAGAGACAATGGCACAATGTTAAATAAAGTAAAGACATCTTCCCTATATTTACTTCTATAACTGATAGTGTTCAGGGTCAACAGCTAGTTAAAATGGAAAATGGGATACCTATTTTGGTGGGCCCATAGCGTATGGGTTGAGGAAGGCCAGGGAGCTGTGCATGGGTCCAGCACCTGACCACTTAGCACTCAGCACCTGACCATCCTGGAATGGCCTAACTTTTCAGTGCCCCTGCTATGTTCCTTCCCTCATAGTTCTAAAATCCCTGGAAGGTGCCTGAACCCACAGACGTGTCCACAATGTCCTACTCCAAAGGCACACAGTCACCTTGCACTCAGCTCAGTCGCCTGGTTTGAAAATCCCATGAATTCATACATTACCTTCCTATGCTCAGTCAGTGAAACACACAGAAATCATAGAATCATAGAATATCAGGGTTGGAAGGACCTCAGGAGGTCATCTTGTCCAACCCCCTGCTCAAAGCAGGAACAATCTCCAACTAAATCATCCCAGCCAGGGCTTTGTCAAGCCTGACCTTAAAAATATAATAATATGCTTCCCTGGATAATGAATTGAACGTGGGGGGGATCCAGTGGGGAGTGCTAGATTTAAAAGACTGTTATACTGGGAGGTGTTAATGGCTACCATCCAGCTGTCTTTGATCCACGGATCAATCACAGACCTGATTAAAGTCAGTAGGTGGGTAATTACCCTTCTTCAGGGCTAAAGGAAAGAAGCAATTAAGCCCCTTCATGGAGTGAGATAACTGGAGGCAATAGAAGCTATTTCCCAAGGCAATCTGTTGCATGGCAAAGCTTAAACAGGGTTAAACTGTGTAGTCGGAGGGATTTCCCTTGGACTGATTGCAAATGCAGGATCTAGAGCAGTGGTTTTCAAACTTTTTTTCTGGCAACCCAGCTGAAGAAAATTGTTAATACCCATGACCCAAAGGAGCTGGGGATGAGGGGTTTAGGGTGTGGGAGGGGCTCAGGGCTGGGTCTGGGAATGAGTGGTTCAGGGTGTGGGAGGGAGCTCTGGGCTAGGGCAGGGGGTTGGGGTGTGGGAGAGGGTCAGGGCTCTGGGTGCAGACTCTGAGGTGGGGCCAGGGATGAGGGGTTTGGGGTTCAGGAGGGGGCTCTGTGTTTGGGGGAGCTCAGAGCTGGGGCAGGGGATTGGGTCACGGGTTGGGGTGCGGGCTTACCTCAGGCAACTCCCAGTCAGTGGCACAGCAGGGGTGCTAAGGCAGGTTTCCTGCCTATCCTGGCACTGCGGACCGCTCTGCGCCCCAGAAGCAGCCAGCAGCAAGTCCAGCCCCTAGGCGGAGGCACGCAAGCAGCTCCATGTGGCTCTCGCCCGTAGGCACCGACCCCCTCAGCTCAGTGCAGAGCCAGTGCTCGGGGTAGGGGCAGCACACACAGCCCCGTGCCCCCCTTCCCTCCCCCCCGCCTAGGAGCCGGACCCGCCGCTGGCCACTTCTGGGGCGCAGCACGGTGTCCGAACAGGTAGGAACTATCCTGCCTTAGCTCAGCAGCACCGCTGACAGGACTTTAACGGACAGGTTGGTGATGCTGGTCAGAGCCACCGCGACCCAGTGCCTCCATATCATGTTGCCTCTATACAAATCCATGGTACGCCCACATCTTGAATAGTGTGTGCAGATGTAGAAGCCCCATCTAAAAAAAGATATATTGGAGCTGGAAAAGGTTCAGAAAAGGGCAACAAAAATGATTAGGGGTATAGAACAGCTTCCATATGAGGAGAGATTAATCAGACTGGGACTTTTCAGCTTGGAAAAGAGACGGCTAAGGGGAGATATGATTGAGGTCTATAAAATCATGATTGGTGTAGAGAAAGTAGATAACGAAGTGTTGTTTACAACTTCTCATAACACAAGAACTAGGGGTCACCAAATGAAATTAATAGGCAGCAGGTTGTGTAGGTACCATCTATGGTCAGAGCTGTGCTAAACTAAAACTGACAGTTTTTCCTTCGCATGTATTGCATGGTAACTGCGATCTCTTTACAAGTATTTATTAACGGAATTTAGGTTAAGATGTTGGTATTTTGTCACCTCAAATGGCCTTTGGTGGCAAAAAGGGCAAAATTTTGTGCTTTGAGCAAATTCATAAGTGTTCATGAGTTTGTCGCATTCAATATTTTTACACTGAGATAGCCCTTATCTTTTTTTATTTGTTGCTGTTGCTAAAGACAGAACAATGAGACATTAAAATGGCAGCCAGGAATGAATGTTGCCAACATTGATACAAGCTTCAGATTGATGTTGGCATTTTAATAGTTTTGTTTAAGTAAGGAGAAAACTTATCTAAACATTTTCATTTTTTTATAAAAAAGGACAGCATTCAAAACCCCTCAAACAGACTCACTCACAGCTGCTCTTTTGACTAACAGTTTTCAGTCTTTTATGATCAAGTAATGGAATGTCTCTTTTTTCAGCCAAAAACTGTTATTCTGTGTTAGACAAGGTTGACCATAAAATGGAAGAAAAGTAATTTAGTCAAATCTCTCTTTTCAACTCATTTTATGCTTCACTATACATAATCTTCAGAACTACCCTTTTATCTCATTTTTAAAATACTTACAGAAGTAACTGCACATAAAATAAGAGTGCAAAGCAACAAAATTATTTTAATACACAATGAATCAACCATGTATCTTTATGCCCTGCTGATCAATTCAGAATCCCTTCTCATGAGCATTTTACAACTGGAAGTTAGTTGTTTTCTCACCTAGACATTTCCCAAAATAAGGTTAATTTCATTCCTACCCACCCCGTCCTTTGGTTTTGTTAATAATTGGTACTGGGATGCTCTGAACAGGGCAGCAGCCAACCCATGGAAAGTCAGGTCAAACACGAATTTAAAAAAAAACCCTAAACTAAACTGAGAAAGAAAAGGAAAATTATTCTAGCATGGTTAAATGAATTCATCAAGTTATACAGATGAAATCACTCCTGATGTTATTAAATAACCTGTTGGATTCCCTCCAAATGATGGCAAAATTCTAATCAGCTCCCTTGACAGGTTGGCTTATTAAACAAAGCCCCCTGGCTACAGGTTTAAGGTATAAGAGTTAAAAGGAGGAAACTTACTTGTATAACTTAATCGTGGGCTCAACAGCCAGCATAACAAAAGGTGCAACAGTATAGCAGACAGCCAGTTGAGTGACAAACCATGTGACAATGTCATAGACCACCTTGAGTGACTTTGAAGACAGGAAGTAATGTCTGTAATTGTTCCTTATCTACAAATCAGGGAGAAGAGGATTAAAAAAAACCCAACCCTAGATTTCTTAGTAAACACATGCAGACTCACTTCACATCTATAAAACTCTTCATCCATTATTATTTATATTGTATTATTTGTATAACAATGATACCTAGAGGCCTCAACATACCACATACTTATGCTCCAAAGAATTTACGGTTTGGATAGACAGGACAGATTAAAAGTGGGAGAGGAAATGGAGGCACACAAATGCTCAAATGACATGCCCAGGGTCCCAAAGCTGGTCAGTGATAGAACTGGGAATAGATCTCAGATCTCCTGAGTTCTATAACCACTGGACCAGGCTGTCTCTCCAATGGGCATCTATTGGCAATTTTGTTCTTTTTTGGATGAATCGGACCACTGCTTATAAAATGTACAACAGAGAGGAGTTACACTCTCTAGCAGTTGCTTATGCCTGCAAGCATTTTGGATTTCTACAGATGTTGGTTTATTTGGAGGGGTTTTTTTTAATATTTTTTGGGGGGGGGTATTTGTTTTAATCTGTGGAATGCATCTTCACAAGGAAGGGTCAAATTAAGTGCAAAGTATTATTGTGGTACAGTATTATGGTAACTATTATTGATTGCCAGCTTTATTCACTTATGGAACTTAGTCAAACTGATATGGATATATACCCAAGGTCAGACTATAGGTAAAAGTGATGGTGCTCTCCAATCTCTTCACAGTGGATGTTTCCACTAGAATGACCAGCAGTGATACAGTTAGTAATGCTGTAAAATTAAATTGTCATCATTAGGATCCAAAGTTAACATTCTTCTGCAACAAATGGGGCCAGTTCAAAGTTCTCAGACATACTGTTTTGTGTGATCTATCTGCAGATTTAGTCAACAATGCACTGCGGTCCCATTCAGAATTCTTTTTTTGCAACCATAAAGGGCAGAAGCTTTTCTTTTTTTAAAAAATGAAAGTGCATAGTCTGGAGAAACTGGTGTGGTCTACAAAGACATGCCTATACAGCCTGCAGCCAACTGTTGGCTCAATCCAGTCTATGAGGTCTGTACTTTACACAGAATAATCACAATACACAGATGAGATGGAGGCTCTTTCTACCTGACCAGGTCAATTATGAGACAAATGAACCTATGCACAAAGTGTATGACTGACCACTAGCATTTTGCATAGCCCCTCACCTCTCTCTCTAGGACTGTAGCCAAGTCCAGCGTCACAGTCCCTGCTCAGCTGAATCAATAGGAACAATGGCTGGTTGTAATTATAGGAAGCACCTACAATTATTGCAGTATAGATCAACATTTCAGTGAGGATCATCTCAACAGAAAAAGGTGTTACATGGATTCATCCCTCGTGTACAGTCAACGGTGTTATACCAGGGATGAAAATGGCTCAGTATGTCAAAGGTATATAAACACCCAGCACTGAAAGCTTTACAGTAATCTAACATAAGCCTCTGAAGAGAACAATAAAGGCTACGTACTGCTCTGGATGCTAATGTCATAAGGATTCCGGTAATGAATGTAAAGTAATATCCAGGATAAACACCATGCCACAGGGCTGACAGGATAAATGTTAAGGCTGTGGGGTACCATGGAGCCCTGTCATAGCAAACACTGGGAAGAAATGAAACAAACAGAAAACAGCAGATTGAACAAGTAACAAATATTCATTGCAATACAGATCTCCTTGAATCTTAAAGATACATTTCTGATCTCCTTTATGTATCAGGGGCCCAGTCCTGCAAACCTTCATTTACATGAGGGTCAACTGGATTACTTGCACGAGTAAGGCATTCTCTTGCGATTTAATTAATCATCATGGAATTTAAACTTATATATAGGCATGGTAAATGAGAACCCGCCTTATGCCATATTATTTATGCCCTCTCTATATATCAGAGAGAGCATAAATAATATGGCATAAGGCGGGTTCTCATTTACCATGCCAGCATTTTCCCATCTAGAACTCTGTATGTATCCTGAGAAACTTGACCGATATTCAAGAGTGGGTGGGAGTTTGAAAGCAACATACTCACAGTTCCTTTTCTATTTCAATATTCTTTAGGCAGAATATTATCAGCCGCTGCCCGTACCCTACAACACAGCCAGCTAATTCCTTAGCTAGTGTAAATCAATGGACCTATGCTGACTTACACTAGCAGCTAAGGAAGACGTAGGTGAATGGTTCCATGTGCGTTGTTCAGAAACACAGCAACAGGACCCTAAGAAACTTGCAACATCTGAGTTTTAACTCAAAATGTAATGGTCCTAAGAAATGATCATGGTAGTTTATTTACCCAAAAACATTGTTTACTTCACTCACGAAAAACAATAGAAACAGATTTTTCAGATCCATATTTTTACACCAAAAACAGTTAGGACAAACAGTATATAAACTCCTGTATTTTGGAGGTCACATCAGTTGACTTGAACCAGACTTTTCACATACCAAAGCATTGTTTTCACAGTACCAGAGACAGGACTGAGCTACAAAATTTGGATTAGTATTACTATTTACAGTAAGCCATAGTGATGACAGTCTGAAATCAAATTCCCTAGCGTTGGACAAAATTTACTTTGTGCTTCTCAAGTTGGCATATTATAAAGACAGACCTAAATTGGCACCTGAAGTATGTGGTGACTGGTGCCTGTGCAACAGATTATATTGAGGCTATGAAGTTTGAATCAGGACCCAAGGTTTCCCAAAGTTCCAACTGGAGAATGAGTTTAGACCCAATTCAGGCCTATCTCAAATAATAATTAATCAATTTCAAGTGCAAGGGAGAGAGAGATAAAATATGATAAACTCCTAGCAAAATAATACAGATGGGTAACGAAGACAAAATATGGACAGTGAGAGGTGCTATAAAAATGTTATTTAGGAAGACCTGTATAGCTCACTCATGGCTTTGCTGCTCTTGAGTAAATGTGGTCATTCCAAACATGTAGCAATAAGAACTTCAGAGCACCAAAAACATTGTAGCACACAAGTTCTTACAGTCACAGGGAGAAATGAAAAAGACCGAGAGGCTGTTGTACATTTATCAGATTCACCAGTTAGAATTACTAGCCAACAGTACCACCTAAAAGTAACTGCGTCTCATGAGCAATTGACTGTTTTACTGTTCTTACCGCTTTAGCCAGGCAGCTGTCTGAATGTTCCAGTTTTCAATGTACATTTTGAAACTTGTTGCAGTCTAGGAGAGAGAAGAAAGTTAACATCTCACACTGGCTTTGGAATGTACAGGACAATGCCAGTCTCTACCTGGATTTTAAACTGAGAGGTTTACATGCAGTATGCTAGTAGTAGTAGCTAGCTACAGTCAAGGGTGTGTCAACATTTCCATTATAAACATGTTTTGGGGTTTATAACTCAGCCATAAGAACTTACTCATGGCTGACACTTGCCACTCAATTTAAAAATCTCACTTTTTATTATAAAACAAAACAACAGTGTTTGGCTATCTTTCAAATTATGGAAAAAGCCAAAAAAGGTTTTCTAATTTCAGATATTCATACCAACCCAATCCTTCAACTTACAAACAACTGCTTTTTAATCTTTAAACCTTAGGTGGACTGGAAATTAGGTGAACTGGAAATCCCTAGAGTGCTATGAAAACAAAAGGTTTCTAAAATAAATGCCTTCTTGAGGGTAGGGAGACAGATAAATGAACTTGTTCTCAAGAAAAAATGGAAAGTATTTTTAGTACATGAACTTTGGGCCAAATCTTCAGCCCAGAGTGCACCTTGAGAAACTGAGCCGGGCTGTAGGGAGATACCAATGGGGAAAGGGGAGGCAAGCCCACAGAGCAGTTACATAACCACTCTGCAGTGACTACTTCAATCTGTTGACTCAATAAGCCCTTTGTGCCCCTCTCATGGTTGGAGGACCACAGGAAATTAGTGGAAATTATATAGTGGAAATTAAACAGCCAGAAACCATACTAGAATGGGTTTAAGGTAAAGAGACGAATTAGGAAAAGCCAGGATATTCAGAGTTAGGACTGAAAAAGTCCAACTGTAACTCACCTTATTGTGATTAGATGTCAGAGAGGTCTCCAAATAATGGGTGATCTAATATACCAGACAGGCTGCCATACTTTAGCAAAACTGGCTGAGTTAAGCATGGCGTTTCAGTTTTGCTTTGTCGTTTAGGTTCATGTCAGAACTTGGAGGTTATTTATTTACTGTAGTTTCCTTGTGGCTTACTGTAATGAGAAGTGTACCCTTAAGGGAAACTCGCTCCAGAATCAACGCTCCAAGTGAATTTTGGATCATTTTAATGTGTGCTATATTCTCAGTCCAGTTTTTCCTTTGTAATAAGTTGATAACCTAACATCCTGAACAAACCTTAAAGGTTTGCTTTGTTAATAAAAAGCACCAGAGAAGTCTCTTTACTGCTCACTGCTTGAATGCACTCTAAAGTGCAGCCCAGACTAAAAGGAGTGAAAGTCTCCCTTAGAAGTAATCCGACAGCACTAATGAAAATGCTGTGAAGTGGTTCTCAATATGAGCTCTCCAAGGGAACTGCTGCTTTCTAGTTGCAAACATAAATCACATGAGGAGGTGGCTTTCTGCACCAGAGCTTCACAGATTCCAAGGCCAAAAGGGACCATTGTGATCATCAAATCTGATCTCCTGTAGAACACAAGCCATAGAATTTCCCTAAAATAATTCCTAGACAGATCTTTTAGAAAAACATCCAGTTTTGATTTAAAAATTGTCAGTGATGGACCATGCCCCTGGTAAATTGTTCCAATGGTTAAGTACTCTCACCGTTAAAAAATTATGCCTTATTTTCAGTCTCAATTTGTCTAGCTTCAATTTCCAGCCATGGAGCTTATTATATGTTTCTCTGCTACACTGAAGAGCCCATTGTTAAATATTTGTTCCCCATGTAGATAATGAAGTCATCCCTTAACCTTCGTTTTGTTAAACTAAACAGATTGAGCTCTTTGAGTCTATCACTGGAAGGTATGTTTTCTAAACCTTTAATCATTCTTGTGGCTCTTCTCTGAACCCTCTCCAATTTATCAACATCCTTCGTGAACTGTGGGCACCAGAAATGGACACACTATTCCAGCAGCATTTGTACCAATGCCAGTATAGGGTCAAAGGGCTCTTCCAAAGCTCACAAGGTCTTCTAAGAGAGCCAAGGGAAGTGTGAACTGGAGTAGGGCAGGAGAGGGGCCCAAAAGTACTTGAGTGCTTTTGCACCTCAGTCCAAAATACTGGAGGTTAGAGCAATCTTCATCAGTGTTCTAAGAGTTAAATTAAAATAACCCTAATTGACAGACACAACTTAATTGCATTATAGTACCAGCTAGAGAAAGGAACTGTATTTCCTTGCTTCTATCAATGTTGTCCTTTTTCACTTGACAAGCATTGATTTTTTCCCCTCTGTGTTTCCAAGAGAGCAGCCAGTCAAGCTGGCTGTCAAAATGGAAAGCTCCCTGGCAGGGTTCTCCTCAAACCTTCGGTTACAGATATTGCAGCCACATGCAGTATCTTTTGGGGACTACTGTATTACCTTTGTGAAGGTTATACAGATCATTGTGAGCTAGGAAGTGTATTCCACTCCATGCAGAAAGGTTACAAAAGCGCCTCCAAAAACTAAAAACACTGGGGCATAATTACTGCAGTTCTTCGGACTAGAAATAGCTCCAGAGAAATACCACCCCTGGGAGTGGTTTGCATATACTGGATCAGGCAGATGCCAGAGGCAAGAGACACAGAAAGGGCCTTTGATGTAAAAGACTGAGTTTATCCTGACAGAAGAGCCTTGTTTTTGATTCAACAAACAGACACGAGCCTTTTGTCCAAAGGGGACCCCGCCCTGCTGAAGTGTTGGAAGGATTCTGATCTGCCAGACTCCCCCCAGGTACTCTTAGTATGTATTAGATCTTTTTATGTTTTCATCCTCAAATGTACTCTGCTGTGAAGGATCCATCTGCAACATACAATCCCTGGCCATAGCCCTTGGAGAGAAATCAAGTGCGGAGGCTGGACCTTTGGTCAGATCTGCTGAAGAGAATCACAATGACTGCAAGGGGGCTGCTAACCTAAATCCCTGGTCAAAAGGGAGATGGATGTGGGCTTCTGCTCAGAGAGAGGTTCTGGCTACAGCCTGAGCCCTGAGAGGGCATTCTTTGGGCAGACCATAGAGGGGATCAATGATGAAGTTACCTCAAATCTTTGATGCCTTCCACACATACTTAGTCTTTCATTGTGCCTAAAAGACTTCACAACACTTCCTAATGGACAGTTTGCTACCTGCACTGAGTGTATTTTCACCTGGCCATGATCAAATGGTGCCAGCAGCAGCCACATTTAGCACTCGGCTCAAATGCAGAAGTGATTTACGCACGTAGGTGGCTCTTACTATTTGACATGTATTGTACAGTAGTACCTAAAAGAATCTCTCAGGAGGGGGTTTCCACGGTGACAGGTGACATACAAATATTCAGGAAAATGCTGTCCCAGCCCTGAAGAGCTCACAGTCCCATTAAAGGCAAGGTGCAACAAGTGAGCATTACAAACCAAAGGCAAGAAGCAAAAGGGAGGACTAGTAATGAGAGGACACTTATTTAGACTAACATCAAGAGCAATTAGGTGTCTTCTGAATCATTTATCTCCTCCCCCACCATAACCCCCAAGTCACCAGCTTATAAAAAAATCAGCCTTTTAAAATTTCCTATTCAACCACAATCCCATGGGCCCGTTTAATATTTAACCCTGCCTGCCCCACTCTGGGGGAAAAAAAATGAGCCTGCACCTTGTGGCCTCCCGTCGTTTCAGACCTCCCTCCATCCACCAGGGCCTCCCCCCGTGGGACTCTTCCTACAGGTTGTGCTCTTAGAGGAGCCTTCTCCATAAGGACAGCCAGACCAGACAGCATCAGTTCAAAGGGAAGTTCAAAATGGAAATGAGGCTGTGGCATCACAGAGGTTCTGGGGCTGATATGGCCTCATTGCTCCTATCCTGCCAAGGGAGTCCCCTCTCCAGACCCTCCCCCATAGCCCATATGACCCAGAGAGAGGAAGGGTGCATGAGGTCTACAGGATAGGCAAATGGGTTAAAGTACTGGGGAACTCACAGCTTCTCTTGCTTAGCGACATTCCTCCCCAGTTTCCCCTCCTCTCTGACTGATACAGTGAGCACTCCCATTCCTCTTTTCAATCTATTTTAGATTCCCCACTCAGGTCCTGGGGGGCAAGGGGGAAGCTGAGTGCATTTCCATCTGCAATTGGCTGCGAGTGCTTCTACACTTAAGCTGTGCATCCACTGTGGGTGCTGCAAAAAAGGAGCAAGGAAAAATACTCCAAGAGTGATGGATGCAAGCTTGGGCAAGGGCTAAGACAAACATAAAAAAGGGAAGATGAAAGGGAGAGGGTATAGTGATGGTTTCAGCTTTTCCACTGAGAATTATAGGGGCCCCTAAAATTTAGAGATGAGTTACCAGACTGTGTCTTTTGATAGATCACTAAGCTACAATGCAGTTAACTCATTGGTTTCCTCTGCTTTTCCTTCTAAAATAATAAATCATGAATTGTAGATGGAGAGCTCCTGTTATTCTGTGAAAATAAATCTGTAGAAGGAGAAATTGGGAATGACCTATTCCAGACTCCTAGACATTTTCTCATGCAATTAGCACTCAGAAGATATTTATCCTAGGCGACAAACTAACAGGAAATAAGTTGGTCACACTTTATGGTAAGGGTACATTTATAAATATTTTGTAAGGGACTAATGGATGTTAAAAGCATGCCACTGACATGAAGAATACATTACAGATGTTCTGAGAAACAGTGTGGTCTAATGGAAGGGAACTGAGGTAGGAGTAATTCTTAATTCTATTTCTGTCTCGTTCCTTGACATATTCTGTGACTTTGGGCAGGTCACCTCACCGTTCTGTATCTGTTTTCTCTTCTGCCCTTTGTCTGTCTTTTCCATTTAGAACATATGCTCTTTGGGGCCTGCCCTGTCTCTTACAGTGTATTTGTACATCACCTAGCACAGACGAGCCCTAATCTCAGGTGCGTCCTCTACCTGCTATTGCAATACAAATACTAAAAATAGTAACAACAGATTGTTACAAGTACATAAATAGAAGATGCTATCATGGTTATAAATCATTGTTATAAGCAATCTATTGACCTGCTGAACTCTACAATAAATAATGGTTTATTAAAACATTATTAGCTCTTTAGAAACTATTTACAAATGTAACCTTCCTATGAAGTGTGACCAATACAATTTATATGTCCAAAAGATAAAATTCAAAATCACTAATTCTAGACACACCTTTGGCAGAGAAAAATGTATCCCTGTTACTAATGAACCACATCATAATCATCACTCCATAATTATACCATGATTTTGTTTCTTTTAACTCACCTCAATGTTCCATATATTTAAGTTGGATAGCAGATCCCAATGGAAATTGCCTTGCTCATCAACACCACTGAACCCATAGCCAGCTGCATTGTTGACTGCATCAGCTGTAACATCAGTGCAAACTATTCAAATTAGACTGTGGCAGGCGTCATTTATTTTTACATGTCTGTCAGACACTGAACACAATGACAATGCTCAATAAACAATAAGAAAATTCTTAGGGTGGAAAAAAAATCTAGTAAAGAACAATGAACAGAAAGGGTTTTTCTAATTATTATGAAACTAAAACATACACATACCAGGGTTGCATTAAAATTAGGGCTGTCAAGCGATTAAAAAAATTAATCGAGATTAATCGCGCTGTTAAACAATAATAGAATACCATTTATTTAAATGTTTTTGGATGTTTCCCACATTTTCAAATATATTGATTTCAATTTCAACACAGAATACAAAGTGTACAGTGCTCACTTTATGTTTATTTTTATTATAAATATTTGCACTGTAAAAATAAAAGAAATAGTATTAAGTGAACTGAAAAATAGAAGTACTGTAGTACAATCTCTTTGTAAATTCAACTTTCATGATAAATGTAGAATTATGTACAAAAAATAACTGCACTCAAGAACAAAACAACGTCAAACTTTAAAGCCTCAGTCCTACTTCTTGTTCAGCCAATTGCTCAGACAAACAAGTTTGTTTACATGTGCAGGAGATAATGCTGCCCAATTCTTGTTTACAGTGTCACCTGAAAGTGAGAACAGGTGTTTGCATGGCACTGTTGTAGCCGGCTTTGCAAGATATTTATGTGCCAGGTGCGCTAAAGATTCATATGTCCCTTCATGCTTCAACCACCATTCCAGAAGACATTCGTCCATGCTGATAATGGGTTCTGCTCAATAAAGATCTAAAGCAGTGTGGACTGATGCATGTTCACTGTCATCATCTGAGTCAGATGCCACCAGCAGAAGGTTGATTTTCTTTTTTGGTGGTTCGGGTTCCGTAGTTTCTGCATCAGAGTGTTGCTTTTTTAAGACTTCTGAAAGCATGCTCCACACCTCATCCCTCTCAGCTTTTGGAAGGCACTTTAGATTCTTAAACCTTGGGTGGAGTGCTGTAGCCATCTTTAGAAATCTCACATTGCTGATGTGACAAAATGCAAAGAAGGTACCAGTGAAAGTGTTCTTAAAACGAACAACATGCTGAGTCATCATCCAAGCCTGCTCTAACATGAAATATATGGCAAAATGCGGGTAAAACACAGAGCAGGAGACATACAATTCTCTCCCAAGTAGTTCAGTCACAAATTTAATGAACTAATTATTTTTTAACGAGTGTCATCAGTATGGAAGCATGTCCCCTGGAATGGTGGCCAAAGCATGAAGGGGCATATGAATGTTTAGCATATCTGGCATGTAAATACTTTGTGCTGCTGGCTACAAAAGTGCCATGTGAACGCCTGTTCTCATTTTCGGGTGACATTTTAAACAAGAATCAGGCAGCATTATCTCCTATACATGTAAACAAACTTGTTTGTCTGAGAGACTGGCTGAACAAAAAGTAGGACTGAGTGGACTTGTTGGCTCTAAAGTTTGACATTGTTTTGTTTTTGAGTGCAGTTATGTAACAAAAAAAATCTACATTTGTAAGCTGCACTTTCAGAACAAAGAGATTGCACTACAGCACTTGTATGAGGTGAACTGAAAAATACTATTTCTTTTGTTTATTATTTTTACAGTGCAAATATTTGTAATAAACATAATATAAAGTGAGCACTATACACTTTGAATTCTGTGTTATTGAAATCAATATATTTGAAAATGTATACAAACATCCAAAATATTTAATAAATTTCAATTGGTATTCTATTGTTTAACTGTGTGATTAAAATTGCGATTAATCGCGATTACTTTTTTTAATTGCAATTACTTTTTTTGAGTTACTCGTGTGAGTTAACTGCGATTAATCGACAGCCCTAATTAACATGTATCGGTATTTGCCACATAGTGCAGTATCACAGATACAACCATTTCCTTATACTTGTGGGGAGGAACTACTGCAGTGTCTCAAATTCAAGTTTCTGTTTTTTTTATTAAGATTTGGTAAACGTTAAGTTTTAGTGATGACTTTTGAACACCCCCTATACAAAGTTCTGTGTTGATCTCACAGCTCAGTGCCTCACTTAATACCAGACTGTCTCTGCACATCAAATACTGAGATGTACAAACAACCTACAGAAATGGAGGCCTGGTTCATGTCAGGTTGGACACTCACCCAGCCCATCTTCACACACTATGCTCTTCCTAGAAGACTCATTGTTCTTCCTTATTCAGGAAGCCCAGTGGAATTCCATGGGCAGCAGCTCTTGCTGCATTCTTTCCCACGGAGCAAATCAGGGTTCTGTCTTGCTCTGGAACCCCTCTGATAATTGGGTCTGGATTTCAAAGATCCTGCTTTTAATCTGCCTCTGTCAAAAGCCCTTTCTCTGTGCATACTGAGAAGACAGGAAGGACTCATAACCTTTAGGTCTCTAAATACAGCCAAGCCTATAAATATTGGAAGGAAAAAATGAAAGTATAAACACTGCTAGATTTTTCTGCCTAGTTCCATTATAAATGACAAGCCTGATCAAGAAAACTGAAGATAAAGCTGAGCTTTTCGTTTTTATAAAATGAAGTCAGCATTTCTGTCTCGAGATTCAAAATTGGTCTTGGTCTCTCTTACAAAGTGTTATGAGATTAGGTACAAATTCAGGGATAACCCTGAAGTACAACTCAGGGATGTAGTCTAATCTAAAAGCAGTATTCTAACCAGAAAAATATGGACCTTTCCCCTAACCTTCCACTTCACTGACAAGCTCCTGGAAACAGAAGCTTCCAAGTCTTGGTTTCTGATCCTAACAATCTAAAAACAACTCTGCTTGTTGTTTTACTTCTTTTATTGAACAAGAAAGTGTCTGCTACTAGATCAATAACAAGTGCTCACCGCTGGTGCCAGATTGCTAGAACTAAATAAGAAAACTTATATTTAGTCCCTTCTTGCCTTAATGTCTACTGCTGTTCGGGCTTTCTACATGCTACAATACCTTTCGGCTGCATGCTACAATACCATAGGCCCAAATCGTGAGATGAACAGCCAGCCCAGGTTGCTGGCTAGGTGTTAAGTATGTCCGCAGGAAGGTCACAAATGTCCTTCCACAGGCTGTGGAGTTGACATGCCTGTAGACAATGGCTGAAGTAGCCTCTTTGCTGCCAGTGTATGCACAGGGCCAAGAACTGGAAGATCTGTATAGCCATAAATCTTCTGGCCCCATCCTGCCCTCTACGCTGCAGCCAGGGAACCCCTTAAAGAACTGTGCTCCATGCAATAGGGAATCAACTCCCACACATACACTTCAAACTGCAATGCTACTTCTTGATCCCAACACAATGCTGAGACCTTTAGTCTCCACAGGCTGCAACGCCTAATTAAAGGCAAAGGTGGATAAAACCTGCATTCCAGTGTCTAGTATTAAAACAGGTCTGTTAGCCCCAGTGCAAAAGTGGTTTGGATGCAGCATAAAGTAGTCTGGAGTGCAGAAGAATTGCCACCTTTCAGTCATCAAATTACTGGTAAAATCCTGGACCTACTGAAGTCTAATGGGAGGTTTGCCATTAACTTTAGTGGGGCCAGAATTTAACCCTATTTGGTTAGTTGCTTATGTGGGATCCACCCCGTCTATCAGATTGTGGAATTCAGGTCTAAATGGTTTTTAATAATACGTATTTTAAGTCTTAGTCAAGTTTACAGCTAAGTTCCAGTGTTTAATGCTCCCAACCAGAATGCTTGAATTTTCTATCTTTTCATGAATCTGGAGGAATTCTGCAATGTGCCTCACACAATAACATGACTGTCCTTTTCTGGAAACAGCAACTGCTTATTGGCAGTTTTAGTAAATGATTATATAATGCCCTATTCCACACAACAGACAGCTTAACTGAAAAGGGTGGGGAGGAATCATGCCATTTTGTTGCTTGGATCTGCAACATAGATAATAGAAGCCTCGCTCACCACTAGACAGAGCATGCTTTCCCAAAACTCACTTACAAGATTTTTCCGCAGTCTCCAAGATTAAGTCACGTCATAAATCCAAAGGCAGTTTTTCTCTCTAATAATGTGTTTCTAGTTTACTACCCACATTTTTCCAGTTTTCTAATCATCTAAATCTATATCCAACTAAAATAAATTATTTCTCTGAATTATTTATTATCCCAAAGCCGTTTCTATTCCACATATACCAATCCCAACTATTTTCTTCCACTTATTATTTTCCTGCACTTTATCACAGCTCTAGTCTGAATGCTCACAGTCCCTTTTCTAGCCCCTTCCATGATGCTCCTCTTCCATGTCCAGGTATTTGTGCCTCTGTGTAGCAGCCTCCAAACACTGGTGTGAGGTGGACAGGAATATGATCCCCACTTTTACATATAAGGAAGCTTTTGGTGATCTTCTCTATTCAGCAAACACAGTCTTTCTCACCCTTTCATTTCAGTATAGCCTGCCAAGGGATCGCCTCTGACACACAAATGAAGAAGATTAAAGAAAAGAAAAGTATATGTGGGGGTGCGGGCAACAGAGTGTCAGTCTGAAGTTATTTTTGGACACCAATCCAATTCACTCTCAATATTAAATAAATTGATAGCCAAAGAAACACATTCCCCACCCTAAAATCCAAGCCATTTACTACTTTCTTTTCTATAGGCCTCTCTAGCCTGCTCCCTTCTGGGAATGTTTGATTCTCCCTTTCCTTGCAGAAGTGTTTTAGATCCCCCTATCTTCTCCTAAGATTTCATCCCTCCCTCTCCCCACACCATTATCCATCCTATGCTTCCTTTGTGTGTGTCCTGCCTCATTTCCATATATATACCTAGCAGCAACACTGAAAGGACTTGTCTGTGCTCTTCCTGTGGCCCACTAGATGTGAAGACTGAAACCCACTGACTGACATCAGTCCCACTTGGGAGCTGTTGTTCCAGTCAATGCTGTTGTTTCTATCCAACCGCAGAGAAAGATGGTATCCATTTTTCAGGGGGAAAATAAGAACACTTGTTTCACATTCTCACTTAGTAAGAATGGTCAGAACAGGTTTAACTATCGATACATTAGAAGAGTTGGTAGAGAGTGATCTCAGTATAATGGTGTTTGCATTGCTGCATGGGGATATGAGGGTTATTGTAATATTTTGCAACAGGCTACTTTTCTTGGGTGAAAAGTCAGAAAACCCCTTTGCTTTTACTCTGCCTGGGATCTGCCCAATAGCCCTAAAGGCTAATGTCATTTAATAGAAGGAAGTAGTCTGTGGGTTAGAACCAAAATTTAGGTTTTGTTAAAGGAAACAATTTTAGGTGCGTGAATTGGGAGGGGGGTCTTCTGTGGGCAGTTTACATAAAATTTAATAGAGCTGTTTTTTTATTTCCTTTTAAAATATCATTGGAAATATGGTTTGGTTTCAAACACTCCCTAGCTGTGTTTGCACTTCAGTAGGGTAGCACTGGAATAAGGTTGTAAAAGAACAAGCAAGAACAAATGGTCTATTTTCATTATCCAAAAGTAAAGGGGGGGGGGCGAGGAACCAGTATAGTAGTGAAATAGTAAGGATGCTTTACACTTATAAAGTTCTTTCCATCTGAGCATCTCAGTGAGCTTCACTTCACTTCACTTAATTTAGCCTCCAAACACTGGTGTGAGGTGGACAGGCATATGATCCCCACTTTTACATATAAGGAAACTTAGCCACAGTAATAAGTGCTTGATTTTAAAAGGCTGAAGCCCAAGGTCTGCACAAATTCTTTGGCTGCACAAATTGCTGTAAATATGCACTAGGGCAAGCAAATGCCCAATTTATAGTAATAACTGGTGTGCACAAACACATGCAGAAAATGGGTCTCAACCTTCTGAATAATCATGAGTGACTTGCTCAAGTTTATACAAGAAGTCTCAAGCAGAGCTGGGAACAGAGTCCTCCTGAGTCCAAGTCCAATGCCTGACCTACAGGATCAATCTTCCTCACCCTAATTGTTGGAAATTAAATTGTATTAAATATTCTCCAATTCAACAACTTAAGGTGTTACTAAGTAACACAGAGAGTTTCTTAAAAGCCTTGTATGTTTAGAGTAGCTCAAGGTTTGTAAGTGTATTCAGATACTGTCTCGCACCTATTGTTTGTCCCTATTATTTCCTTCTCTCAGTGTCACCTGATATTTTCCTCTTTGCGGAATTTTCTCTCAATAAAGACAAAACTGGAAGAAATATATTGAATATAGCCTTGCAAAACTGTTACAAGTAGAACAAGTCAGAGTTACGAACACCAGAGTTACTAACTGACTGGTCAACCACACACTTCATTTGGAACTAGAAGTACACAATCAGGCAGCAGAAAAGAAAAAGAAAAAAGCTAATACAGTACAGTACTGTGTTAAAAATAAACAGGTGAGTGGATGAGAAGAATTTTACAAGACTGATTAGCCAGGAAGTTTTACACCTGAGCAGCTGACAGTGCTACTCCTCGTCCCATGCAGGTGAGCTCTCTCTTCAGTATAGCGGACCAGACTCTTTTTCTGCCTTATGGCTGCTCTGTACCCAAGTGAATGGGGAGGGCAGGGTTAGGGGTCAATTCGCCCAATCCTGACCATCCTTATCTCCGCCCACACCCTGCTTCCCTTTCTCCCTTGCAAGTAAGTGTGTAGGATTGTCATCCACAGGAGATGGGGACTGAATGTGACTAGGACCACATACAGATTTTGTACCAGTATAATTGGCAGTTAGGGGTGTGATTTTTTTTTTTTACCAATATAGTCATACCAGTAATATGGGTGCAGCTATACTGGTATAAGGCGCCTTATGCTGGCATAGCATACTCCCTAGTATAATTAAAGCGGGACAACTTTCTAGTTACAGACAAGTCCATAAGCATGGTTGGACAGAGATTCCCAGCTTTGGATAGGCTGGTTCACATCTACAACGGCCTTGTAACTACTAGGGTGATCACAGGCTCCATAAGCCCCCATCTGCCCCACAAAAGTACAGGACTGGGGCCAGGGAATACAATCAGGGCACAAAGGATACAATCTTTTCTTCTTAAAGTATTAACAATACCAATAAAAGTAATTTAGGTACAATTAACACGGTGCAAGTGTAAGGGGGAGGTGTTACATACACACACCCATACTCACATCAATGATATTACACATCTAGATTCCAGAGGTCACATCCTCCTCACTGAGTTCAATGGAGTTATAATAATTGACATCAGCTGAGGATCTGCCCCCAGGTACGGGGGAGGAGGGACATTTGCTGCCAACTGACAACAGTTTTAAAGTAGATCAAACTTCTGGCCTACACTATTTGACAGTGTCCTTTTGAGATTTATAGTCAATATACCCACAGCACCCCAAATCTCTTTCCTTGGGCAACTAGCAGCGCACAGACGGACTGTGCACCCACACTGGTTTCAGTGGGGCTCTGCTCACATGCAGGGGTGCTGTGGAAATTGCAGGATTGGGCTCAAAATTAAAAAAAAAAAGTAATTTCATACACCCCACTGTTTATGTATTAACTTTATCTGGACACAAAATAAGCCATTTAGTCATCCTTACCTAATGTCCATGCAAAGTAATATTTTGGCTTCGATGCTTGCATAACGATATACAGGTAGCCAAGTCTTGACAAGAAGGATGTATTATTGATAAACTGGCTATCAACAATGTATGTAACAGGATAGGTCTTGGTAAGTGTCAAGAACAAAAGGAGAGATACAAATGTGATACACAGTTTGTATATCACAGCCCCCTGAAAAGCATAATGAATAATAAAACATTGATGTGATCATTTATCAGAATAGACTAAAGCAAAATAATGCTTCCCACTTACAAAAATAAATTGACTAAAGACCCAATAAGACTGGTAACAGCTAATAATAGCTTCTTTTTCCTCATAATTAATTTGTAACAAGGACCAGCTTGTATAATGAATCAGCTGATATATTTTCCTAATTAATCTTACAAATAGAAATTAAAGAATTATTCAGAACCAAAATGGGCCATGGTCCTTCACCTAAGTACCACACATGAACTGCTGGATGTGCCCTGAGGAGAACACAGAAGTAAGATGGGAAACAGAGAGTTTCCCCATCTGTGCAGTTAAGCACAGGAACTGATTACTGGATTCCTGCTGGAAGCACCAAATATTCTGATTTCCAGTACAATCAGACTGTTATAGATCTAGGTTCTTCCATCACACCCATCACGGTGTCTGAAAGTGCCTCTCAAAATGACTTGCACAGATACTGTCCTGCACCTAACCTAACAAATATATATTTTAAAAATGTTTAGTTAGTGCCCTAGCACTCCAGAAATCATAATTATAAGTGTAAGCTATGTGAATGCTTTGTAACTGGCTTTCACATATCCATCGTGAGTAAACAGATTCACTCATACGTTCATATTGCAAACAGGGAATCCATAAGAGTAGACTCCAGATATCAGGAGCATAAAAAATATACCATTTATTATTTAAACACTGATGTAACTAACTCACTTTTAGCTCCTAAATACTTTTTTTCACATGCACTGAATATACACAGAAAAACTTTAATGTTTAATGTCATTTTAAAGCTTAACTTTTTAAAGAAAAATACTAATTTGTCTATCCTGCATATATATATAATTTATGCAAGTGACACAATGTGGGCCTGATTCTGACTTAACTTACACTGTCAGCAGATTACACCAGTGAGAGATCAGGATGAGGCCCTGTATACGTACATATTCCACATTACAAAGAGAATATGCAGAACCAAATTCTGCTCTCAGTCAGTTACAAAGGTATAAATCCAGAGTCACTCCAATGTAACAGAGGAATCTGGCCCATGCATTTTTCTGCAATACATGAATGCCACTTGTGGGAGTATCAAGTTAATATTTAATAATACAAAACAAAAATGATAAAGTCCTTGCAATGGATTTATCTTTTTCAGACTTAAAAGATAGCTTCAAAGATACCTTAAGACAGTCACCAAGTTTCCTTGAAATGCATCTGGGCAACTTACAGTATTTAATCAATTATGATTCCTGCATCTAGCATGTTCTCTACAGTACAATAGTTTTTTCAGCTTTTCTCTTTTGTAAAATGTTCTCTCTCTTTTGTCTAAATCTGAATTACAATTCATAATAATCAGAATCTACAGTATGTTCCTACTGTGAACAGAGAGACTTACACATATGGTGTTCACCAACCAATGAGCCGCTATGTACTCTTCTGAACAAAGGGATGATGCCAACTCCCTCCCCCCTAGCTTTGTTATCAACACAAACAGCAGAAAACAGATATATTTGCTGGCACAATACCCCAAGCAGTTTTCCTTGTTTGGTTTTAAACCAGGTGCCTTTATAGGAGTCAGACATGCAAAGCAGTATTCTCTAGCCCTTTGCAATAAATACTCGGCTTTTCACAACTTACAGTTGGAGAAGGATCAGGAAGTCTGTCATAACCCTTTTGCTTCCAGTTCACTTCTAAAAGTTTCATATGCACATGCCTCCCTTCAATGAAGGCTATATAGTCCTTGTAATTGCTGCAAGGTCCAGCTATGACACTCATAAAATTGAGGAGATAGCTCAAATACTCCAGTAAGGAAGGTCTTATCCTGTCAAAACATCCACACACAAAACAAAACAAGGTAAAATATAGCAAAAAGTTTCATGGGTACTTTTGATAAGTTTTGGAATTACACAGTGTAACATACTATTTAGCCAGTTCCATCGAGTGTATTTAAAATTTTACATACAACAGAACCTCAATCATGAGTACTCTACATTTTTACAGCCAGCTGTGTACTAAATGATAAATGGAGACACAAAGCAGCGGGTCACTGTAGAAATGTTATATAAACCTCTCTACAAACTTTAGTTTCTCAAGAGATGACAATCATAGTTCCATCATCTAATAATTAGGTAAATTTTCCAATGGCTCACAGTTAAACCTTGAAAACTGAGGAACTAATTATTTTGCCTCTAAGCAAAGTTTCAAATGTATTAAGCTCGAGGATCAAAGTTAGTGACTGCTGTAACTTTCAGCCTATTCAAAAAAGATTTAACTTTCATTCCACAATTAGAGTGGAATTAAAACAAGATTGGGTGGGGGGGGAATGCTTGTAATAGATAAGCAGCATCAGTTGTCTTTTGGTAAACAGTGAAACCTGTAGTATCAAAGTTTGTACTTGGAAGATTAAGAGTTGGAGGAGAAACATGCATCAGTGTCCAGAAACTGCTGGTAGAGGGTTTTTAAAAAAAAAAAAACAGCAATATTTGAAGTGTCAGGGGCAAACTTCAGCCTTGCAGTTTTAACATGGATTAGTGCTTTGATGTAGTTATTGATGAGGGGCGGGGGGGAGAAGTATTCTAATGTGAAAAATAGCAGACCACAGTGAAAGGGTAGACGAAAACCTGAAGATCCAAAGAGCACAGCTTTATTAAAGGACCTGGTTCAGCAAAACACATAAGCAGTTGCTGCACTATAGGCACCCATTAAAGTTAATGGGATTTAAGCATGTGCTTAAGTACTTTGCTGAAACAGGGTCTAAACCCGGCCTTGGGAAAACGAGGGCTCTCTTGGTGTATGGTTCAGTCAGGGGGAAATGAAGAACTCATGTGTGGGTGGTTGGGACGCTAACTTCAGAACAAGAATTACCTTAATAAGTATTACAGTATCCACCTGTGGCACTGGGTGGATTGCAGGCAGTACCTACATTAACAATGATTTTTTTAAAAAAGTCGCACATGACTGGGGAAAATCTGACTCCTGATAATGACTCAGGGAGGAATTAAAAACTCCACAGACCACTATTACTTAGATGAGGTTAAAGACACACTGAGTGGGAGAAGTAAATTCTTACTTTACGGCAAGCCGATTTTGCTCAGCAGTGAGGTCCTCAGGTCGTCGGCCTATTCCTAGCAAGAATAAATAATAGGCATGACACAATAAAATCAAATTAGACTCTTCCAAAAATAACTACAGAAAATTATCCCAAGCTCAGAGGTTATATGCTGTTGGCACTTTTTGGAGATTTTAAAGTTACAGGCCTTCCTGTGTTTCATTGTTACCAACAGTAATAATTTTATTTATTTTTCCATCCTTTAAGTCAAGCATGCTCATCCTCAGAAGACTGCACTGAAGTACTGAGAATGGGTACTTTAGGATCGGTTCCTCCCCCCTCTCCCTACAAGGCTCTCCTCCTCCTCTGGATCCATCTCCCTTCCTCATTCTCTCCTCTTCAACATGAGCTCTCCCCCATCTCACCTTCTCTGTACCTACTGAAACAGCTTTCCAAGTAGGCAGTGAGCTGCATAATACCCATCCACCAGCATACATCCCCAGTGACTATTATTATAGCTCTGTACCAGGAAATCCCTGTTCCCAGAAGATGCTGGTCCCCTTTGCCACAAGCTTCCTCCTTATTCCTGTGTGAGGAAAGAGGCAATTCACAGCAAGAAGACTGGCCAAGGGAGAGGAACTGGCTGCTGGCATGGGAAAGAAGGAGTTGCTCAGGTCTCGACTATAGTCGAGAGTTCCAACTGAGTTTCCTTCTGCCCAGGCACTGCACTCTAAACACTCAACTCCCGGGCTCAGACTATACCCACCATTGTAAAACAGACACTTGACACTTGAGTAGTGTGCTTAAACTCTCTTTCTTATGTAAAAGCCCTGTGTGATTAACAGAACACTAATTATGTTATTTTGAACACTCAAATGCAAAAGTTAACATTAACTATGTAACATTGAAAGAAAAGGAGTACTTGTGGCACCTTAGAGACTAACCAGTTTATTTGAGCATGAGCTTTCGTGAGCTACAGCTCACTTCATCAGATAGTTTCCACGGTATGTATCTGATGAAGTGAGCTGTAGCTCACGAAAGCTCATGCTCAAATAAACTGGTTAGTCTCTAAGGTGCCACAAGTACTCCTTTTCTTTTTGCGAATACAGACTAACACGGCTGTTACTCTGAAACCTATGTAACATTGTACAGCCTGTATATTTCATAGCATGCATTTAACAACAAACACTGATACATTTAAGTGAACACCCATCGTGGATGCACCAGCATATTTACCCTCTTTTTTTCCTTCTATTTTTGGAGAGGTTGGGGGCAGGGATTGGTTTCCTTTGGAAGGGAGTTGTATGTATTTTCTACAGATAAAGTCACAACTACTTGAAAATGGAAACTGCATCCATTTTATGCACTCCAATAATATGACAGGTTTCAGAGTAGCAGCTGTGTTCGTCTGTATCCGCAAAAAGAACAGTAGTACTAGTGGCACCTTAGAGACTAACGAATTTACTAGAGCATAAGCTTTATTCAAGTGACACCATCATAGGACCTAATCTCATCAGCCATGCCATCAGGGGCTCGTTCACCTGCACATCTACCAATGTGATATATGCCATCATGTGCCAGCAATGCCCCTCTGCCATGTACATTGGCCAAATTGGACAGTCTCTACGCAAAAGAATAAATGGACACAAATCTGACATCAGGAATCATAACATTCAAAAACCGGTAGGAGAACACATCAACCTCTCTGGCCATTCAGTAAAAGACTTAAGGGTGGCAATTTTGCAACAGAAAAGCTTCAAAAACAGACTCCAACAATAAACTGCAGAGCTTGAATTAATATGCATATTAGATACCATTAACTTGGGTTTGAATAGAGACTGGGAGTGGCTGGGTCATTACACATATTGAATCTACTTCCTCATGTTAAGTATCCTCACACCTTCTTGTCAACTGTGTAAATGGGCCATCTTGATTGTCACTACAAAAGGTTTTTTCTCCTGCTGATAATAGCTCATCTTAATTAATTAGAAAAGGAGTACTTGTGGCACCTTAGAGACTAACCAATTTATTTGAGCATAAGCTTTTGTGAGCTACAGCTCACTTCATCGGATGCATACTGTGGAAACTGCAGAAGACATTATATACACAGAGACCATGAAACAATACCTCCTCCCACCCCACTCTCCTGCTGCTAATAGCTTATCTAAAGTGATCACTCTCCTTACAATATGTATGATAATCAAGGTGGGCCATTTCCAGCACAAATCCAGGTTTTCTCACCCCCACCCCTTTTTTTTTTTTTTTTTTTTTTTACATTTGGGGACAACTTATACCTTCAGATCAGCGGCACTGCTATGGGTACCCACATGGCCCCACAGTATGCCAAAATTTTTATGGCTGATTTAGAACAACGCTTCCTCAGCTCTCGTCCCCTAACGCCTCTACTCTACTTGCGCTATATTGATGACATCTTCACCATTTGGACCCATGGAAAAGAAGCCCTTGAGGAATTCCACCACGATTTCAACAATTTCCATCCCACCATCAACCTCAGCCTGGTCCAGTCCACACAAGAGATCCACTTCCTGGACACTACAGTGCTAATAAACAATGGTCACATGAACACCACCCTATACCGGAAACCTACTGACCGCTATTCCTACCTACATGCCTCCAGCTTTCACCCTGACCACACCACACGATCCATCGTCTACAGCCAAGCTCTGCGATACAACCGCATTTGCTCCAACCCCTCAGACAGAGACAAACACCTACAAGATCTCTATCAAGCATTCTTACAACTACAATACCCACCTGCGGAAGTGAAGAAACAGATTGATAGAGCCAGAAGAGTTCCCAGAAGTCACCTACTGCAGGACAGGCCTAACAAAGAAAATAACAGAACGCCACTAGCCGTCACCTTCAGCCCCCAACTAAAACCCCTCCAATGCATTATTAAGGATCTACAACCTATCCTGAAGGATGACCCAACACTCTCACAAATCTTGGGAGACAGGCCAGTCCTTGCCTACAGACAGCACCCCAACCTGAAGCAAATACTCACCAACAACCACATACCACACAACAGAACCACTAACCCAGGAACCTATCCTTGCAACAAAGCCCGTTGCCAACTGTGCCCACATATCTATTCAGGGGACACCATCACAGGGCCTAATAACATCAGCCACACTATCAGAGGCTCGTTCACCTGCACATCCACCAATGTGATATATGCCATCATGTGCCAGCAATGCCCCTCTGCCATGTACATTGGTCAAACTGGACAGTCTCTACGTAAAAGAATAAATGGACACAAATCAGATGTCAAGAATTATAACATTCATAAACCAGTTGGAGAACACTTCAATCTCTCTGGTCACGCAATTACAGACAGAAGGTCGCTATCTTAAAACAAAAACTTCAAATCCAGACTCCAGCGAGAAACTGCTGAATTGGAATTCATTTGCAAATTGGATACTATTAATTTAGGCTTAAATAGAGACTGGGAGTGGCTAAGTCATTATGCAAGGTAGCCTATTTCCCCTTGTTTTTTCCTATCCTCCCCCCCCCCCCCAGATGTTCTGGTTAAACTTGGATTTGTGCTGGAAATGGCCCACCTTGATTATCATGCACACTGTAGGGAGAGTGGTCACTTTGGATGAACTATTACCAGCAGGAGAGTGAGTTTGTGTGTGTGGTTTTTAAAAAAAGGGGGAGGGGGGGTGAGAAAACCTGGATTTGTGCTGGAAATGGCCCACCTTGATTATCATGCACATTGTAAAGACAGTGGTCACTTTGGATAAGCTATTACCAGCAGGAGAGTGAGTTTGTGTGTGTGTGTGGGGGGGGGGGGCAGAGGGTGAGAAAACCTGGATTTGTGCTGGAAATGGCCCACCTTGATTATCATGCACATTGTAAAGAGAGTGGTCACTTTGGATAAGCTATTACCAGCAGGAGAGTGAGTTTGTGGGGGGGGGGGGGGCAGAGGGTGAGAAAACCTGGATTTGTGCTGGAAATGGCCCACCTTGATCATCATACACATTGTAAAGAGAGTGGTCACTTTGGATGGGCTATTACCAGCAGGAGAGAGGGGTGGGAGGAGGTATTGTTTCATGGTCTCTGTGTATATAATGTCTTCTGCAGTTTCCACAGTATGCATCTGATGAAGTGAGCTGTAGCTCACGAAAGCTTATGCTCAAATAAATTGGTTAGTCTCTAAGGTGCCACAAGTACTCCTTTTCTTTTTGCGAATACAGACTAACACGGCTGTTACTCTGAAACTTTAATTAATTAGCCTCTTACAGTTTGTATGGCAACTTCCACCTTCTCTGTGTATATATCTTCTTACTATATGTTCCACTCTATGCAGCCGACGAAGTGGGCTGTAGCCCACGAAAGCTTATGCTCTAATAAATTTGTTAATCTCTAAGGTGCCACAAGTACTCCGTTCTTTTTAATAGTATGAAAGCTTGTAAGGTAATAAGCACTTACCACTACAATTAATCTGTAGGACTTTTTAAAAGATTAATTTCAAATTCATCCGCCTCTGCTGTTACCAAGTCTTCCCCCGTCATGTGTCTATTTACACTTGTTAGATATTACCTAAATCCTAGATTACTACTCTCCTGAAGCAGAGACTGTCTGTGTTATTTGTTTATACAGTGCTTAGCGCAGTGGGGCTCAGATCTCTGCATGGAGTCCCCAGGTGAGGTTGCCAGGCGTCAGGTTTTCCAACGAAATGCCCAGTCGAAAAGAGACCCTGGTGGGTCTGGTCAGCATGGCTGACCAGGCCATTAAAAATCCGGTAGGCAGTGCAGCGGAGCTAAGGCAGGCTCCCTGCCTGTCCTATCTCTGTGCGGCTCCCGGAAGCAACCAGCATGTCCATGTGGCCTCTAGGCGCAGGGCAGGCTAGGGAAGCTCCATGGGTTGTCCCCGCCCCGAGTGCCGGCTCTGCAGCTCCCATTGGCCAGGAACTGCAGCCAATGGGAGCTGCGTGAGCAGGGCATGCAGGCGCAGGCAGCACGCAGAGCCGCTTGGCTGTCCCTGTGCCTAGGGCCCACAGGGACATGCTGGCTGCTTCCAGGAGCCGCCTAAGATAAGCGCTCCCTGGAGCCCACACCCCTCACCCCTTCCTGCACCCCAATTCCCTGCCCCAGCCCTGAGCCCCCTCCCACACTCAAACTCTCTCCCAGAGCCTGCACCCGGCACCCCCTCCCACATCCCAACCTCCTGCCCCAGCCCGGGGCACCCTCCTGCACCCCAAACCCCTCATCCCCAGCCCGGAGACCCCTTCTGCATACCACACCCCTCAACCCCAGCCCCATGCCAGAGCTCACACCCCAGCCAGAACCCTCACCCTAACCCCTTGCCTCAGCCTTGTGAAAATGAGCAAGGGTGAGGGAGTGAGGGAGGGAGGCAGGAGGGAGTGGGGGGAGCCTTGGAGAAGGGGCAGGGAAGGGCCTCAGGGCAGGGCCTCAGGGAAGGGCGGGGCAGGAGCAAGGCAAAGGTATTCAGCTTTCTGCAATCAGGAAGTTGGCAACCCTAGTCACATATGCAACTGCTATGGAAATAAATAAATAAATAAATAAATAAAACACTAATTACAATTGCAACATTTGAGCCTTTTATTGTACTGGATTATTTTCTGGAAAATGATGCCATTTGTGACACTAGCAGTGTCAAAGAGACTTGGGCCAGGTAGGCATGGGCCCAGTTTGGGTCAGGGTCAGGCCAAAAAATTAGGCTCAAGCAGACTTCTAGTCTATGCAGACAGTTAGTCTGCAGCAGGCTAGCACAGGGTAGATTCATACCCAACTTGCCGCAAATTAACTGTTTGTATAGACAAGTCCTTAAACTCATGCCTTGATCTCGCAAAGGACTGAACATATTAAGTCATTGGGCCTGATTCTGATCTCACATCAGCAAGAATCAAGAGTAACTTGAGGGAAGTCTATGGAGTTACACAGGTGTCAAACAAATATTAAATTTGATCAGACTTAGGCCCATGGACTCCAAACCAGTGTAATTTTCAATGCCCTGGAGATAATCTTCTCTGAGGTATAAAAGTATCTTTATTATAAAAAGAAGGTTTAGAATCAGGAAGAATGCAGCAAAATCTGTCTGTTTCTCCAAGCAAAGAAGGGCAGTGCTTTGAGAAAAACACACTGAACTAAATTCATCCCTGGGGTAACTCCACTGAAGACAATGGACTGGAATGGAAATACTCCCTTTAGGATACCAGGAGGCTTGTTAGCTTACCATCGTGCACTTGGAATGCAAGAGTTGTGATCTTCTGTGTAATAATCATCAGTGGGCTATAACGTAAAGATATAGAAAGTGATGAATGCCTTTTCATAATGCAGTGCAAATCCTTCCTTCTTATTTTTATATGGATTATTGGATTGATTGATTGATAATAATAATCTTACACTTATACAAGGTCTTTCATCTCAAAGGATCCCAATGCACTTAATTAGTCAATGAAATGCAACCACCTCTGGGGCAAAAGGTATTGTTGTAACAGTTTAGAACAAAAAGTGGAAAATGCCATATAAACACCAAAACTGCATGAGGAATTTAAGTAGGCAGAACATAATTATCCATGGTAGAAACTGGGCCAAAACAGCAAAGTTAACAACCCTACAGTAAAGTGCTGTGAAACCTTGAATTACCAAATGCGGTCAGAACCTTATTGTAGGTCTCATCCAAAAAAAATGGTACCTCAACCAGTATAGCGTACACTATACTAAGGGTGTCATTCTGGAATATATAATACCTCAGTATGAAATACCATCACCCTTGCTGCAGCTCATCTGGTTTTAATCTCTTTGGAGTGGGGACTGTGTCTAGCAAACATTTTTAGGCAGAATAAAACTTCCACCTAGTTCTTATATGGAGCTTTTCATCAGTAATTCTCAAAGTGATTTACAAAGGAGACAAGCATAATTATTACCATTATCCAAATGGGGAAACAGAGGCACAGAGGGGATGTGACTTTCCCAGGGTCACCCAGTAGGCCAGCGGCAGAACAGAGAACAGAACTCAGGTCTCATGAGTCCCAGTTCATTGCTCTACCCACCAGGCAACACTGCCTTCCCATATGAATGTAATTACAATAATAATCATCATGGAAGTTGTATGTGACTATGAAAATATATAATTACTTTAACAGCATTACTTATCATGGATATATATGGTGTTAATGATACAGAAGAAGTCTGGACTTAAGACAACATTCCTAGGTTTTATTGTAAATCAGTATTAACAAAGGACAAGTGTTACAGAGGACAAGTTTCCAGCCCCATTGCAGAGTGCTTCTTTTTGCTACAAAAATGCAATCTCTCCACACAGTTTCAGACACCATTGCTATATAAATTATGGTTGATGTTAATAGGTAATTGCTATTACCAGATTTTGACTGGCATATAGAACTTTCATACATATCTCAGTCAGTACACAAACATTTCTGGAAAAGAAAAAACCTACATCGAACTAGATGACTACTCTAAACAAAGCTTTTTGCTAGTTTAAAATGTTTCACCATATTTAACTGGATGTAATGAAAGAGGGAACAGCTGAATTTCTTCAGCTCAGTCCCTGCATCTTCCAATCCAATTTCTGCCTGAGGTAAGGAAAATGTTATTTTCCAGTGATATCGTTAGCTAAAATAATAAGCAAGTATTACTTTTCTCCATGAATTTTCCAAGAGATTCTGAAATGTATTGTTTCAGACTGTGCTAGTAGTTACATTACAAATTAAGTATTCAAAAATCTCCCAATTCAAAATCAGACCTGATGGTTAAGATTAACTATTTGCCTTTTGGTTGCCTCAATATAAAAGTCTGTGATTTCTAAACACTCACCGTGTTGAAAAAAGTGTCTAACGTACAGTAGAATCCCGATTATCTGAACCACTCAAAAGATTATGTTCACATAATCAGGTTTCAATAGACCAGGGAGTCATGATGGCAGTTCAGTAGACTGAGAGGTTTAAATACTGTAGATTCAGATATCTGGAATTCAATTGTATTTTAAACCCTAAATGTATATCCATATCACTGTCATAATTTTATACACAAAGAATATGCTTTATCCTCATCCTCATCAGACATTGACATCCAAAGGGAATCCACAAGCAGGCACAGTTATCTGCAGTTAGTGGAAATCATAGAATCATAGGACAAGATTCGAAGGGACCTCGAGAGGTCATCTAGTCCAGTCTGCTGCACTCATGGCAGAACTAAATATTATCTAGATCAGGGATCGGCAATCTTTAGCATGCCCACACTGCTTCCCACAGCTCCCATTGGCCTGGAACGGTGAACCGCGGCCAGTGGGAGCTGCGATTGGCCGAATCTGTGGACGCAGCAGATAAACAAACCGTCCTGGCCCGCCAGCGGATTTCCCCGATGGGCCACGTGCCAAAGGTTGCCAATCCCTGATCTAGACCATCCCTGACAGGTATTTGTCTAACCTGCTCTTAAAAATCTCCAATGATGGAGATTTCCACAACTTCCCTGGGCAATTTATTCCAGTGCTTAACCACTCTGACAGTTAGAACGTTTTTCCTAATGTCCAACCTAAACCACCCTTGCTGCAAGTTAAGTCCATTGCTTCTTATCCTAGCCTCAGAGGTTAAGAAGAAAATTCTTCTCCCTCCTCCTTGTAACCAACTTTTATGTACTTGAAAACCGTTATCATGTCCCTTCTCAGTTGTCTCTTTTCCACACTAAACAAACCCAGTTTTTTCAATCTTCCCTCATAGGTCATGTTTTCTAGACCTTTAATCATTTTTGTCACTCTTCTCTGGATCTTCTCCAATTTGTCCACATCTTTTCTGAAATGTGGCACCCAGAACTGGACACAATACTCCAGCTGAGGCCTAATCAGCATGGAGTAGAGCAGAAGAATGACTTCTCGTGTCTTGCTTACAACACTCCTGCTTACACATCCCAGAATGATGTTTGCTTTTTTTGCAACAGCGTTATACTGTTGACTCACATTTAGCTTGTGGTCCACTTCCACCAGATCCCTTTCTGCAGTACTCCTTCCTAGGCAGTCATTTCCCATTTTGTATGTGTGTAACTGATTGTTCCTTCTCAGTGGAGTACTTTGCATTTGTCCTTATTGAATTTCAACCTATTTACTTCAGACCATTTCTCCAGTTTGTCCAGATCATTTTTAATTTTAATTCTATCCTCCAAAGCACTTGCAACCCCTCCTAGCTTGATATCAGTCGCAAACTTTATAAGTGTACTCTCTATGCCATTACCTAAATCACTGATGAAGATACTGAACAGAACAGGATCCATGCGGGACCCCACTGGTTATGCCCTTCCAGCATGACTGTGAGCCACTGATAACTACTCTCTGGGAACCAGTGGTATAAGTAAAATCTATGTCTTACTGATATTGGGGGAGGGAGGGGAGCACATGACCTCCCCATGTGACCCTCCATGTGACTCCTCACCGCCCTGCCCCCAGCCCAGGGCCCCCACGCTCTCCCCGCCCCCTCCGCACATCCATCCCATGTTAGCTGGGGTGGGGGGCTCTGTCCTCCTCCTGCTGCACCAAAGACAGGGCTGGGGAGGGGGAAGTACAGCTGCCAGAGGAGCTGTCAGCATTCTGCTTCTTTCCCTACTGCTGCCCCTCCCAGCGGGGAAAGGAGCAGAACTCCCAGCCCTCAGCTCTCCTCCAGCAGGGCTGCTGCTGTGGTACACAGACAGAGTGTACCACAGCTCCATGGAAGGGCAGGAGGCAGGGCTGGGAATTCTGCTCCTTTCCCTGCTGGGAGGGGCAGCGGGAAAAGGAGCAGAACCCCCAGCCCTGATCCCAGCCCTCTTCTCCGGTGGGGCTGCTGCTGTGTCTTTCCAGTATGCCATACCGGCTATAATTAGCTTGCTAGTACGGTGTACTGGAGCGTACCAGCTTACTTGCACTGCTGCTGGGAACGGTTTTCCAACCAGTTTTGCACCCACCTTATAGTAGCTCCATCTAGGTTATATTTCCGTAGTTTGTTTATAAGACGGTCATGCGAGACAGTATCAAAAGCTTTACTAAAGTCAATTTATACCATGTCTACCACTTCCCCCCTATTCAGAAGGCTTGTTACCTTGTCAAAGAAAACGATCAGGTTGGTTTGACACGATTTGTACTTGACAAATCCACGCTGACTGTTACTTATCACTTTATTATCTTCTAGATGTTTGCAAATTGATTGCTTAATTATTTGCTCCATTATCTTTCCAGGTACAGAAGTTAAGATGACTGGTCTGTAATTCCCTGGGTTGTCCTCATTTCCCTTTTTATAGATTGGCACTATATTCGCCCTTTCCAGTCTTCTGGAATCTCTCCTGTCTTCTATGACTTTTCAAAGATACTTGCTAATGGCTCAGATATCTCCTCAGTCAGCTCCTTGAGTATTCTAGGATGTATTTTATCAGGCGCTGGTGACTTGAAGACATCTGATTTGTCGAAGTAATTTTTAACTTGTTCTATTCCTATATTAGCCTCTGATCCTAGCTCATTTTCACTGGCATTCACTATGTTAGACATCCAATCACCATCAACTTTCTTGGTGAAAACCGAAACAAAGAAGTCATTAAGCACCTCTGCCATTTCCACATTTTCTGTTATTATTTTTTTCCCCTTATTGAGTAATGGTCCTAGCTTGTCCTTGGTCTTCCTCTTGCTTTTAATGTATTGTGGAATGTTTTCTTGTTACCCTTTATGTCGCTAGCTAGTTTAATCTCGTTTTGTGCCTTGGCCTTTCTAATTTTGTCCCTACATACCTGTGTTGTTCATATTTATCTTTTATAATTTGACCTAGTTTCCACTTTTTGTAGGACTATTTTTCTTTTTAGATCATTGAAGATCTCCTGGTTAAGCCAGGGTGGTCTCTTATCATACTTCCTATCTTTCCTACACAGTGGGATACTTTGCTCTTGTGCCCTTAATAATGTGTCTCTGAAAAACTGCAAACTGTCTTCAATTGTTTTTCTCTTTAGACTTGCTTTCCATGGAATCTTACCTACCAACTCCATGAGTTTTTCTATAGTCTGCCCTCTTGAAATCCATTGTCTTGATTTTGCTGTTCTCCCTCCTAACATTCCTTAGAATCCTGAACTCTATCATTTCATGATCACTTTCACCCAAGTTGCCTTCCACTTTCAAATTCTCAACCAATTCCTCCCTATCTGTCAAAAGGAAATCTAGAACAGCTTCTCCCCTAGTAACTTCTCCACCTTCTGAAATAAAAAATGGTCTCCAATACATTCCAAGAACTTGTTGGATAATCTGTGCCCTGCTGTGTTATTTTCCCAGCAGATGTAGGAATAGTTGAATTCCCCTATCACCACCAAGTCCTTTGCTTTGGATGATTTTGTTGGTTGTTTAAAAAAATCCTTATTCACCTCTTCTTCCTGGTTAGGTGGTCTGTAGTAGAGCCTACCATGACATCATCCTTGGTTTTTACCCCTTTTATCCTTACCCAGAGACTTTCAACAAGTCTGTCTCCTATTTCCATCTCAGCCTCAGTCCAAGTGTATACATTTTTGATATATAAGGCAACACCTCCTCCCTTTTTTCCCTGCCTGTCCTTCCTGAGCAAGCTGTACCCGTCTATAACAATATTCCAGCCATGCCTATTATCCCACCACGTCTCTGTTAAATGTTATCAGAGTAAAAGCAAGTCAAAATGCAAAAAATAAAAATAGGAAAAAGACAGATAATTTCTTTAAAAGTGACATCTGTTTTTAGATAATATGTGGCAGTATCTGGTGCATTTCCGAACAACACATTTAAATGTGCATAAGTGTATGGTTATCTGCATTTTTTTTAACCAAAAAAAGTAAATGTGCAAAAACAACTGTCAACTACATCCTAGGAAGTTATCTTCAGGTATCAGCTAATTTCATTAAAACACCTACACATAAAATGCAAAATAAACCCAGAGTTGGGATCTAATCATGCTAAAGGAATCATGTAGATTTTGCATAATCACTATCATTAAAATATCTAGGCCACTGACTCTACCTAACAGATTGTCATTATGGGATTCTTTCATTTTCAGGAGAACACTAATGGCCTGAAACACCTCTTATTAAATTTTATTCTGTGAAGTTCTCAACGGTATGAAAAGTTTCTCTTCCAATAGGGAGGGGAGTACGTTTTCTTGAACATCCTATGTCTCAGGGTAGTTTTTCCCCTTGTGGCAAAACTACAGTCTTCCTTTCAAATATATATAAATCCCAGGGCTTTAAGCAGACAAAGCAGCAGACTCCTTAAAAAAAAACTCCTTAGGAGAGGCAGTGATTTGCAATGAAGAAGCAGGTCTACAATCATACAGAATTCTACTGCGATTGTTTGAGCCTTTCATTTTATGTGTGAACTCCACCAATCTGTTCATGTTGGTTCAGCAACAATTCTTCCTTTTAAAAGGCATGATTCTTGCTAATGACAAAACTGATGTGTTTTATTCTAATGTTTAAGTAAGTAACTTTAAACCAGAGAATCAAAGCCAAACTGATGTCCCTTTAATTGCCTGCAGATAGGCACCTGCATTTGAAAATTGTAAGCCAGTGAGTTGTACTGCTGTAAGCCAGTGAGCACTGATATGCAAACAATTCAGATGGACTGATTAGAAGGTCATGCACAAAACCAGCCTGCATTACAACACTACTATGATACATGAATGTAGAGAAAAAGAATGATTATTTATATCTATATTAGGTATTTATAGAGTACTCATCATAATATCTAGCAACCAAGTATAATTCTTAAGTCTTACATACCATTTAATCTGAAAAAACTAACATTCTCTCCCTTCCTTCCCAAATTTGAACTCTAAATAAGACAGAAAGATTCACAGAAATGACACTCCTGCAGACAAATACAACGTATCGTAGAATCATAGAATATCAGGGTTGGAAGGGACCTCAGGAGGTCATCTAGTCCAACCCCCTGCTCAAAGCAGGACCAATCCCCAATTAAATCATCCCAGCCAGGGCTTTGTCAAGCCTGACCTTAAAAACTTCTAAGGAAGGAGATTCTACCACCTCCCTAGGTAATGCATTCCAGTGTTTCACCACCCTCTTAGTGAAGAAGTTTTTCCTAATATCTAACCTAAACCTCCCCCACTGCAACTTGAGACCATTACTGCTTGTCCTGTCCTCTTCTACCACTCAGAATAGTCTGGAACCATCCTCTCTGGAACCACCTCTCAGGTAGTTGAAAGCAGCTATCAAATTCCCTCTCATTCTTCTCTTCTGCAGACTAAACAATCCCCGTTCCCTCAGCCTCTCCTCATAACTCATGTGTTCCAGACCCCTAATAATTTTTGTTGCCCTTCGCTGGACTCTCTCCAATTTATCCACATCCTTCTTGTAATGTGGGGCCCAAAACTGGACACAGTACTCCAGATGAGGCCTCACCAATGTCAAATAGAGGGGAACGATCACGTCCCTTGATCTACTCGCTATGCCCCTACTTATACATCCCAAAATGCCATTGGCCTTCTTGGCAACAAGGGCACACTGCTGACTCATATCCAGCTTCTCGTCCATTGTCACCCCTAGGTCCTTTTCCACAGAACTGCTGCCTAGCCATTCGGTCCCTAGTCTGTAGCTGTGCATTGGGTTCTTCCGTCCTAAGTGCAGGACCCTGCACTTATCCTTATTGAACCTCATCAGATTTCTTTTGGCCCAATCCTCCAATTTGTCTAGGTCCCTCTGTATCCTATCCCTGCACTCCAGCGTATCAGCCACTCCTCCCAGCTTAGTATCATCCGCAAATTTGCTGAGAGTGCAATCCACACCATCCTCCAGATCATTTATGAAGATATTGAACAAAATCAGCCCCAGGACAGACCCCTGGGGCACTCCACTTGACACCGGCTGCCAACTAGACATGGAGCCATTGATCACTACCCGTTGAGCCCGACAATCTAGCCAACTTTCTACCCACCTTATAGTGCATTCATCCAGCCCGTACTTCTTTAACTTGCTGACAAGAATACTGTGGGAGACCATGTCAAAAGCTTTGCTAAAGTCAAGAAACAATACATCCACTGCTTTTCCTTCATCCACAGAACCAGTAATCTCATCATAGAAGGCGATTAGATTAGTCAGGCATGACCTTCCCTTGGTGAATCCATGCTGACTGTTCCCGATCACTTTCCTCTCATGTAAGTGCTTCAGGATTGATTCCCTGAGGACCTGCTCCATGATTTTTCCGGGGACTGAGGTTAGGCTGACTTGCCTGTAGTTCCCAGGATCCTCCTCCTTCCCTTTTTTAAAGATTGGCACTACATTAGCCTTTTTCCAGTCATCTGGGACTTCCCCCGTTCGCCACGAGTTTTCAAAGATAATGGCCAATGCCTCTGCAATCACAGCCGCCAATTCCTTTAGCACTCTCGGATGCAACTCGTCCGACCCCATGGATTTGTGCACGTCCAGCTTTTCTAAATAGTCCCTAACCACCTCTTTCTCCACAGAGGGTTGGCCATCTACTCCCCATGTTGTGATGCCCAGCGCAGCAGTCTGGGAGCTGTCCTTGTTAGTGAAGACAGAGGCAAAAAAAGCATTGAGCACATTAGCTTTTTCCACATCCTCTGTCACTAGGTTGCCTCCCTCATTCAGTAAGGGGCCCACACTTTCCTTGGCTTTCTTCTTGTTGCCAACATACCTGAAGAAACCCTTCTTGTTACTCTTGACATCTCTTGCTAGCTGCAGCTCCAGGTGCAATTTGGCTCTCCTGATTTCATTCCTATATGCCCGAGCAATATTTTTATACTCTTCCCTGGTCATATGTCCAACCTTCCACTTCTTGTGAGCTTTTTTTTTTTATGTTTAAGATCCGCTAGGATTTCACCGTTAAGCCAAGCTGGTCGCCTGCCATATTTACTATTCTTTCGACTCATCGGGATGGTTTGTCCCTGTAACCTCAACAGAGATTCCTTGAACTACAGCCAGCTCTCCTGGACTCCTTTCCCCTTCATGTTAGTCCCCCAGGGGATCCTACCCATCCATTCCCTGAGGGAGTCGAAGTCTGCTTTCCTGAAGTCCAGGGTCCGTATCCTGCTGCTTACCTTTCTTCCCTGTGTCAGGATCCTGAACTCAACCAACTCAACTGCCTCCCAGATTCCCATCCACTTTTGCTTCCCGCACTAATTCTTCCCTGTTTGTGAGCAGCAGGTCAAGAAAAGCTCCCCCCTAGTTGGCTCCTCTAGCACTTGCACCAGGAAATTGTCCTCTATGCTTTCCAAAAACTTCCTGGATTGTCTATGCACTGCTGTATTGCTCTCCCAGCAGATATCAGGAAGATTAAAGTCACCCATGAGAACCAGGGCGTGCGATCTAGTAGCTTCTGCGAGTTGCCGGAAGAAAGCCTCATCCACCTCATTCCCCTGGTCCGGTGGTCTATAGCAGACTCCCACCACAACATCACTCTTGTTGCTCACACTTCTAAACTTAATCCAGAGACACTCAGGTTTTTCTGCAGTTTCGTACCGGAGCTCTGAGCAGTCATACTGCTCCCTGACATACAGTGCTACTCCCCCACCTTTTCTGCCCTGCCTGTCCTTCCTGAACAGTTTATAACCATCCATGACAGTACTCCAGTCATGTGAGTTATCCCACCAAGTCTCTGTTATTCCAATCACGTCATAATTCCTTGACATCACCAGGACCTCCAGTTCTCCCTGCTTGTTTCCAAGGCTTTGTGCATTCGTATATAAGCACTTGAGATAACCTGCTGATCGCCCCTCATTCTCAGTATGAGGCAGGAGCCCTCCCCTCCCAGACGTTCCTGCCTGTGCTTCCACCCGGTATCCCGCTTTCCCACTTACCTCAGGGCTTTGGTCTCCTTCCCCCGGTGAACCTAGTTTAAAGCCCTCCTCACTAGGTTAGCCAGCCTGCTCGCAAAGATGCTCTTCCCTCTCTTCGTAAGATGGAGCCCGTCTCTGCCCAGCACTCCTCCTTCATGGAACACCATCCCATGGTCAAAGAATCCAAAGCCTTCTCTCCAACACCACCTGCGTAGCCATTCGTTGACTTCCATGATTCGATGGTCCCTGCCCCGGCCTTTTCCTTCCACGGAGAGGATGGACGAGACCACCACTTGCGCCTCAAACTCCTTTATCCTTCTTCCCAGAGCCACGTAGTCCGCAGTGATCCGCTCAAGGTCATTCTTGGCAGTATCATTGGTGCCCACGTGGAGAAGCAGGAAGGGGTAGCGATCCGAAGGCTTGATGAGTCTCGGCAGTCTCTCCGTCACATCGCGAATCTTAGCCCCTGGCAAGCAGCAGACTTCTCGGTTTTCCCGGTCAGGGTGGCAGATAGATGACTCAGTCCAAGGGACTGAATCTATCTATCTATGAGAGGTATCATACAAAGCCAATTTTGAAAAACCAGTAGGAGTCTTTATTTTCCTCCTGGGTTCAATATGCTTCATATACAATGTCAGCAAGAATGTGAATTAAGGATGCTAGAGAAGGAAAACAGTGGCATAGAATAACAGCTCAGCTAAAGTCTCCAATATTCAAACAGACTCAAATTGTCTAGTCTATTCTGTAACCTTCCTCAGGAAGGTGGAAAACTGTCTTGCAACGTCCCCTAAGCAGAAATCTGCCTATATCCTGTCCCAGCCAAGAAAAGAATCAGTCACTGTGGGCTCTTATGGGATATCAGCCTTTCCCATACGCACATGTGAAAGCACATGTCCATATTTCTGTAGTGCCTGGTACTGTAATCTCTCCTCTGGCCGTAAAAGTAGGATGAACAGGTCCGTTGTCCCTCTGCCCCTCCCACCCAGCCACCGACTTCATCTTGATGTCAGCTTAGGAAATTTACAGCTAATACAGAGTAACTGGAAACTTGGCATGTTTCACTTTGTGCCCTGAAATCCAAGTGCTTCACCTACATCATATGCTAAACCCTTCTGGCTTCCAACCTTCGAATCCATATGGTGCTCACACATCCTAGTGAGGGGTACCACATAGATTGCCACTCAGTTCCCAGAATGAGAAATCCTAACCAGACACCTAACTTGGCATACGGCAGCACATTATGCAACTTCTGTGTTATATGGGTCCACTATAGCACCTGGACAGACACTTCATACCTTCCTCCCACCTAAAATAGTTCTCTGTTTTAAAGCTGAAATGCTGAGTCAGGAGATGCTGGTATATTGAGATTTCAAGCTTAGTAATAAAATAGACAGTACAGCAGAGATCAGCAATCTCTCACTCTTGACACATACAGAGCTCTTTCAATGTGTCCTTGAAGATCAGCTTTGCAGGTAATGCCAGAACATTGTGTACAATATCTGTCAGCCTCCACTGTGTGTGATTAGTTGCCAAGTTAGATGTCTGATTTGGATATTTAAAGTATTAAAAAGAAGCGCTGCCAACTCTCAGGATTTTATTTCAGGTGTTACGATATTTGATTTTATTTTAAACCCCAGCTCCCTGAATCATGTGATTATATGAGAACCTCAGCTTTTGTTGTTTGTTTGGTTTTTTAAATAAATTCCGAACCCTACTGACTGTAGAGAAAAGCTTGAAAACACGAATCCTCCAAGCTCAAAAAACAGAGCCAAAATAAAAAGAACCAAAAGCTTATTTTTAAAATCCCATGATTACTAAGTCAGACTCAGGATTTTTGAACACTTAGGAGTGGCAATACCGAAGGAATAAATTGCTATTTTTTTAAGCTTTCAGGGAACATCTAATTATAAATGGCACAAAAATGTTGACTAAATTAGCCTGTCAAACATGGTGCCCATGTCATGCAAGGTCAAACGTTTCTGACATATAAGTAGTAAAAATGTGGCTCAGTTTGAGAAGGCTGCAGAAGGGTGCACAGAAATAGATCTTAATAAAATCTACTGTATACTCACAAGCCAAAGTCAGAACCTATTATTTTGTTCAAAATGTTGACAAAATGTTGACACAGTTTATTGAAAAGGGACGAAGAAGTAGGTAGACTTTAAAAGAAAATCACAATATTCCATGGGAATAAAGCCTACAGATGATACTTACATTTACAGAGGAAACCTAAAGGAAAAGATTTGAAATAAAGCCATTTATTCCCAAACCCCAGATCATTTGAGTTCTGTTTAACTGTGACTAAAAAGAGCTCCTCATGCTTTGTGGCTGCAAACTAAAGGATATTCACAGATTAGGCATTGTGGAATATCATCATACAAAATAAAACACCAACACTATTGCTAAAACCAGACCAGAGAAACAGAAACTTAATTTCCCCATGCTATGATTTATTTCTAATAATTTTGATACTTGTTGTGAATTCATTTCCTTGGTCTGGACATCAGTGTGGAAAACCTCACATGATTAAAAGCTCTGTCATATAAATAAAGGGAAGGGTAACCACTTTTCTGTATACAGTGCTATAAAATCCCTCCTGGCCAAAGGCAAACCCCTTTCACCTGTAAAGGGTTAAGAAGCTAAGATAACCTTGCTGGCATCTGACCCAAAATGACCAATGAGGGGACAAGATACTTTCAAATCTGGAGGGGGGGCAGAACAAAGGGTTCATCTGTCTGTGTGATGCTTTTGCCTGGAACAGATCAGGAATGCAGCCTTACATCTCCTGTTAAGTTAGTAAGTAATCTAGCTAGAAATGCGTTAGATTTCCTTTTGTTTAATGGCTGGTAAAATAAGCTGTGCTGGATGGAATGCATATTCCCGTTTTTGTGTTTTTTTGTAACTTAAGGTTTTGCCTAGAGGGATTCTCTATATTTTGAATCTGATTACCCTGTAAGGTATTTACCATCCTGATTTTACAGAGGTGATTCTTTTACCTTTTCTTTAATTAAAATTCTTCTTTTAAGAACCTGATTGATTTTTCATTGTTCTTAAGATCCAAGGGTTTGGGTCTGTGTTCACCCGTACAAATTGGTGAGGATCCTTATCAAGCCTTCCCCAGGAAAGGAGGTGTAGGGCTTGGGGGGATATTTTCATAGAATCATAGAACCATAGAATATCAGGGTTGGAAGGGACCTCAGGAGGTCATCTAGTCCAACCCCCTGCTCAAAGCAGGGCCAATCCCCAATTAAATCATCCCAGCCAGGGCTTTGTCAAGCCTGACCTTAAAAACTTCTAGGGAAGGAGATTCCACCACCTCCCTAGGTAACACATTCCAGCGTTTCACCACACTCCTAGTGAAAAAGTTTTTCCTAATATCCAACCTAAATCTCCCCCACTGCAACTTGAGACCATTACTCCTTGTTCTGTCATCTGCTACCACTGAGAACAGTCTAGAGCCATCCTCTTTGGAACCACCTTTCAGGTAGTTGAAAGCAGCTATCAAATCCCCTCTCATTCTTCTCTTCCGTAGAGTAAACATCCCCAGTTCCCTCAGCCTCTCCTCATAACTCATGTGTTCCAGTCCCCTAATCATTTTTGTTGCCCTCCACTGGACTCTTTCCAATTTTTCCACATCCTTCTTGTAGTGTGAAGCCCAAAACTGGACACAGTACTCCAGATGAGGCCTCACCACTGTCGAATAGAGGGGGACGATCCCGTCCCTCGATCTGCTGGCAATGCCCCTCCTTATACATCCCAAAATGCCATTGGCCTTCATGGCAACAAGGGCACACTGTTGACTCATATCCAGCTTCTCGTCCACTGTAACTCCTAGGTCCTTTTCTGCAGAATTGCTGCCAAGCCATTCGGTCCCTAGTCTGTAGCGGTGCATTGGATTCTTCCGTCCTAAGTGCAGCGTATTTACCTCTCCTCCCAGTTTAGTGTCATCTGCAAACTTGCTGAGGGTGCAATCCACACCATCCTCCAGATCATTTATGAAGATATTGAACAAAACCAGCCCCAGGACTGACCCTTGGGGCACTCCACTTGATACCAGCTGCCAACTAGACATGGAGCCATTGATCACTACCCGTTGAGCCCGACAATCTAGACAGCTTTCTATCCACCTTATAGTCCATTCATCCAGCCCATACTTCTTTAACTTGCTGGCAAGAATACTGTGGGAGACCGTGTCAAAAGCTTTGCTAAAGTCAAGGAACAACATGTTCACTGCTTTCCCTTCATCCACAGAGCCAGTTATCTCATCATAGAAGGCAATTAGATTAGTCAGGCATGACTTGCCCTTGGTGAATCCATGCTGACTGTTCCTGATCACTTTCCTCTCCTCTAAGTGCTTCAGAATTGATTCCTTGAGGACCCGCTCCATGATTTTTCCAGGGACTGAGGTGAGGCTGACTGGCCTGTAGTTCCCAGGATCCTCCTTCTTCTCTTTTGGGGGAAGACGTCTCCATGTGGTCTCTTTCCCTGTTCTTTGTTTAAAACACTTGGTGGTGGCAGCATACGGTTCAAGGAAAAGGCAAAGTTTGTACCTTGGGGAAGTTTTTAACTTAAGCTGGTAAGAATAAGCTTACGGGGTCTTTCATGCAGGTCCCCACATCTGTGCCCTTGAGCTCAGAGTGGGGAGGGAACCTTGACAGGCTCTCATAAGATTATCCAGATTGTCTAAGTTTTTTATTATTGTACTAGAAACTCCATATCTTAACTCTCTTGCTGTATTTTGTTACTTCTGTTTTCAACAGAAACCAGGAAGTGCGGCAGCACACAGAAGAAGATACAAAACTGAAATTTACACACCTCAAATCAGTTTCCAGTTTGTTTCGTGTTTAGGAAGAAATGAATTCATTTCCTAACTTAAAATCAGAACCACTTGCTTCACCCATCCCCATCTAAACAATATGTTCAGTTGGTGGCGTCATTACATAACTATTCTTTAGTGTTGAAAGTTTTCATTCAGAAAAATGTTTCTTTCTGAGGGAAGTGCATGGGATATTAATGGGATATCAAGCTTTTCAACTCTGATTCACTGGTTTGAATTTAAGCTGATTGGTAGTTACCACCACGGTTCTTTATCAGCTTATGTGTAATCAGTTAGGGGTGTCCAGTTTCAAGTGGACAAATACTAAGCAGAGTAGTCAAGCAATGAATGAGTGTGTAGTGAATGAAAAGAGTGCTATCTTCACACTACAGAACAGAGGCTTATTGGCAGAGCCATGTCTTGCACTACTACTACCCATGTTGTACCTGGTCTGTGGATACACAAAGGACTTCGGTCCCCAGAACTGTCATCCCATCACTTCCATCGCCAAAAAAGAATTTCCTTACTATATTTCCAAGGAAAACAAATGTTTCCATCTAACTCTTTGGAGTGCTTAATACTTCTGACTTTGTTCTGAATTGGTATAACAGTAAAAGAATACATCTAGGTCAGTTTCCATTGTCAAATGTATTTTCTTTTTACAAATTGGCTATTCTACCATTGTTGCTAACTTTGGGGACTGAAATAAAACCACCAGGAGGAAAGAAAACACAGCAAAGCATTAAGCATTAGAAGATAAATCACTGCCTTCAGTGATGCTCCTTGCTAACAAAATTGCTTATAAAGCTTTTCTAGATTTCACATTTGATTATGTTCATTTTTAGGGTGGTTTGCTAGAAATGCTGCCAATTTTCCTTTGGAGTAAAGTTAGTGTTGATGAAATGTTTTAGCCCAACAACCCTGGAGAATGAAGTGCTCCATTTATCTACAGCAGAAATACGGCACATGCAGTAAAAAGTGCAAGATTGTGTATCTGTCAGCCAAAAGGCCCCGATTTACACATGGAAAACACCACCTTTCAGGGTGAAAAGGTGGGTCAGTCTCCAAGCCAATTCAAGCATTTGCCTCTCATATGAGACTATTAATAAGGGTGGGCAATTGGTGCCAATTTTATGATGATTTTTGTGCTGTGAATTTTTGCACTAGGAAAAGTGCAGAGGACCCTAGCATTTCACATAAGGCATCTGTGTCACCCACAGGCCTTCAGTGAATATTCTTCAAATGGTACTGTTTTTTGCTCATAACAAACTGGCTGAACTCAAACCCATAACCAAAAAATGAGAGGCGCCGTGGCCCCAGTCCAGCAAAGGATTTAAACTTGTGCATAATTTAATGCACATGAGTCGTCACACTGACTTCAATCATACTGTTCACGTGCACAAAGTTAGGCACGCGTTTGAGTGGTTTGCTGGATTGGGACCCATGCCCATTACCAGCCTCCTGAGCTATCACATTCCTTTGATTTTTTTCTTTTCAGACTAATCCATTTCTGGTAAAAACTATAATATTACTGCACTGACAGTCTACGTATGCTATAAAAGAAGATGATGTATTATTAGTAGTGCCATTCTTATAAAGTATTAAAAAACACCAAAAATCAACTCACCAGCATAATCCTCTTAGCATCAAGAAGAAGGAAAAAAATATGTAATTGGGGAAGAAAGAATTAAAAAACACTAAATAATCCTAAGAACAGTTTATAAATGCCAAAGCAAAGCAGTCAGAAAAGGACTTGTAATAAAACATGCATGTTTCACTCTTTCAAAAATGGGATAAAACAGCTTTGCTGGTAGCTGGCCCTTTAAAGCTGGAAGAAACAACCAGCTACAGCTATTCTGGAAGCTCTCTCCCTTTCAGAGGGAGAGGGGCAAATAAAGGGTGACCAGATGTCCTGATAAAATCGGGACTGTCCCGATATTGAGCAGTTTGTCCTGCGTCCTGACCGAAGTACGGTTGGGATGCCATTTGTCCCGATATTTTGTTTGGGGCGTGTCTTTCCCCGCCCCCCACCTTAGGCGGCAGTGACAGGCACGGGGCATGCCTTTTTAATTGTTACACTCACCCTGCACATCCAGCTCTTCGGCAGCAGGTCCTTCAGTTGCTGACAGACTTTGGCAGCAGGTACTTCTTTCTTCAGCGGCAAGATTTATTTCCCGCCGCTGAACGTGCCAGGTGAGTGTAACAATTGAAAAGGTGCTCCCCCTGTGGCGGTCCTGATATTTTGTATTTAGCATCTGGTCACCGTAGCCAGAAGGCTCCTTTCACATTGTTTTCCCAGCTTGGCAAGAAAGGGCTTTGGGATAATCCAAGGACCGTCTCCCCCAGAGTAGAATCAGAATGAGGAAAGAGAAGGCTTGGGGCCACTCACCGGGACTGGTCTATTGCACTATCAAGAAAGGAATAAAGAGAGCAACAGTCTACCCCACCCAAACAGACAAACTTAAGGAAGAAGCAGCTTGGGCCAACCTGGCTTGCTGCTTCCTTGGACACTGAGGGATTGGCAGACAGGAAGATAACCTCAGACCCACTCTACCACCAAAGAGTAACTTTAGAACTTACTCCCCCAACCCCACTCAAGGTGAAGAAGGAGATAAGTAGACCCTCCCCACCTCTGGCAAGATGCTGTTGTGCAAGAACACACACAGGTACACCTCACTGGCTAATGGGAATACTGAGTCATTCTAACATCATGCATTATTTACTTTGAACAAGTACTTCTTGAAAGATTAAGTAAACAAGATTGCAAGACAACCCTTTGTGGCATTATTTTAATTGTATTAAATTACAGTCCTAAAATAATTTAATAATAAATTATTATAATTGTTAGCCAATACATATATGGTAGGCTTAGTGTTAATATAAGTATTGGGAAGTTATGTCAACTGAATGTATTATACTCTCCCTACAATTCTGTCCACCCATGTCAGGTGTCCCATAAGACGATGCACTAGTTGAAGTAAGCTTTGGATTAAGGAGATAGGAAAACGGTCTGGGTCGGGACATATGAGTATTTTACCATATTAACAGGTAGGGAGTTATTCTCACAACTGAAATGTCCCAAAGGAAAAGGACAAGACATATGAATATTCTACCCTGGCATAAACCTAAGAGGTTCCTTCATGCCCCTTGATACCTGGAGTGCATGCGTTCAGAACAATGAGATAAGGGGTACATCATGTTACTGAAAAAACAAGGTAGAGGGCTGATTGGTTAAATCTAGTTTCAGATGATGTGCACAGTACCTTTTACTTGTCAACGGTTAGGGGATAAAAAGATGGCTTTAGAAGTGTAAATTTGGGAAGCACACCTTCTGTGTAAAGTGAAGGTAACAATACTACATGAGGTGGCTTCCCAGAACCTGGTATCATATTGAAAGTTTTTTCCTGTTCTTTATTATTATTGGCTTATATCAATAAACCTGAGTGATACTAGTTAATTTGCCTCTTGAATATATTTCATAATGAACCAAAGTGTGATCAAACAATTGACTATACAATTTATCAACAGACATAGTATATGAGCTGGATACTCACCCAGAGAAATCTGTAGTGAGAATACCATAATTAAATATGTAAATTCGGCTAATGTGACACAATGTGAGGTATCCCATGGCTACCACAAAGGAGTACCTAAACAGAACATACAAACAAACAGAACAGTTACCCACCAAAGCAGAGTCAAGACTTTACATTCAGTTCATACAGGCAAAACAAAAAACGAGGGTAAATTTATACATCAGAATGATAATCAAAATTGAGACACTCAAAATTACTAGTCACTTTGGAAAATAATGTCCTAGAATTCAAGTATTTGAAGTCAGATAACATTTAACATACTGCTGAGATTATCCATTCTCCTTTCTGTTCTGTGTACACACACACAGACCAGAAATACTTGAGACTCTCATATTGCAAATCTGTAGGAATCAGGGAGAGAGAGAGAATATAATTATGCTTTAAGAGTACATAGTAGCTGTACATTGTTTTCAGTGACATTTGGAAGACAATTTATTTTGGCTTTACATGCTCAAATAGGCTGTTATGAAAAGCTTTGCACACAGGAAGTATTCTTTAACTAGGGTTTGAAAAGTCCACTCTCTGGTTTGTGTCCTGAATGAATGTAAAATTAGGTTAGGCAGGATGGCTACTGGCACCCCGTATTCTGACATTCTAATGGTTTAAGGCAGTGATACTCAGACCTCAGTGGTTCAGGAGCCAGACTGGCAATCAGCAGTACCCAAAAGAGTCACAGTAGCATGAATTCATTGTTTCATTAAATATGAATAGTACTATAGTAAAACAGTATGAGAGGGGAAATAGTTCATACTACTGTGGCTCTTTTGGGTACTGCTGATTCCTAATTTGGCTTCCGAACCACAGAGGTCTGCCATATCTATAATTCTTACAGCAAATAAGTTAGTAACTTAGTGCAAGTTCATAACTTATTGGTTAATAACATAGTAAAAGCATCCTGATTGGTTAACAATTAAATCACACTGTGTTTTGGTATCATGTGCTGCAAAGATATGCAGGAGACACGTTAAAGAGATCATGGGCCACATGGGAATGCGGCTCATGGGCCGCAGTCTGAGTATCACTGGTTTAAGGAGTGCAGTGTTGCAGATCCTTGGTGCAGCACAAGGAGGGGTGATACTCAAATCCTGTTATTTCCTCTACCTCTCCTCATTATCCCCATCCATAACAGAACAGGAAAGAGGCTGCTGGCAGAGGTAGGTTGCCAATGAGAGCCTGGAGACAGAGAAGAGCAGGAAGGAGACCAACAGAACCAAGATTCAGCAGAGCAGAAGGGAGCAGCAGAGCACCAGGAGGCTGAAACACCAAACTGAGAAGAGAACAGCAGGTGATCCTAAGAGCCGATCTAGAACTAAGGTCTTCAGGGTCCAACACCACATCAGCAAAACCAGCCAACTGGAGACCAGGACCACAGAGCCCAAGGGGGCAGGCAGGAACCTAATGATTGGGAAATCAAGGCCTTCACACCCAAACAGCAGTGGCACAAACTGACCAGCAGAAGACCAGGCAGGCAGACTGGCAAGTGTGAGGCTGTAGCCACCAGGCCCAAGTCAGGACGAACCAGAATGGGGAACAGAACAGAAGATATGACAAAAGAACTGGCCAGCTGCGGGAGGGGCGGGGGGGGGGGCAGGCCTTTGTCCATTTAAGGGATGTGCATTTAGGCTCACCAGTGACTAATTACTTACCACCCAGGTGATGGGTTTCAGGTGAGGGATCAGGTGACAGCCTGCAGGCTCACCTGGTTCTCAAATAAAAGGTCAGCAAGTAGCTTCAATAGGGAGAGAGACCTGCATGTAGCAGGACGGCTCCTGTAGGAGACCCAGTGTTAGGATGAAAGTCCTGGAAGGCGATTCTCCACACCAGCTAGTTGTAAAACCTGGCTGGAGACACCTGTTGTATGAGCAGGGCAAGAAACCTTATGTGGAAGAGGCTTTAGGAGGAGCCAGGCAGCAGGACCTTATTTATCGGTTTTGACTATTGATTTTAAAATATAAACCTGTCCCTGGGTTTGAACCACTACAGCCCTCCTGGCTCAAACCAGTAGAGGAAGACAGAACACCAGCTGTGTCGGGGGTAGGCAGCCTATGCAGAGACTGGACTAATGGGGAATAGGAAGGGTGTAGATTAGATTCATTCATGTATTCATGCTTTCGTTATTTCCCTTAGTCTCCTTTTTACCTCACTCCATGAGAAATCTCTCGCCTGAGAAAATATACTTTTTAATATTCCTATTATTAATATTCTTGTACATTGCTGAAGGAATGGGGCAAGGCTTGGGGACCCAATGTATTAAAACTGTATGAATAGGCTCAGTCTTTAAACCAGCTGCTGTTGGCTACATTTTTCAAGCCCATTTTAATCCATAACATTTATCATTTAAGTTACTTTTCACATTGCCTCAATTAATTTGAACATGCTATGTTTGAGCTACAAAACTATTGCTAAGAGTGGGGAATGGCTCTGTTCCAACTTCCCCAGCCCTGCTAAGATTTTCAGCGTGTTCCATCACAATTTCAAACCAATGCAGTTCAAAGTATGACTCACTACTGCACTCCAATAGCCAACAATATTATGTAAACTGCCTTCATTTGTGCTGCAACATATGCTATTTTTTCCATCATGAATAATTGGCTAAACAGTAAGAGTGAGAGGAAAATCCTTTAACTTGAATGTATGCCAATTTCTTCTCATTCTCCTATGCAGGCATGAATAAATATTGGATTTCTAGCTGTAGATTTGGTTTCTACAACTTGGTCCACTGATCCAGAACAATAGATTGCTCCCTTCTTTCCCCAAGACACAGGTACCAGTACTGATCAAGAAAGAAACAAAGCGTATTTTAGCATCTTTTCTCTCTGGTCCCTTTTCACACAGGCAGTGTAGTGCTAGTTATCAACTACATCAGGATTTCTGGGTTCTAGTTCTGACTCTGCCTTCTGACTGTGCTAGGTAAACCCTCAGAGAGCCCCTACCAAATTATAAGCAAGCACAGGGATTCTGTCTTCAGGTACAACTGCAGTGACCATGGGCGTATGTCTAAGCCAATGAAGGTGTGTTCTAAAACTTGCACAAAGAGAGTAGACAAGAGGATATATATTACAAACCAACACTAGACCTAATGGGAGCATTAATCCAATAGTCTAAGCAATGCCCAAGTCAACCCAAAACAAAAAGGTGGAATAACTCTCAGGCTGCCAGCTGACCTGTTCCTCTGGATTACTTACATAAACCAGTTTTCCAGGTAACATTACTACCTCCATATCTTCAACTAAGAGCTCAAAATAACAGCAAGTGAAAAGCAATTCCACATGCAGAGAAAGAAGGGATGAACACTAACAAAGAACTATCACTTGAAGAACTCTGAGACAATACATTATCTGTGATTATGTTTTGCAAAATATTGCAAAGAGAACTACTCTACTGCCCTGTAAATCTCTTCTACTGATGCTTCCTATCTTCGTACAAGAATCAGCTATGGTTTCAACACAGTTTGCCAATTCTGATCAAGGTACCATCTGCCCAATAAGGTTCAGTGAGACACTAAACATACACCTGGCTAAGATAGTTTCAGAAACTCTAGGTACCTTTCTTTTTGACCCTAGCATAAGGAATAAATAAAATCTGACAGCCTATAACTTTTACTTTTGGGCCGGTGATGTTTCAGTGCTCTCTTGTCATCAAGGCAATGGCATTTCCTGTATTTGCAGTTCTGGGAAGCTCTGTGTTCAGTACCAAAATACTGACTTGTTTCACAAAACACAGATTTTGAACTGCCTGTGATCTTATTCTGACTGCCTAACTAACTCAGGGGTAAATGGGAAATGCATAAAGGCCAAACAGCAAGAGGGAAAAATTAAAAACAGGTTTTTTTAAAAACCCATCCTCCAGGACACAATACTGAAGAGAGTGTGGCTTGACATAATCTCCAACAACAACTTAAAGACAAGAGGTCTCCATGTAAATTGTTGAAGCTGCAGGAGGCTAAACTGGGCAAAGTACAAAACGCCCTCCCTCTCTTTGGTAGGCAGATGTGATACACTAACTAAAAATTCACAAAATTTAGACAATACAGTGGATACTCTAGTTAAATCCATAAAACTGCTGCAACTGAGTGGAGGTGGTGAGAACAGAGAGATAAGATACCAAAATGAACTTCTGTGTTGCTGCCAGCCTCTGGATGGAACAGGGTAATTGAATTCTTGTCCCCATGTAACTTTACCTGTGGATGTTGGGAATACTCGCAAAGTTCATGATGCCATAGCTCATCATCACCAGTACAAAAATATGGATTGAGTACCTTGAAAACAAAAAGATAAACATTTAGATAGTCTAAAAGCAAGACTGCAGGGCTGATGGGAAAAAAAAATCCCTTTTCTGCCATGTAACCTAACTAAATTTGAAATACAGCTGGTAAACATGGAACCACCCCACAATGCAGTTTTTACAGAGTGACTAGAACAGTGCTTCAAATAAGAATCCTGTCAACCAGTTTGGGTCTAAAATGTTCTTTTTTTAAAATAATCAAATTGAATACTCAACAATGGATGCATCTCCTCTAATGAAGATATATGTTTATGTCTTCTTAGGCAATGGTATCGCTTTGATGCCTGCAGTAAACTTGCAATAGATAAATACAACATACATCTACAAGAGAGACAAGGGAATATCTTTTATTGGACCAGCATCTGTTGGTGAGAGAGACAAGCTTTTGAGCTACATAGAGCTCTTCTTCAGCTTGTCTCTCTCACCAACGGAAGTTGGACCAAAAATAGCAGATATTACCTCACCCACCTTGTCTCTCTAATGTCGTGGGACCGACAGGGCTACAACAACACTGCAAATATACATCTGCAAGTCATTACAGTTTGTTCTGGGGCTTTGGGGCGGTTAGGTGGTGGTTGTTTTGCAGGACTGCAACACACAAGTTGTCTCAGGACTAAACACAAATGATCTAGGAAAACTGACATGAAATAAAACATAATTGCTAGCATAATTTGTTTATCTGAAAGTTAAATACTCACCATCCAAAACAGAAAACAGCAAAGTATATTCCAAAGAGAGTGGCAAATGCATGACGAACAACAGAACTGACATTGCTGGGGCTCAAATAAATTCGAAACCAAAAAGCAGCGAACAAGGCAAACAGCTGACAGGCTACAAAATTGACCTAAAACAAAAACAAACAAAAAAAGAAATTTGGAATGTTACTTGGCCATAGGCTTCATTGTTGGAGATCACTTCAGCTTCCTCTTGTGACTCTGGAAAAAGCTATATAGAATTTCTCACCTATGACAAGAAACCAGGGTAGATCCAGGAGGAAAAAGAATAAAGGAGTTGACCTTGTTTCATGGGCAAAGCTCCCAGTAAAGTCCCTTTGAAATGGGAGCTTTGCTTGACTAAGGCCAAAAGGATCAAACCCTATGGGCCAGAATGTGGGTCATTTAACAGTCCCATCCAGGAGTAACAGCAGCCCCTGCATGGCTGTTTTTTTATCCTTCCACACAGATGGGCAGGGATGGAAGTGGGTAGAATCTTGGTTCTTCTCCCCACTCACCATAATGCACCAACCTCCTTGAGGCCTCTCCTCCCGGTGCATGCCCAAGCAGCAGTGGCTGGAAACAATAAGGCCCATAATAAGGAGTTCTGCTAATTAAAACAGAAATTAGCCACGGTAATGGGTACTGCCAACCTCAAGAGAGAGGCTTGTGAGTGCAGGAGACAGAGCCATCAAGTGGAATTCACTCTCAGAATAGCCACAAGCCTCCGTGCATTCAAAGCAAAACACAAAACTTGCTTCTGCCACTGCCCTTCCCCTCAGTTGCCCCCCAAAAACCCCACAGAGTTAAAACAAATAAAGCTCTTTTGTTCTTTCTAATAAATGTGTAAGGTGCTCAGATACCTCAGTGATGGACAGGATATGGAAACCTAGACAGATAAAATTAGATTTACTTTATTTTGCTGCACTCGTTTTCTTGAACATTCACCTCAGGCTCTTTGGCAACGTACTAAGCTGTGAATCTAGACCAAGTTAGCATATCACATTGGGAAATCCTTTAAACTAAGGCTGCCTAAGCGCTGCTGGGTCTGACTTATTGTCCACATGAAAGTCACATATTAAATAATCAGTTCAGGGATGTCGTCTCTTACGGTATGTCTACACTGTAAAGTAAGCCCAGGGTTAGTAGAACTCAAGTTAGTAGACCCTGGGTTTGTTAACCTAGGGCTTGAGCATCTACACTCATTTGTAACTTCAGGTTAGGAATTGTTGAACCCTGAGACCCAACCTGGGGCTCCAATATCTACACCTCATTATGCATGCCGATCTCCAATCACCCAGATCCCAGCCTTCCTAGCATCTCCCAAAATGTGGCCACTCTAGCCCTTTCTTTGTGGTACAGCGTGGGGAAACTTGACTGTCCAGAGAACAAAGAAAGTTGGCCTGTGTGGTTGTGAAATAATTTTGACAAACTCCCAGACTCTGAGTCCAATAGGGCTGTATCTACGTTGCAAATTCCTGGCTCGACTCAGGCTCAGACCCTCCACCCCCATGGGGTGCCAGGATCCTGCTCCAAGCCCTGGGCTAACACTATTTGTGAGTATACAGAATGGGGGTTAGTCCTGAGCCTCAGTTTGAACCCTGGGCTTACACTGCAGTACAGACATACCTTTAAGGTCTTTGGCATGGCAGAGCACATTCATATTCAGCATGGTCCTGTTGCAGTGAAAGCTGTCTGTAAATATTTTTTGGTTCAGTTATTAAACAAAACTATTTATTTCAGTATTGATAAAACGGAAATTGCTGCCGGTCTAAAGTTCAAAACATGTAGGATTTCAGCCTCAAGCTCTTTGGAGCAGAGCCAGTTTCTTCTTGTGTCTTTTGCAACCTCATAATACAGTCAACACTTAAACAATAAAAGGCATCATATGATTACGACTCAGGAGTAAATAGAGGAGCCTTCTCCCACTATGACAATACTTTAAGCCTGTCTGAATAAGGGAATTACTCCTCCCATCTGTATCAAGCATTAAAAGCAGATGTAAAGAGCATCTCAGAGAAAGCCATTTGCAGTGCACAACAAGATGACTTTATTGGTCGTACAAAACCTAGGAACTATTGTACAAATTCTTGAGCACAGGCTGCTGTCACATTATGTATTAACAGACTGTTTAAATTTAGAGCACCAACCTCACATAGTCAGGCTTAGCACAGTGCGGGGGTCCAATGAGATCTGGAAGCAGAGGAGGACATCTGTTCCACAAGTCTGCAAAGTGGCAGTATAGCCACTCCATGGCCACTGCTACAGCCCAAAGGCTCAGGTTGTGCCCCATGTATGTGGGACCACGTGGGTATGCCTACTTGGCAATGTACTTGCCCTCAAAGCCTGCCCCAACCCCCCTCGTTTGGGGCTGTACATAGGTAAGCTTTGATGGAGCTAAGCTGCATGGCAGGCTGGAATGCTGAGCCGCTATGCAGGCTTCTCAAAGCCCACCCCACCTACCCACAATGGACAGAGAGGGAGAGAACGTGGACTTTGACCTGCGTATCTGTTTAAAAGACAAAACAACAACACCCTGTTTTGTGGGAGCAGTAGTCATGGAAAACTCACCAGCAAAGGCAACAACAAAAAACATAGTATTTACTTTTCCCCCACTTTACTATTTCATTGACCATTCGATCCAAGATCTTGGTTGTGCCTTAGACCTTCAGAGTCACAATTCCCTCCCTGTGCTGCTTTTGGGGCAGTACAGCTACATGTTGCTCCTTACACTGGGATAAAAGTAAAAGCAAATTCCAGCCCTAACTTTCATTCTACTTTCAGTGCTAAAAGGCAATTTCTTTATAAGAAACTCCAGTGCCATAGATCTAATTTACATGGAGAGTGATAATCTTGGAACTGTAATTTTCACTTAACCCTCTTGCCCTGAATTAAACTAACAGTAGCCTCCAGCACCATGGTTACAACATGCCATTAACGCAGGAAATCTAATTTAGAAAGCTAACAATTTAGAAGTAATTTACAGTACCTGAAAAGGAAGGTTAGAGTGAGGGAATCAAAGAAGAACAAATTGAAATAGCAGCGCCCCTGAAAGTCATTTTGAAAGTAAATGATTAAGTACTACTCTAAAGGGAATGAGAAAGCAGTATAAATTGGCATGGTTTTCAAGATCAAACACTGTTTTCTAACTGTTTCACAGAAGCAGAAGGATGTGGTTTACAATGCTAAGAAACTGCCTCTTCACTGACTGAGGGCACACTCACCCCTACCCTGGTCATCTCCTCCTCTTTCTCACCGGCTATGACCCAAACGCTAATGCGCATTCAACATCCTTTCCTCCACATCCTTATCCAACTGATAAAGATACTCCAGCAAGAATATGCTTTAATTATGTATTTTTGTTTCATTTTGTTTAGTGCTAATGGGCATAATTATCTAAAATCTGTTCCTTACAGGTTTTCTATCAACCAAGAAACGAGTGTGCATAAATTACGCTTGAACCATTTTCTTCTTCTGCATATTGGGCAATATGTAATGTGATGCCTTAAATATATCCATGGTTTTTCACCCCCTAACTGTACCATGATAAGACATAACACTAAGCATTGTTTGCAATTTTATTAGAGAAAACACCCATGCAATTTATATATATATTTAATACAGTAGAACCTCAGAATCACGAATGCCTCTGGAATGGAGGTTGTTTGTAACTCTGAAATATTTGTAACTCTGAACAAAACGTTATGCTTGTTCTTTCAAAAGTTTACAACTGAACATTGACTTATTACACCTTTGAAACTTTACTATGCAGAGGAAAAATGCTGCTTTATCCCTCCGCTCCCTTTTTAGTAGTTTATTTTTAACACAGTACTGTACTATATTTGCTTCTCCCCTACCCCACAGCTGCCTGATTGCGTACTTCCAGTTCCAAATGAGGTGTGTAGTTTACTGGTCAGTTCATAACTCTGGTGTTTGAAACTCTGATGTTCTACTGTACTTACATGAGTATGCACAACATGGTGTGGTATAAAGGTTTTATTCACATTGCAGGATCAGGGCCTTAGTTACCATAAGATTGATTTTCAGAGGTCCTGAATGCTCACAGCTCCCACTGACTGCCAGCGGAGTTGCAGGTGCTCAACACTTCTACAAATCACTACCCATAAGTTCAGCTGTGCAAGGCTCAAAAAAATCTAAACATTTATCCACAAGTCTTTTCTAAACTTAAAATTGTCACAGATTTAAAGTCTTTTTTCACAGGATCTTCCAGGGCCTGATGCAAATGCTGGCCTCATTGGAAAGCTTTTCCCAGTGGTATAAAATTCCCATTTCTAACCATGTAGTGTGGTTTAAAGCTGCAGCTTTTTATTGTCGAGAAAAATTGGTTTTCATGACAGACCAAATCTTGTCCATTCTCTGCATCAGGGAAACTAATTCTGAGGGAGGGGAGAATTCTACATCTCAGGAGAAGAGGAAAACAGTCAACAGTGCATAATAAATTATCATATGCATATCATATGTTGTGTGTGTGTGTGTGTGTGAGTGTGTGAGAGTGAGAGAGAGAGAGAGAGGGGGGGGGGGGGGTTATAACACAATAAGCATACTGCAGTTTATTATGCAGATTCCTTTGGGACCTTTTGCTTACCATACATATTTGAGGTAGTTAAGTAAGGTTGCTATGAAGAACAAACATTTCCCCTAATTTTCAAAACTGAGCACATGTCTATGCTTTAAAGTAACTTTATATGATACAATTTGTGTGCACTCAATGCTGGATCACAAAGAAGGAAAGTTCATTCCTTCTCCCTGACCCCAAAATCCCTGGCTGTGGGAATTGCCACACTGGCAAAAGAGCATAAAACCACCCTCCTTTTGATTCATACCATTTCTGTTGTTGGTGTTGCTAACAGCACAGTGGAAATAATGAATTAGGGGATTCTGAATGTTGACTTAGGAAAATAATTATTCACTTATCTTAAAAATGATCCCTTCCGTTTCAAGCCTACAATTATTTGTATATTACATAACCCATCTTTTAACTGCTCATGCCCATTCAATGTTGCCTTCGGATCCTTTCATTTCAAACTTCTTCAGCCTTGACAACATGAAAGAAATGCATTGGCTTTCTACAAAGCCGATTTCTACTGAATAAGATACAATAAATGAACCATCAGAGCACATAGTACGCCGCCAAGGCCAGCCTTGGAAAGATACCACCATCCCCTCAGTTTTCATTATTCAACTTGTCTCTTGGTCCATCAGTCAGCTGGTGAAGGCAGCAATATAATGCAGCAGCAAGGCACTCTGCCACTGAAGAGAGAAGTTGGGGCAACTCCAACCATGCAGTTAATAAAGGAATGGTACTGGATGGACTGCTACTGAGAGCTCCTCAACCAGAGAACAGTAGCTGCAAAGTTAAGCCTTAAGTCTGGGGAACCAGGTAGCTGACATAAGAACGGCCATACTAGGTCAGATCAAAGGTCCATCTAGCTCAGTATCCTGTCTTCCGACAGTGGCCAATGCCAGGTGCCCCAGAGGGAATGAACAGAACAGGACACCATCCCTGCCCATCCTAGTTAATAGCCACTGATGGACCTATCCTCCATGAATTTATCTAGTTCTTTTTTGAACCCTGTTATAGTCTTGGTCTTCTCAACATCCTCTGACAAGGAGTTCCACAGGTTGATTGTGCATTGTGTGAAAAAATACTTCCTTTTGTTTGTTTTAAACCTCCTGCCTATTAATTTCATTTGGTGACCCCTACTTTTTGTGCTATGAGAAGGAATAAATAACACTTCCTTATTTACTTTCTCTTTGACAGACCAAGGGAATCCTCACTGCATAGTGTTGTCGGTAGCTACCGGTGTGGGGCTCTGCTCTTGTTTGATGATGATAACAGTTGGCTGCGTGCGTGTTCCCTCTGTGTGCTGCCCCAGCTCTGCGCAGATAGCTAACACAGCAGACCCCGAGAGAACCCCCAAAAACCACAGACTCTAGTAAGGTACGAAGGAACCTGAGCCAGGTTTATTGTCAAACGAAGCACAGTAATAGTTCCCTGTAGACTCTACAGGGCATACTACGAATTTGTGCTCCCTGGCAATGGACACAGCTCAGTCAGTGGCGGGACACTCCACTGCCCCCTAGGCTGGAAAACGATGTGTGCTCCCGGACCTATTTCTATACAGTTGCAGGACAGATTACTCATCATAGTTCAAACGAATCTACCCATCATGTTGTCTTTTTGACCCTGTCTTTAAGATGCACCTGCCTGTTGCTTGTTATGTCTGTGGAGTGTTCTGATGCCGTCTTGGTGCAAGTTCCTCTCATTAGCACTTATGTGCATGTGCACGTGCTTCTAACAACCTTTTCTTGCCAACTTCTGTGAGTGGGACCTGCCTCTGGCTCACAGCCCAGCTTTGCTTAACACTGCCTGGAAGTACTTTGGTTCAGGCTTCAGGCCTCAGACTGGGCCTCTGATACAAGAGTTTATGTTTCAGGGCCTCCTCTTACTACACATAAGAAGAAAGGAATTAAATTTCATGTTTTTTTTCTATATTCATTCTATTTTTCCTCATGAACAATTACTTATTGCGTTTGTCATAGGGCCCTGAAATCCAAACTGCATCTGAAAACCTCCTAACCAAATCAAACCAAGCGACCAACAGCCCACTGTCTGGACTCTGTGAATGACATTATCTAAACATACTCCTATTGATTATATGATTCTCCTGTACTTACAATACTGTAGGTAAGTCATCATTACCAAAAAGAGGTCACCTTTAAAGGGCCCAGTCATCCCCACTTTATTTTTAATAAGAGGAGACAGTGATCTGGCAGATGTGGCTGATCGGCAAAAGGGGGAGAAGTGATCACTTCCAGGCATCAGCCCCCAACCCCCAGGTTTCAGAGCCCCTACGTGGGCATGTCTGAGAACAGAGAGGGCCTATGATGCAAGAGGGCCACTCCCCACCTTATCATTCCCAGACACTCCGTAAGATAAAGCTGACCCCTTTTGCGCTACCCTGTATGTGTTTCCCTTACATTCAACACCCACAGCAGGACGCTTTTAGGGACAGCAGTCAATGGGCAGGGAGCCAAAAGGAGGGTCCAAGACAGCAATGTGCAAAGACCCTGGCCTCAGACAGGTGTCCCAAGATCTCTACAGACCTCAGGACATTGGAGGATGTAGTAAACGGAACCTGCTGCCTCTCCCACCAAGAAACAAACCCAGCTCGCCCAATGGAATGATGAAATTGAAACAAAGCTAGAGGGAATCCAAAGTTTCCTGTTCCCTGCACAGTTTTTTCCAAAGTAGTGGACAAACTGGCCCCATGACCAGAATATTTAGTGATTCATCACATTCCTACAACAGGAGGAAAGCAACAGAAAGGTATGACAGCTCCACAGAGAAGTAAATAGTGTGTTGTCCTCTCTCTTGAAAACTATCATCGAAACCACAGAAAAACCTATATAGAAGAAAAGAGAAAATACTTTCCCTTGCTCGGAAATTCTTGGAACATTTAGAGTCAGGACACAGATGATTTAGAGCTGGTAATTCCCTGGCTTCACCCTTATAATAAATCACTAAAAATACTCCTGGTCACTGCTTCACCCAGGTTGTATTGGGTTACTCACCTCTCGCTTTAAAAAAAAAAAAAAAAAAAAAAAAAGAGTTTCTTTCCATTGATCCTGCAATAATCCTAGCATATGCAAATCGCCCACAAGTCTGACCACAAAATACCTTGCTTTTCCTTTATTATTCTTTCCCCTTATACTTGCTCAAAAACTGACCTCACTTGCGAAAATGTAGGAGAATGGACTAGATTGACAATAATTCTCTCCAAACTCAAAATGGCAGCACATAGTGGCACGTCTGGATAGAATCTGAACTTCAGTGATCTCTGGCTGCCAAAACAGTCCCAGCTAAACAGTGGCAATTAACTTTCAGGCTGGAGTCTGCTCTGAACTGGCCCAAGATTACAGGAATGCAAAAGTGGCAATAAGTCACTTTTACTTCTTGCCCTAAGGTCCTGTGCTGAGCAGTATTCAGCCAGACCTGAAGATCAGGCTCTAAATCTGTTTTACTTACTAAGCAAGTACAGCACAGTCAGCAGCAGAGCTGCCAGTATGCCTTCATCCTCAGGACAAGCAGGTAATCAAAGCTTCAAGACATATTAATATTGGCCCTGCCTACAAGGGAGCTATTTAGTCCCAGGTACTATGTTGATACCTGTCAACTGGAACCAGCATTGAATCTAGCAAGTAATTTCTCATAGGCCACCAAACAGATGTTCTCAGTGCTCAGGAAAGCATTAAGGATCAGTGATAGTGAATAAGACTAAAGGTTGCAGGGATTCATTCTTAACTCAAACTCCAGGCAGCATTGTTTGGTTAACATTTTAACAAGCGGCCCCCATAGAAATTTCCCCATTAGTCAGACATGTGTATTTCTGCAGAGGAAAAGAAAGAGATTTGGAAGTGTAATCATTTGTTTTCTCCATAAGGCTTATTATATACATAACCAAGAGTGCCACTTGGCAAACAAATACAATTAAGTGCACTTTGCTGAAAATGTTTATACTTTGATTCTGAAAATTAAACAGAATATTTTGATAGCATCGAACAACAGCCAAATTGTGATGTTTGAAATTGGATGTGTGTGCACGTGTCTGTGGAGTTACTATTGGGGGTGAGAGTTGGGAATATACCCAAAAGGAATTTCTTAAATATACCTGACACTTCCTGGAATCTGGGCCATTCCAAAGGCAACATTTTTGCTCTTCTGAAGCATTTTTATGAGCTCAAAGGACAAATTCTCTCCGGCAGGGATGATTTAACTCTATCCAGAGAGAGGGTGAAGCAGGAAAATCACCATATCTGCCCATGCTACTGGGAGGGGCAATTTTAGGGCTGCGTGCACTAACAGGAGCTGTACAACTTATCTCCATGCACATCTCTCAAGAATATTGAACTGTGATACTGTTTTCATGAGTAAATTCTGCTGATTTCCTACTTACAGGGTAAATAATCTTTGTTGTTTACACTCTAAAGTTGAAACAGATGTTCTTTCTGGATTACCTTTAAGAAGCCATTAAAGGAATAATCACTAGTAGGACATGTGATATAGCTGTGGAATAGATTAAATCTGTAGTCACTGGAAATTTAGAAAGGAAAATAATTAAATGAAAAGTAGTCTTGAAAAATCTAACCTGTAACTTAATTCTAGGTTAGAAATCATGCAAGCCTGTATGCTTACCTTTAACGGCTGATTGATCCACGGCTCTATTTTGCTCTCAACCACTCTTATACTGAACTGTAACTATTCTGTATACTGCACAGATGTTTAAATAGTGCTCAGTTATGAGCAATGATGTTCTGCCACAACCCAGTTCTCTCAATGGATAATACCAGTAACTTCCTATGATAGATACAAAGGAATTCCGAGATAGCCAGGAGTACTTAGAAAACTTCAGTAATTCAGGGGTTTTCTAATCACGACACCTTAAGAGATTAGCTATGAAGCACATTAGTAGCCCAGACTGTAATAATGCCAATGTTTTATACTGATAATACTTTCATCTTGAAAAGTGCTTTACAAATAAAATAAAATAATAACAATAATAAAAAAATAATATTAATTCCACGCGTCTCTGAAATGCTGCCACCTCTTATGGCAGATGTTTAAGAGCAATACTACAAGCCAATCCACAACACAGGATAGAAAGTGAACAATACTTGAAGGAATAACATAAGTGAAATATAATTATCCAAACTGGAACTGTACTAGGAAAACAGGACTAACACCCTTACTTTTGCAAAAAGTGCTATAGGATTGTTAATGACCCCCCCCAAGTGATTGGGACCTTGATTTCACAAATCACCTGAAAGATGGCATCTCCTGCCTTCCTAACCATGGTGCTGGAACACTGGTTCAATGCTGAATCAGAGGGAAGTATGCTACCTCCACTGGCTTTTCTCTGTCAGTCTCCTTTTAAAGTACTGATGACCAGACTTACCCTGCTTAAATGATGATGTGTAAATTGAAGTGAAATGGTTTTGGAATTGTGAAAAGGAAAAGAAAGAAGTGACAACTCAAGAATACTCTTTCACTCTTTCACTAAGAGGGTGGTGAAACACTGGAATGCGTTACCTAGGGAGGTGGTAGAATCTCCTTCCTTAGAGGTTTTTAAGGTCAGGCTTGACAAAGCCCTGGCTGGGATCATTTAACTGGGAATTGGTCCTGCTTCGAGCAGGGGGTTGGACTAGATGACCTTCAGGGGTCCCTTCCAACCCTGATATTCTATGATTCTATGATTCTAAGAGGATGTATCTACTTAGAAACGGCTCAAAGACTACACTAGTGGCAGTCCTTGTCTTTCCAGAAAAGGAGAAGCTTTAATTTTACCCTCTTGGTAGTCACTTCCCCACCTTGCTAACTTAAAATTCATAAGCACCCACGTCTAGCAACCCTAACCAACAAAACACTTGTTATACAATATTTCATTTTACAACATAGTTTAGCTAGGTCATGAAAGCCCTTTCATCACTAGAAATGCATCTGAGTTGCATGAATGGAATTACAATGCCTGCTGAGATAGCCTTTCCCTAAATAACCTAAGTACCAAATTTGAGTTTTAACCAAATTGTCCATGTTGCATTACAGAAATCCAAATCTGAGTCAAAGATTTAGAAGAATATTATAGTAACCAACATACGTCTGAGAATCAGCATTTTTATCTATATACTTGCTTACCAGTAGAGCCCAACCCATGCCTCCTGATTAACAAGGATTAAAATACTACTACCAGGAAGCAATCAAAAGAAACATTGGGAGGTTTACTTTGTGGTATACACCCTGTAAATAATTCCTTTAGGTAAAAGGGCACAGAGCTTGGGTGGTGTGACAGGGCCTCCCAGCTATGTGGATCCTCGGGATTCAGAAGCAAGAGACAGCTGCACTGCCAGCAGCCGATGTGTAGTGCTCTGTTGCCCCTCATCCCCCCCCCGCACCGCCAAGGCAGCCTGGAACCCCCTCTTACTGCTCAATAGCAATGCAGAGGAGATTTGTTCCAAGCTCTAACTTCTAACTGGTGGAAATCTAGGGGCTCGCAAGAGATAGTAACGTGAAGAGCAGTCAACTCTGCCTTGCCCCATCCTCAGCCTTCTCCAAAATCCCCCAGAGAATCCCGTGTGCTGGACAAACAGTGCCACCTTGTTCTTTTCCATGTGGTCAGAGGCAGACTTAGGCAGCAGCTGACGCTCTGACCCTTAGGGCTTGACTACACTGGCAAGTTTCTGCACAGTAAAGCAGCTTTTTGCGCTCAAACTGCAGACGTCTACACACTGCCATGCCACTTTGTGCGCAGAAACTCCTCAGTTGCAGCACTGCAAAAAAACCCACCTTGACGAGAGTCGTAAGGCTATTCATTCGCACAGAGGCTCCAGTGCTCTATTGCCAGTGTAGACACTTGATTGCTTTCTGCGCTGTAATTGGCCTCCAGAGCTGTCCCATAATGCCTCAAGTGACCACTCTGCTCATTGTTTTGAACTCCGCTGCCCTAGAGACATGCACCCCTCCCCTTTCAAAGCACCGTTTCCGACAGCCATTGAGTGCTGTTTAGAGAGATTGGGCAGAGAGCCCAGGGAGGGAGGTGGGGGCTGATGTCATGGTTTCCCCCTTCCCCTGCCTCAGTTGCTTCCTGACACTGTCTGAACTTAGAAAACAGCATGCGGACACACACTGTCCCCCAAAACACACGGTCTCCCCCACATACACACTCCTGTCACACACTCTCCCCCCACCCACTTCAGTTGAAAAGCAAATGGCAATCTAGTAGGATGCCCATGGAACAATGGGATTGGGAAACCTGCATCATGTGACGCTGTGCCTGCCCCATGAGGCATTGCAAACTGATCCCAAAGCACCCTGCCGCCAGTGGCACAGTGGGAGAGCTACCACAGTGCCCTGCTGTCTTTGTCGTTGCAAGAGCTGCTAATGTGGATGCGCTCCAGTGTCACAAGGAGCACAGTGTGGACATGCAACAGTGGTTTAATTGCAGCGTTTTAATAAAAGTGGTATAACTTGTGGCACAGAAACTTGCCAGTGTAGGCATACCCTTAAGATTACACAGGTCCTGGCTTGTTATAAAATTAAACAGATTTACCAGGCCATTTCCTATAAGTGAATACCTGGCTGGTAAATACAGTGCCTGAGTGGTCTCTTCACACCTTATAAGGTCTCCAACAAAGCAAAGGGCTTTTATCTTCATAGGAATCCTCAAAAGTGTTTACTTAATCCTGTTCCTCCATCACCACGGCCACAGGAGCCATCGCAACCAGGCAGCATTCAGTCCTGGTCTACACTACACAGATCCAGATTCAACCCAATTATGTCAGTGTACACACTACAGTCTTGTTCCGCCCATGTAAGTGACATCATAACTCCACCTCCATGAGAGGCATAGGGCATATGTCAGTGTACTTAGGGCAATGCAGTGTCTGTGTAGACACTGTATTACTTATAGGGGCTGTTGGCTGTCTTGTCAATTTCACGGCTCCATGCTAGAAATTGACAAGGAAGCCAGGTAGCTAGAGCCCAGCTGCCCCCAGGCTCCCCACTTCAAGCTGGGCTGCTGCCTGGAGGCTCCCCACTAAGGGAGGCAAGAAGCCAGTGGGCAGCTGACCCACAGTTCCAGCTGGGAGTAGGGAGGCAAAAGCTGAAGAGACAAGGCAGCTGGGCTCCCAGCAGGGAGTCCTGGCTCTCAGCCCCCTCTCCCCGCCTCTCATCAGTCAGTGGAAGCGCTCCTGGTGAGGACGCACACCACCAACAGAAGAAGGGTAGTGTGGACATCAGCTATTGCAGTAATTAACACAGTGGCTGTACTTAGGGCTGTAGTTTAGTCATGCCCTCAATAATGAAAGGGAAACAGGCAGCCAAGCACTAGCTAGATATCTTGGACAGGTTTTGTCAGGTAAGGGCTTGACACAAGACAAACAGACTGAAGCTTCTTTAACTCCTAGAACCTAGAACTCTTGCCAGCCACACAAGTCCTTGGGAGGATTTTTATCTAAATACAGCCTCCAGAGGATTACCCTCTATGGTTTTTATTTTCTCAAGATTCTTTTATAAACAGTTATAAGTAACAATGCACTAACGTGGTAGTGCAAAAGAGATCTGCAATGTTTGTTCAGTATTAAGGGTTTATTTCGGACAGCAAGTTGGAGTTCGGCAAGTCAAATATTTCCTTGTAATATCTGACTATGCCACTCAGACAAGAATAAAGCATACACTTCGATTTTCTTTCAGAAGTGAACAATCAACATGCATTTGCCCCTCCCAGTTGGGGCCCATTCCTTTAGTTATGACTCAAATTAAATTCCCCAGGCACCAATGGGAGATACAGGTAAGGACTGCACAATCTTCCAAGTAATATTAGGCCCCAGTTCAGAAATGTGCCTAATTTTAAGCATATGTATAGTCTTATTGATTTCAATGAGATTATTCACATGCTTAAAAAGTTTAACCATAAAGTACATTCCTCAGCTGGGGCCTCAGTTGGTAAGTCTAAAGTTTTGTCTCCCATTTTCTTGTATTGCATCTGTTTTCAAAGTCAATGTAATTCTATTTGAATTTTTCTTCCTATAACAAATACTTTAATGTTCTTTAAAAAAAACCCCAAAAAACAACCACCAACGACCATCAATACCCAACACAGCAACACTCATTATCCTCCCTGCAACAGCCAACATGTGCACACAGCAGAGAGATCAGTAGAAAAAGCAGCATATTCAAGAGGTTGCTCTAAATCAGAGGTGGGCAAACTATGGCCCGAAGGCCGCATTCAGCCCGCCAGCCATTTTAATCTGGCCCTTGAGCTCCTGCTGGGGAGCAGGGTCTGGGGCTTGCCTTGCTCCAGTGCTCCAGCTGGGGAGCAGGGTCAGGGGCTGCTCCGCATGGCTCCCGAAAGCAGCGGCATGTCCCCCTTCTGGCTCCTATGCGGAGGTGTAGTCAGGGGGCTCCGCATGCTGCCCCTGCCCCAAGTGCTGCCCCTGCAGCTCCCATTGGCTGGGAGCTGTGGCCAATGGGAGCTGCAGGGGTGGCGCCTGTGGACAGGGCAGCACGCAGCAGAGCTGCCTAGCCACACCTCCTTGTAGGAGCCAGAGGGGAGACATGCCGCTGCTTCCAGGAGTCGCTTGAGGTAAGCACTGCCTGGAGCCTGCACCCCTAATCCACCCCCCCTGAACCCCAAACCCCTGCCCCAGCCCCTGACCTCCCTCCCACACTCCAGATCCCTCAGTCCCAGCCCGGAGCACCGTCCTACTCCCCCAAACCCCTCATCCCCAGCCCCACCCCAGAGCCCACACCCTTAGCCAGAGCCCTCAGCCCCCCGGTCCCAGCCCAGGGCCCCCTCCTGCACCCTGAACTCCTCATTTCTGGCCCCACCCTGGAGCCTGCATGCCCAGCCAGAGCCCTCAGCCCCCTCCTGCACCCCAACCCCAATTTTGTGAGCATTCATGGCCCGACATACAATTTCCATACGGAGATGTGGCCCTCGGGCCAAAAAGTTTGCCCACCCCTGCTCTAAACTGTGTAAATGATCTAAAATGATGAAGCTGTTGTCACTGTGTAAAATGTAAGCACACCATTCTGGAAAGAAAGTTATTTGATGAAAAATAAATCTCTGAGATGTGGTAAGGCTAGTAAATATGGATTTGTGAATCTGACTTTGGCTGTTGTTGTTTTCAAACCTTGGTCACAGTACATCAATCAGAAAAATGATGACTTTTAATTACTTAAAACATCAAGGAGAACGTTGCAAGAGTTAGCTGCTTAGAACACATTTTAAAGGGCTCAAGAGGGCTACACTCGAGGAAGGTTATAACACACTGCATGTGTGTGAGCATTAACAGAAGCAAGGGAAGCAGCCACATTCTGCAGCATATTGCTTCAACTAAAGTGTGAGAGCAAAGATTTTCAGAAGTGACTGGTGATTTGGGGTGTCTCAATTTGGGGTAGTCAAACTGAGATACCTTAAAGGGGCCTGATTTTTCAGAGGCTGGTACTTTGCGCTTTCTAAAAATCAGGCCCATTTAAGGTATCTAAAAGGGCACCCAAAAATTGAGGAACCAAAATCACTAGTCACTTCTGAAAATCTTATCCAAGATAGCTTTGTCATGTGTTTTAAAATGTTCTGATCTGGTGGGTGTAGTCTACATGATCAACTTCCTGCATCTGCAATGAGAAGGCTTTGGTAAACCTCTAGCCTTCCTGTTCTCTCCACCGTTTCAATAGTCTTACTCCCCCAAAGACACAAACCAACAGAGTTTATGGAAGAAGCAGAGGAGGAGAACTCTCTTAAACAATGGTTTATAATTGAATTTTAAAGGCTGATTCAGAAATATTCCACAAAGAAGAACATTCTTGAAAACAGGGATTAAAATTTTACCAAACACCTTTCTAGCCTCAGAGAGAAAGCTTCTACCTAGAAGCACATATGGACACAAGGGTATGGAGGAGCCTCCAGAGAGGGCCAGAGATAACATTCTAGTAAGGAGTGTCGCCATCCAGCCACAGGCGTAAGAAAGGGAAGGGCTATTGGTATTTCTGCCAGGGTCTTGTGATTCTGTTCCACCCTCATAATTCTAGTACATACCTTTGCTGCTGATTAGAGCCTTCCCAAAGTAGCAATGGGAAACAAGTGAACCTTGGCAGTTTCAATGAGGCCTTCAAAATGCTGAAAAGCAGCAGTAAAACTAACGTCAGACTTATTAATTTCCCTCTGCTGCACATGGCAAAGCTAAGAGCAAAGGCACCTGAGGTGTCTGGCATGCAAACTCCAAACGTCATACATCAGTTAACGTTTGGAAGGTTATCTTGGCAAACATAAGGGCTAGTAACTTTTTTTAATAACGGAAGCTTAAATTATCCCTAAATTGATGGTGCAGACCCTCACGCTCACTAAAGAAAGCTGCCTGCTCACCACTGGCAAGTTAATTTTTCCAAGTCCTGAGTGCAAGCTTCTCTCTCAACAGTTTAACCCTCTTTTGAAGGGCCTCTTACATATCCTAGCAGCCATAGCTTTGTTTCATGCTTCCAATGTGATGGTGACTGTTCAGAATTAGTCAGCATCAGATGTCAGTCATAACTGCCAATATCAAGCAAATGTCTACAGAAGTGCTGGATAAAGCATCCAGGGTCTTAAAATATTACCCTTTCCTGTTGTCCTCTGGCTTAAGGATAAAATTATCTTGCTACTGCACTTAAAATGATACATCTTTGTTTATATTTTACTTATGCACCAGAGTTTACTTATGTACCAGTTTAACTATTTTTTTTTAACTCCTTTAGTACCATAGCGAAAAAGAAACCACTACAGAAGATGTGAACATCTGCAATATCCTGTTGTGGTTGGGGTTGTTTGGTTTTTTTTTTCTTTCCTATTTCTGCTCATGATCTGACATTGCCAGCAGCATACCTTTCTTTTCTGGGCACACTCAGACTTTACAGCAGTTTACTCTAGATCTTGGCCCATCTTAGGGTACATCTACACTACCCGCCAGATCGGCGGGTAGCGATCAATCTATCGGGGATCAATTTATCATGTCTAGTGTAGACACGATAAATCGATCCCCAATCGCTCTGCCATCGACTCCTGTACTCCACCGCAGCGAGAGGCAGAAGCAGAATCGACGAGGGAGCAGTGGCAGTCGACCCCACGCCGTGAGGACGTGAGGTAAGTCGACCTAAGATACGTCGACTTCAGCTATTCTCGCAGCTGAAGTTGCGTATCTTAGGCTGATCCCTACCCCTAGTGTACACTAGGCCTAAGATTCCTGAGCTAAATTCAGTTAATAACTATAAACACATTTACAATCCATCATTCTACCAAAAAAATAGGACAAAAAAGGAAAGGCTTAAAAAAAAAAAAAAAACCACCAGAAGAAAAGAATTTCAGAAGTGACTAGGGTTCCTCCACTTTTGGGTGCCCAACCTGATACACCTAAAAATAACCGGACTTTCACAGGCAGGTGCTCAGCTCTTTCTGAAAGCCAGGCCTCTTTTATGTATCTCAAGTTGCCCATCTCAGAATTATGAGTTGCTTTTGAAAAATCTTGTCTTAAATTATTTGTAGAATCTTACACAAAAAGATTTGTTGTTGTTGTTGTTTAGGCAAAGAAAAAATCCACACTCTTTTCTGGTTTCAAACTTAGTAACCAAAATCATAGAGAAAAACAGGAAAACACACATCATGGGCAATAATCAGAAGCTGTTGGAGCGCAACAGCATGAAAAAAACAACTTAGAAATCCACATTTTATACTCTAAATTTGAAGGAAAGGGATTATTTTGCTTTTCATTTCTTTGACTACTTTAAAAATATGTTTGCACCTTGATTATCCATTGTATCACAATACAGCACAGGCACTGATTTATAATAAAAAACACCACCACCTATCTCTTGTCTAATATTTTCAATCGGTAGAACTCAAAGGCGGTAAGTATCATGATCCCCATTTTGCAGATAAGGAAACTGAGGCACCGGGACGTGAACCAACACACAGCAGGCCAGTGGCCAAGCCAGGAATAGAATCCAGGTCTCCCAAGTCCCAGTCCAGTGCTCTACCTACTAGATCACACTGCCTCCCTAAGAACAATACTCTGTACTTTTTATTTGTAATATGGCATAGCTTGAAGGTTACAACCCAGATATTGTACTTGTCAAATTAAAAATTGCCATATCAGTAAAAAATATCAAAAACAAACAAAGGTGTAGGTCTTTGCCTTTAGTGCAGTAGTGTACTTTTTCAAGGGGGACGTTATCTTTGCCACGTTTATCCAGATATAGAAGAAGCTATGCTCTCTTTTCCTTTGTATATGAACCAATCTCATTTTCTATTTCATGACTATTGAAGAGTAAAAGATAACCCTTAAGTTTTAGGAGTACTTTTAAAGTGACCACTCTTAACCATTGAATAAAAACAACCTGTCCTGCCCTGAACACACCAACAACATATGTACTAAGAGAAGGGCAGTCTGAGTCTATATTTTAGAAAGAGAAAATGTTGAAGGTAGTATTAGGATTCAACATCACAAACTCAGAACTGTACCTTTCCACTTCTTTCCTCAAACTATATCAGATTTGAACATATTGGAGAGAAAAAAGTATTGGGAGAGGAGTTTGTTATGCTTTAAGTTGCATGAATGATTTTAATGTTTCCTTCAAATAAGTCTTATCCACAATCATAAAAATATGCTTTAGAAGAGCTGGGACATCTCCTTTCTAAATACTTGGGTTGCCAACTTGAATTCTCTCTGTGTTTCCTTGTATAATAAGGCTTTCGACCAGGGATCGGCAACCTTTGGCACACGGCCTGTCAGGGAAACCCGCTAGCAGGCCAGGACAGTTTGTTTACCTGCAGCATCTGCAGGTTCGGCCGATTGCAGCTCCCACTGGCCATGGTTCGCCATTCCAGGCCAATGAAGGCTGTGGGACACAGTGGCCAGCACATCCCTCGGCCCACGCCACTTCCTGCAGCCCTCATTGGCCTGGAACTGCGAACCACGGTCAGTGGGAGCTGCGATCGGCCGAACCTGCGGACGCAGCAGGTAAACAAACCGGCCCGGCCTGCCAGCGAATTTCCCTGACAGGCTGCGTGCCAAAGGTTGCCGATCCCTGCTTTAGACCAACACCATCCAGTTATGACAAAAATTCCTTTTAATGGAATAATTCAGTTTTGATCTACAGTATAGGAATCTTTTAAAAGAGCCCTAAAATAACATGGACAAAATTTGCCATTGCTGAAAGGCTAACATAAGTATAGATTTGGACCGCTACTTCAGTTTTTCCTACCATCCCTAAAATCAGTCTGAGCTGATTATATAACTGGTAGAATAGGTTTTTGTCATCAGGTGGAGACAGGAATTTGAGAAGTTCCTGCTTCTAGCTCCAGGATGATAAGCCAAATTTTTGAGTTCACTCTGGCTGCTCTGGGCCATTCCAATGGCACAAAGTAGCTGAGAACTAGACTGATCTAGATGAACTTTGAACTTGAGCCGCCCATCCTGCAATCAGCAATCAATAGTCTCCCACACAGCCAGAAAGCAATATATATATAAAAATCAGATGAAGCGGCAAAGATCATCCTACTGTGAGGGATGTGACCTTACTAGAAGGTACACAGAAATAGCCACTGTAAGAACATAAGAGCTGCCATACTGGATCGGACTCATGGTCCAATATCCTGTCTCCAACAGTGACCAGCACAAGAAGCTTCAGGGGAAGGTGCAAGAAATAATCAGCCCTTCATTAAGGTCTCAACCTAATCACCAATATGAAGTTTTATGTCCTTCCCAATACTCTTTTTTTTTTTTTTTAGCATTAGCTAGTATAACTGGATGGTCTTGTTATCCCTCTTTGAATCCTGATAAGTCCTTAGCCTCAGTGACATCCTGTGGAAATGAGTTCCACATTCTAATGGAGTGTTGTGTGGAAAAAGTACTTCCTTTTATCATGATTGAATTCACAACCTTTCAATTTCATTAAATATCCCCACATTCTTGTGTTACGAGACAGGAAGAACAGAAGTTCCTGGTCTACCTTTTCTACACCATTCATTATTTTATATAATTTCATCCTGTCCCCTTTCATTAGTCCCCCTTCTAAAGTAACAATCCCAATCCTTTCAGTCTTTCTTTCTATGGTTAAGTAAAAAAAAAAAGTTTCCCATGTAATTGTTCCTCTTTTTGTTTACGTTGATTGCCATAAAAATGAAATTTAAAAAATACGAAATAGGATATCAATTATTGTCATCTTTTAACTGACACTTCTGAAGAAAACAGTGACAGCTAGCAAAAATATCACCTTCTGAATAATAATACTGTTTCCATAGCTGACTGGAAAAAACTCTCTCAGAATGTAAAGAACGAGGATGCAAATCAACCCTTGTGTACCAGTTACAGCTCTGTTTGGTTTAATTATTACATCTTGACTTGCTCAACCAAATACTCCCAACTACATGAAGGAGAATTCAGCTGCTCCTTCAGAATGCAATGTCTTTCCTGAGCTGATCAGCAAAACCACCACCCTCTCCTCACCCAAAATGCTCTGGAAGTCCCACATCTTTTGTGATGCCTATAAGAAATTAGCTAACGAAGTTGTTATAAAGCAACTGGGGATAGTCTCCATGTGTTTAAGTGTGTTCAAATACTACATATGTATGTGTGACCATGCATGGCTAAACAGATATAAAAATAATATCATTGAGACATGCCTAATCCTCAACTTGACCAGTTTCCTTCTATATTGGACCCATTCTTCTTACCCTTTGTCTTATGTCTGTCTGCTATTTGCATTTACTTGTTGCATGAGTGATCCTTTCAAGTGTCCTTTTCTTTCTGAACTACTAACCCTACTTCCTTCCCTACATCATGGGTCTGCAAGCAGGAAGTAGGGCCCACAGTGGAAAAAAAGCGTAAAAAGGTTACACTTAAATAAAAACCCCACAAATTATTTAATCTCTTGGAAGCCTATTAAAGTTAACAGTGTAGGTAGGGAATATGACTAAATGTTTATATATTGCTTAGACTGTTAAAAGTACAAAGTAAACATTGAGTATAGTGTGGCCAAGTTAATGTTGTTGTAGGAATATTAGGCCAGATTTTCAAATCAGTGGTCCCAATTTAGCCAGCAGAGAATTATGAGAAAAAATCATGAATGAGTTGTAGGTGAATAATAGTGCCCCCAATTCATTGTGAGTTCAAAAACTCTGCTATCAAAAATGGAGGCTTCCCTTGAAGACTAGGCCCTTCAAATTTCCAAATCACCTGACTTTTCTGCATTTAATTTCCTCATCCCTAGTGCTACATTAGTGTACAGTTTTTGCATTTAATGCAGTTTGCAGAGCATTTTGAAAGACTCTTCAGAATGAAAAGTGCTATGTAAAGGTAAGATAATTTAATAAAGTGAGAAGCTGCAGTACCAATGGGAGTTGCACGGAGGAAAAATAGTGGTGGTAACATATAATCCCGATCGATGAATCACAGCTCCTCAGACTTGGTGTGAATGCTTACTACCAGCCTCAACAGGCTAGTGATAAGAAATAGTATGTATGTGAGAGATAAAGAAAGTCAGCATTGAACTATTCTTTAACACTCCTTGTGTCCATAATGGGGGGACACATAATGGGGGGGGGAGGGGAACTACTCTTTAAAAGTACAGTTATCTGAGAAGATTTAAACTGATCATTAACCACATCTGTCTAAAAAAATTTTTTTTAAATACAGTGGAAAAGATATATATGAATGTCAATTCATGAAAGTTGTATTAAAAATGGTTCTTAAAAAATGTCCACTTTCATACCTCCCTACATCTTCCACATTGCTATCCTATGTACACACCAATGCCAAACACAGCCTTGGACAAGAGAATGGAAAAAGAGCTCAGGTCCGATTAGAGCTTTCATCATGGGTCTCGGACATGCAGCACACGGAAAATGTACACAACCAGTGGTTGAAGTTCCTTTCTGGGCCTGAATTAGCTACTTTTAATATTTTGTGTTTAAGCCAAACTCTGAAACAACTCCAAACCAGTTTTGTTAGATCATTAATCCAGATTCCTCAATTTCCATTTCAGCAATTGTATTTCCACTTATATAAAAACACCCCCTTCACTAAGAAGCCTGCCACACTGGCAGGCAGTACAGTGCTCAGTTTCACCGAGACCTGGAAATGCTACTGAGGCTCATTCCCAGGGGACAAGGAGCACTTTATTTCACACGTCAGAAACCCTCTCTCCCCAGCAATTAAAGCAGGTTTGACTGGCCCAAGAGGAAATCAGCAACCCTCCTCAGAAAAAGGGAAAGTGACCTGAATGTCTGGTCTGGGATACAATGAATACAAGAGAATGTTTTCCGGGAAGAAAATAAAGACTCACTAGAAAAATAATCCATTATGATGTCACAAAGCTACAAGCCTTCACGTATGGCTTTCAATGTAAAAAGTTTCATTCTCTCACTAAGAATTCTTTTAAGCTGTTTAAGATCTCAGGCAACCCAGATGTAAAAATGGGCTAAACACAGGAATTCAGTGAAAAATGCAGATATGGAGGACAGGGTTACATTTAAAATGGAACTCTATAGTCAAAGCCCGCACTAGGGTTCAGGGTCTCTCTCTTTTTTCATACCACAAGTGTCATAAATATAAAGGGAAGGGTAAACCCCTTTGAAATCCCTCCTGGCCAGGGGAAAGCTCCTCTCACCTGTAAAGGGTTAAGAAGCTAAAGGTAACCTCGCTGGCACCTGACCAAAATGACCAATGAGGAGACAAGATACTTTCAAAAGCTGGGAGGAGGGAGAGAAACAAAGGGTCTGTGTGTCTGTCTATATGCTGGTTTCTGCCGGGGATAGACCAGGAATGGAGTCTTAGAACTTTTAGTAAGTAATCTAGCTAGGTATGTGTTAGATTACGATTTCTTTAAATGGCTGAGAAAAGAATTGTGCTGAATAGAATAACTATTTCTGTCTGTGTATCTTTTTTGTAACTTAAGGTTTTGCCTAGAGGGGTTCTCTATGTTTTTGGATCTAATTACCCTGTAAGATATCTACCATCCTGATTTTACAGGGGGGATTTCTTTATTTCTATTTACTTCTATTTTTATTAAAAGTCTTCTTGTAAGAAACTGAATGCTTTTTCATTGTTCTCAGATCCAAGGGTTTGGGTCTGTGGTCACCTATGCAAATTGGTGAGGCTTTTTATCCAACATTTCCCAGGAAAGGGGGGGTGCAAGTGTTGGGAGGATTGTTCATTGTTCTTAAGATCCAAGGGTCTGGGTCTGTAATCACCTAGGCAAATTGGTGAGGCTTTTTACCAAACCTTGTCCAGGAAGTGGGGTGCAAGGTTTTGGGAAGTATTTTGGGGGGAAAGACGCGTCCAAACAGCTCTTCCCGAGTAACCAGTATTAGTTTGGTGGTGGTAGCGGCCAATCCAAGGACAACGGGTGGAATATTTTGTACCTTGGGGAAGTTTTGACCTAAGCTGGTAAAGATAAGCTTAGGAGGTTTTTCATGCAGGTCCCCACATCTGTACCCTAGAGTTCAGAGTGGGGGAGGAACCTTGACAACATGTAAGAACTGTAATACACAAGGGCATCATGGGTCACGAAGCCCCTAGTAAAACTTCGGAACAAGGGGCGGAGCATTTTCAGCAGAGGTCCCTTGCTCTGGAGTTTCCAGCCACTGGAAGCTAGGATATGTCTATGGGCCCTAAAAGAGAGAAAGCCGAACGAAAGATAAGCGCACAGGCCTCCCTCAAGTAGGAAGAAATAATATGGCCAGTGAGTTTCTCTCTCCACCCACCCCAAGATGTCTTCCTCCACAACAACCCACAGATCTTTGATGTAACTGAGTGAAGACTGGAGAGAACAGTCTGATTCAGAACAGCAATGATGCTTTTTATAGTTTCTGTGTTTGGTGCCTAAATGTGTGGTGATGGTCACGGTCACGCTATATATAGACATTCTGATCAACCAACTCAGGGCTCCTCCAGCAAATCAAGCAAACTAAGGACTAGAGTTAGTTTTTCAGCTAAATGTTTTTTAATTGGAAAATGACAATTAGTTGAAACTGAAACTATGTAAGGAAAAGGTAACTTTCCTGATGCAAAAAATTTATGAACAAAGTTTTGAAATTGTCAAAACACCCTATACTGACATTTTCAAAATGTCAATGTTTTTCTCTTTGAAATTATTTTATTTTGAAATTTAAGTTAGTTTATACTAAAAAAAATATAAACAAATGTTTAAAGGTCAAAATCAAAATATTTTCTAACGTTTCTATTGACCCAACACAAAACAAAGTTTTGGATTTTTGTGTCATGAAGATGTTTGAGATTTCAAATTTTCATCCCAATTTAGGATGGAAAAAATATTTTAAAATTTTGAAAATTCTTGTAGGATAAGAAAACCATTTCCCCACCTAGCTCTAGTAAGGGCACAACATATTTCAAGTGAGGAAAAAAGTAAAAAAAAAAAGTTTTCTTTTACAGTTTGAGTTTGTTCTTGTAGCTCAGAAGTGGCAAATTCAATTTTTTGTGCCTTCATTTTTGCTTCACACTTCACCTATATGATTGCAGAGCAGTTTAAAAATGTCCTAAGCCACAAAAGCAAGGATTACAGAAACAGAATTTTTCAAACTAAGATCATCAATAGATTAGAAGAGCATGACTGGATGCCCTCTTGCTCTGGGGCAGGAAACATCTGATCAAGAGATTTCCCTGTAGTCATTTTTCAAAGTGACCCTGCAAATTGACAGTAAATTGCACAAGATGTGTGGACCAAGTGAAACAATTTACAGGAGAGAGACTGAAATCCACCAGGTTGACAGAAGTAAAGTGAAAGATCAGCCAGTGAAATATTCTGAAGAAAGAGCTAAATGAATGTCAGAGGTGTTACTGAAGGACAATGGCAGCTTTCGTGCCAGAATATAATTGAACTTCTAGAATGTTAAGCATGCTCTTACAATTTAAGTACGCTTGATAGACTAGCTGGGCAAGGAGAAAGGGATCTAGTAAGCTTTGCATGTAAATAGTTTCCAGTAATTTTAAAACCGATTAGATCATATGGTACATTAGACATTGAATAGGCTTTCAGTTCCAAAAGAAAATCTAGTTTGTTGACATCAAGTTTGTACCTTGCAGCTGATTTTGTCGTTTTAGATAAGGATGGAGGGCTAGAGTCATCGCTGCACTGGTGGAGACCCTGGCGCAGGACCAGACTTGCACCTCCTTTATCCTGGGACTACTGGGAGCCAGTTTGGCTATGCTATCCTGAGAGCTGCCCATCCATATGGGTCTTGCAGAACCTGGGGATTAGGAGCATAGAAAAGCCACAACCAGGCCTCTTCCTGCACCCAACAAGTCCCCAGTATTGGCATCTCCTGTGGAAGTGGAGTGGGGAGCAGGGAAGGTATAGACAGCACTGTGCTTGTCACAGAGGCCCCTAGACTGAAGTAGGCTGTAGAGTGGCTTTGGGGCTACTTTGCACTGGTGAATCAGTCCCACTATGATTAACGTAGAGAGAAAACTTCAGGAAATTCTATACAAAATCCCTAACGTTTATTTTTCCAGATCTTATATAATACAAATGAGAAGGAAAGGAAAGTGCACAAAGTAGGAAAATTTATGAGAGGCTGTTTCCCAACTGCAATTTTGTCCCCTGCCAAATGGAAAATCTATCAGGACAAAAACTTTGTTTTCAGTTAACAAGGAGATGTAGAAATACTTACTTGCATAATATCAAGATGCTAAGAACTCTGAGGCCAAAATTGCCATCTGAATGAGAACAATGTAGAGATGGGGCACATATTTCTAAGCCAGAGAGAAGTTTGTAATATTATTACCTTATTATTACATCCTTCTCAAACTGATATTGGTGCACAGAGTGGAAATTAGTCTCTTCCATTCCTCTCTGTCATTTGCTGCTGTTTTCATCACCTCTGTGGTGTTGATATTGACTGTTATGCCCTCCCTGATAAGAGCTCTTCTTAAGGTTTCTCTTAGATGCCTTTGTTTCCTCACACCAGTTGGGTTTCCACTTGACAGCTTCATGCCGGAATCTGTTAATGTGTCTACACTGCAATTAGATACCCTTGGCTGGCCTCTGCAAGCTGATGGGCTCACAGGGCTGAGGCTAAGGGGCAGTTTAATTGCTGTGTAGACAGCTGGGCTCGGGCTAGAGCCAAGGCTCTGGGACCCCATGAGGAGGGAGGGTCCCAGAGCCCAGGCTCCAGCTCAAGCCTGTATGTTTACACCGCAATTAAAGAGCCCCTTAGCCTCAGCCCTGCAAGCCCATCAGCTGGCACAGGCCAGCCGTGGGTTTTTAATTGCATAGACATATCCTGTGTGTTGGCATACAGAATACATAGCTCAAATAAATCCAACTTTTATCTCTGATTCTGGTGGAAATGAGCTTCATGCTGGTGATTTTTTGTATCTCTTTGATGATGATTAAATCTTTCCAACAAATGCCCAGAATCTTCCATAGGCATTTATTTTTAAAGGCTTCTAGTCTTCTGTATAACATTTTATAACATTACAGAGGATTATATTGGCCTGCATAGGGAATAATGCTCAGGTGGTAACCTCAGTCCATGGCAGGGAACATAGCCTCATTCTTCCTGTAAAATATTATATACTTCTATGGCATCATATAAACAATTAAACAATACTTCCATTTTAACTACATTAAAATAGCATCAAAAGCTAGCAAAGTTAAAGTTGTCCCATGAATGCTTAGCTGTACCCCTCTGTGAATATACATGCAGGATACAGTCTTTAGATTACATTAGCACAGACTGTTCCTCAAATAACCGAATATCAGACAACTTTTCTATAGCCAGTTCAGTGTGAGTCTTGCAATGAGGCAATAAATCTAACAGGGTGGATTGGATTTAAATCAAATTGATTTAAATCACTAGTCAGGAAGACTTGATTTAATCATGGTTTCTCTATATAAAAGTCCATTCTTGTTGGTTGTTATAACCTTAATACATATTCTTCACAACTCAGAGATAGATGTAGGTTTCATTTTTAGAAGATACACACTATACATTTTTAAACAGTGATTTATTTTGAAAACTTTTCAGACTAGTTTTATAGCTATATCAGAAAATGAATGATTGTTTGGTTATTTCATTTACCAAATGTAAGTGAAGCAGGTATTTATGAAGTCATTGGAAGGTGAACTATCATTAATATTAACTATCTTTAGATAGGATTTTTCCTCAAAAAGCATTTTATCAAAAAAATCCGATTTAAATTAAAAAAATCTGATTTTTTTTAATCATTGATTTTTATCCTAAAATCTAACAGTGCTACTGCTATTCAAAATAACAAATCAAGTTTTCATTTTCAGAGTGCAGCACGTTAAAGAATTAAATGAAATGTAACAGTTCAGGACAGACATTAACAATTATTCCTGTATTAAAAAAAAACAGCATTAAAATTTGTGTGTGGGCCATCTCATTCCCACTTGCACCCATTACAAAAATTTAATTTCTAGCCACAAAATGTAGTTGTATATTTCATGTTAAAGTCATCTACTAACTCACTTACTTTGTCAAAAATCCTTGTCTGTTTAGGATTCTAAAGACACAAGGTGGGTGAGACAATTTTTATTGGACCAACTTCTGTTGGTGAAAGAGAGAAGCTTTCAAGCTACACAGAGCTCTTCTTCAGCTTGTCTCTTTCCCCCAACAGAAGTTGGACCAATAAAAGATATTCCCTCATCTACCTTGTCTGTCTAATATCCTGGGAACAACCCTCCTACAACAAGACTAGAGTCCTAAACTCAGTTAATTTGATCAGTAATAAATTGTTGCATTTTTCTCGATTTACTCCTTGTTATGATACACAGCATCCCAATTAAGATTATTTTAGATTCATTTAGGAAAAAGAATCTCTAGTGGGTCATCTAGTCCATTCCATGGTATTAAGGCAGGATTCATTTCATTCTGCTCTATGCTACACAGCCTGGAAGAAAAATCTAAACAAATTAGTGACCAATGAACCCCAGAATATGGACAGTTCAGCTTGAATTTCAACAAACTTACAAAAGATTCTTACCCGGTCTCTTAGACCTGATTCTTATCTGGTCTCTTAGACCTTTTCAAAAGCTGGGCTACAAATGTCACAAACAGGCTTGTGGATGATAATTCAGCTCACTCTCTTCTAGTCCTGGCAAGAACCAGGAAGAATAGGGCAAAACTGAAAACAGATAGCTACAGATTTAACTGAAGTTTTCTGAGCTTCCACAAAGATTTGGTATTACATTTGAGACCAAAGTTTAGGATGATTTATACTTTATCCAAATGGAAAATCTCTAACACACATCCTCCTCACAACTGATGCCTAAGCAGTTTTAGTGGAAAAGCCATTCAAATCACTGTCAGTAAGACGTCCCCAATACATTTTGTTCAGAGACTTAGATGAAAGTGTGCTTGGCCTGTAATCATTTGAGTGAATGTTCCATTTAAACTGCTGCCAAGACACAAACATGAAGTCCAGCTGCAGTGAATGAATTCAAGTAAAAAATAGGTGTGTTAATAACCATGTATAACACACATAGAAAACGTCAATCATTCATAGATACTAAGGTCAGAAGGGACCATTATGATCATCTAGTCCAACCTCCTGCACAACGCAGGCCACAGAATCTCACCACCCACTCCTGCGAAAAACCTTTCACCTATGTCGGAGCTACTGAAGTCCTCAAATCGTAATTTAAAGACTTCAAGGAGCAGGGAATCCTCCAGCAAATGACCTGTGCCTCATGCTACAGAGGAAGGCGAAAAACCTCCAGGGCCTCTTCCAATCTGCCCTGGAGGAAAATTCCTTCCCTACCCCAAATATGGCGATCAGCTAAACCCTGAGCATATGGGCAAGATTCACCAGCCAGATACTACAGAAAATTCTTTCCTGGGTAACTCAGATCCCACCCCATCTAACATCCCACCACAGGCCATTAGGCCTATTTACCATGAATATTTAAAGATCAATTAATTACCAAAATCATGTTATCCCAGTATGTCCCTCGGCCCGCGCTGCTTCCTGCAGCTCCCATTGGCCTGCAGCGGCAAACCGCGGCCAGTGGGAGCCACGATCGGCCCAATCTGCGGACGTGGCAGGTAAACAAACCAGCCCTGCCCACCAGGGGCTTTCCCTGTACAAGCAGCGTCCCAAGTTTGGGAAACACCGCCATAGATAAAGGGACACAGTCAAATCCTAAACTGTTTGAACTCTGGCTGAAAGATCGTCTTGCTTCCCTTGTGATATCACAGAAATTGCAGACAATGGAGGTACTCAAGCTAAAAGGCCCCTGGTTTAAAAGGGAGGGGAAGCTGTGGGAGTGCATTCTCTCTTAAGAGGCCTTGACACTGTAACTCACTTTGCTAAAAGTCAACAAATCCAGGCACTGTCAGACTAAGTTGGGGGCATGCTAAAACGCTCACCAGGGAGGATTAAACTGAGGTTTTGAGATGGGCATTTATGGTGGGTGGAGGGGGCTGCTGAAAAGGGAATTTGGGTTATCAAATAGACTATGCTGTGAAGGAGCCTTGAGTGGTAACGTTTTTTCTAATTTCAGAGTGGTAGCCGTGTTAGTCTGTATCAGCAAAAACGAGGAGTCCAAGGACTCCTCGTTTTTTCTAATAAGATATTTATCTTTTGTTTGTATTTGTAACATTTGTACATGGGTTAAGCATTGTACATGGATAAAAATACACAGTCAAGTCCTTGCAGACATACATTTAACATACTTGTACAGTGCAGTTAAGCACATCTACTTTTATAACTTAATATTATCTAAAAGATTTCTATTACTCCAACTCTGCTCTTTAATTTGCTGTATCTGACTCCAATTTACGCTGCGGGGCTGTGGTAGAACTGGTGACTTTGAGCATATCAGGTGGAAGTGTTCTTTTGCCTTATATTACTGGAGGTGTATACTGTGGTGAGCCAATATTTTTAAAACAGAAATCAGCTATTCAAGGCTTGCTTTACTGGCTATAATGATGTCCTAAACACTGTATTATTTTTATCCTCTTTTGCATCTGGTACTCTTGCAGCTAAAGAAGTACTGCCACAGAATCATGCTCCAATTAATGAAAGGTTTGTTAAATAGAAGGATATGTTATCTAATGGAAACTTACAAGTAAAAAAAGAATATATACCATTTATGTGGAGACATGGCAACTCTTTATTACGTATGTAAACCAGCAAACCTTGCTAGCATCTCATATTAATATAATGTTTGGTCAGTAATAGTTTTAGTACTGTCTAATTTCTAGATGTGTTGACTAATTAGATGCTCTTTAGAACTCTGCATTATTTTGAAACATGATTCATCTTTTCATTTTTAAAAAGGAGGAAAAAAACTATGTAAAAATGTCATTCTCTTACTCTACACATATGCTCCACGCACTTGTTCAAGATGATTATTTTACCTACATACATTTTTCCCCTATTGTTGTTACAGCAGAGCCAATACAGCTATGAAAGAACACGCCAGATTCTATTCTAACTCAGGCTTCATCAACAGAATGGTCAGCTGAGGGCAGACTGCAGAATCTTTATTACGAGTCATGTGAAAGTTAGAAAACAAACACATACAGCTTGATTTTTACATCCCCAGCTCAGCTTGTGGTCCTGGCATTTATCGCAGGGTGAAATTCTCCCAGAGGCAGATGGGCCAGGGAAGAGCCGCAATATGAAGAAACTATCACAATTCCATTGTGCTCTGGTGGGTGGATGCACAGCAGGCATGCAGGGTACTCCCAGAGCCCTTTTTAGTAGCAATGCTGAGCTCCAGACAGGCACTAGGGGAGCAGGATGGGTGTGGACAGATTTCAAGATCTGCACTGAACCCATAGCCACAGATGCATGTAGACTAGAGGACACACAAGGTTAATTTCCCTTATAACAGGCAAGAGCCTGATTTAGAAGCCATGGAGGGACCATTAATATTTTAATAAAGGATTCCTACAAGATGTTTCCCTTTATATGCACGATTTATAATAAACGCTATGTTCTTTTAGCCAGAGAGGCAAGTTCTGCATAAAAAAGGGATTGAAAACTGAACAATCCATATTTATTTTTTCATTTAAACAAAAACCCTCTCCTCCACCAAAGGAAGAAGGCAACACCACCTGGCAAACAAGCTTATATTTAGCACAAAGGTTGGAAGTGTTTGCATTTTGTTCCTATCTATATTGACACTATTGCACAGAGCTTAATCTATGTCATTTGAAGTGAGGCTAGGTGTGTAAAGCTCTTGTGGGGAGCTCTGAGCATGTCCTACCTCAGGGAAATCTGAAAATCTTTGACACTTGGCACAAGCTGGTGCATTCCAAAGGCAAAAAAAAAAAAAAAATCAGATCTTAGAAGTATTCTTATGAGTCCCATGAATCAGTCTTCTTGCAGAAATATTTAAGCAGATTCCATAAGAGGAAGGCACATCACCCCAATCTTTCTGAAAAATTCTGGAGGAATTATAACACAGGGCTTTCATAACTGTCACGAGCCCCTCTCATTACAGCTGATAGGGTGACCACCCAATTCCTTATTTAAAGGGACACTGACCATTTTACACATTCATTTGAAGCTTATGATAACTGCATTGTATTTTTCTGTTGCCCTAAAGTATATGCTTGAGAGACAAGTATATGATATGCTAAGAGAAATAGTGTGAAATAAAGTGGTGTCCCTTATTTTTCATGTGTTTTTTCTCTTATTTCCATCCAACAATTGTGGTCACCCTACCTGCTACCCCACTCCCTCTCGTGTGTATGTGTGTTTCATTATGTCCACTACAATCCCTATAAAGTTCCCTAAACAATGACCATTCAGGCTTTGGGCAATGAGGGGGATAAGTGGTGAATTTTGTCCATAGAGAATATAGTCTTTATGTCATCTTCACTGAAGGGAGGAATATATTTTTGAAAGCTATTCACTTTTCAGTCAGTCTGTCTAATACTCTTTGTACTGTACACTGATGTATGCTGTCCCGGCCAATACGTAGTGTTTGTATATGGTTCCTTTAACACTGTTTTAAAAATGTTTCCAACCCATAATACCTTTAAAAATAAGAAAGGAAGAAAAAGAAAGAAACTCTTTGTCCTGCCTCTAAAGAAAGCAGACTGGACTAGCAGATATGTTCACAGATAAGTTTACAGGTAGAATTTACAATAAATCCTGTTTTTTCCTGTAGTTACTAAATTCTAGAAATACCAATCTTTTAAAAATATTATTTTTTAATAAAAAATACCCCACATTATCTGTATGCATGCACAAATTTAAAGTTGCATGTATAGCCTTAGGAGTTTAAGTTGAGGTGGAAGGGAGCAGGGGCTGAAATTTTCTTTTTTATTATTAATTTATAAAAACAATAGCCAAAACGGTGCATAGCTACTGAATGAGTAAAAGAGAACAAGTCAATCTTAATATCCTGGTTTTTGTTGATTTCAACATCTACTCTAAATCTTTGTTGTCTTGGTTTATCTCACAGCACAATCTCAACTACTGAACACATCAGTCTGCTGATATAGCAAACTTCCAGGCTGAACTTCCTCATTGCTGAAAGAATGTAGAAAGGGCAGTAGGTGTGTGTATGCTTGAAAAATGATAAAGAGAAAAGACCAACCGATGTTTTCTCTACCTGTTAGAGGTCAATTTCACAATGAGCCTACAAATGAACATGTGATAGCACAACCACGTATATCATGCCATGAGTGCTCTGAACACTCTCACATTCCTGTAAGATGCTTTTCTAATATTTTTTTTATTTTGAGAATTGATTACACATCTCAGCACAGGTATTTTGGGGATCAACAGTCCCTTGTTATTACGGAAGTCCCTTTTCCTAATCTCCCTTCCAAGGAGGTATAGTCTGGAACAACAGCTGAATTAATTGGCTACAATTTTATGAGCTACAACACTCAACCCCTGTCCCCTGATACAAAATGTATTCAAATAGCTGCTTTGGTTAGTCAGCTGCTAAGTGACTATGAGGCAAATACCACCATCACCATCCCCCAAAAAAGTGTTAAACTTTCCCTTATTTAGTTCAATATCACTACTTGTAGCAGCATTAATCCCTAAAGAATACTATGACTCTGAACAGTGGGAAGAGCCATGTATAGCTACCTAAGTAATAATAGCTCAAATAAGTGCTAACAAGACAGATAACAGAATTTATTTTTAAATATAAACAAAAATTGTGGAACTAACAAGACACCTGCTAAACTTCAGTGCTTGATCACTTTGCTTTCTATTACACAGCATCCCCATCTTTCATTCGTACGTATCTATTTACCCTGTAAAATCTTCAGCGCGAGGACTTTGTCTTCAGGCTGTCTGTAAAATGCCTTTAACACATTTGATGTTATATAATTATAGTTGTAATTTATAACTAATAAAGCATTCTGAGTTCCTCAAAGTCTACACGGGTTATGCCAGGGTTTTAAAAGTATGTTTTTATGCACGGACAAGAAATATCTTTTAAAACACAAACTGAATTTCTGAATCTAAAGCCATAAGTGGAGAAAAATAGTAGTGTCTGCTCTGCAATCTGTACACATATTGTGCCCATTTTCCTTTTTTCTTAAAAATAAAATCACGAAGATTCTTGACTTTCTGATCTCTTCTGGCTGCCCTTTCAAATTAACCTTATCTGTCTTTTAACATATATGTCCATTACAAGTTATCTGATCTGTGCACTTTGACCTTGCATAGGTTTGTTTCTTGAGGTACCGAGACAGACCACCTTTGCAAAATGTCATACGAAATAACTGATCTGTGGCAAACCTCCTCTCTCACATACAGAGCCCTATGTAAAATATCCCATGCAATGTATCTAATAGGTCGCAAATTACTCTTGTACGGCGTGGTCTGACACACATGTACTGATACACATATAAGCTTGCAAAATAAGCCTTGTCTAGCCCAGATCTCCAGTCCCGTCGCATCATACTGAAGGTTATTAGTTCCTCCCGACGTCTTCTCCCTCCCGTTCCCCAGGCACAACCGGCCCCTTGCTGGGGCACCCCTGATCCCCGTCATCTGTGTCGGTTTTACCTGGTCCAGCGGGATGCCCAGGAGCTGGCTGAGCGGGTGCAGCAAGGTGGAGCCCGTGGTTCGGTAGGGGACGCCGGGTGCCTCTGCCATCCTGCATCCCTCCCGCCTGGGCCTCCCTCCGCTCCTAGCCACCGCAGCGCCGCGGCCGGCCGGAGCCCCGCACACACACACACGTGCGCCCGGCCAATGCAGCGGCGGCGGCGCTTAGGCTCTGCCCCTCCGGCGGCCGCGGGTTGGTTGCGATGCCCGCTCCCCGCTTCCTACTCGGCGGGGGGAACTGGGCGGCGGCCGAAGCAGCATCCTCCAGGCGGAGCCTCAAGACAACCGCCCGGGGCTGGAGGGGGAGCTGGCTGGCGGCCAGACCCCGCCGCCGCCGCCCGCCCGCCGGAGCCAGCGGGGACGTGCCCATAGGCGGAGCCGCCAGTCACTCGGCGCGCTGGGCGGAGGCCGGAGCGGGCGGGAGCTGGAGTCAGTGGAAGCGCGCGGAGGGCCGCGGGGGCCGCTGGGTGCGCGCGGGAAGCGAGCGGAGCCCCTGGGCGCGGGACACTCGCCGGGCTCCTGCCCGTTACTCCGCCCGCTGAAACGTAACCTGCGCCGGCCCGCTTACTGCTGGGGGGGCTGCGCCCGCCTCTGGGGAAGCACAGACACTCCCGCCCCTCCCCCTCCCCCCTCAGGCGCCTTTTGAGAGCGGGGGCTGCCTGGCAGGCGTCTCTGGGCAGCTGGTCCGCACCTCGGCAAAATGATCCTGGAGCAGCGGGTGAGGGGTGAAGCGAGGGGAGCCCTTCACTTGGAAACTGGCATCTAATGCCCCCGCATCCAGTGTGAAACACCGAATCATTAAAAAAAAACCAAAACATTTTCTAGGACTAGTCATGCCCATCACAACTTTATCAAGAATAAAACACTGGGGGAGGAGAGGGGGTGTCCCTGCCATATAAGGTTCTCCCATGCTGTTCAGACAGTTCTCTTTTTTTCTCTTGAAGGGTAAATGCTCACCTTGCAGCTGCCCAGGTTTGTGTCTGGCAAAAATCCCTAGGGAATATGGGACCTGTAGAAACTGTCACATAATTTAGGTATATACGGCTGAAGAGTAGTCTTTCAGGATGGGAAATTGTACAAAAAATGCCAAGGGATTCCATTTTTTTGAATGGCATGGAGAGAATAACCAGGAAGAGCTATCTCCCACTTCTGCAAAAGTTAGTCGTTGTTGGTGTTTATTCATACCTACTGTCAGATGCCACTTCTACTTTTTGGGAAACAGCTGACACATTATGTATTTTTCTTCTTATTTCTTGTTACCCCTGACCTTATTAATGACACTAAGATTGTACTGATAAACAGCATGTGATCCACACATTCAACCCAGAATATAAATACAATTTTCAGCACATCTAGCCTATAGGAATGTAGGGCTGGAAGGGCCCTCAAAAGGTCATCTAGTACACACGCACATGCTGAGGTAGGACCACGTACACATACACACCACCCCGACGTGTTTTTCTAACCTGTTCTTTAAAACCTCCAGTGATGGGGATTCCACAAGCATCCTTCCTTCAATAAACTTTTCTAGTGCTTAACTATCCTTATAGTTAGTAAAAGCTTTCTAAGGAATATAGTTTCCTCTTCAGCTTAAGATAAGCTTTAGTACAGAGGTTCTCAAACTGTGATCCGTGGACCACCAGTGGTCCGCAAGCTGCATTCAGGTGCTCCAGGGATAGTTCCCTCCAAGGTGCACACCTGGGTGGCCGCACACGAGAGAATGAAGGGCCAGCCACCTAATTAGTGGAGCCACACAGGAGTGGTTCCACTAATTAGGTGCCTGGACCCTAGAGAAGACGCACATGTAGATGAGGTGGTGGCCTTGGGGGGAATAAGGGGTAGGTGTGAGGTGGCAGTAGGGCGAGAAGAGAAGTTGCGGGGTGGGGGGGGGGGGATTTGGGATGTGCAGGGCTGTGGCGGCCAGAGAAAGAGGCAACTTTCCCCAGCTCCGGGGCTGCGGCTGCTGGGGAGAGATGGCCCTCCTTCCCAGCCTCAGCTCTGTGGCTGCTGCAGTGGGGGAGAGAGGGAGAAACCCCCCTCCTTCCTTGCCCCAGCTCATGGACTGCCGCAGTGGGGGAGAGAGGCACATTCATTACATTAGAAAGGTAAGACTACTGATATTAAAATATGAGTTGTATGCTTTTATTTGTAGAACAAAAAACGTTAATTACGAAGGGTTTTTTTATATAGCGCTTTTATCCAAAGTGCTTTACAATAGTTAGCTAACAGTACAGACAACATTTCGAGAGATCATTAAGTGGTCTGCCGAGACCCTCAGCAATTTTCAAATTGTCTGCGGAAAAAAAAGTTTGAGAACCACTGCTTTAGTATACTTGGTCAGACATATCAATGTATATATCAAATATCTTCTAAGTGCCTGGTCTCAGCAGCTATTTCCCCAAAGAAATGGCATAGCTTCTCCTCTCAAGTATTGCCTACTCTCCAGTTCTGTTAGCTCTCTAAATCTCAAATGAATCTGTATCAGCCACACTTTAGAATTCTCAAACAGCATATTTGAGGCAAGTCCTGTTAACATGTTAAATGTGCAGTCACTCCATCTGGTTCCCTAAAACAAGAAGTAACAGCAATGTACACACTCTAACTGTAATAATAACTATATACATAATAAAATAGTAATAATGTATCAGAAGTATGGTAGGCACATTACGGACATATGAGGAGAGTAATTGAAGGCTGCATAGTTTTGCATTGCTTTGACTGGCCAATGAACTCTTCCAGGCAGTCTCATTAATATATAAACCTTGTCTTTATTCAGACATTTAATCACTTAAACACAATTTGTAACATTCAAGTTAGGTGATGCAATGTTGATCATAACTGACAGAGAGGCAGGATGATCCAGTCATTAGGGTGCAAGCATTGCACATAAAGGGCTTGAGCTAAATTCCTTTCTCAATAAGTCTGTTTGACCTTGGGCAAGTCATTTACTGTCTGTGTGCCTCAGTTCTCCATTTGTAAAATAGGGATACAGTAGAACCTCAGTGTTAAGAATACCAGAGTTACAAACTGACCAGTCAACCACACACCTCATCTGGAACGAGAAGTATACAATCAGGCAGCAGCAGAGACACACAAAAAAAGCAAATAAATACATTGTGTTAAACATAAACTACTGAAAAAAAAAAGGGAAAGCAGCATTTTTTTCTGCATAGCAAAGTTTCAAAGCTGTGTTAAGTCAATGTTCAGTTGTAAACTTTTGAAAGAAAAACCATAACGTTTTGTTCAGAGTTACGAACATTTCAGAGTTACAAACAACCTCCCTTCCCCAAGGTGTTGTTAACTGTAGTAGCACTTCACTATCTCACAGGGGTGAGATGAGGATAAATACATTAAAGGTTGTGATGTGCTCAGATACTACGGCGTGGGGGGCCACATAAGTAGTTAAGATAGATAGTCAGATACTGGTCCCAGTAAGATTTACTCACAACTAAGTGATTCAACGCTGAATACAACTTATCCTTGTTAAAACTGGAAATCTTTAAAGGAATTTACCTCTCTGTAATTTTCATAAATCAATCATGATCCACTTATCTGAAAGTGCTGAAAATTCTTTTTCTTAAGACTACAAAGATGGATCTGTTTTACTAGTCTTTTGTCATAAAAAGTTCTTTCAAGTCAAGCTTGACTTTTCCTCTTTAGGACATCTTCTACAATTTTCTGATATCCTCTGCTATGGCTGAACTGGGATGAGCATTTTGTAACAAACCCGAGAATTTAGTATTTGGAATATAAGAACCGTTTTCATGGACTTTTAAAATCAAATATTAATCATTCATACTGAACATTCAGTTTTGCATTTGCTCACTTTACTGTGTATTTTGTTAATGTATCAAAGTATATAATTCCATGTTGTATGTAATACAGACTACAATACATTTCAAGAATAGTAAAGCTCACAAGTAGATGTTTACCACATGCACCCTGTTAATTTCAATTAATACTGTAAGCATGGAAGGAATCCTTCTGTAGTTTGTATGTGTATTGTTTGTGACTATCATAATTTCATTACAGATCAGGAGATCACTTTCTCAGTGGGAGGGAAAGAAAAGAGTCTGCAAAATTAACTCAGTCTCCTATAAGACAAAAGGCCTAATGCTTTTAGAGTGAGTCACATGCTATAAAGCCTATGCTCTGCTCAGTGATTTTGGATTTCTTTAATTTGGTATTATTAAATCCTGATTCCAATTCAGTATTATTTGAGAATATTAAAGATTATTCTTTAACCAGGATAAACTGCAGGGTGCAATCCACTTTTTACACTGGTACAGCCTGTCTATGCTTGGGATTTATGCCCGTGCAACTACACTGATGACTGATGCAAAAAAAAAAAAAAAAAAAAAAACAGTGTACACAAGACCTAACAATCACTTCTCTCAGTTGCTCAACTTTCAGTTTCCTGTGAAGCCACAATCACACCACAAGTTCTGAAGTCATCCATAGGGCTTCAGAGCCAGAATTTCTAATATTAAAAAAGAAGCAAAATTTAGAAACCAAATAAAAACACAGCCTGCTTCATGCATCATAATGAAGCCAAAAAGGGCACCGTTCTTTGCCTGGACTTGTAAATGGTAGCACTCACACATTATAAAACAGGATTTTGAACATTGCATACCACCATTTTTAGGCCATTACTGCAGTTTCAGCTACCATGACTGGTAATTATTTCAAGAGGAGAAAATGATAGCCCATCACAGAGCCTGAAACTGAGTCAGCCAGGAACCTTTGCGGTATGTCAGGTTCTGAAAATGTGTCAGCAGAACAAAAAAGAACAGCAAGTTCCCCTTTCAACACAGTACTGCATTGTCTAGTTACAGTGTAAATACTTCTTGTGGCAGTAGCCGATGTTCTTGGTAGCAGTATACTCAGTTGGGTATAAGCCAAACTTACAAGCCAAACACATCAATTATTACTTTTCCTCCTCCTCATACTCTCTCACTTTTTCTCTAAAAAGAAAATATATATCCCCTGGGAAGCTGTTTCCCAAAACCACTTGCTATTTTGAGGTTTCCAGGAAATTAGATCTGCTGATTAATATGGCTATTTTGCATTTATCAACAGATTTGAATATTTTCCTGTAAAACAGCCTATGTAGAGTGTTAATTCGGTAGCCAGATCCTCACTAGCCTGCCTGCAAATGAGAATCACTTTCTGGTGGCAGTGATCTGCAGGTGTTCTGCGCAGGGCACACGGTCATTTTTACAGCATGTGCCCACATTGTCCTACAACGTCATGCCCCTAGATATCATTATCCTATGCTAATAATTATTAACATATGCAAATTGTTCCCAGACTTGCAGGAGAGGAATGATGGTCTGAGACTCAGGGTCCAATGCCCCACTCTGTCAAAGATTTCCTGTGTGAGCCTGGCAAGTCACTGAATTTCTGCATGCCTCAGTTTCCCATCTGCAAAATGGGGATAATAGTACTTCCTTTCTTCTTTTTGGTCTTTCTTGTCTATTTAGATTGTGATCTCTTCAAGGCAGGGACAGTCTCTTCCTATGTGTTTTTACACAGACACTGCTGTAACACAAATAATACTGTAGAGCAAGGGTCGGCAACCTTTGAGAAGTGGCATGCCAAGTCTTCACTAATTTAAGGTTTAGCATGCCAGTAATAAATTTAACATTTACAGGGGCCCCCCGACGGAACCCCACACTGGCAGCGGGCTGAGCGGTGCCAGCGGCCGGGACCCCGGCTGGCGGGGTCAGTGGCCGGAACCCCAGACCAGCAGCGCGGGCGGCAGATGGAACCCCAGACCGGCAGCAGGCTGAGTGGGGCTGGCGGCCAGGACCCCGGCTGGCAGGGGCCAGCGGACGAAACCCCAACCGGCAGCGTGCTGAGCTGCTCAGTCGACTGCCAGTCTGGGGTTCCGTCCTCCGGCCCCTGCCAGCTGGGGTCCTGGCCGCTGGCCCCACTCAGCCCGCTGCCGGCCCGGGGTTCCGTCCATCCAGGCCAGCAGCAGGCCGAGCGGGGCCAGTGGGCGGGACCCTGGCTGGCAGCAGAGTGCCACTAAAAATCAGCTCACGTGCTGCCTTTGGCATGCGTGATGCACGTTGCCGACCCATGCTCTAGAGGTTGTTTTTTACTTCTATATCAAACGGAGCAGATAATAAAAAATCTGACAAGATAGCCTGCGGTGATGGTGGTGCTGAAGAGAGCAGCACAGGGGGAAGTGATTTGAAGATTAAAGCCAAACTTCAGCAACAAAGAGCTGAAGTTCTTAAAAACAGACATTTTGGAGAAGGAGCCAGAGTTTTAGAAAACATCTCCCATTAACTGAATGTCCCTCAGAAGGAAAGGATACAGGAGCAATAGAGCCAAAAAAGTCATCACAGAGGGTGATCAGCTCACATATCAGTAACGGTGAAAGTGAAGACATGAGAGGATGTCCACAGGCAGCTCAAAGGCAAGTAAAGGCTGCTCAGACTTGGCTATTCAGAACTGGTGAGGGAAACACACTGAGGGACAGCAAAATGCAGAGAAACTTTAAGATTGTTATTTTTTATTTCTAATTTACTCTCATGTGCACTAAACTGATGCTGGCACCTTCACCCTGGAAAAATGAATCCTGTGAAAAGTGGAATGTATTCTTACTGCATCTCCATTGACGTACACACAACTTTCAACCTCTTCGCATTGTGTTTTCATAGGTGAAGTTATTCTTCCTCCAGCCACTATGCCATCCTTCAGAAAACAGGCACCTTAGAGTTTGTTCTCTTCTACCATCTAGAGGTGAAACTGTAAAACATACAGGAAATAAATTTGAGCTTTGCAGGGCAAGTTTTCATCTTCACTAGATGAATAACTCTTGTTCTTTGTAATGTTTATTAAGGGTTTTCTCAAAATGAATGAAAAGAAAGAACTGCATTAATAGAGTTTGTATGTGTGTTTGTGTATTTCTAGTGGCTATTCAGTAGTGGGTTGCATTTTTATTTGTTTTTCTGCAATATTATTTTCCATTGATTCCTTTTGCACCAATAGCAGTGGCTAAAGGATATTGAAATGCCTAAGTTTATATTTAGCAGAAATATATCCTGGTGGTTTTTTAAAATATGTGGTCATGTGAGTTATAGTATAACTTTAGAAAGGAAAACTGAAACTTTGGAAAACCAAATAAGAACAGGGTGTAACTGATAGCCATATCTGGGGTTGGGAAGGACTTTTCCCCCAGGTCAAATTGGCAGATTCTCCTTCCTCTGCAGCTTGGGGCGTGGGTCACTTTCAGGTTTAAACTGGTGTAAATGGCAGATTCTCTGTAACTTGAAGTCTTTAAACCATAAAGTAACTCAGCCAGAGGTTAGGTGTCTATTACAGGAGTGGGTAGGTGAGGTTCTGTGGCCTGCAATGTGCAGGAGTTCAGAATATAGATTATCACGATAATCTCTTCTGACCTTAAAGTCTATGAGTCTTATTTTCCCCCCACAAGCACTCTCTCGTATCTTCTTTCTTGATCACTGTAGACAATATCACCATCCTGTCCCTCACTCAGATCCGTAACCTGGCATCTTCGACTCAGACTTCTCTTGTCTAGGTACTCACATCCAAGCTATGGATAAAATTTTCAGATTGTTTCTGCATATCCTCTCTAAAATATAGCCTTTACTACCCATCCACACAGCCAAAACTCTTGTTCAGGCTCTCATTGTATCACATCTCGCTTACTGCAGCGTTCTTCACTCCGGCCTTGATAAATGCAGCCATGCCCCCACTTTGCATGCTGATGCAAAGACCATTTTCCTAGCTTGTTGCTTTGGCAATGCTCTCTCTTTGCATCCCTCCACTGACTCCCCCTTTTTAAAAATCACATCACACTCAGAAGTTACTTTTCTTCTCTTTGAAGGTCTTTCGCGGCCTATGCCAATCTCTCATTCACTATTAAGATATTGATTCCCAGCCTCCATCACCTGCTTGTTAAGTTTTCAAACAAGTGGGCACCTTTGTGCTTTCTTCCGTGCTGCCCTTCACACTTGGGAGGGGCTCCTAGTAAACATCCACAAAACTAACCCATTAACCTCCTTCGTGTCCTTCCTAAAAAACTCTCATTTCACATGATGCCTTTCAAAACGCTTGGCAAAGGGTAGGCTGCTGGCATGCTGAGACCCCCGAGTACCAGAGTGACCAATACGGTCTCATTTTAATTTGTACTCCCTCATTTGTCTGTAGTCATTTGTCTCTTGTCTTATACGTAGATTGTAAGTTTTTTGGGGTCTTTTTGTTCTGTATTTGTACAGAACCTAGCACAGTAGGGTCCTGGTCCGTGTCTGGGGCTCCTAAGCTCTCTGGAAATACAAAGAAATAAATAAATAAAAGATTTAAAGCTTCTCAGGTATACATGAGTGGTGGAAGTCTGATTTTTTGGTTCAGCAAACACCATTTGCTTTACTGGAAAGAATACAAGCACTTTAAATGAATTTAAGGCAGGACCTCAGCTGACTGATCTGTAAAATGATGATGTTGGTTTTAAAGGAAACTACTACACACTATCCTGAGCAGATCAATTGACTTTGCTATCTCAGACAGAGAGCATCAAAAGGAAGATCACAGATATTACAAGAAATAAATTGAAACCTTCATCTTCAAAGCTTCATATTAATGCTGTCTGTCAGGAGTTGCTCTGAGTTACCATACTAGCTGGCCATTTCTTGACACGTCCTTGGCAGCCTCCTGATGGCATGGTTCTTCCTCCTATATGGGAAAGGACACCTGGCTCAAGAAGTAAGTTTGAAAGAAAATCAGTCAGTCCAATAGCCAGCTGGCCTAGTAGTCAGGAAGTCGCTTCACAGTTCTTTTCAGGCCGCCGGTCCTGGAGAGGGCCCTGCCAGGTTGTATATGGTGGGCCTTAGTCTCTCCTGTGTCCCCCATCATTCCCCATTCAGGATTCTATCACGACAGAGAGGACAGGGAGCAGGGGAGGGGCATGCGGGCCCTCCCATTCCACCAAGTTCCAACCCAGGACCTAGGGTGACCAGATAGCAAAATCGGGTGGGGAGTAATAGGTGCCTATGTAAGAAAAAGCCCCAAATATCAGGACTGTCCCTATAAAATCGGGACATGTGGTCACCCTACCAGGGGGCCCTAAAGGGGTGTTGCAGTCTCTAGACCACTTGTTGGTTCATGCCAAGAAACTTACATTCCCTTGGGTCACTTCCTACCAGGCTGTGGCTCCTCCATTTGGGGCATGGTCACAGCCTTAGTAGTATCTGCTTTGTCTGCCACAGAATTATGTACCATTCTTTGGGGCCTCTCATGGGTTCTTGGCTCCAAAGGAAGATGGGGAGAACACAGATTACTGCTCTCGGAGAAATCTTACCATGGCTACAGTTGCTTTGCCTACAGCTCCAGGCATCAGCCTCACTTCCTGGTGCAGCCTGTAACTCCTTTCCCCTCCGATTGGGCTACCAGTGTCCCTTTTAAACTGTCCATGCACCTGGAGCATGCCCTTCAGCTGGTGTGGGGCGGGGCCTCTCCAGCCCAGTATGGCTCTATGCCTTGCTCTACTTTAGTGTGGAGTCTGTAAAAGACATTGTGTATGTTCTACTGCTGCTCTGAGAGAAAATGCAAAAGTTATCAGCACTACCTGCAGCAATAGGTGAGCTGCCTGTGTCCTCTCTTCTAGTAGAGAAGACACGTCATTCTTTGGTTTAATTTTTCTGGGGACTGAGCCTCTTTGTGATAGTCCACCAATAACTAGACAGCAAGGTCATGTATCTGTTCCAAGCCTAGAAGCTGCTACACCATTCATTAAACCTGCATTATACCAGCCTGTTATTCATGTAGCAGCGAATGCTTTAAACCAAAGTGTTAAGAGCTGATGCAAAGAGCTGCACAAAGGAAACCATTTGCAGTGCACAACAAGAAGTTTTATTGGTCCTGCAAAACCCAGGAACTACTCTACATATACTCGTATGCCATCTACTGGCACCTTACCTATTAACTATTTACGATCTATCTCTTGGAACACATTGCAGAGTAATTCATTGATCTAAGGAGAAAGCATCATAGTTTGAGATGTGGTACAGTAGGCAGAAATAATTTCATCTTCTCAGTTATCTATGATCTCATCCAAGATATTTCACATAGTAAAAACAAAGATGCTAGAAAAAGAACAGCCAAGCCGTGTATTTATGTGATAGCTATAAAAACAGCTAAGAGCTAGCTGTAAATTCCACACCAGGGAATTCTCCTTACGTAGGTAGAGCCAGTATAGACAACTTCGCCCTTCCCTGCAATACTTTCCAAAGGGGCCCTGTACAGGGGAATGGGTGTGGCCAGAATATCATTACATGCTGGTTATTCTTGGCTGCTGCAGTGGCCCTTGGGGCCAGGGGAAATCACCAAATTTCCCTAACTTATGCTGTGGGCCCAGTAAGTCGCAGAATACGGGCAAGTGCAAATGTAGCTCAAAGTCAACGTCTCTCCCTGCCTCCAGAGCAGAGTTTGGCTGGAATTGCTGATTGCGGGTGTGAAAGGTTCCCCCTGGGGTGCCACCTGGAACTGGGGTAACACTGAGCCATCTGACCCACTGGTCTGGGCTTCCTCTCACACTGTGCTGCTGTGACAAGTTGCAAAGCCCTCCAAGCTTGCACCTTCACCAGCACTCACACTGGTAGGGACACATGCAGGCTGTCTAATCACCAGCCTCAGACCCCAGAGCAGTACCATCAAATCTGGCTAGTATATGGGTTTAACACCCGATCTGCCTCTCCCTCAATGTGAAGAGGACCATGCATACTTGTGGTAACCAAGCTGAGATTTTCCCCAGACACATTTGTCAAATGCAGACTGGTTTGGATTAAAACATAAAATAAGTTTATTAACTACAAAAGTACAGATTTTAAATGATTATAAGTGATAGCAAACAGATCAAAGCAGATTACCTAGTAAATAAACAAAAACGCAAACTGAGCTTAACATACTAGATAGGGTGAGAATTTGCTAATTCATATCCTACCTGAGTGATAACAGGCTGGCAGATTCTTAAGGCACAAGCAGCCTTAGTTATGCAGCTTGGGTTTCCCAAGTTTTCATACACAGAAATCCCTTTAACCTGGGACCATCAATTTCCCCCTGTTCAGTCTTTATTCCTCAGGTGTTTCCAGGTGTGCTCTTGTAGGAAGAGTGAGGTCCCCCCCATGATGTCATTTTCCCCCTTTTATATCTTCTGACTTGCTGGAAAGCTCTTTTGCTCTTACCTGGGTCAAACAGTTCCCATTGTGTAGCGCTATCTCTGAGAGGTTTCTATTGTACACAGTTCCTGGGCTAATCCTTGTGCTTGTGTGCATCTCCTTAATAAGCCATTAACATTGTTTGGCCTTTTTACTGTTGTACCTGAAAGGCTGCTTGTGGGTGTTTTCAACCTCACAACATGTTTCAGTAACACATACATAGCCAAACTCCATAACTTCATATACGATGATAGCACATATATTCCAACAAGATATTAATGTCTAGCAGATCAAGACTTTTAGAACGATACCTCACAAGGCATACTTTGTGCAAAACATATCCTAATTATTTGACAGTGGTGAATAAGGGCATATCAGGGGGCCCCCCATCAGATTTGAGGGGTGACTAGTCTATCCTGCTGGTCCTCACAAAAAAGCAGTCTGTCCACTCATAACTAACTCTTATTTTATCAAAAACTAGTTTGCTCAACCTTAGCCAAAAGGAACCATCCCTCTGCCCAAGTCAGTAGGAATGCAGTGAGCTTGTCTCTGCTCTTTATTTTAATAGGATCACCGGAAAAAGGATTGTTGAGTAGTGATGCAGCCTGCTGATTAGCTCCAACTTAACATGTTTCAGCAACTATTGCTTTATTAAAGCCATAATGCTATCACATACTTTGGGAATTAGAGAAATCTAGTGCATGAGAAAAGGGGATGGAACTGTCAAAATACTGACAAAACTGTAATACAGGTGTAGCAAATAAAGCTTTGTTCTGGAATCATTCCAACACTCTGTCTTCCCGTGATAGCATTTTTCACTAAACCACCTTTGGAATTAAGGTAGATTCTGAGAATGGGTGTTCCTTTTCAGTGCATGATCTTCAGCTGAGCTAGATGGTGCTACCCTTGCAGAAGAGGTAAAGTTTTGCAAAGCTTTTCAGTCTACTGTACACATTATTTGGAAAAAACCTGCATACATATATGCACAGACCTTATATTTTTATAGCGATCACTGACAAGCTATGGAGTTTCAGCACCCAACCCTCCCCCGCCACCTCCCAAGCATCATCTAGTTTCTTTCTGCAAAGATGCCAAGTCACGAAGGACATCTTAGTGAGAGCTTTCTACAGCAGAAGTTCCCAAGAAGTTCTGGGGAGCACATTCTGTTCACACAGTGATGACCCTCTTTGTTTCCAGCTGAGAAAGTCAGAACAGATTGAAGGGGAAATGAACAACAGAAATAAACAGGCGGCCTGATTCTCTTCTCATGCAGGTGTAAATCAGGAGCTATTCTACTGATGTCAATTGAGTTATATCTATGTAAAATTTGAGAAGAGAATCAGACCCTCTGTGTTTAACTCTTTTCACAAAGGACAGGACGCTTACCACCACCAAGCTGTCAAAAAATACACAAATTCTATCCCAATATAACTTTTCAATGTAAGCAATTGCTGGAGTTGACACAGGAATATTATGCAGCTACATACAAGGAGAGGTGGTCTGAACACTTGTGAATAGAAGGTAGGTAGCCCACGAGACTGGCTTCCTAGAAAGTTGTGGTCCACAACATGAAAGAACTTGAGACCTTCTGTCCTAGAGCTTTTCTTCATCATAATTTTTGCTCCATGATCAAAATTTGTCCATGATAAAGCTGCCCAAATGGCTGACATAATTCTGTCAATTTTAGTCAATGTAATGGTAACAAAAATAAATGTCACAATTAAAAATCTTTTGCCTGAAATAGGCAGTCTTCATATAAGGTCATTGCTTTTATCACTCCAGAGGCAAAACAGCTTCTTCTGAAGTAGATGATCCCATTTCATAGTAACAGATGGCCAGTGCACAGTGCACTTGCCAGCTGACTATTATGAGACAATCTTCTGGGATATCGGAGAGGGTCTGGCTTTCATTTACAATGTGGCTCATAGTTTGGATTGTGGCTATGCCTTACAGATCACTGCTCTGGCTCACTGTTGAGAGTGCCACTGTGGGCAAAACTCCCTCTGGCTAAGTATATTTTCAAAGTGACTAGTGATTTTGGGTGTCCACCCTGAGGCACCATAAAGGTTTTCAGAACATGCTATGCACCCTGTTCCCAGTTGTATTAAGCTAAACAGTTCACAAAGGGGTTTACACCAGTTTAACTGTGTCAGTATAAATCGACACATTAGGTTATAACAGTGCAACTTTCCCATGTAGACAAGGTCAGACATGCCCTGCCTCCTGTGCGGAAACATGCAGAGGGTTGCTGTGACTGGGGTTGCAGTGGGGGCCAGTTGCGGTCACTCAGTTAGGGTGAACTGCAAAGAATGGGGCAGATAATCCCCCAAACTGGTGGATATTTTCAATACTTAGATTTACCAAGCCAGCAGAGAACAGCTTCTTTATTACCTCACTGGTTGTCCAGAAACCAACAACATAGTTCCCTTAAAGTAACCCAGCCTCAGGCCTCCATCCAGGTACCCAAGTCAAATATGATGAAGATCTCTGAAAATCTTATTTCATCATATAAAAGAAAGGGTTCTACCAATCCTTTGGGATTGGAGACATTACCTCCCAGGCTAATGAATATTCCAGATCTTACCCAAATACATGCTACAGCCAATTCTTATTAATGAAATTTGTTAATTTGTTAAAATTTGTTAAAAAAGAAAAGGGAGAGAGTATGATTAAAAGATCAATATACATACAGACATGAGTTCAGTTCTTGAGGGTCAGATACATAGCAGAGATGGTGAGCTTTGTAGTTGCAGAGTTCCTTTAGAATTTAGTTCATAGGTTATAGTCCAATGTCCAATATCATATCCAGGGTGTACCAGCTTAACTGGGATCTCATCTTGTGACTCAAACTTCCCCTGATGAAGCTTAAGCAGATCTGAGATAAAAAGGATCAGGACCCAAGGATCTTTTATACAATTTCAGGTCGTCTTTGACAAGTTGGAGTCTCTCGGGGAACAGTAGGCCCTTATTTCCTAAACATTGTTGTTAATTATTCACACAGATTAACATAAGGCAGTCTATCACTGGTACTTAGCTTTACGAATTAACATATGACAATAGCCTGTTTCTCCACCATTCACTGAAGATTTGCTATACATTTCAAAGAGAGATGAATACAGAGATATCCTGTGCTTGTACTTCATTTAAATGTTAGCATGTTCTTTTGATCTTTGAATTATCAGAATACAGCATAGACAGGGACTGTTGATTACATTGTTAACCACTGCCCAAAGAGATGTAAATACACAAAAACACAAACATTATCTCCCCACGTGTCTTAAGGGTTGAATTTGAGTCATTTATTTTGCAGGATGTTTAACCCTTTCTGGTCATGCGTCACAGGTGCAAACTCTACAGCTCCAGTCTAGCTACTGACTTAGCACATTCTTCTCTCCCACCCAGTCTGTAGAGGACTGGGAGAATAGGGAACAGGTGGAGTCAGGACGTGAAAAACAACAATGGGCATGGATTCTAGATCCTAATTGTAGAAACTCCAGGCAACGATGCAAAGTGCAATCCACAGCCCTCTCCTTAGCCACTGCACAACAGGATCTGTGACCATGTTGTCATTGCCTCACTGCCCCCTTGTGTACTCTGACTCCTAGGAGGGCTGTAAAAGAGCTTGCAGTGAAAAATTAGTGCTGCGCAAGGTACATTAACTCTGAGTTTTCCTACTTAGCAGCCCTGGCTCTTCCCCTATCATTGGTCTTGTCCACTTTTTCCAGCAATTGTAAGCCATTCTCACAAGAAGTGTATGGGGAGGAGGGACCAGAAAGAGCCCAGGAACTCGAGGCAGCTCCGTTCCCTCCTCCTCCCAATATAAGCAATGGAATAGCTCCTCTACTTCTCCCTGCAACACCCAGCCTGTGAAGGGAGCAGGTGGGAGGGGGGTGAAGATGCCCTGGAGCTGCCCCCTCAGCCAAAAAGGCGGGAGAACAGAACCCCTGGGAGGGTGAAGGGCTCCAGGAGGAACAGAGGTGAGGTTGGCCAGCTGAACTGATGGGAGCCTGGGGAGATAGGATTGATTAGGAGGCTGGGGGCCAGAATTAATTGGTGGACAGGGGACAGGAGATGTGGGGTGAGAGCTCCTGCAGCAGGGGCCAAAATCACCTTACCCAATATATTTTGGAACACAAGCAGCACTAGTTGTCTCTCTCACACAGGGATGGGCATGGAGAGTTTAAAACAAAAAAGACAGGCCAAAAGCCACCATTTTTTTAATCTTGTGATTTTTGCGGGGGGACTGACTCATGTTTTTTGAACATCAGGGATTGACAAATACTGACCTCACAATTTGGTTAACTTGTTTTACACAGTGCAGTGTTCTGTAGCTTGGATAAGATCTCTCTGCCATGCTTAAATTGCTAAGAATGTTTAGCTGCAATCCCCTTCTTGACAATGACATAATTACTGTACTCAGTAGTTCCTGGCTTTACAGAAAAAACTACCTCACCCACATAAAATGTCATGCTCTCACACAGACTCTGGCACATGCAGTACAACGCAAAGACTGTTTATCCAAAGAAACACAGATGCCAACGAAGTTAAGAAAAAAGAATGGGACCTCGTAGAATTATTTACTCCTTTATTTTGATTCGTACATAACATTTAAACCTGCATCTTCAACACAGTGCATCTGACACTGGCAGGCATGCAAAGGTCCCCATGTCTGGACACTGACGGATATGTAGCTGCAATCAGTCTGGCTCACTTGCAGGTTAATATAGATAAAAAGCATTAGACTTATAAGGAAGTGTTTAATGTTTAGACTTATTTGAATGCTTGTGAGTTGCTGCATGCATTAATCTTACTTATAATAGCTGTGTTCCATACTGTAATGTAATATTTGAGTGGTTGCATTGTGAGCCTCTGTATGAATTGCCATACAGGAGAGGGATGTAATTAGTAGTACAAAGAGCTACTCTTCTGCAGAAATTGCTATGACACTCCCAAAAGAGGAGGCAGGCAATGAGGAGATCTTACAACTGGTAACTCCCTACAGTTGGATTGAGGAATTGCCAACAAAAGGACTAAAGATGCTTATTGTTGTTCTGTTTTCCTTCCTCTGAAGATGATTCACACAAGTGGACTCCTCCCAGCAGTGACTTTGCAGGTCAAAGCACATGGCAGGAGGGGGATTAAAAACAGGAATTAGGTATCTCTATGCTGCTTGGATTCTGATGGGGAGGAGAAGGCACAAGGTGTTTCCAGGCATGAGTAAGAGATCCCCAGCTGCTTAGCTTGGGTTAGCCCTAAAGGTCAAATAGCACTTGTTGATTATAAAGGCCTATAGTTTCTTTTGAAACCTAAGCCTGTAACTAATTCATTTGTCTGTTTGCTTGCTTTAACCTTGTAAATAATTCTCTAATTCCCTTTTCCAATTTAATAAGTCTTCATATAGTTTACTATATGATTAGCTGCAAGCATTGTCTTTGGTGTGAGACCTAAAGTGCACTTGCCCTGGGTTAAGGGACTGGAGCTACATGAATATTGCTGTGATTCTTGCTGTAAGGCCCCCATCTGTCACAGAGATGCACTCAGCTGGGTGGCAAGACAGGCCGGAGTACCCACCCAAGGAGACTGTCTCTCTGCGTTACGGCTGGTAAGTGCCTGAGGAGTTTGCTCTTCATGCAGTTGGTTGATGAAATCTAAGTTTAGAACTCACAACCAATTAGAGGTTTGTGCCCTGGCTTTTAACAGTCTGCCTTGAGGTTGGTACTCACATTCTTATGTCACTGTTGGGAGCATCAAAGCTCCAAACAAAAACTCCCCTTTCTTTTAGAAATAGCAAAAAGGGACCGATTATTTTTCTTATCTTTTTTGCTAGTGGAATTAAGATGGTATGTCTGGATTATTACCGATTAAATAAAATCTAACCAGTAGATGCCACTTAATGTTTTATGTTTTCAGAAGCCTGAAAAATGCTGGATTATTCCACCAAAATATAGAAAAAGCTATTTTACAGTTAAAACCCTGGGATGGACACCCTTTACATTAATGGTACATTTATTAACAGTTTATAAAGGGTTAATTAGTATTTAGGCCTCTGTGATATTTTATAGGTCAGCATCACCACTTGCTGCTCCACCACACACTGTTGGTGCTGCCATGAGATTGTCCGTGACTGCTTACTTGTCTGGTTTTCCTGTTTATAGCACAGCTGCCCTCCAGATATAAAGGGCATTCTACTACCCACAACCTGGGGATGCGCTGGTAGGCAGATGGTGCTGCTCCTAGGAAGGTGACCCAGAACCCAGAGGTAGGCTGCCATCAAATAAGCCTGCAGAGTACAGGGGCACGTAATTGCCATTCCAGAAGTAACTCTTTAAAGACAGAGAAACCATGAATGGTCAATGGCATCTGCTAGAACAAGGGACTCTGAACCTGAGCCTGAATCCGTGTTTGCTACCCTACTCATTACAGTTTCTACAGCAGCATGGTACCTGGCTTGTGTGGATGAGAGAGTGGACTGGACTGCACACACCTTTCCCACTATGATCCAGCACAGTGAAGGTGATTCAGCAACACAACACTGACTCTGCAACCTCTTAATCCAAGTTTTTTGGTGAGGTGATGGGAACAGGCAGAGGATACTGGTGAAGTCCTTTGTCACAATCCTGCACACAGGAGGCCCAGAATTAATGGTCATTCAGCGTCAACTGGAGCAGATCCCATATTCATATCTGTCAGAGTAGTCCTATCTAGGAACAGTGTTCCTCTTCTCAAATGGGAAAGGGGATGGAAAAAAAAAATCCATAAAAAATGCTTACTCCACCCATACTTCTCAGGTGTGGTACTCCGAGTGGTCATTGTGCCTGTCTGCTGTCTAAATAGAAGGAAGACCCAAATACATCTTGCAACTTGGAATTTTCTCACACTCTTCAATGGAGGCAATGGACCTGAGCATAGAACTGCTATATTCTGTAGAGCAGTGATACTCAGACTGAGGCTCAGAAGCTGCAGGTGGGTCTTTAACAGGTCTCTTGTGGCTCTGTGCAGCACATGATATTAAAGCACTTTGTGATGTAATTATTAACCAATCTAAGTTATTAAGCAATCAGGATGCTTTAACTATGTTATCAACTCAAGCTAAGTTATTAACTTATTTGCTGTGATATATAAACTATTTCCTGTCATACTGTTTAAATATGAATATATAGTACTAATGTAGAACCTCAGAGTTCCAAACTCCTCTAGAATGGAGGTTGTTTGTGACTCTGAAACGTTCATAACTCAGAACAAAGGGTTATGGTTGTTATTTCAAAAGTTTACAACTGAACAGTGACTTAATACAGCTTAGAAATTTTATGATGCAGAAGAAAAATGCTGATTTTAACCATCTTAATTTAAATGAAACAAGGACAGAAAATTTCCTTACCTAGTCAAATCTTTTTTTAAAACTTTCCCTTTATTTTTTAGTAGTTTACAATTAACATAGTACTATACTGTATTTGTTTGGTTTTTTTTGTCTCTGCTGATGCCTGATGGAGTCCTTCCAGTTCCAAATGAGGCGTGGGGTTGACTGGTCAGTTCGTAACTCTGTTGTTCATAACTGAGGTTCTACTGTATAACCAGCTACACTACTGTGGCTCTTTTGGGTAATGTTGATCACTAATTTGGCTCCTAAACCCCTGAGGTCTGAGTACCACTGTTGTGGAGTATTGGTGCGATACAATGTAGATATTGCTGCATTCAGTGAGACAAGACTTACTGGTGAGTCTCAGTTATAAGAAGTGGGTACTAGTAATACTTTACTGCAGTGATCCTCAGACCTCAATGGTTCAGAAGCCAAATTAGTAACCAACATTACCCAAAAGAACCACAGTAGTGTAAATTGTTTTGTTGACTATAATACTATCTACAGCCCTACAACAGCTCTTCATGAGCAGGAGACACGTGATCATAGTAAAAGCATCCTGATTGGTTAATAATTAAATCAAAGTGTTTTAATATGTGCTGCAAAGAGCTGCAGGAGACACATTAAAGAGCCACTTGTGGCTCTCGAGCCTCAGTCTGGGTATCACTGCTTTAGTGGATTAGCAAATCTGAGGATGAACACAGATGCCCTGGTGTGGGGTTTGCCATGCCCTCTTTGATTTCCCACAAACTTGAGTCATGGCCAAAGGGTACCAATGACAGACTTAAGCTCTTCTGCAACCTTTAGCAAGGCCAATGTTATGCTTCCGTCACCAGTGCATAGGCACTGAATGATCCATCCAGATGAGGATAAGGAGGACTTCTATCAAACCTTCAAGAATATCATCTGGTCAGTCCCATATAATAAGCTGACCATTTTAGGTGATTTCAATGCCAGGGTTGGTTGTAACTGTGCATCACGCGGCAATGTAATACAGTTTCCACTACCAACTCCATGACAGCTTAACAGCTTGCTACCACTTTCCAAATGTGCCACATACAATCTAGTCATCACCAGTACAGTGTTTCAATAGGCCAACAAGTATAAGATGATTTGGATTCACCCTCATTCAAAACACTGGTACATCATCGATTATGTTATTGTATGGCAAAGAGATCTCTGCACTGTCAGGTTCAGTCATGTCAGGAGAAACATCCACTGCTGGTCAGACCATAGACTTTTGAGAAGTTAAATGTCCTTCTGTATTGCTTTCCAGCAGCATAGATGGTGACTCAAGACAGTGAAGAAAAAAAACCACCAATATTTAAAGCCTGGAAAACTCCAACAAAATCTGAATTCCAATAGAAACTCATTGAAGTATTTCCCTCACTTACAGAAACCTCAGTGGATGTTCAGATAGCCTGGAAATATTTTTGGGACACAACAAATAATATGGCTGTTGAAGCTCTCTGCTTTGTTGAGAGGAAACGGACGGGTTTGAGGAGAATGACCCCAAAAATATATCAGCTCTCAAACTCACTGCATGCCATGCCTCAAGCTTACAAAGACGACAAGGATTTGGCAGTTAGGAAGGCTGCATATCATTGAGCAAAACAGATGATTCAGACCAGACTTCAGCAAATGAAAAACCAGTGGTGGGAAAAGAAAGCAGCAGCATTACAACTGGCAGCAGACCACAAAGACGCCAAAAGCTTTTCTGCTAACCTTCATGTGTTTATGACCCCAGGTGCAACAGGATAACCACTGTATGCACACTGGACAGGAATCTGCTCGTAACTGACAAAAAAGAAAGACTTGACTGATGGACCAAACATTTTAGTTCACTTCTTAGACACCCTTCCAACATTTCTGAAGCAATTAATTCTCTTCCCCAATGCCCTTTAAAAGAAGAACTTGCACTAAACACCATCTTATGAGAGACCATAACAGCAATCAAGCAGATATCACCAGGGAAAGTACCTGGACTGGACAGCATTCTAGCAGAGATCAATAAGCAGGCTTGCTACCACATTGCAAGGCACCTCACATGGCTCTTCTACATCATCTGGGAGCAAGACTTGATGTCACAGGATTTTAAGTATGCCAATATTGTCCACCTCCATCAATATAAGGGTCATAGGGCAAACTGTGATAGACACTGGAGCATTTCCCTATTCTCTGTTGCTGCAAAAATACTTGTAGTGGTCATATTGAATGGACTTGACATCTGTCTTGTGGAAGCCAACATCTCAGAGTCTCAATGTGGATTTTCGTCTGGACAGGGCACTAAGGCTGTGAGGATCATGTCTAATCAGCTTCAGGAGTAGCAAAACCATGGTCTTTATGTGGTGTTCAACTCAGCTAAAGCTTTTGACTCTGTAAATAGTGGGGGCGCTGGAAACTTGTTAGTCTTTGGATGCCCTGAAAAGTTTATTTTTGTCATTCGGTCCATCTATGATGGGATGAGGGCCCAAGTAGTGGAAAATGGTAAGGTATCAGACCCACTTTTCAGTCACCAAACAAAGTTGTGTGCTGGCTCCCATGCTCTGTTCTGCCCTTTTTCCAGCTGTACTCACAACATTTCATGACATTGACAGGCATATTTATCCAGTTCTGCACTGATGGGAAGTTGTTCAATCTGCATTGCTTCTGTGCTCACAGATGTATTTACTCAAGAGCTTTTATTTGCTGAAGACTGCACACTGGTTGCTCACTCAATTGCTGACATTCAATGTACAACTGATTGACAGCCTAAAGAAAACTGAAGTTCTATACCAACCTGGACATGTCTGCCCAATTATTAAGATCAACAAAACTCTTCAAGTTTGTGGAGGAGTTTTGCCAGTTAGGGATTATGCTGTCACAAAATGCCACACTGGATTAGAAGATCACCCCTCACATAGCCAACGCCAGCTCTGAATTTGGAATGCTGTCACACTGCTGATGGAACGATAGCAGCACCAAAACCAGCACTAAGCTACATGTCTGTTGGTCAGTAATCCTTGTAACACTTCTGTGTGGTTGTGAGACATGAACAACATATTGCTGCCACGTTCGGAAACTTGATCAGGTCTCTATGTGCCAGCTTTGGTCTGTTTGCAGGGTCAAATGGTGGGACAAGATTCCCAATATCAAAATCTTTAATTATTGTCAGATGTAAAGTACTGGCCACCATGAAAACAATATAAAGATACACTGAAATCAAACTTCAAAGCCTGTCAGGTTGACCCAAGCAACTGGGAAGCTACAGTCCATGACAGAGCTAGGTAGTTTTAGATTTATTATGTTGCTGTTAACCAACCAGAAGCAAGATACATTAACACCTTATGTGAAAAACATGAACAGTGCAAAACAAGCCTGCAATGGTCATAGACAATCTTGTCTGTCCCATATCTCACCATATTTGAGATTTTTGCATAGGTCTGACCTCATATATATGTTTTCTCTGCATCTTCATACATGAGACTCCCTCATAAAAGGTAAATAAATGATTAATAGATGTAACTATGTTACATACAAGTAGTATATGTAATAAATGGTTATGAGCTCATCAGTAGAGGATGTTATAGATGGTTAACAGAACCAATTGTAAGCAACTTGGATTCTATAATAACCAATAACAGTTGATTAAGTATTTATTTTAAATCTCTATTGATCATTTATTAAACCTTTATAAACTCAGTATAAATACAGCCTTTATATACAGTGTGATCAGCCTGAGTTTATTACATGTTACAATTGCATTCATTCACTCTGATATATGAAGAGTTTTATTTCTGCAGATTGTAGTGCCTTTCCAGCCAGTCATTCACCTACTGATATTTGGTGTAAAGCACTTTTGTTTTATATCACATTGTTTATGGGTATGAGACTGGGGCATCGTTTAAAAAAAGATATCAGTTAGTGGACAGGTAAGGCAAAGCAACAGCAGGCTGTTCACATTTCCAGACTGCTCCCTCTTAAGGCCCAGTTTCATTTAGAGTGAAGCCTGTTCAGGAAGCCACTTTTATTAAGAAACTTCCTGTGTTAAGAAACTGCTTCAACCATAAAGGGGCCAGAACCTCAGCTACTGTAAATCAACTTTAGTGGAGCTACACCAATTTAAAGAAGTTGAGGATCTGGCCCATGGTGTACAATTCTGCACCAGTTGTATGACAAGACCATGTCTGTTAAGCACTGGTCCCTTGTATAGTCACTTAAGGATAAGTTTTGCTGTATAAACTTTAACTAACACATGAACAGAGTAAAAATAGCTTTGGGAGACTGTCACCCTTGAAAGACTTTTTTGGGAGGAGTGGAGGAGAGGCATGAGCTGATCCATTTTTGGAATTCAGTTCCAAAAGAAATGGAGTACAGTAGCATCAAACAGATTAAAATAAAGAGTGTGAGGATGCCTTCCCCAATGACCCTATTAAATACATGAGAATCAAAAGGAGAAAATTACACAGGTGTAAATGGATTAGTGCAGCACATATGATTATCCCGCTCACAGATCCCGCTTCCCACCCCACCCTTCCTAGTATTGCCTCTAGCCAGAGACACTCATCTCTCGCCAGACAAAATTGTTTCCATCCCCAGTTCCCTCCAAGCCGCAGTTTTCCATTTGTACACCAAAGCTCCTGAGCCTGTTGAAATGCCCTGTCTGTTGATACTGGTTCCAATATACTTCAAAGGCATGTAAAATAGTTCTTATATAAGCAGAACACAAGGAACCAGCGTGCCTCAGAAAATCCAAATCAAGAGTTTGTTACCTATTATACACCCACTTCACTGCCTGCTAACATCAGGCTTATTCCTACCATTTCCTTTATTTAAAGCTAAAGGTTGGTCTCCACTACAAAGTTAGGTCAGCTTAACTACATCACTCAAGGCTGTGAAAATGGTCACACCCTGTGTGATGTGATTGGGGGTTACTTGCTGTGTGCTGAGCTTGTGTTTGTCTGTTTGTTTGTTTGAAGGACCGTTTGCTGTGGCTAGCAGTTGGAAGCTGTGAGCTTCTAAACAAGGTTTGAAATCTAGAAGCCTCTGTTCATTGGCTGAGCCTTAGTCAGCGGGAAGGGCTATCAAGAAAGCCAGGGCTTTATAAAGCAGTGAGCAAGCAACCAGGGAGCTTTGTGACCAGGGACCGCTAACAGGGAGTTTCGAGAGGGAGTTGGGAAGCGGGCGAGGTACCCTTGCCATTCTTTAAAACCTTTAAACTATAATCAAAATGTCTTGAACAAAACCCCTATCATTAACCGAGGTAACTGTAGGAGAAAATGCAGTCAGAAGCCCAGCAGCAGAGTGGGGGACTATCCTGTTTATTGCACTCAGTGTAGCATGTATGATTACCTACCCTGTGGGCAGGTGGCATATGTGTGCATTTGGTGCAAGGAGCTCCTGGCCCTCAGAGACCGTGTACAGGCTTTGGAGGCCAGAGTGGTGGAACTGGAGGAGCTAAGGTATTTTGCTGAGGCTTTCCGGGACACTGTAGATGTGTCCCACCTCTGGTCAGACAGCCCCTGCGCTGTTAAGGAGGATGAAAGGCCCGGAGAAGGAGAGCAGTCAATGGGAGCAGAGGGAAACCTTCCCATAATTGGGATCCTCCTTCCAGATGATGTTGGAGTATCCTCTCGCACTGAGGTTACCTCTCCAGGGGAGGGAACTCCAGTCATTAGGAAAAGGCAGCTGTTAGTAATGGGAGATTCGATCATTAGAAACATAGATAGCTGAGTTTGTGATGACCGGGAGAACCGTATGGTGACTTGCCTGTCTGGTGCGAAGGTTGCGGATCTCTTGAGGCATCTAGATAGACTTATATGTAGTGCTGGGCAGGAGCCGGTGGTTGTAGTACATGTAGGTACCAATGACGTAGGGAAGGGTAGGAGAGACGTCCTGGAGGCCAAATTTAGGCTGCTAGGAAAGAGACTGAAATTCAGGACCTCTATGGTGGCATTCTCAGAAATGCTTCCAGTTCTACACGCAGGGCCAGGTAGGCAGGCAGAGCTTCAGAGTCTCAATGCATGGATGAGACGATGGTGTAGAGAGGAGGGGTTTAGATTTATTAGGAACTGGGGAAACTTTTCGGATAGGGGGAGCCTATACAGGGAGGATGGGCTCCACTTAAACCAGAGTGGATCCAGACTGCTGGCACTGAACATTAAAAAGGTTGCAGAGCAGTTTTTAAACTAAGAGATGGGGGAAAGCTGATTACTGCAGAGGAGCACATGGATCGGACAGAGACTTCTCTTAGAGGAGAGTCTATTGATAGAGATTCTCTAGGTTTTAGTCAGGAGGACAGGATGGAAGATGACAAAGTATGGGCCGGATCAGACGAGAAACATTCCCATAAATAATCTGACACATCAGAAAAGAGCAGACAAAAACAGTGACAAGTTTTTAAAGTGCTCGTACACAAATGCTAGAAGTCTAAATAATAAGATAGGTGAACTAGAGTGCCTCATGTTAAAGGAAGATATTGATATAATAGGCATCACAGAAATCTGGTGGAGGACGATCAATGGGACACAATCATTCTGGGGTACAAAATATATCGGAAGGACAGAACAGGTAGTGCGGGAGGGGAGGGGGAGGAAGAGTGGCACTATTACGTGAAAGAAAATGTAGAATCAAATGAAATAAAAATCTTAAATGAATCCACATGTTCCATAGAATCTCTATGGATAGTAATTCCATGCTCTAATAAGAATATAACAGTAGGGATCTATTATCGACCACCTGACCAGGACAGTGATAGTGATGATGAAATGCTAAGAGAGATTAGAGCGGCTATCAAAATAAAAAACTCAATAATAGTGGGGGATTTCAATTATCCCCATGTTGACTGGGTACATGTCACCTCAGGACGAAATGCAGAGACAAAATTTCTCGATACTTTAAATGACTGCTTCTTGGAGCAGCTGATACAGGAACCCTCAAGGTGAGAGGCAACTCTTGATCTAGACCTGAGTGGAGTGCAGGATCTGGTCCAAGAGGTAACTATAACAGGACCGCTTGGAAATAGTGACCATTATACAATAACATTTAACATTCCTGTGGTGGGAAGAACACCTCAACAGCTCAACACTGTGGCATTTAATTTCAGAAAGGGGAACTATGCAAAAATGAGGAGGTCAGTTAAACAAAAATTAAAAGGTACAGTGACTAGAGTGAAATCCCTGCAAGCTGCATGGACACTTTTCAAAGACACCATAATAGAGGCTCAACTTAAATGAATACCCCAAATTAAAAAACACAGTAAAGGAACTAAAAAAGAGCCACCGTGGCTTAACAACCTTGTAAAAGATGCAGTGAGAGATAAAAAGGCATCTTTTAAAAAGTGTAAGTCAAATCCTAGTGAGGTAAATAGAAAGGAGCATAAACACTGCCAAATTAAATGTAAAAATGTAATAAGAAAAGCCAAAAAGGAGTTTGAAGAACAGTGAGCCGAAAACTCAAAAGATAATAACAAAATGTTTTTTAAGTATATCAGAAGCCGGAAGCCTGCTAAACAACCAGTGGGGCCCCCGGACGATCGAGATACAAAAGGAGCACTTAAAGCTCAGTGGTTTGAACATTGGCCTGCTAAACCTAGGGTTGTGAGTTCAATTCTTGAGGGGGCCATTTAGGGATTGGTCCTGCTTTGAGCAGGGTGTTGGACTAGATGATCTCCTGAGGTCCCTTCCAACCCTGATATTGTGTGTGTGTGTGAAAGACGATAAAGTCATCGCGGAGAAACTAAACGAAATCTTTGCTTCAGTCTTCATGGCTGAGGATGTTAGGGAGATTCCCAAGCCTGAGCCATCTTTTGTAGGTGACAAATCTGAAGAATTGTCACAGATTGAAGTGTCACTAGAGGAGGTTTTGGAATTAATTGATAAACTTAACAGTAACAAGTCACTGGGACCAGATGGCATTCACCCAAGAGTTCTGAAAGAACTCAAATGTGAAATTGCAGAACAATTAACTATGGTTTGTGACCTGTCCTTTAAATCAGCTACTGTACCCAATGACTGGAAGATAGCTAATGTAACGCCAATATTTAAGAAGGGCTCTAGAGGTGATCCTGGCAATTACAGACCAGTAAATCTAAAGTCAGTACCAGGCAAATTAGTTGAGACAATAGTAAATAAAATTGTCATATACATAGAAGAACATAAATTGTTGCACAAAAGTCAACATGGTTTCTGTAAAGGGAGATCGTGTTTTACTAGAGTTCTTTGTGGGGTTCAACAAACATGTGGATTTCCAGAAAGCCTTTGACAAGGTTCTGCACCAATTACGTAAATTAAGTTGTCATGAGATAAGAGGGAAGATCCTTTCATGGATTGAGAACTGGTTAAAAGACAGGGAACAAAGGGTAGAAATAAATGGTAAATCTTCAGAATGGAGACGGGTAACTAGTGGTGTTCCCCAAGGGTCAGTCTTCTGACCAATCCTATTCAACTTATTCATAATGACCTGGAGAAAGAGGTAAACAGTGAGGCGGCAAAGTTTTCAGATGTTACTAAACTGCTTAATATAGTTAAGACCAAAGCAGACTGAAGAACTTCAAAAAGATCTCACAAAACTAAGCGAATGGGCAACAAAATGGCAAATGAAATTTAATGTGGATAAATGTAAAGTAATGCACATTGAAAAAAAACAACCCCAATTATACATACAATATGATATGGGGGCTAATTTAGCTACAAGTAATCAGGAGAAGATCTTGGAGTCATCATGGATAGTTCTCTGAAGACATCCACGCAGTGTGCAGCAGCAGTCTAAAAAGCAAATGGGATGTTAGGAATCATTAAAAAAGGCATAGAGAATGAGACGGAGACTATCTTATTGCCCTTATATAAGCCCATGGTACGCCCACATCTTGAATACTGTGTACAGATGTGGTCCCCTCATCTCAAAAAAAGATATACTGGCATTAAAAAAGGTTCAGAAAAGGGCAACTAAAATGATTAGGGGTTTGGAACGGGTCTCATCTGAGGAGAGATTAAAGAGGCTAGGACTTTTCATCTTGCAAAAGAGGAGACTAAGGGGGGATATGATAGAGGTATATAAAATCATGAGTGGTGTGGAGAAAGTGAATAAGGAAAAGTTATTTACTTGTTCCCATAATATAAGAACTAGGGGCCACCAAATGAAATTAATGGTTAGCAGGTTTAAAACAAATAAAAGGAAGTTCTTCTTCACTCAGTGCACAGTCAACCTGTGGAACTCCTTGCCTGAAGAGGTTGTGAAGGCTCGACTATAACAGGGTTTAAAAGAGAACTGGATACATTTATGGAGGTTAAGTCCATTAATGGCTATTAGCCAGGATGGGTAAGGAATGGTGTCCCTAGCCTCTGTTTGTCAGGGGGTGGAGATGGATGGCAGGAGAGAGATCACTTGATCATTACCCATTAGGTTCACTCCCTCTGGGGCACCTGGCATTGGCCACTGTCCGTAGACAGGATACTGGGCTGGATGGACCTTTGGTCTGACCCAGTATGGCCATTCTTATGTTCTTATGATGTAATTAAGCCTACCTAAGCCCTGGTATAGACTCTGCTTCTGTTAATTTGCCTCTGGACTAGTCAACACTAGAAACGCTACAGCACAGTGGCCAGCTGCTCGTGCAGATGCTCTATGCTGGTGGGAGAGCTGTCCACACAGACGCTTAGTTCAGTGTAACTTATATCACTTGGGGGGAGGTGTATGAGACCTATGTTCAGTGTCTGCTTTTCAGTGAGATTAGTTATATTGAAAGTGAAACAGATGTAAGAAGTGAATTTGAGGGTCAAGACAAGAACACATTTATATCCAGATATGGCTAAGTCAGACAACATACCTTGTTTGTTTAGAGATTTAGGGATTTAAAAGTCGCTTTAGGATAAGAGGAAAATTTCTGTTCTGTTAAGTCTGATGTACGTAAAAGAAGCATCACAAGCCATTGACAATTTTTCAAAGTTCTGCCCAATACTCCTATAATTGTGATGTCCAATTTCTATAAAAATTCACATTAATCAAACAGTGTAGTTATGTAGGATATTTAATAGGATTGATTGTTATTCTAGGGACCAAATCCCAAGATCCTTTTGCAGAACCAGGGCAACCCCTACTGGGCACAGCAAACCCCTCCCCCATGCAGCAAAATTCTGTAAATCTCTGCACTAACTAAACCTCTTTCTTTGGATCATCTACCCCTAGTATCACAAAGCCACTGCTTGTCAGCCAACATATTACTTGTCATTTTCTCCACTTGTCAATAATTCAGAGGAAAGCCTATGCAGTAGAGCAGTTCAGTTAATGTCATGATGTTGCAGTAGCTTGCTCAAGATCTTACCAACTCCAAAATTTTGGCAGAGCTGCCTGCAATTTTCCTTCTGGCCACTGTTCTGCTTAGAAAGTAAGCAACAGCTGTTGTCTGCAGTTACTTCCCATCCATCCTTAAGCTCGGAAAGTCTGACCAATGGGGCAGAGTCCACCCAGGGCAGACAAGAGCACCAGGGGAGCTGGACCTATAGAACCATGGTAGCAGCAACTTTAAACTCACCTGTCCATTATTGTTCAGTAAAGGGAGAGTAATTCAGGTATTAAAGAACAAATCACACATGACAAATGCTCATCAAGTCATTTAATGCACTTTCTGGAAGGTGCTCATATACTACAGTGATGAAGGTGGTAAATATACCTGAATAAAATAGACTACTGGATAGAAATTGTGAAGGGGAAAGGGGAAATATCCAAAAAAGGGTATTAAGAATAATATTCCACAACAGTGGAAGATCCCAGTCAGGTATATGGATCCTGCACCAGACCACAGTTTTAAAGCCAGCTTTTCCCAGCTGGCTCCTTTAAATTAACCTCACCCAGTGATTAAAAAAAGACTTTCACTGCCAAACAGAATTCAAACTTTTTTTAAAAATTAATAGAAATGTCCTTTCCTCTCGACATCTCTGCGAGGGTGCAATCTTCCTCCACTTCTGGAAGGTCAGGTCAAACCATCTCAATCCTTTCTCACCTGGGCTGGGAGAGGCAATCAATCCTTTTCCTGTTAATGTCTCTCCCCACTGTGAAGAAGAGGTAGATTATACATTGCCCTCCTTTACAGAACTTGTCCTGGTCAGCTGAGAGAGAGTGGAGCTTCGTCCCTACACTACAAGGCTTCTGGTTCCAGGCCTTTAAAGAAACAGTAGCCTGTTCCCTTACTCCTCTTACCCCAATTATTACCCCAGGATCACTTCTCTCCCAGTATCTACTTCTGCTATTTCCTAGGCCCTACTCTGCTCCAGAATTTCTGGAATGGGATAGCCTGGCCTCTCAGACTTCCCGCTCTGCCTGGGCCAGTATAGCCCATTACAGATCCCATTTTGGTGCATACTATACATGCACACAATAAAAACCCCAACCCAAAGAGCATACAATCCATTCAAATAAGTGCAACCTCTCTATCCCTTGCCTAAAACAAACCTGTTCCCCAGCAGGCTGCAGATAGGGGGCTAAGGAAGCCAGCCTATTTGCTGAGGAAAGTTATCAAAAAATATTTGAAATTACTATACGTACTTTAGGTATTTCTGAGTACACCCAAAAAATATACCTTGCTGTTACACTATTGTTTGAGTTTTGACATGCTGTCATATACAGGAGAACTACGACTACAGTTACAAAATTGGTATTAACAAAATATATCAAACCAAAGAAAAACACTATGATATTTATATATTTAGACATAAGTAGCAAGAATATAAAGCTATGAAATACTATCACTTCAGTTTACAAACTCATTGCCACATGAAAGTTTGTGGACACAGATTATAAACAGAGTGTAGGAATGCCTATCAACAAGACTTACATGCAAAATCTTATGTGATCCAGACATGAACCTAACAAAATTTCTTGACACAAAATAAGTTTATGAGAAGCCAGAAACATAGAAAACCAAGCAATTCCTCTCCCGAAACTGCAATGGCAACAAAATTCAACTACAGACACTAGAAATTAAGAACTCCTTGCCCAAAAGGAAACCCATTGTAATTGTGGTGATACAACATACCCTCATGCAATTCAACGTCCCTCCAAAGAGCAAAACTATTGGTTGTGGTTACCAGCAATCATTAGTAAATATAACCATTTTGCCAAAGTCTGAAAAATACAGAAGCAGCCTAAGAAGTCTATACAAAGCCATTCAGAGCATTATGAGAAGCAGATTCAGTGTACAGACTCCGCAAGCAATAGTGTACAGGCAACTCTCCAACACCACATTCTACAGGCCACTATCCTCTGACCGCACTGAGGAGTACCAAAAGAAACTACACCATCTGCTCAAGAAACTCCCTGCTACAGCACGGGAACAAATCTACACGGACACACCCTCAGAGCCCCGACCAGGGGTATTCTATCTGCTACCCAAGATCTATAAACCTGGAAACCCTGGACACGCCATCATCTCAGGCATCGGCACTCTTACAGCAGGATCATCTGGCTATTTGGACTCTCTCTTCAGACCCTACGCTACCAGCACTCCTAGCTATCTTCGAGACACCATCGACTTTCTGAGGAAACTACAATGCATTGGTGATCTTCCTGAAAACACCATCCTGGCCACCATGGATGTAGAAGCTCCTTATACAAATATTTCACATGAGGATGGACTACAAGCTGTCAAGAACAGTATCACCTGGCGGCTGAGCTTTGGGACTTTGTCCTCACCCACAACCATTTCAGATTTGGAGACAACTTATACCTTCAAGTCAGGGGCACGGCTATGGGTACCCGCATGGCCCCACAGTATGCCAACATTTTTATGGCTGAGTTAGCACAACGCTTCCTCAGCTCTCGTCCCCTAGAGCTCCTCCTCTACTTGCGCTACATTGATGACGTCTTCATCATCTGGACCCACAGGAAGGGGGCCCTTGAAGAATTCCACCTGGATTTCAACAATTTCCACCCACCATCAACCTCAGCCTGGACCAGCCCACATAAGAGATCCACTTCCTGGACACTACAGTGCAAATAAGTGACGGTCACATAAACACCACCCTATACCGGAAACCTACTGACTGCTATACCTACCTACATGCCTCCAGCTTCCATCCAGGACACATCACACAATCCATTGTCTACAGCCAAGCCCTAAGATACAACCGAATTTGCTCCAATCCCTCAGACAGAGGCAAACACCTACAAAATCTTTATCAAGCATTCTTAAAACTACAATACCCACCTGGGGAAGTGAGGAAACAAATTGACAGAGCGGGTACCCAAAAATCACCTACTTCAGGACAGGCCCAACAAGGAAAATAACAGAACACCACTGGCCATGACGTACAGCCCCCAGCTAAAACCTCTCCAGCACATTATCAATGTGCTACAACCTATCCTGGAAAACAATCCCTCACTCTCCCAGACCTTGGGAGGCAGGCCAGTCCTCGCTTACAGACAGCCCCCAACCTGAAGCAAATACTCACCAGCAAATACACACCATACCACAGAAACACTAACCCAGGAACCAATCCCTGTAGCAAACCTCGACGCCTACTCTGTCCCCATATCTACTCTAGCGACACCATCAGAGGACCCAACCACATCAGCCACACCATCAGAGGCTCATTCACCTGCACGTCTACTAATGTTATATATGCCATCATGTGCCAGCAATACCCCTCTGCCATGTACATTGGCCAAACCGGACAGTCCCTACATAAAAGAATAAATGGACACAAATTGGACATCAGGTATGGTAACATACAAAAGCCAGTAGAGAACACTTCAATCTTCCTGGACATTCTAGAACAGATTTGAAAGTAGCTATGCTTGAAAAAAAACAAACAAAAAACTTCATAAACACACTTCAAAGAGAAACAGCAGAACTAAAATTCATTTGCAAATTTAACACCATTAATTTGGGCTTGAATAGGGACTGGGAGTGGCTGGCTCATTACAAAAGCAGTTTTGCCTCTCCTGGAATTGACACCTCATCTATTATTGGGATCCACCCTGATCGAATTGGCCCGGTCAGAACTAGTTCTCCACTTGTGAGGTAACTCCCTTCTCTTCATGTGTCAGTATATTTATGTCTGCATCTGTAATTTTCACTCCATGCATCTGAAGAAGTGGGGTTTTTACCCACAAAAGCTTATGCTCAAATAAATCTCTTAGTCTTTAAGGTGCCACTGGATTCCTTGTTGTTTTTGTGGATACATGGTGTTGGTGTTACAGTACATACTTTATACAACAGAATAGTATAAGCCAGGCAAAGGGTTGTGCACTAATCCAACTGAAGTAACCAATAACATAAAACCTTCATTCCCACCTCCAAAAAACTACAGAAACCTCCCACCATTTCCACTGCATACAGCTCCACAACATTTCCCATAGTTTTTGGGAGAAGAGGATAGACAAATATGACCCAACACTGAATCCTTCAACTGGATCACACATACACCCTTCTTTAGACAATCGGACAGGGTTCCATCTAAACCTGGCATAAGAAGAATCCCTCCCTCCCCAATTATCGAGGAAAGGGCTAAATACGCTGCAATAGTGTGGGAAGAACTTTCTACTACAGTGGTTCCCAAACTTGTTCTATCGCTTGTGCAGGGAAAGCCCCTGGCAGGCCGGGACGGGTTGTTTACCTGCCGCATCCGCAGGTTCGGCTGATTGCGGCTCCCAGTGGCCGCAGTTCGCTGCTTCAGGCCAATGGGAGCTGCTGGAAGTGGTGGCCAGTACGTCAATTTCAACATTATTAACATAAATTTCACTACAATTTACATATATTATACCCCAAACTAGCTGCTTATGAAAGTGAAGAGAACTCCTATTGTCCATGATTTCAAGTCCCAACAGTTTAAAAGAAACCTATGGTTTGAGGATGCCCAGTAATGCAAGCTGATGAAATTATATGAGCACAAGGTCTGCCTGCTCCATATTCTCACATGTGTTCAAAGAGATAAATATGACATTAAATTTATAAATGTGACTTTATTTATTACCTGCACAAACAAACAAAGGAAATCTGGCCTCTCTCCCGTAGCAAGTCTGATTACATAAAGAACATCAAAAACATAAAGCTTCTTCTGGAAGAATATTACCCAGCTAGAGAAAATGAAACCCAGTTCACACAGAGATGGAACCCCTCTAACCATACAGCAGGGACAGCATTGGTACCAGCAATGCAAACTTCTTTACACCTCTTGCCAATGTGCTACAACTGTGACAGCATGTCTAGGAGCAAGACAAGAGTTTAGTCTCCATGCCCAATCTTCTGGGACAGCTAACAAGGGTCCCAGTTAGTACCCTGGTGTTTTGAGGTAGTGATTTTTGTGATATGGACATCTGCTGGACAGAGACCACCAGTTCAGTCCACCAGGAACTAAAACAAACTTACTGAATAAAACACTTGTTTTTAAAAACAACATATACTCTCTTACTAGTGTCTAACAAGTTTTGTTGCTGTTAAACATACCATATATACCAGATTTAAGTAGGCATATCAAAGAACACCCTTTTCTGATAGGCCATCTATCAAATAACATGCTTACTAATATATGGAGGTAACCAGGTATAGTAAGTAAACCTTTTTGAAGCTTGTATATACACTTAGTTGATTCTTATCACAGTTACGAGTAGTACAGTAATGAACTAGAGATTGCTATGTTTGACCATATAGAAATGTGAAATCTATAAAATAAGCCACATTAGAGAATAGGTGGCCATTTAAACTGTCAAGTGAAACACTACAATGCACACTTGCTCCCTAATTCAGAGCTGCATGTGTCAGTATATAAGCCTTAGGAGAAAAACCAAGTTAGCTCTCGTTTAACTGTTGATCACTGAAACAATTAACACCTTTCAAAGCATGACATTTAATAGACATCACATCTTTCAGTGATTGTGTTCCCTCCCACCTTTCATTTTATTCTCTCTTTTCCCTTTAAAAAACAAACAAAACATATGAATTGTTTTGGTTCAGTTATTCTATTTTTTATTTTAGAAATATGTTAAGAATGTATAGTCATATTGCAGGAAAACATTAATAGCAGGGTTAATAGAACTGTAACCTTTCTGGGATTTAAGCTCACTAACTTTGTATTATGAAGAAAACTATTCATCCTCTAGGCCAGTACTACTCAAAGTGGTGGTGTGCGGACTGGTGCCGGTCTGTGAGCTATCTATCGGCTGCCGGTCTGCGTGCACATTGGAAAAAAAATTGCCGGTCCCCCTCATCAGATAGCTTGAGAAGCACAGCTTTAGGCTACACAGTCCTTGAGAAGGATAATCAGTGATTGCAATACAGGCAAACTGAGAAGAGAAGAGATGCCAACCAAGTGAAGCTCCACTAATTTCCCCCTCCATCCCTCCCTTCATTCAGCTCCATGTAATAGCAATGCTTCTCCTGCACTGGAAAAAGAGTTTTCTTTGAACAATGATGCATCATCATCATCTATACTTCCCCGTCCTTAATAGCCCACTCCTTTCTCTGTATCCTTTTAAGAGCTTTCCCACCGTTGCCATTTAAGTACTAATTACACATATGAAAATTTTTGACAGCAAAGTGATGACATTTCAGTTGTGACAGCTTTCTGAAACAGATGTTTCCAGCATTTACAAGGTAAATATGCCCAATGACTGACGTACACACTAAACATAGAATATACAGCTCTGTGTTCTCCAAGTACTAGGCAACATGAGTTCTCAACTATAAAATCAGAAAGTTAGTTTTTATTTGGTCTTTATCCAGGCAAAGCTCACAAGCATTTTACCTGACTAGAACCTGATCAAGGAATTCAGGATTTGTGTCTAAAGGCACTGTTAATTTCTAGGCATTCCCTTCATAGGGGCCCCGCTCTGTAAATCTTACATTGGCCTGTACTTCTTACACAAGTAGTCCCACTGAAAAAATAGTTCTCACTGAATAGTTCACATGCCAGTAAATGATACCCAAAAATATGCAGCATTGTTCATAAGTTTTCTGGGAGTAATAAAAATTGCAGTGTACTACAAATGGCTTTCTTTGTGCAACTCTTAATGCTACATACTTACATCACTACAACCAGAGATGAATTTCAGGATAAGAGCCCTTCCTAAAGGCAAATGAACTAGATTATCCCATAGTCAGCAATGCTGAAATTTGAGCTCCATGCTTGCTACGCTAAATACAGTATCTCATTTCTTGCTACTCTGGTCTATTTGTTATCACTAAAGTTATGCTCTTGGCCTGCCATTTTAAACTATCATCACCATCTTCCTTCTCAAGCCTTTCTAGTAGTTTCCATGATACTACCTTTAACTACATACTAATATCTCATTGACTTTTACCAAACACTGATAGGGCATCCAGTGCATTAAAAAGAGCCTTCCAGCTACAGCATCCCCTACCTTTATAACCACCTACTCCCTACTAACTCTCTTGATTACAGTGCTACCCACTTATAGGAAATTTTTTCCCAGCATGCCTCTCTGGGACTGACCCCTTAAATTTTGTAAAACTAAACACCTGTAGCTCTAAAAGGTGGTGATTTTACGAATAGCTGCTACTTAATACACTGCTTTCTCTTATAGTTGGTAAGTACCCTTAGTTCTTATTATTCATGAGGTAATAGTACACTTTTCTAAGTTTTCTTTCTGAATTTATTTCTAGTGCAATTGAAGTGCACCTATTCATACCTCTGAGTGTAACAGGCTTTGCCTGCCTCTTGGAATCTTCTTTGAGTCTACTCTTTATGCTCAGCCTAGCCTTTTCTCTGTTTCTAGCAATCTCCAACTTTTCTTCAAATTCACTCTTTGACCATGATTCTACCACTAACTGCCCAGCCACTCCTATCATTCTGATTCAGACTTCTGATTTTGCTCATTTTATAGAGCAATAAGTTAATAAAAAACCTTGTAGCTAAGAAGCCATGTGTCCAGTTTAACTGCATAATCCCTTTGTGTTTGTTGTGTCCACCCTTTCCATTTGTTGACACTTTAACTATCCAGACTCTAGCCTTCCAACAGGGCTTCATGCAGATATACAGGGTCTGTCCATGCAGTTAAAGTATTAGTTGGTAAGCTCCTGGGGGCCAAGAACTTTTCTCCATATGTGTCTGAAATGCCTACTACACCAAGTGTGCTTTACAAAGAATAAATAGAGTAAAACTAGAAGCCTGAAACAATCCTGTTCTTCACCTCTCTGTTGATATGTGTTGCTCTTCTTTTTTTCCATTTCATTTATCTAGGCTTTTTGTCCTTCTTACTGTTGCTCTTTTCAATTTCTCTGGGCTCCCTCTTCCCTGCCTCTGGTGCCCCTCTCTACATGTGCCAATTTTCTTTCGTTTGCATGCTTTTCTCTTGTTTGTCCCTTTACCCCACTTTCCTCTACTAACACTGTTTTAATTCTCCTGCAGAGCCAGCATTGCTTTTCCCTTCTCCCTTTTGCAGGGCTCCCCAGATCTCTGTTCCTTTTTCAAGCCCCCCATCTCCATTCCAATCCTCTGATACTGTGGCAGGGTGATACTATTGTTAATGTCTCCTCTTAGGTTTTAAAGCCATCTTCATACATGCCCATAAGGACGCTCCTGCTCCCTACCTCCATAAACACATCTCCCCTTCTAGTGCTGGACTTTCTCTTCACACACACCCCTTCCCCTCTCATCTCTCTTTGGAATCTTCATTCCTCAATTTCTGCTCCCAATTCTCTCCTCAACATACATAAGAACAGCCATACTGGGTCAGATCAACAGCCCATCTAGCCCAGTATCGTCTCTTCCAACAGTGACCAATGCCAGGTGTCCCAGAGGGAATGAACAGAACAGGTAATCATCAAATGATCCATCTCCTGTCGCCCATCCTCACACTAACCCCACAAAGTCTGCCCCACCTACCCCCATTTCCTGGGCCCTCACTCTGGTCTCCCTTGTTCTCTGCTCCAGCAACTCACTTCCCTCTATTCTCCTAGTCCAAATTGTTTCTGCCCCTTTTGGAGCTCCACTTATCTGCTCCATGTGTTGTCACTTCCCTCCTAGTTCTGTTACCCTCACAATCCTCCCCCCACACCTCCTTTTGCCACCTCATGTTCTCTACTCTTCCCACCCTCTTGATTCCCTAGTTCCCTGCTCTCTTAGGAGTGCAGTTCTCTCTCCCCAATCTCTGAGGCTCCCATTTCTTTGCCTGCCTTCTGGTCCCTACACTGTACCCAAGTTCTCTATTCCTCCATCGTAGTTCTATACTTACCCTGTTTTCTGACCTTCATTCTCCGTGTTCCTTCTGACCCCCCCTTGTTTTCTGCTATTTGTTTTCCTTTCCATCCTTCTACCCCTTTAGTTCCTTTTCCCCTCCATGAGGAACTCCAAATTGCCTACCTTTCCTCCCCAACTTTCTAGAGAGTCTATTGCTAGTCTGTCATTGACAGTGATGCAATCACTGTCCTTGGGTGGGGAAACAGGAGCTTCTTGGAAGAAGCCCAAACAGCAATGTGTGAGACCAAAATGCTGCAGTGGTGACAACAGCTGAAGTAGAGGGGCCCTATTGGTATTTGACAACTAGGTGCCCCTTAGATCTGCCCCTAAATAAAGCTATTTCATTGTAGTGCAAATAACATTCAACATTATCCACATGAAAACCTGGTTACCTAACAGTTAAGGTTGCTCAAGTGCATTTCCTTTCAATCAAATGACTAATAATCAAAGAAAGCATCAGTTCAGGCAACATTAACATGCAGATTAACCACAATTTGTATCTCTAGCCACCCACCGAATTAAAATGCTCAAAACGCAATCAGACTGTTCAGCTCTACAAAATACTCCCCAATTTAAGGTAGAGGAATTGGAATTTTTTACTGTCTGTATGGTGTTTAGCACAACTGGGCCCTGATCCTTGATAGGTGCTACTGTGATGCAAAAAAAAAAAAAATTAGTATTGGATTAACTGGTCATTTCCTTTATTTTTAATAGTTGCACTGACAGGAAATGCAGCTGAGCACTGTGAGCGCTACATTAACCAAGTGTGGTTGGTTGGTTTGACTACTTTTTAAAAAAATGTTGGGGTAGTTTTGGAGCGTCTGAAGGGTGTGGAAGAGCCGGGGATACCAGGAGCTGGTGAGCAAGTTGGGGCGAGGGTAGAAGAAGTGGAGAGACCTGTAGTAGCAGGGAGTTGTGCACAGAGGATGGTTAGCAAGTGGTGTATGGTGGGGGAACATGGGGAAGGATGGCTATACAGGGGGGAGGAGAAGTAGGTTGGGGGATGGTGCATGGGTGGAATCAGTGCTCTGTGAAGCGAGGCATAGGGAGGGAGCTATGAGTTGGGAGTATCAGGAGTGAGAAGCAGTCTTCTGCTGGGCAGAAGCATGACAGGAGATAGGAGGCTTATGCTGGTAGAGCCAGAAAGAACCTGGCTTTCCTCTAGTGAACCTCCTAGAGGAAGCTTTCCCAAGAGGAGGTCTACTCCTATGGGGCTTTCTATCATCATCAGTCTGAGATTCCCATTGGCAAAGCTAATGAAGAGTGAGGAGGAAAGCGGCGCTGTGTGAGAGGAAGGGAAGATGTGTGAGGGTGGCAACAGGTCCCCAGTCTGCCTCCCTGGCCCCTGAAGCTTAGCCCTACTGTCTATCTGAGCCCTACTGCCTCACCCAGTCTTTTAGCCCTTGCTGGTTAAACATCCCCAGTGACTGCCTTGCTTGGTTCCCTAGTTCCATGCCCCCCCTCAACCTCCTAACTCACTGAATACAGGAAAAATGTTTACATTTGTACGTCTGTGCAATAGGGCAAGGGACTGGGAGCCAGGCTGGGTACTGCAGCTGGGGAAATGGGCCAGGCAATGGGGCTCTGGGAGTTAATGAGGACAATTGCTGTCCAATCCCTGTGCATGTTGCATCCCTGGCTTCCTAACCCTGTTGCTCTCTCTGATTCCAGCCTCTGAGCATATCTCACCGTTTCAGTTCCATCTCCCACTGACAAATTAACCTGGGGCACAAGGACCTCTGGTCCAACAAACCGGGAGTCTGTTTTGGCCAGGGTTTGAATTGGAACGTGGAAAAGCGGTGGATCTTTCCCAGGCACCACCCACAAAATAAGCTTTGTCCAATAGACATGGTAAAATGACATACCACTCGCAACAGATTGTGCACATGTTCAACATATTATTACATGGACTCTCCTGGCTTGGCTGTCCCTCACTGAGGTCCAGATACACCATAGTTACAATAGACTTGTGTCTAGGGCCCTGGATCCTAGAGTCAGGTATTGATATCAGAATCTCATTTGAAATAATAGTTTTGAGTCCTCATGGTTGAGGAGAAAAGCTTGAAAAGGTGAATGGGGTGTGTCAAGGCTAATTTCCCACTCTGGCACTTTGAGCGCAGAAGGTGGGAGCCCGCAAGGATTCTAAAAATGAATACTGGCCACTCCAGGCTTGTATTAAATTCCCAAGGTTACAACTTTTCTCTGACCTTGAATTGGTAAATGCTGATACCACACAGGTGTAGAACCCCTTTGGTAGTCCAGGAAGGCCCCCTTGGGAATTCCTTCCTATGGGGTACCCTCAAGCCCTTTCACCCCCTCCTCCCGGTAAGAGCCGAGAAAGAAAAAAGGGAAATCAGCTGTTGCCATCAGCTAATTAAACAACATGTGCACAAACCTCTTAAGACACAAAAATCCAATTCTGTTCTTAAAAAAGGTAAATTTTATTTTTTTTAAAAAAAGGAAGAAAATATATCTGGGAACTCAGGCTATTGCTAGATTTTAAAAGAGCAACTACAATGATTAAGCACCAAGAATAGCTTCCTTGAGGTCCAGCTTAAAGGTTACAAGCAAAACAAAAGCACCTGGGGTTAGCACAGAGGAATCCACAAGCTATAAAGAAATAAAAGGGATAAACCTAATTGCGTCTTCCTAGACGTTTCCTGATCTACTTACATATCTGGGGTTTTAAATGAGTAGTTTCTAGGTATGATACTGATGATAGTTTCATACCTGGCCCAACCTTCTCACAGCATAGTTTCTGCCCTGTCCGCCTCTCCCTGGGAGAACAACAACAGACAGACAAAAGGGGAGTCGCTTTTCAATTTTAAAAAGTTCTAGCCTTCCCATTGGCTCTTTTGGCCAGGTGCCCACTCACTTCCCTTTTACCTAGGCATAGTAGTGAGACTTTTTAACCCTTTACAGGTAGAGCAATTAGACAACAGCTACTAAGAGGGATTTTAAAGCTACTGGCTGGCTGGGTATCCATAAAAGGGAGTTACCCCACCCCCCTTCATATGTATCTTCAGCAGAGGGAGATGCAGCAGCAGCTAAAACCAAGGAGGAAGCTGTCTGGGCTTACACCCATCACCGAACCCATCCTGCTCTTGTGGTAGAGGAGGAAACTGACTGGTTGAGGTCTTGGGTGTACCTTACTAGGCTGTGTGGGATGTGCTCCCCCTTACCAGGGCTTGAATTACCTACTGGGCTCTGAGACATTAGTTTCCCTATAAAGGGACTCAAATGCCCTCAGGCTCTACTCCTCTCATCTGGCCTTTTAGCTCCTCAGGTCAGGTGTGTGTATGTGGGGTGGGGTAAGAAGTGGTGCCCATCTCTTTGTGGTTCCAAAATGATGCCATTTACAATAGAATGTGGAGATCTGACAGCCTCCTTCATTACTACATCCTGTGACTGCAGTGAAATAAATAATGTTGACCTTTAATTCATCATGAGAGATCTGAGTTTCCCATTATTGGGCACTGAGAAGAATGCGGCATTCCCACCTCTGAGTTGCTGTTTCAAGTTCTGCTTCGACTTAGATTGACATTGGTTCATCAGTTTAGATTTCTTTAACATTTTCAGGGTTTTCTCCACAATCATAAGTGAAAGCTGAGATTCTGTAGAACAAGATGGCAGCCTCCTGCCTCCAAAAAAGTACTGGTTTGCAAACCCAGTCCAATTTCAGTCCCTGATTCTGATGAGCCACAAAGGTTCACCAGAGAAAGAAACTAATCTGCTCATCACACCACATCATAATCCTAGACTTTCAACGGAGACAAACTCTTGTGTATACAATGCCTACAACGAGGCCCTTATTGGGAATTCCAGGCACTACTGTAATAAATATAAATAAGGCCCCCTGCTCACGGTATATGCCTATTATTGATAGGGACAAAGCGTGGGGGCAAAATTACTTGACAAACAAAACTAGCAGCTTCCAAATTTATCTGATTTCCTGAGGTTGGCCAAGAGTGTGAGCCCGTTCTGAGAGACTTCACCAGGTCTATTTGAATGGAACTTCTGTTCTTAAAGAGTGACATGCCAGGGAACATGATGTTTTTGTGTATGATGATTAACTCAGCAGGAAGCATAGAGGAAAATCAGATTTGGGGATGGAAAGTGCAGTAGCTAGGATCCCTGGAGGTGGCAGGGCAGAAGGTCCAGTAGTTAACATTAGACAATGGAAATAACTGCTGGACATAGTTCAACTTTTTTTAGTTAAACTAGATCATGATAAATAAAAGGAATATTTTTTTTGTTGTGTAAAATTTAGAATGTGGTCTGTTTCTGAGACATTAGGAGATGAGTATAGGTGTGTGAAGTTTGGAGAAAATGGGAAATGTTTCTTTAGCAACAGGGATTTGGAAAAAATTACTGTTTGGGAAAATCTTTTAAAAGGGCTTACTTTTAAACCTCAAACGTTTAAATAGTTAACTGCACAAAGAAGAAAAGTTAGTTGGCCTCTGAAGAGCAGGTAGGCTTAAATTCAAACGCCAAATTTAATCAGTGTGAAACAAGGCAGTTTTAGTCCGTTTTCAATGCAAACCTCAACAGTTACTAGCAATGTCTCCATCACAGGATTTTCTTACTGCTCTGTAAAAGATTCGCCACCCCACTGAGTCCAGATGCGCCAGTTCCCTTCCAACCCAGTTACACTATTCTCCACAAGGATGCTTGCGGTGCCACTGTCCGCTGTGTCCTTTGCACTCATGTATTCCTGGCTGTATTCTTTGGACGGGTCTAGCAGGATTTCTCATTCCCATCTGCTAGGTGCGCCCTGCGGTCGCCGAAGGAATGCGGCGTTCACCTGCTATTCTTCCTTGAGTTTAGCCTTCGCCCAGCCCTTTAAGCCGGCCGGACCAGAGCCGCTCCCCTGGCCGGGGTACGACCGCAGAGTGTCCCCCTGTGCCGCAGCAGCCGCGCTCGCGCTGGGGCGGCGGGAGGGGAACACACCGGGAACGGAACCTCCCTGGCCCCCGGGCACTTTCGAGAACGCGCAGACGCCGGCTGTCACTGTCACCGAGACGGCGCACCGGCATCCCGGCGGCTCAGAGGGGAATCCCCGGCCTCGCCTCCACAGCCAATGAATAGACCCTATGCAAATGAGGCAACACCGCACCGCAGTGGGCCAATGGAAATCAGGCAGGGTGTCAACAGGGTTGGGCATTGGATGGGAGTGAGGAAGTAGCGGGCCAATGGGAGGGCCAGCCTTATGGGACGTACCTGCGGGGCGGAGCTATGCAAATGTAGTTTGAAAAGCGGGCGGGAAATCCGAGTTTCGCGGGAGGCCCTTGGCGCGTAACCCGTCTCCCTTCCCTTCATTCATTGTCAGCAGCCGCCGCTTCCTGGAGCCATTTTCCAGCCGGCCCCACACAGCGGGAGCGGCCCCGCTTCATCCGCCGCATCTGCCCGTCCCGCCGCTTTCATCCCCCCCTGGGACCCCGCATCCTGCAGCCGGATCCCCCCCGGCACCCGCCGCCCCCAGTATTTTGGGTCGGGCCTCGGCATTGAGGAGGAAAGCAGCCGGGAAGGCCGGGGGGGAGGGAGGTAGAGACTCGGCTACGGGGACAGACCCAGAGGGAAGGATGAGAAGGGGACTCCAGCCGGCGGCCCTAGCAGCGCAGCCACCCGCACCTTCCATGGACTCCCGGGTGACCCCCGCCAGCTTCCCAGCCCACTTCGCCGCTGGCACCTTCATCCAGATCCGCAGCGGCGCGGCGGCGGCGTCCTGTGTGTCCTCCTCCTCCCAGGTTCCCGGTGCCTTTGCCCTCACTGCGGAGGGGGGTCAGCCCGCTGGCGGCTCCCTGTACTGCACCCCGCACGGACCCGCCGGCAGGACGGCGCTGCTGCAGCCAGCGCTTGGAGGAGGCGGAGGCCGCCCCCCGGTAATTCCCCCCCATCCCAGCGGGAGGGCGAAGGGGACACTCGGGTTGAGCCCCGGGCAGGGCCCCGCTGTCCCATCTCCAGCCGGGGTCGGGGGGCAGGAAGGGCTGGGACAACGTCGTGTTGCAATAAACTTTTGTCTCTTCCCCCCCACCCCCCGCCAACTCGGGCCCGCTCCAGGCGGTGCCTCCTCTCTGCAGCTGGGGCAGTGGTGCCCTGCCCCGGGTGCAGAGGATAAGGCGGGGGGAGGGGTGGTTGCAGCCTGTTCCCCTCTCACCGGCAGGGCCAGCGACCCCCACTGATATTTGTGGCTCCAACAAAGAGCCCGCTGAGGCCAGTGCTTGGCGCTGCAGGGAGTTCGCGGCGCTGGGGCATCCCCACTCACTGGGGGCGTCCTCAGCGGGGGGCGGCTGTGGCGACCCCTGCTCCAGGAGCTGGGTAGATGCAGGCTCCGCTGCTCCCCTGCCCGTGTCTGGGGGGAGCGGGGGGCTCTGCCCAGCTGGTGTCTCCGCTTCACCCCCGGACTCGCCGGTGACGTTTCGCACACGTGCGCGGAGGCCGCGTCTGTGACTGGGAGCCGGGCAGGAGGGAGGGGGCGCTGATCCGAGTGGGGGGAGGGGGACACCCGCTTCCTCCTCCTGCCGCTGGCCTGGGACTGTCCGTGTCCCCCCCCCAGTCACACGCGCGTGCGGCCTCCTCGCCTCCCGGAGGCTGCCCGGGGCGCTGCTGGGCTCGGAAATGCCCCTCCAGCAGGTTAGTGACCGGGCACGCAGGGGCCAGCAGTAAGAGCAACCCTCGCTTCTCCCCCGCCCCATAATGAGGAACCTGGGAGAAGCATCCCCCCACCGCCCTGCAATACCAGGGCGGTCCTCGCCTGCCCTTAGGCTCTGGCACTCCCCGAGCTGCGGTGACCCGGGGGGGGGGCACAATGGGGGAATAATTAAGGTTTCTCCTCCCCCCTCGCCCTCTTCCTGAGTTTAGCCCCCCTCTTTTATCCCCCAGTCCCTCCCCCCAATAGCTTTCTCAGCCTGGGCCTGATCTCCCAGCCCTCTGCCCGCCTCGTGATGGCCCCCTGGAAGTGATTGGTCAGGTTCCTGCTTCAGGCCACTGGGTGCCTGGCCCATTTAATTTTTAAATCACTTCATCTACTTTGGTAGTTCCAGCTTCATCCCTCCCCTGGCCTGCTCTAGAGGCAGTTTGCCTCGTTCATAGCCTAACCCCCTTTCTGGAGGGAAAGCCGGACCTTGCCCTGCATTTCTAGTACTTGGAGCTGTCATTTCAGATGCGGGGGGGGGGAGGGGGGATTTCTGGAGGACTCTGCATAATCAACTAAAAGTATGGGAAGGTGGATGTTTTGGAATAATTAAACACACTGCACCCTCCTTACTGTCTTGTGAGCACTTCCTGGAGGCAAGCCTCACTTGCTTGTTACAACAAAGACTGGTGGTGTAGTTTGGGAGCCAAGATGAAGAAGTTTGGGTAACCTCATAAAGAGGGGGTCTGTAGTGAGAGAAAAACAGTCTTCTTTGTTTCCATAGCTATAAAGGACTTTTGTCCTGCACTGGCTTGACCCAGGCATAAAATGGATGGGCAGGTGCAGTGGCGGAGCAAATTTAAATAAGCTACATGGTTTCTCTAAGGGATTTTAATAGTCCTGGTCCTGGCCCTGCAGGCATTCCAGCGCTGGGCCTTGCTCTGGCATTGTGATGTGGGCAAATGTCCACTAGGGTCTCAATGATGAGATTACCAAACTCACTTTCTTCACATGGTCTGAAACAGCAGTTCTCAAACTTCATTGCACTGTGATCTCCTCCTGACAACAAAACTTACTACAACATAACCCCAGTGCCCTGTGTTAATCTAGGATAGTTAATATTTTAAATAAAAAATGCATTGCAAGCAGGGCAATTGCCCAGTGCCCCATGCCACAGGGGGGCCCATGAGGCTTAATTGTTTGGGCTAACATAACAGTTGAGCCCAGCTCTCCAGGCGTGAAATACTGGTGTTTTAAACTGCTGTGCACTACCCGTGCACAAACTCCATCCCCCAGATCCATATCTTGTTTGCCCATGTTTTTAAAAGAGTTTTCTATTAAAGTTAGTTGCCAGCCTATGTTAAATTATGAATTTTAAAAGTACAGACTACTGTTGTAATTAAAAGAAACACATTCCTTAGGTAAGTGAGCAAGTGCTTAGTGCTGAGTACTGGCTGACACTGTGAAGAATCTAGAATTTCCAGGGAGGGTGGTCTAGATTTATTTTAATGAGATTTGCAATAAAAACTGAAGGAAATATGGGTTTTAATGCCATTATCATCAAGATATTCATACTTTGCACTGTGAAATGACCTAGAAACCGTCTTAAGTGTTGGTCAAAATGTAGCAGTTTTTTAATTAATAAGCTGTTCAGGTCACTGTCTTTAGTGCTACTGGCAAACCACAATGAGGACATAAGCTTCCTTTTTATACAATTGTTGCAGGTGTTCATTGCTGACATGGCGATGGAGGTTTCAGGAAGGTGCAGTATAGTCTCATCAAAAGATTATAATGAAAGTCATAGCCTATATTAAAAAACAAACTTGATTTGCTGTTGTCATATTTGTCAATCTTACTGTACTTTTTAACCCACCAGTTAAGCGTGTGGTTTGGTACAGATTGCTCTGGAAACAGGATATCCAGTCCAGTGCTTTTGTTTTCCAGCATGACTTTGTTAAATGAATTCACTCACAGTCATATCTACAAGCATGATCGCAAGGGAACAATTCTGTGGGGCTTTCTACGTTTTTGGGAGAAAGGGGCATGATGTCATGGCCAGTATTAAACTTATACTTGATTAGTATTAAAAGTATTCAAACTTCAGTCTAGAGCAGCGTTTCTCAAACTGGGGTCCGTGGGCCCCACTGATCAATTCCTTCCCCCTCCCTTCCAGCGCCTCCTGCACGCCGGGGAATAGCTGTTAAGCGGCGTGCAGGAGGCGCTGGGAGGGAGGGGGAGGAGTGGGGATGGGGCGTGCTCGGGGAGGGGGCAGAAAGAAGTGGGGAAGAGGAGCAGGGGTGGGAAGAGGTGGGGTGGGGCCTTGGGGGAAGGGGTGGAGTTGGGGGCTTGGGGAGTCTGTGAAAAATTTTAAATCAAAATGTGGGTTCTCGGTTGCTAAAGTTTGAGAACCGCTGGTCTAGAGAGTTCTTATAGTCCCATTTATAAATTTGCCCTAAAGAGTTAACAATATACTCACCACCGTCAACAAATAGCACAGTTGGTTGTGCCCGGTGTGTCTCTTTCTTAAACCCAGCCCCTGTTACATGGACTTTCCATCACCAGAGCCCTGTGCTCTGAGTTATAGAGTAATTGGGGGCGTACAGTATCTAAGCTATACCAGTGTCTACAGCACCACTCTATTGTAGTGGGGCCTGGCTTTTGGAGATGCTGAGCACTCAGTATGCCAAGAAATTCAGTGGAAGCTATGGCTGCTCAGCACTTGAAAATCAGTCCTTAGGCCTGGATTTGCACAACTCCTGTGGACTGTCAGAGGACAGAAATTAACCCTTATGGTGGTTATTCCTAATTCCATAAAGTTCATAAAGATTTAAACTTTCAGAAGAAGGTGTTAACTAAGGCTCTTATATTAATAGGGGAGATTATGGTGGGGGAATGGGGTGAGGGGGAAGTAATTCTTTAACATATGGTCCTGCACCCCTCTTACAGCTAACATTCTGTCTAAGACCATCTTCTATTACTTTCTATCTAAATCACAGTACTGGAAGACTGAACTACCATTAGAGACAGATGCTCAAAATATTTCCAGTGAAAATAGTGCAAAAATTCTTAGTGCCTTTTCATTGGAATGAGAAGTCTTTAAATAGAGGGCCATTTTTTTTTTAGCCTTAGAAAATGTTTAAATGGAGACACCACCCACGCGGTAAGTCCCTTTTAAAAGGGGCTAAATCCTCTTAAGAATATTTTGAGAGGACTCCTGTGGCCTTTTGATGACATGAACTCTAGGGAGTCTGGTTCAGCATGCTTCAGAAGGGGGCCGGAGGATTTACATTTCCAAACTCGGTGCATACCACTTCTTTCCCCTTCTTGTAGTTAAGAATAGATCTCTTCCGACCCTCAAAAAGTGTGTCTGGAATTGGAACAAAATGGGATAATTGCTTACTCTTAATAGTAGATGCTAGGTAAAGAAAAAGGCCAAATAGGACATACATGGTTGATAGTGAGATGAGGAATAGCAGAAAATGGCTAAAAGATGGACAAATTACAAAAAGGAACTGGCAGTAAACTAACGGGTAACTTTTTCTTATTTAAAAAAAAACAACAACAACAACAAAAAATAAAACAAAACAAAAAAACTTTGTCCATGGAAGCCATGTATGCAAATCAATCACCATCTTAATATTTCTCTGCTTGACTGTTACTGTTAACATGAAGAAATACTTAATAAAGCAGTCTATCTACTTCTTGAATACTTTTTTAAAGGAATATACTCAGTTAAGTACTTCAGATATTCTCCCAGGCTAGGATTCTGAATTTAAGAGTCAGATCTTTTGCTCTTCCACCCTCAAGAACCCTTTATCCCCAGGTTGCTTTCCAAAGAGGACTAGATGTGGTTAACTTTAGAGCCAGTCAGTGCCTTTCCTTGTTTGACCCCCGCTTGCTGATCAAGCAAAAAAAGGCACGTTCTTTCTCTTCACTGTACCCAGGGTTGAGCATGCTTCTGCAGAACTGCTAACCTCCAGGGATCACTCAGACGCTTTTTTGGGTTTAAATTAAAAAAAATATAAATAAATATTTTAAAATAAATATTTTAAATAAAAATAATAAATTCTTAAAATATAAAATAAAGCTATTGTTAAAATATAGCTTTCTTTTTAAAAAATCCATTGTTGTTACCACTATATTAAAGCTTGAAAACATGTTTCCCTAATAATTTTGTCTTTAACCAAAGCAACAAAAGGGGATTGAGGGGCCTAGTAGATGATGCTTCTTTGAGAATCCATTTGCTGTTGCAAAAAAAGCACCGGGCCTTTCTCACAGGGTGCTATTTTTGGTGAGGGGCTCCATTTGTCACATCTGCATTGGCTTGTAGGTTCAAAGCATGAAGCGATCCACCCTTTTCAACCCTGTGGGTTAATTCCACTTTGCATATCTGTCTGGTTGAGTCAGGGACAGACATTCAGCCCTTTAGGGCGGTTAGAGACCCCATGGTGGAGGAGTCTGGCTCCCAAGATCTTAAACCACCTCAGGGGAATCTTGGGAAAGATGGGGCAGGGGTGGGGGTTGGTTGTTCTGAAGTACTGTGCTGATAGACTCTTTAGAAATGCTTAGTGAAATGGAAAAAGAAAAGGAGTACTTAGAGACTAACAAATTTATTTGAGCATAAGCTTTTGTGAGCTACAGCTCACTTCATTGGATGCATTCAGTGGAAAATACAGTGGGGAGATTTGGAGTAAGTCAAAGAAAGGCAGATAAAGTAATACTTAAGCCCTTGGAGCCTCTTGTCCCTGAGAATATGGTGGGGTGGAAGGCTTGTGACAAAAGTGAACATATAAGCCCCCTCATCTCTTCAGAGGCATTTCCTCCCTCGTAGAACCGGAAACGGTATGCTCACAAGTATAACACTCTTCAGCTTATACATCCCACATTACCTAGGTCTTGTCTACAAGGAGAAATTGACTGGCATAGCTATAGCAGAAATAGCTATGCTGGTCAATTTTCCTGTGCTGCAGACAAGTCCTTACTTTACAGCAGTGCTTCTCAAGCTATCTGATGTGGGGGACCAGCAATTTTTTTTCCAATGTGTGCGCAGACTGGTAGCCGATAGCTCACGGACTGGCACCGGTCTGCGGACCACCACTTTGAGTAGCACTGCCTTACAGTTCATGTAGGAGGAGCGGGTGAGTGAAATTCTGTGGCCTGCGTTGTGCTGGAGGTCAGACTAGACGATCATAATGGTCCCTTCTGACCTAAATATCTATGAATCTATGTACTAGAAAGCTGTCATTTCTGAATCCTGCAGTCTGAAATCTGAGGCAGAAAAACAACTCTGAAATTCGTTAAAGTGAAAGGTGAGTGAGCAGGAATTAATCATGGAAGTTGCCAGACAGTCTTGGAGACTGAAGTCTTCCCCAGAACTGTTATAACTTAGACGGCAGCACTGCATGCCTTCTCAGACATCTCTCAGGCTACTACAAGCACTACGGTGGTGTAGCTGGGGTGGTGCAGCCATGCCGTTTTTGCTGTAGCAAGTGTTTATGCGACGGAATTGGGTTTTCTGTCGCTGTAGTAAATCTATGCCCTCAAGAGGCTATCGCTAGGTCGACGGAAGAATTCTTTAGTTGACCTAGCTGTCTCTATGGTGGGGTTAGATCAACCTACTTACCTGGCACAGGGTGTGAAATTTTTTGTGGGCCTGAGCGATGTAGTTAGGTTAACCTAAGTTTTAGGTGTAGACCAGGCCTCAGTTTTGACCTGAAAGGATTACCTCTAGGGTGACAGGGTAGATCATGCTCTATGCCCATACAATTTGTGCCGTGGTGTTGGTGCACCTGTCTGTTGGTAACTAGACTGAGACTGCCAACTCATTTCACTTAGGCTTCTAAGCACCATCAGATGGTAACAACTCTGTTTAATACCAGTGTGGACCAGATTCAAACCAGGACCATATTGGCAAGCAAGCTTGGAGAATAAAAAATGCTCAGCTTATCTTCAATCTTTCTGTTTAAGGTGAACAATGGTGGATTTTGTTGATTTTGTTAGAATATTGCTAATTTACAGCTACAAGTATTCACCATTCATAACTTACAAGGGCATATGAAACTCTCTAGTGACTGAGGTGGGGACTCAATCAGGGCACCTTCAGGTGTCTTTCCAGGATTTAATCTGATTTTTTGTACGACAATGTATAAGTCACTTAGGCCCATACATTTAAGTGTCCACTAGCTTTGATTGTCTCAATTTCTGGGTGCCCAACTTGACGCACCTCTGGGGCCTGATCTTCAGAGAGATGCTATGCATCCACACGCCATTAACTTCAGTTGACTAGTAGATACTTTGGCCCTTGGTGTCTTGATTTGAATATCCAAAATTAGCTAACATTTTTTGAAAATGTGGGCCTTGCTCTCTCTCTTCATTTTCACATCTGTAAAATGGGTCTTATACTCTTTTCACAAAAGTGTTGCAAGGCTTTATGTTGCGAATCTCTCTCAAATCTTGTAGAACGCAAGTGCAGTATATTTTCAGCAACTGAATTACAGTTTCTCTTGGGAAGAATAGTATTAGTGGTTTGTTACGTAAGCGGGGGTCCATCTTAGTCTTGATTTTTCAGCTTTAACGTTGTCTTATTGAGGAGTTACTGGAGATATATATATATATATATGTGTGTGTGTGTGTGTGTATCCAAAACGTTTTTTGCATCATCCTTCTTAATGTCCTATAAAGGAAAGAGTTTCTCTTGCAAGCAACAATAGGATTTGCTTCCTTGTCATACCTTTATTATTGGTTCAAAGGTCTTTTCTGGTATGTATTGCATAGTTTACAACCAGAAGGAAACAATTTTTAATTTAGCATTGGCAAGTTTCCTTTCTGCTTGATGATGTTGGTCCCAGTAAGAGGATTGCTAGAAAAGGGGGTGGTGGTGCTTGCTGCTGCTTTGTTTAGGGTTGTTGGAAGCGAGTAGTTTAAAGTTCTGATGCTTTGAGTGCCTAACTATCATCTTGCAAGAGTAAAATAATGGAACAGACCATAAGAAAAAAGTATTTAGAGAGCGAGTGAGTAAGCAATAAGCTTGATTTTTATTTTTAATTTTATTTTTGCTCAAGTTAAAAATTAATAGCAATTAATGTAAGCTCTTTAGAGCAGGGACTAACTTTGTACAGTGCCTTGCACAATGAGGTCCTTCCTAGTCTGTAGGGGCTACAACAATACAAATAATCAGGTGTCTGTCTTTTTACAATGTGTTCAACCTGAGGCAATACTGCTCCTTCATATAATCAATCAAGGGGAGTATGAAGCCGCTAAACTTGAACTTCATGCAAATTATTTTTCTTTTTAATGTGTATTTCAGGTTCATCAAGTAGGTGTGTAATTTTGCAGCTTCGTGGTGGTAAGGTGACAACTAAGGATTTGTCCATAGATTGATCAGCTATGTTTGAAGGAAGAAAGGACAGCTGTGTAAAAAATATAGGATAGTGCTTTTTATGAGGGACATCCCACTACAATGTGGTCTCATGACACACATTCATCCCATGTTGACTCATAATGGATGCAAGGCATTAGATATTAAACAAGAAGTTCAGAAAAATACTTAACCTCTGATCGCTCTACCTTGCATGTGTTCTAAACGGCCAAAGTGCGGATTGTTTTTGCCATTGTTGGGGAGAGGAAATATTTGAGTAAACTTAGAAGAAGCATAACAAAAAGGTGCTGCTTACTTGTTGACTCCTTCCCTTTGCATCCAGACAAGCCAGTTCTAGTGTATTCTTTGCTCAGGGGCATGTTCCCTGTTAAATTTGTATATGAGAGAGCAGATATTCTAGGGGTGGCTCTTGAGTGACCAGAGAACCTTGCAAAGTTCTCTGAAACGTGCCTTGGGAATCCAAAGCTCGAAGTCATTCTTTGTGTCAGTATCATTTAGCACATCTATTAGTTGTAAAGCTATTTTTCCTAATCGGGGCACTGCAAACTTATACCTCGAGTGTTGCCAGCAGCCAAATATTCTCCTCATTGTTTTTTTTTTCTACTGTAACTTGAATGAAATCGTAACTAGCATGCATATGTACTGGCTTTATTTTGACTTGCCACTGTTGTAGACAGCATTGATCTCCCACATTGAGAGAGTCAATTTTTGTCCTGAAGCTCCAAATTTAGCATAATTAATGTTTTCACATACAGGAATTGACCTTACAGTTACAGCTCTGAATGTTAAACAAAAGTCTACTTTATCTGAAAGTTGTCTTGGTAGAACATGCTACTATTCTTATCAGGATTATTGCAGTGGAGGCTTTTATCCTGGCTTACGGTGGACATAGTATGCTTTGTAACTTTATAATATTGCTTTTTAAGTGTGTCGTTCTGGTAAAGAACGACAGTACTTGAATTATATGGAAATAATGCCAGAGATGGGACCCATATTTGTCATGTACTAGTAGTACTTTATTTCTTGTTACCACACTGAAGGGAAAAAGCCTCTTCAAAACAGAAGGGCTAGGGCAATCAGGCTTATCAGAAACCAGGAATAGTGTCTGGGTGTAAAATCAGCAGAGGAAAGCTTCATCTTCCATGGGAAGTCTTTATCAACCCATGCAAAGTAACCCAGTTACCATATACATATACTGTATAATCGTGTGATCCCTCATTTCCTTGTTTAATGCCTTTTTATGTGACACTGGATATGGCGTGAATGCCATGTGGGGAAGTCTGAGGGTTCACAACTATAAAAGGCACTTTAAAGCAATGTTTCTCAAATGCGGCCACAGTCTCTTGGGCAGTGACTGGAGGGGGGTAACCATGCAAAGCAGTGCTTCACCCCCAGGGCCACCAAAAGGGTTTGGGCCCTACCACCCGCCCCCCCGGAGCCACAAAGGCTGGAGGAGGAGGCAGCCAGTGAGTTCCCCACCTTCCCAGGGGTGGTAAGGCTCAGGCTTCACCCCTGAGGCAGTGGGTGGCAGGCTCTGGTTGTTGGACTTTGGGCTCCAGCCCTGGACTCCAGCAACGTGGCGGCAGATGCCGGCTCTGAGCTCAGACCCTGCCCGCATTGTCCCTGGCCCCCACAGTGTCCCCAGGCTCTGGTCATGCAGTGGTGGGCTCCAGCCCCGAGCCACAGGGTTTCAGGCTCTGGCCCTGGGGTCACCGACCGCCCCCCATCCATCCACCCCTGGCCCCCCACTGTATCCTTACCCACCTCCCCATCCAGGGCTTAATTTGTCCTCTGGCTTGTCAAGGCTGAGTAAGTCTGCTGTGAAAATTGATATTTGTACAGTTGTTAATATCCCTTTTCACAGCCTCCCATTAGCTTTCCTGACTCTCCTATGAAAAGTGATATTAACAAACATACAAATATTACTTTTTGCAGCAGCAGACTTACTAGCTAGCAAGTCTTTTTAAAAAAAAGAACAAGCAAAAACAAAAGAAGAAACAACAACGAAGAAGAATGTGCAAAGCACCTTGTTTGTGTTTCTGTTCTGTTTTAGGTTGAGTAAAGAATAGAGAACTGCACATTATTTTTATTATTGAGTCTGCAATAAAACCCTACATAAATAAATTATAATGATTTGGACATATATATGTGCATATTTATTTGTTTTTCCTAAAGTTAATTGAGTACTTTAAGAAAAATTGTCATAGTGGCCACCAGCAAGAATTGGTGCCCACACTCAGAGGCCACCAAAAATTTTATTGTGAGAGTCCCTGCTTTAAAGTATATAGCTTCATGAACCAATATGAAATACAGCCTACTGATCAACATGCGGGCCATAGAGAAATCTTCATTGTCTCAGTTGTGTCAATAGTAGGCATCTTGGACTGGTGCTGAGGTACATTTCAGGGAAAGGAGGTGAAGAAAGATGAAGTAGTGGTCAGTGTTATAGAAAATCATGATGTTTCAGTTAGGAAACTTAAATACTCTTAATTGAGAGCTGCTTTGTAAGGGCAAGCTTTGAACCTAATTTTGTTCTGGTAGATGACTTCTCCCACTCACATTAGCAACATATTTATATTATGGTAGTGTCCAATGTCCCCATCAGGACCAGAGCCCTGTTAGGTTGAAGCAATGCAGACATGGAGAATCTGCACCCTAAAAGGATGCAAAGTAGCCGAGGGGATAGAGCACCAGACAGGGTCTTTGGAGTTCTGGGTTCTAGTTCCAGTTCAGACACTGTTCTGCTGGGCAAAACTTCCCTGCCTCAGTTTCCCTGTCAACTTTGTATAGCACTTTGAGATTGATTGATGGAAAGTGCTATATAAGAGCTAGGTATTCTTTAAAGAGCTTACACTCTAAAGATACGATGAGTGGGCAGGGGAAGTTTTTAATATTAAAAAGAAGATAAAAGTGGTGATATAGATGTTTTTATTTAGTGTCTCTTTATATAAACTCACCTGAAATTTCTCTCCAGTTCCAATTGCTAATTCTGGTTAACCCTTTTTTATTTTTTAAACGTGGATATTGTCCCCATTTGGCATTCTAGCTTCCCTTCTGTTCCTGGCTGGCACAATCCCAATAACAAATCTGTTGCTTCACTATCTCCCCGTCTAGAATCTTTGACTGTAATTCCTTCCTTCCAAGGCCATGAGAACAATCTTTTAACAACCGTGCAGGCTTTACATTCTCTGAAGGAAGTTTCTCTCTGAGGTGGTCGGGGTATTGGGGATGCTCCTGCATGGTTACCCAGCCCTCTCCCTCAGTTTCAGTAGCTCCACCTGCCTGCTTGTGCTCTACAGGGAGTGACAAGTGTGAACATCAAAAGTATTAGTATGCAGAATAGTTTCTGATGTCAACAGGGCTGAGAAGATAAGCACCAACGTGAGGAGGTAACTCCTCTTCCCACATGCACTGCACTTGACTTGGGGCCATGCAATCTGGGGGTTTCAGTGTCTGGTGTGCAGTAGAGGAGTCCCTAGTATAATGAGACTAGTTGGAAATCCCCTAAGTCAGTGATTCTTAACCTTTTCCATACTGACCATACAAGATCTCTGTCCCACTTAGCAATGTGGGAAGGGCAGAATGGTTGTGACCACCCCAGGTATTATTGAGTACCCCTGCACTGGCAGTTAATTCTGGTAGCCTCCATCTTGGTCCATTCCATCTACCTCAGTCAATTGCTGAATGTACAGGAAGCAAGAGCAACCTTAATATGCCAGCTGCACATGCTTTTCCAGAAACTAAACACACCAAGATCATTCCATGTTCTGAAAGCAACACCTCTCTTCAGAGCAGAACTCCCCACTGTGAGGTGGTATACAAACAGGGAGCACGTGTGGTGCTGTCTAAAATAAGCATTTTCCCTTATTTAGAGAGAGCCCTGCATGCAGGACTTCCAGGATGTCTTCTCAGTACCAGACAGGAAAATTGCCAGTACAGAAAGGTGTCAGCACTTCAAGCTTCTTAAAGAGCTGTATAAGGCAGATCACATTGCCTCCCCTCCCCGCCCCCCGACATCCCAAAGAATGACAAACCGGGGGGAGGGGAAAGAGTTGGGGTATCCAGGTTCTTCCCTGGAGGGCAAACTCAAAGCAAAGCAAGAGCTCCTGCTTTGTCCTCAGGAGATTGGGGTGGGCAGGAATGAGAATATCTTTCTGTGCCACTTTGTCTAGTTTTCTGTTGTTTTGCGCTTTCCTTAATCAACTCTTCGATGATGCTGACTCTATTTTCACACTTCTCCCTGCTCCCTGAAAGCTCTCCTTGCCTCTTTTCTGTCTCCTCCTCAAAGGGGGGAGGTTATCCACAGACAAGGTTGTGTCCGCTGTTGTTGTACTATTTCAGACCTCTGCTGTCTCCAGTCATCCTTCCCAGCTGCTGAAGAACCCACAGGCTTCAGCATTCCTTCGTTCTCCTGTTAGAGATATTGCCCCAAAATTCTGCTTGCCATAGAACTAGCGGTTGAGAGCAAAGGAATTGCTTCAGATGCTCCAAGAATATTTATAGAGGGAGGGCTCTAAACCTCTGTACAGTTAGTAAGTATCCACTTATTTTCACCTAGCTTGTGGGATGAACTGTTACATCAGTGTTGGTACCTTGTTGAAATGAGGAAAATTAACAGCTCTGTGTTTCTTGAACTTTGCATCAATGGCCTTGTGAAGGTGTGTACCAGACCCTTTGAAGCCCCTTGCCGGAGGCACTGTAGTCCTACCACACCTCGCCCCAGAAAAAAAGCAGTGAAGGTGGGTCTTCCAGGCTGCCTAGAATGGCTTCTTCCGTGCAGCCTATCAGAGCTCAGCCAATTCAATTAAAAGCCACTGCAGGGCCCAAGGAGATCATTTGGTGGTTGGGACTAGAAGGGTGGAATAGAGTCATTATGGTCCCTGATGCAAATCTTGTTGAGGTGTCAGGCACACAGGCATGTCCCAAGGGGGCCCGGAAGAGGACAGAGTGCGGGATTGTACCTGGCCAACTGGAGGCACTCATGGGAGGTGAGTGCACTCTGTCAGAGGCTTAGTGTAATTGAGTGAAATACAAATCATGGTGTGAAGATCCAAGAAAATATTTCTTCCCCAGCTAGTGGCAGCCTGTTGATGGCTGAGGCTGTGCAAGAGAAATGGTCCAACTAAAAAGGATTAGTGGACTAATGAACATCCAACATACCACAGGCTTAATGGCCATGAAGTACTTTCTGTCTTAAAGGGGAGGTGCTATTAAAGACTTTCTGAAATCCCTGTTCAGACGCAAGTCTCAGACTCCTAAGCTATGTCTACACTGTCGCTTTCAGCGCTAAAACTTTTGTCATTCAGGGGTGTGGAAAAACACCCGCTCGCTCGGGGTTTTTTTTTAATTGCTGGAAGAGCTCTCCCCCGGCGATAAAGTGTGCCTACAACTGTGTGTGTGCTGCCACAACCATGCTGTGATGTGGGTAGTGTAGACATACCTCTACTGCAGCGCTGCTTAACAGGTGCAAATGTGTAACACCATTGGTCTGAAGCAATACCTAATTTCTTCCTCAGGTGTTTCCATTTCTATCAGCGGTACTCTCCTTCCACAAGTCACCATAGAGCTGCCTTTTTATGTACTTCCTGTGTCGTTTGAATCTCTCTCCACTAGTTATTTCATATTCCAGGGCACTAGACTGGAGATCTTTAACATCTGGAAATAAGCCTCAATCCTGAATTGAGAGGGAAAAATTTCAGGTTTCATAGCCTCCATTTTGTTCAAATTGTAAAACTAGAGCCCAGTTTAGTTTGATTAGCAGTGTGGACAGGAGCAGTGGCAATCGTTGTAGGTGAGGGCTGATAAACTGGCAGAGTTGTGTGAGGAAGTTTTAGTTCCCACTTTCATGAATATTGAATTAATGTTTCAAGAATCTAAAAGTTCCTTTCATAAAGCATTTTCATCTGGAGATGCAAGTTGCATAACAAATTCAGTGTTAAGATCCTTCTGCATGAAGAGAGGTGTGGAAGCGAGATGGTTCTTATCAGATAATTTTAGAGTTGCAATATGGAACTTTTTTCAGAGTAGCAGCCGTGTTAGTCTGTATTCGCAAAAAGAAAAGGAGTACTTGTGGCACCTTAGAGACTAACCAATTTATTTGAGCATGAGCTTTTGTGAGCTACAGCTCACTTCATCAGAATTGTTAGTCTCTAAGGTGCCACAAGTACTCCTTTTCTTTTTGTGAATATGGAACTTGTGCTTTAAAGAGCTAGTATAGTGGTTCACATATAAACCAAATGCATTTCCATAGCTTTGATACTGCTGAACCACAGTGGAAATCTGGAACCTTAACTACACTACTTGTAGGAAGTTTAACTCCTGCAATTAACCACAATTGTGGTCAATCTTTGGAAAGGCAGTAACAAAAAGGAAGAAAGGTGGTGGTATTTGATCAGCTTTACTCACTTCATTTGTTAGGGTTTGAGATAGGCAAAACTCTGGCTGTAATAATAGTATGATACTATTAGTGACTACCGCTTCAGTGAGGAGCTACGTATGTATGTATAACAATGAACAACTTGGAATTTAGGGTAGGAACAGTAAGGAATATTGAGGACTTGTATTTAATATTGATTAAAAATACCAAAATACTCAAATCCAATTAATAAATAGCTAGATTAGTTGGTAAACTTCAAGATAAATATTATTGGATAAATAGACGTACAAATATGAGGCTATGTCTTGGATCCACCAAATCAGAACAAGAGTGCTGCTCAAACCTGTTGATTTAAGGTAGTGTAGCTAGTCCCTCCTCAGGTTATATGCCCTGACAACTAAACTTCAAAAAGGCCTCCAGTTATTGTCAGTACAGTTTTGCATGCATAATTTTTGGGCATAATTTCTGTTCATGCCTGCGCCTATTTAAGTACAAGCTACCTGATCAATCCCTCTGTTCAGGTGGTGAGGGATTTCATCTGAGGGATAAATATCACACCTAAACGTTGTGCCTGCACTTAATTACGGGCACCAAACTGCATCTAAAATAATGAAAGCTAAAAATTGTGGGGTCAATTAGTGAGTCAACTTCAGTCCTTGTGCACTCCTAGTTAGACATTAGCAGCTGCTCATACTCAGTAACCCAAGCAGGCAACTTTTGTGCTATTGCTTGCTAGTTCTTACATGGCCATCTGTTAGGTTTTTGTTACAGTGAACCCCACATGTTTGAGATATACTAACACCATTCAGTCAGTTGGTCTTTCTACTGCATTCAGAAAGTCATCAAACATCTTGGTCAGGGTCATGAGAGAAAAGTACGATGCAGCAACAGCCTGCATCTCTGCACTTGTAACGTAAAGCACCTGTGAAACTCTCATAATTCTGTTCCAGGAAATCCTTTCCTGCAAAGGAAGTCTTATCTGGAGTACAGATCTGGTGAAACACTTGTAGCTAGCCATTTTATTCATTTCTTCTTCCTACCGCAACAAGTATTTAGTAGAGCTGGATGAAGTTTTTCAGACTAATAGTTTATTCATCCAAAAATGTAGTTTCAGTCAACTTGAAACTATTCCTGAGTTTGACATAAATTTGACCAATTGTTTTTTCCCCCAATTTTTTTTTTTTTTTGGGACTTAAGTGCCATTCACAAAATGAGGTGACAGTAGCCTCCTAACTTTAGCCTTGTGGTTAGGACACTCCTCGGGTATATGGGAAACCCAGGTTCAATCCTCCCCCCCTATGTGGAGAAGGGATTTGAACTTGAGTTGCCTACCTTTCAGGAGAGTGCTCTACTCACTGGGCTATGAGATATTTTGAGACAGGTCTATTTCTGTCTCTCCCATTGAAGCTGTTCCACTATGTATAAAAAAATTAGACATTGAAGCAGTGATTTGAACTTGGGTCTCTCACATTCTGTGAGTGCCTTAACCTCCAGGCTATAAAGACACTTTTTCCCTGGCCCGATGACCATTCATAGTCCTTCATAATTCATTAATAGTCATTTCATTCCATTATTGGATAGATGCACTCACACAAGTAGAACTTCGATCTGGTGCAAGTTTTTTTTTCCTCTCTCTTTCTGCCCTGCCCTCCCCCCCCCCTCAAGAGACGGTATTAAGTGCTCAGATGGGACCATGGAGTCTGGGCCAGTGAAATAAATTAATTACACTAGGCTGTTATAAGATTGTCTCCTATTACAACGTGTAGCGGATCGAGGACTCAGCGGTGCAGCGCCTCCTGCTGGTTGTCTGGGAATTAGCTCTTTTCCAGCATACAGAGCACCCTATTCAGGCCTATACAGAGCACCCTCGCCTGCTGCTGGCTGTGTCTCTCTCCTGGACCCCGGTGCCCTTTATCTTGGGGTTCTGCCCCAGCAGTACCCCCTCACTCTGGGTCTCTCCTCCCAGGGGAACCCCCAACCCTCTAAACCCACCTTGCCTCAGTGGCTACTGCCAGTCATCATCTAGCCCCCGCTCACTGGGGCAGACTGCAGTCTGTAATGGCCACTCATTCATTACTGGCAAAGGATTAGGACCTGCTGCCTTTGCCTGTCCTCGGGCTGCCCCTCTGCAGCCCCAGTACCTTTTAGCCTTAAACAAAGCCTGCAGTCTGGAGGCTTACCAGGCTGGAGCTCCCCAGCTCCCTTTGCCCTTCCCCAGCACTGCTCCACCTCAGGTACCTTGCTCCCAGGTAGCTAGCCCTTTCCACTCCAGGGCTAGAGTGAGACTTCTTGTCTCCTGGCCCCACAACCCTTCTTATCAAGGCCGCCTGGGCCCTAATTGAGCTGGCGACACCTGTGGCTGCTCTTAATCCCTTTTACCCAGCCTCAGCCCTCTCCAGGACTGCTTTTAACTCCTGTTCTGTGGGAGTGGGGCAGCAGCCCCACTACACACATCAATTATGAAAATCCCTTTAAGTCTGAAAATTACCTTGGGGGGGGAGGGCAGAAGGATGATAATATTTTGCAAGGAAGCCTGCGCATAAAATTACCATCATGTAAGACTAATAGAGTCTTTGCTTGTGCTTCAGTTCAGCACATCTATTCTAGATCATGCCAGATGAATCCTTTACAGGGTTCAGTTGTCAGTATTGTCCAGACAGGGATAGAGGACTCTGTGCTATCTGCATTGTGTCTAACATTTATTGGAAATACTAGAGCAAGGGTACATTTCAGGGTGAGTCTAGATCCCTGTAGACAGTTAGCAAGTTAAACCCATAAACTGATCCTTCATTATGACCATAACTTGGTATTAAAGAGCTCCTGGAACCCCTCTTCAGACCAGTTTGGGTGTTAGTTTTCAGTCCGTTGCATATTTACTTCACCTGGAGAGTAGAGAAATAGTAAGCCCTGTTGTATAAAGGCCCTATACATTACTTGTAAGAACACAGCATTATTTGGAACTGGGTATGAATAAAACCAGATTTGGGGGCATCAGGAATGACTTTGAGGTTCTGTCCATTGCCCAAATATTAGTGAGGGTTATTTTTTACAATTTAGGAAGCCCTACCCTTGCTGCTGTCGTTGGTGTTCAGTTGACTGGACTTTACTGAATGGCCTGTTTCTTCCCCTCCCTCAATTGCTGCCACTGCCAAGGGAAGAGGATGGCGTCTTTATACATCCTTTCTCACTGATATGCTCTGGGGGGAGTACCTTTCTCCTCTTGCCAGCTGTATCCGTACTACCTCCTAATAATGGATTTTTTTTCTTGGAGTTTTTTGGAGGGACAGAACTCGGGTACTATAGGAGGAAGAGTCCTGAAGTTAAGATTGGCCTTTATATCAAAGTGTAAAACTCACTACTTCAGCTGCAGAAGTAGAAGAGGATGGGGAAATCATGACCTACAAAGAAGATGAAAGGAAAACAGACTTGACAATGGGAAGCATAGGAGTACCTTGAATGGCCATAATGAAAGTGCCCAGTTGCCTCTTGGTCAAATCAAAGTAAGTTATTGAAGATCCATAAGGAAGCTTCATGGCCAATTCATGAATAAGTTGCTGACTGTTAAAGTATAGAAGACTTTTCCAGTTCAGTCTTTGGCAGGTGTCCATTAAAGTGCTAGTCCCTTGTCTGAGAGAGTTCTGTACACTTTTGGAAAAATCCTATTATGCCATTTATTGCTTATACAGGTAGTTCCAGTAACATTACAGGACACAAAACAGAAAGGGGGTAAGCATGCTTTGCAAATGGCTGCTCAGAGTGATTTTTTTTATTTGATTTGTTTTTGACTGAACTTTAGCTACAAAGAGTAAAACCTGAAATTTGCTAACAAGCCCCTCTGTTTCCCCGTCCACCACATCTTCTTCCTGAGTATTGCCTCTTTCCCTCTTCCACTGGCATTCTGCTATCGAGAGATCTCTCCAGTATCCCGAGTTTCCTGCTGCCCTGTGAAGTCCTGAAGTTCCCAAATAAGTGTTTCTAGTGGCATAGGGTTTGCAAGGCCTCAATGGGCAGCCAGAAGATAGACATTATTTTACACACCATGTATGGGATACTCAGACTCTTTTTTTAAAGAGTTTGTGGATGGTTCTTTGCCAAAAAATGTTCAAGGACAAAGTTTTGTGATTCATATCTGGGAGTGAGAGAACAAGGACGTTTGACTTAATATCACATGACTTTCTGGATAAAACATTAGCACTACACTATCAGTAGAGCATACATTAAATAGATTCAGAACTGGAAGCTGACATTTTTAAAGTAGTTGTCAGTAGGCACCATCACTGAATCAGGGTGTTCTGCAGGGATGGGTTGTAGGCACATGGCTATTCAAGATTTTCATCAATGATCTGTAAGTAAACATAAAGTCACTGCTGATAAAATTTGTGGATGACACGAAAGTTGGCAATGCAGTAAATAATCAGGATAAGGCAGTCATACAGAGTGATTTGGATTGCTTGGTAAACTGGGCAGCCAAATGCAAAACTACACCGCTAGAAACAAGGAATGCAGGTCATACCTAAAAAATGGGGGATTGTATCTTGGAAAGCAGTGACTCTGAGAAGGATTAAGGAGTCATAGTGGACAAGCAACTGAACATTAGCTCCCAGGGCGAAGCTGTGGCAGAACAGGATAATGCTTGGATCCGCGAATGTGTAAACGGGGAATAGGGAGCGGGGAGGTGATTTTTACCTCCGCATATTTACTCCTGGAAGAATTCTGTGCCAAAAAATTAAAAATTCTGCACACAATATTTGAAAATTCTTCATATTTTAATTGTCAAAATAACCCTATATAATCATACCAGTTTCAATTAGTGTGGTAATTTATTTCAAAATACCTGTCAGCCACTATGTCTGTAACAATACAGACACAAAAAATTCACCCATGAGTACAGAGTTAAAGAAACCCCTACAATAACGCTGTTCCTGTTTCTCTGCCCCCTCCCCTCCAGAGCCCAGCTGAGGGGCCAGACACCCACACTGCCTACCCTCCAGAGCCCAGCTGTGGGGTGCCCCCCCAGCCCAGATACCTGCATTGCGTATCCCCCAGACTCTACCTGTGGGGGCCCCCCTTCACCCCCTCCCACCCAGAGCCCAGCCACGGGGCACCCCCCAAGCCCAGACATCTGCACACTCTACTCCCTAGAGCCCAGAGATCCAGAGGGAGAAAACAGCCAGATGCTGGGTCCTGGGCTTGTATGGTGTTTCCTGCACACTGTCTGCTTCCTTCAAGGTGTGCCAGGAACTGCTGCTGCTGGGAATGTTCCAGCTCTCTCCACCTGCCAGTGTTTTCTATCTGTGAGCTGGGGAGCTGGGCTCTGCCAGGTCTAGTGTCCCCTAGTTGTGGCCAGCAGCTCTGCAGTCCATTTGCAGGGGGAAGGAAGGGGGAGGAAATTCTGTGCAGAACATTAATTCTGTGCAAATACATTGCACAGTGGTGCAGAATTCCCCCAAGAGTAACATATTGCATTCGTGAGACTGATACTGTTCAATTCTGTGCCATTCTGGGTGTCAACATTTAAAAAAGGATGTTGAGACATTGGGGAAGATGCAGAAAGGAGCCAGAGAAATGGGTTGGAGAACATACTTTGAACTCTGAGTCTCTGACCATAATCTGTTCAGTTTAGCAAAAAGAAGATTGAGAAGTGACTAGATCACAGTATATAAGTAACTTCACAGGGAGAAAATACTGTGTACTAAACGGCTCTTTAATTTAGCGGAGAAGGGTATTACAAGAACCAGTGGCTAGAAGCTGAAGCCAGACAAATTCAAATTAGAAATTAGGCATAAGAACGGCCATACTGGGGCAGACCAAAGGTCCATCTAGCTCAGTATCCTGTCTTCCGACAGTGGCCAATGCCAGGTGCCCCAGAGGGAATGAACAGAACAGGCAATCATCAAGTGATACATTCCTTGTCGCCCATTCCCAGCTTCTGGCAAATGGAGGCTAGGGACACCATCCCTGCCCATCCTGGCTCATAGCCATTGATGGATCTATCCTCCATGAATTTATCTAGTTCTTTTTTGAATCCTGTTATAGTCTTGGTCTTCACAACATCTGCTGGCAAGGAGTTCCACAGGCATGGACTGTGCGTTGTGTGAAAAAATACTTCCTTTTGTTTGTTTTAAACCTGCTGCCTGTTAATTTGTTTTGGTGACCCCTAGTTCTTGTGTTATAACAAGTGTTATAATAACACTTCCTTATTTACTTTCTCCACACCAGTCATGATTTTATAGACCTCTATCGTAAGCCCCCTTAGTTGTCTTTTTTCCAAGCTGAAGAGTCCCAGTCTTATTAATCTCTCCTCATACGGCAGCCATTCCATACCCCTAATCATTTTTGTTGCCCTTTTCTGAACCTTTTCCAATTCGAGTATATCTTTTCTGAGATGGAGTGACCATATCTGCACGCAGTATTCAAGATGTGGATGTACCATGGATTTATATAGAGGCAATATATTTTCTGTCTTATTATTTATCCCTTTCTTAATGATTCCCAACATTCTGTTCGCTTTTTTGACTGCCGCTGCTCATTGAGTGGATGTTTTCAGAGAATTATCCACAATGACTCCAAGATCTCTTTCTTGAGTGGTCACCCAGTTTTGAGAGATGCTTTTGTAGTTCTTCGCAGTCTATTTGGGACTTAACTATTTTGAGTAGTTTTGTATCATCTGCAACAATTTTTAGTGGTGAGAATGATTAACCACTGGGGGACACGCTCAAGGGAAGTGATGGATTCTCCATGTCTTGATGTCTTCAAATCAAGACTGGATGCCTTTCTGAAAGATACGCTTTAGCCAAACACAACTTACTGGGCTCAATACATGAGTAACTGCGTGAAATGTAATGGCCTGTGAGATACAGGAGGTCCACCTAAACTCATGATGGTGGGGTGGGGGGAAAGGACAGACTCATTTCCTTGAAAAATGTAGGCTGATAAGAGTGGCCCATTTTCAGGCTTACCTATGCAATGATCTGGATTCAAAGCACCAACCGTAATTGCCAAGAAAAAAAAGAATAAACATTCTTACCATTCAAGTTAGCATTTCAGAAAAGAGACACGGTGCCCAGTTTAGAAATAAGTATTAGAGAACATAGAAAGTGAGTTGATTTGATTTTTCTGGGTCTGAGTCATTTTCTGAGTTGTTCTTGCTAATTCTGATGTGAATCTAGTAAGTGTTCTGCTTCATCTTTACAGAAGGAGTAATTTTATAAGTATGCTTCATGGTTCGAAATAAAATGGCCACTTCCAGTTTTCCCCCAAAATGTATGTTCTTTTATGGTGACATCAACCACTTCTGGATATGTCCTGTGAATACGTCCATCCACATCAGTTACTGAGACAGCTCTGTCAATAAGATGCCTGACTATACTCCAGTGTAGCACACAGTTCTCCAGTCTACCTGCACCTGCTCACTTTCCTCATAAGCTGTCCTGTTGTATTTGTCTAGTTCTTGTCTTATTACTCTCTTTCCTTTGCTGGGACTACTATAAATCTTGCCATCTGAGCCAAAATACTTATCTTTATTTTGTCAGCATCCTAAAACAGTTCAGCTACTTGCCCTGGATGGTAGAATAAGACTATTGGTTTAGAATGTGCATCATGGTGAAAACTTGGTGTTTTATTTATTCTGTGTGACATCACAAAGGAATAAAAACATCAACAGCTTTGCTCTGTACATGTCATTACAGTGATTTAAGCCAGCTATTGCCAAACTACTCAGTAAAGTAAGGCTACATAGAACAATTACTTATTTTGAAGCAGGAAAAAAGTGTTTAGCCTCTCAAATAACTACCCAAGGGGATTAAGCACATTCTATAAGATCAAGTTAACTTTGTGGTCTAAGAAATCTTCTTATGAATAAATCTGCTGGTTAGCAACATAGTTGTTTTACTGATGACACAAGGTGGATGTGGCTGTCAGCCAAAACTGTCTTCAGGGCCAAAGGTTCTGCTCACTAGAGTTACTTCTGGTTTTATGTGCTTTAGAGGAAAAACTTTATATTCCCTTATTCCCATCAGCATTAACTTCTAGACTGATGATTGTCAAGCCTGCTCTTAGGCTTATTTTGTGTAAGAGCTTCTCCACTCTTATTATAAATCATATGTCTCATTTCATAGGCACCAGTAATGTATCTTTTGTTTCCCTGGGGTTGATTTTGAGTAGGAGGACTAGGATGGTTGAGTCAGCTCCTTCAAGTTTGTATAGTTTCAAATCTTCCTTAATGTAACACTGTAGTAGTTTTAATTTTTAAAATTGCACCCTCTCAATGATCCAAGAGTCATACAGCTCTCTTAGCAAACCCAACTGTACAGTTATTGGAGGTGCAAATTTTGCTTCGTAGTTCTAAGTTGTAATGATATGGCTTTCTTGACGCAAAATAACCAATTAGAAACTCTGCTATAATTTGTAAAAAACCTTTCCTACAGCAATTGTCTCAACAACCCTCCACTCTGTCCTCTCCTCTTCTCTAGCTCTGTATTTGAAGTGGGAATCACTCATCTATGCCTAGTCTCCCTCCTGTATGTTTTTGATAAATTGCCCAATGTCCTTTGGAATCTATCATCTTTTTATTACTCTAAATGGATTCAAAGTATCTTTATTACTTTTGTGGAATAGCTGTACATCGTTCTGCTCTTGTGGACGTAGCTGAAGGTGGTATCTCAAAACAAAAAAAAAACATACTTTTTGAGCTCTGACTTGTGACAACTATACTGGTTGCACAGGTAGTTAGATATCAGAAAAGGAATTTTTAAAAAAACTTGTCTAATTGGGAGTGCAAGGCCGTGACAAACTCACAGTCTTACCTACAAACAATCAGTGTGCCTCAGGCAATACATTCTCTGGTCACAGCTTTGACAGAGTATTGTATTTTTACTCTTGGCTTTGAGTCTGGAAGTTTGTGACTTCTCTTAAAAAAGAAAACCCCTCCAACTGAGGGCTTGTCTAGACTAAAAAAAACCTTGAACTCATGTTAACCACATCAGTGTTGCTACAATGGTTCAAACCCCTGCACCAGTGCAAAATGGAACTGGTTGCACAGTGGCTTACCCTGGCAATGTAAATTGCACTGATGCAGGCCCTGTCTTGCACCATTGTAGTGTATCTACAGTGTGTTTACCCTAGTGTAGCTACAAGAGTGCAAAAGACCCAGGTGACAGGGCCATATGTCTTGTAAGTATCAAATGTTGCTACTTCCATCTGTTTAAGTTTTCTGACTTCTACGATGTTACACCCCAGGCAATAGCTAGCAAGCTAGTGACTATCTTTCCTGAGAGTTCTGCTAAAGTGGTTAAGCGAAGTCACAAAGGGACAAATTCCTGCCTTCAGACTTGAGTGCCTGACCCACTCAACTGACTTCAGTAGGAGTTGTGGGTTTATATCATTGGCCAACCAGTCCTCCATGACCTCCCACCATCTTCACAGAATTCCCCTGCATCAGAGGATCGCCATCCTAGTAGAAAGTTTTGTAGGCAAGTGTGGGAAGGGTTTTTAAAAAAACTACTCTTAACAGAAAGAAAAGGAGTCCTTGTGGCACCTTAGAGACTAACCAATTTATTTGAGCATGAGCTTTCGTGAGCTACAGCTCACTTCATCAGATGCATACCGTGGAAACTGTTTCCACGGTATGCATCTGATGAAGTGAGCTGTAGCTCACGAAAGCTCATGCTCAAATAAATTGGTTAGTTTCTAAGGTGCCACAAGGACTCCTTTTCTTTTTGCGAATACAGACTAACACGGCTGTTACTCTGAAACTACTCTTAACAGAGTTGTGCTAATTTCTATTCATTTAGATAGAAGTCACATAGTGAAACAGATGGCGTTCACAAATTCATTTTGAGTTCACAAGTCCAAGAGGTAAAAATAAACTCACAGACCACTGTTTTGAAAAGGACTACTTCATGAATACAATTATTTTCTTGGGGCAAAACTAGATTAAAATTATGAAGTTAGTTTACCGTTATGAAAGTGTGGAAATGTCGGTTGATGATGAATTTTTAAATGAGACATTGTAAGTAGTTGTTAGCCAATTGAGGCAATAGATACCACGTCCATAAAGTGAGTAAATTAGTTTAACTATCACTTTCATATTCGGTTAACTTTTTATGTAATTGGGTGGGTTAAATTTAAAGCTAAACTATATCTTACTTTGATAGTTACATATCTCTAGAGTACTCAAATAAACTGCACCCAGTTTTTTTCATCATGCCATCTAATTGAAAGTTCACGGGTAGGGCATGTTTGTTTCAGGATTGATTCATGGTGACACATTTTTTATATTAATTACATTTGACACTCCTGAACTACTTCTGGAGGTAGCCATCTTTCTAAAGCGGTGTAATTTGGCAATTGCAGTGTGGGAGCTAAAAAAAAGATACACATTGCTTCGATATTAGCTCACCTGTTGGAAGAAAAACTTTAATGTTAGCCAATTCCAGCATGCTTTATGATTTAACAGCGTCCTAGGCTTAGCTCTGCCTACCAGTCATCTACAGGAGCTTTGTATCATACGTTATGTCTATGGTGCATTGTAAACCTGAGCTCAGACTTCGGTTTGAGCCCAACTGCCCTCCTACGGTCCACACACACACACACCTGTCTGGCTCAGGTCCTAGGATCCACCTGGGGCATTGGGTCTGAGCCTGAGTTCCACTGAAACTCTTGTCTAAGCCTTGTCATTTTTCAGTGTGGATCATAGGGGCTGGAACTACAGGTGTGGGGGTGCTGCTCCACTGCTTGGCTTGAAGTGGTTTCCATTATATATAGGGTTTATAGTTTGGTTCAATGGCTCTCAGAACCCCCACTATAAAAATTGTTCCAGCACCCCTGGTGCAGATGCAGCTCAAGATGTAGACCCCAGTCAGAAGGTCTGCATAGTTCTGTTTCCACTTGTTAGCACGGTTGTGAGACCTGGGTCCAGCAATTGTAAGCCCATGTTTACAATGCAGTGTAGATGCTTAACTATAGGCTTGGGAAAACTGAGTCCACAAGCCCGGGTCCCACAGATCTGGGTTTACAATGCAGTGTAGACAGACTCATACTGGCCAATGGTCTTGGCTTTGCACGAGGGAATCCTGGGATACTGATACAGCCTTCAGGGAACAGCTGACCACACAGTTTCCCTCCTCCTTCCGAAATTGTCTCCCTGCATTCTTGTTGCCCCGCCCTCAACAATGGTTCATGGGGAGTGGAAAGAGAATGAGTAGTGCTGCTTTTTCCTCTCCCACCAGTAACCCAAGGTTTCTCAGCAAGGTGCTGGTTGGTGGCGTCTCCCCTTCTTTATCAGCCTTGCTATTCTGTGTTGATCAACTTTCTGAAAGCTCTGTCTCTAAGGCTCCCACCTTAATGGTGTCAAACATGATTTCATTGTCAGCAAGATTGGCAATAGAACTAGGCTAATATAGCAATTGTAGCATTGAACCATTTTCGTGATTATCCAGGATGACACCTGCTTCTCACCTTGGGCTGTTAGATAGTTGAGAACTGTGTGCAGCTTCCTGAAAACCAATTTCAACACAGAGTGCTAACTGAAGTCTTTACACTTAGTACAGTGGAGTACCAGGGCTTCCTGTAAGAATTAATTGTAACCCATTCTGTGGGGAAAAAAATGCAGTAGAAAACAGACTTCAGATGATTCATTTCCCGTGCAGCATAGGGTAAGTCCTATATGTGGGCCTGAAGCATTACTAGTACTTTGGTTTATTTATTGCATAACCACAGACTGATAAGCTACATTGTCCCTCTTATTCTAGTGCTAATAATATTTTAATTGTTTATTACACACCTGCAATACAAGAAGGTACAATATACATTTTAGTAGTTACTAAGGCCTGGTGTACACTAGAAAATTAGGTCAGTTTATCTACCTCTGTCAGGGGTATGAAAAATCCACAACCCTGAGCGATGTAGTTAAGCTGATCTAACTCCCAGTGTAGACAGCTCTAGGTCAATGGAAGAACTCTTCCATCAGGTTAGCTGCCACCTCTTGGGGACATTGATTACCTATCCTGATGAGAGAAACTCTTCCATCAGCATAGGTTGTGTCTACACTGAAGGCTTAATATAATCTAGCATGTTGGGGCAGAGCTTGCTCCCCTGGGCATCAGGAAGACCCATAAGCCAAAAAGTGGTTGACTTCCAATGAGTTTTCTGGCTACCTAAATGTTTGAGCTCTAGTAGTTGGCATGATCATGGGTGTTAAACTAAGGGAGAGAGACAGCTAAAAGAAGAGGGAGCCGTGCTGGTGCTTGCGGGGGTGGGGAGTGTTAGTGGGGCTGGCAGACTCCCTACCCAGTTCCATGCCTCCCCGGAAGTGGCGACATCCCTCAGCTCCTAGGCGGAGGCATGGTCACGCAGCTCTGCGCACTGCCTTCTCCCTGAGTGCCAGCTCCACAGCTCCCATTGGCCGGGAACTGCGGCAGCGCACAGAACCCCCTGGCCACGCCTCCCCCTAGCAGCCGAGGGATGTCGCCGCTCCCGGGGAGCCCCCCTGAGATAAGCACCATCCAGAGCTCTCACCCCCTCCTGTGCCCCAGCCCTGAGCCACCCACCTAAACTCCTGCTGCTGCTGGGATGGGGGTGGGAGGTGGGGCTGGGGGGCAGTGACCGCTGCAGAAGTCATGGAAAGTCATGAAATCCGTGACTTCCATGACAAACTCGCAGCCTTACTCATGAGGCAGGAGAATTGGAAGTGAGAGAAGCTGGTATGGGGGTGGGGTTTCTGGAGCTCCCATCCTTTCCTGCGAGCAGCAGTGTCCCATACAGGAAAGTAGTTACCCCAGTAGAAACAAAGGATAGTTCTAGGTGCACATACCAGCTGACAGTACTGCAATCTAGGCAGTGCATTATGCTGGAAATCCAGGGCACATTAGTAGCCTCAGATTACAGAACTATCCAAGAAAATCACCAATTATAGGTCTAAAGTAAATGTAATCTTTTTAACATTCTTCACTACTATATTTCCATTTTAGTTTGCATACTATTCATCCATATTAAAAAAACTAAAATTCCTTTTTAGGCTGTCTTATGATGTGAAAAGTATACACTACCACATCAGGTTGAGATGCATATTGTCAATCTACAACGGAGATGATTACTGTAACTTCCTAGATATGACCAATCTGTATTGTATTGTAACAACTGTTTGACAGGTGGTCCTATCTGAAGCTAACTTATTCACTACTTTAGCGACTATGAAATGGAATTGTGAGGTTCTATGGTTCTGGAGATAATCATACCAGACTTACTCATCTTGAAAGTATAAAGTTTTTTCGGATAGCCACCTCTGTAAATTCAACTTGGGAACCGAATGCCATTGTTGGGTTCTTCTGGCATATGTCTCGTTGCCATGAAGATTCTTTAGCTGAAATTTAGGATAAAATTTTCAAACCTGTGTGCCAGAATTAGATGCCTAATTCCATATTTAGGCACCTACGGGCAGGTCTACACTACAGCTAGGATCGATGCTCTGAGATTGATCCACCAGTGATCGATTTAGTGGGTCTAGTAAAGACCTGCCAAATCAACTGCAGATTGCTCTCTAGTCGACCCCTGTACTCTACCCCCGAAGAGAAGAGTAAGATAAGTAGACGGGAGATTTTCTCCCGTCGATCCTCCGTGGTGTAGACTCCGCAGTAACTCGACCTAAGGTACATGGACTCCAGCTACGTCATTCACGTAGCTGGAGTCACGTAGCGTAGGTCGACTTACTGTGGTAGTGTAGACATAGCCTAAGTGGCCTCATTATCAGAGGTATTGTACAACCTTAGTTACTACTGATTTCTAAGATAATTACAGGTGTTAAAATTATGAAAATCAGGCCATTTTATCAGTGTAACTGCATGGATTTTTAGCTATATGAGGGCAACTGAAGATGGGCTGCAGCTGCTCAGTGTGGAATGTATACCAGTGTATCTTAATTTGGTAAATTACCTGTGGTGCCTGTATATGGAATTAGGAGTCTAATTTAGGCACACATGTTTGAAAACTTTGGCCTGAATTAACAGTTCCTTATATACAAGCTACAAAAGAATTCAGTTCAATCCGCCACAGCTGTGGTGACTCTGCAGCGTCAAAAGTAACTGATTGTTGTGAGAAATAAGCAAACGGCTTGGTCAGTACACAAAGGAGTTGTTGGAAGAGCCATTTTTATGGAGTCATGTCTGTGACCACAGTTTTACTTTGAAACACTCAGTTTTGTTTTCTCTTATTACTGAGTGCATATTACTGAATGCATCAAAAGGTCTTGACAATTTTGTAAGCTGGATCTCTCTCAAAATATTTATCTTTAAATGCCTAGTGTTTGTCATTAAAACTGTCAGGCAAATCAGGTAGTTTGACTAATGTGTAATGATTTTAGCCTGGCTAGAGATCTGCCCTGTCTTACAAGGCATTTAATTTTGAAGGCACTCATTTTCTGTAGTTACCAGAAATAACGCTGACTCATACTCATTTTCATGGCTGGACTACCTGCAAACCTTCATTATCAATATGTGATCTTTTTCCTAACTGAAGTGCCGTTTGCAGCTCCTTCCTTAAAATAACTGTACCTAGCAAATGTTTGGTAAATATTCCTTTCTCCCTATGCAATTCCTGCATAGACTCTAAATAGATATATTTCAGGACAAACAATTTAGTTTATGGAGTTTCGTGTGAAAACGATTGAGAAGTGTCCCAGCCAATTACATTTTACTTTCTACTTTTCTCATGATCCTTCTTTCTTACATTATCAGAATTGAAATTAAGGATAGCATGGTACCATTTATTTGTTGTACCTGTGACTGTACCTAAACTTGTGATTGTACATGGACCATTGAGAGAAACTCTTTCTGTAGGGGAATTGAAATAAAAATGACCTCTTCCTTCCAAGAGCTTGGAGTGTGAGATTTCAAATTTATCTCATACCTACGGAACAGAGGCCAATACAAAATATGGAGCCACCACTCAAAGGTCAAAGGCAGTAACTTGGTAGTCTTCTCTTGTCTCTCCACTAGCCCTGCAATATCTTTAACAGTTTTCCATTGAGCTTTGCTCATATTGGTTGAACTGTATAGCTAATGGATCACCTTAACTTCTTCTGGTGAAGGCTCCTTTCTCTCTCCCACCTCCCAGTGAACTCCTAAACACCCTGGGCCACTTACATATGTCACTTCTGCTTTTGTCTGTTAAATCAATTTTGCTGTCTGTGGCAGTGGTGGTCCTGCCTTTGTACAGGCTCTATTCTAGCCTGAAAGCTCTATTCTAAGCCCTCTGTTCCCTGTCTTTTCTGCCGCTGCATCTCTGCCCCCCATTTTATTTTCCTCTGTCCTCTTATTTGTTTTATGATGCTGTCTAGCTCCAACTTTTCTGTCTTGTCTTTCTCAGTTGCAAGGTGAGCAAGGTCATTCAGCTGTGACTGTGATAGTGTTGAAGGCATGTAGTTTTTGACATGTCTTAATGAGTTCATTGCAATTCAGCACTAGCCACCTCAATTGGTATGATAGAGAAAGAGTTGACACAACCTTCCATTTCTAATAAAACATCCTCAAAAGAACTTGACACTAAGAAATTCAAGTAGCTCTGGACTCCAAGTGGCAAACTGCCGCACCTCTATGTCCTTTGCAAAACAATACATCTTAAAAGACACAATCTCGTGAACCAAGTCGAAAGAAAATTTTTTATTTTCCAATGAGTTTAAGGACTTTCTCCTTTGGCTCTCGTAAAGCTATATTTTTAAGTTGGCTAGGATGGAGGAAACCAAATAGAGTAGATGCCTCCTGGAATCCCTCTCATAAAACTGAATCTTGAAAAGCGACTAATCAGATGGGAACTTCAAACGTACTTCAGCAGGAAGACTGCTTTGACCTGCTTCATTGTTGACCTGCTCATCTAGAGGGCCTTTGGTTTTGCTCCTTTCAAATTCATCTCTAGTGTCCTTGAGTTTTTTTCGTTTTAAGCTCATCTTTGGCATCTCTGGCTTTCTCTTGAAATACCATCAGCTACTACTGCAGACACAACTTTAGTGGTATGCACAAATCATCTTCCTGACTTAAGTGCGAGTCTGTCACTGTTTGCTGAACCCAGGTGCAATTCTTGACTTTATGCTAGACTTCAGGATTTGATCAGGAAGTTTACAGGGTGATAGCTTCTGCTGCTTAGAATCTTTGGAATAGTTTGTTAATAACAGTCTTTTCCTTTTCCTTTTCTAAAACCAGACTTGCATTTGTGTTTATGGTTTTCGTTTTCAAATACCTTCCAGTATGAGAATAACTAAGTTGGAAGTGTAGGACTAAATAAAGTGTATTTTTGTGCTGCTGAATTTTATCCTTCAGCTGTGAGGGTAATCGTAAAAAGGATGGTTTTTTTTTTCCTGTGCAGAATCTAGTAGAGCTAGGCAGAACTAGAGTGGGGTGGGCTGGGGAGAAGAGCAGGCAGATACCTATCTCGGTGTTCCAGAGCAAGAGGAGGCTATGGAAACAAACTACGTTTCCCAATAGCAGCCCCAGCAGTGCTGGAACATGCCCAGTGGCTATGACCCCTGCAGGATGGGGTAGGAAACTTCCATAGCTACCAGACACTGGGCTCAAATGCTGTGCAATTTTGCAAAGGCACTGCAGGACAGGTGGGTGTGGGTCCCCTGAAACTCCTACAGAAATGGGGGCTGTTGGCCAGGGGTGGTGTTAGACACATGCAGCCTATGCAATTGTATCAACCCTGAGGCAGCGAGGGGACCCCTTGCCATGGTGACTGACTCAGTTACTGGCTTTCAAGGAGGCTGGGAGCGGAGAGGGGTAAGCTGGGAATAGGACTTGGTAAGGGAAATGGGGAATGGAATAGAAACCAGTTGTTTGGGGGTAACAGATGACAGGGATTCAGTGAGGTGGGGCCCTAGAATCAAGTGGGGGAGGAGATGGCAGTAGCAGGGGAATAGCTGGAGCTGCAGTTGAGGGGCCCATGAACTTTGGAGGGCCCCTGCAGGCTCGGAGCTGCTCAGACACACAATGGCTGCTGCCACCATTGTTTGCAGCCTGCTGCAGTGCACTGGTCCCCCCGTTCACATTTGAATTTTCCCGGAAGTGGGGGTCTCCAAAACAGTGGTTCTGCCATGAATTCTGATGAGTGAGACAGCCATTGGCAGAGCTTCCATTTAGGTCAGAGGCCACTTCTCCCCTCCCACTGCCCAGGTATATTCCAATGCGGGCAGCAGGAATATGCCTGGGCAGTGGGAGGGGAGAAGGGGGACGTATAGCTCAGTGGTTTGAGCATTGGCATGCTAAACCCAGGGTTGTGAGTTCAATCCTTGAGGGGGCCATTTGAGATCTGGGGCAAAAATTGGGGATTGCCCCTGCTTTGAGCAGGGGGTTGGACTAGATGACCTTCTGAGGTCCCTTCCAACCCTGATATTCTATGATCTATTCTATGAGTCGGTGCCCTACTCTTCCTGACAACTCTGACTCTAGCTTCGGTGGCAGCAGCAGAGATGGTTCGCTGCTCTGCCTCCCGCAACAGCAGTTCTGACTTCGGCGGGAACAGTGGTGATGGCTCTAGTGACAGCAGCAATCGTGCGGGGCCTGGGCCAAAGAGAGCAAAAGCCACGGCCTGGAGCTTGGCTGGGAGGAGTGAGTTTATTTGAATGTGGGGCGCTCAGGGGAGCCCATAAATAAAACCTACCCAAGGGCCCATCTTTTTGTTCTTCAGCCACTGGGAGAAGATGGCAGGGCTGTGCGTGGAAACCAGAAGGAACCCAAGTCAGCATTTGCTGACCCTGGTGACTGTTAAATCTGCCACTGCCCGATAGCTCTTGTTGAATCACTGTCTTCTATTTCTCTTCCCATCAACCAACTAGCTTCTGTTCCACTCCCCATTTCCCTTGCCAAGTCCTATTCCCAGCCTACACTCCCAGCTCCCAGCCTTCTTGCCCAGCAAGTTCCAGTATCTCTCCCTGCATCTGTCTCACCACACTCCTAGTCTACTCCTTTCCCTCTCCTTAATCTGGCTTTTGTCCCTTTTCCGATCGCATTAGACTACTAATTTGCTGTCAAACTCGTGGGATGTATCTAGTGGGGTTTTGCAGGAGTCTGTCCTGAGTTCACTACTATTCAATATTTTCATTAAGGACTTGGGTAATGGAAGGGACAGTATGCTTATAAAATTTGCACATGACACCAAACTGGGAGGGGTTGCTCCACTTTGGAGGACAGGATTAGATTTAAAAATGACCTTGGCAAATTGGAGAATTGGACTGAAATCAACAAGATGAAATTCAGTAAAGACAAGTCTAAAGTGTTACATGTAGGAAGTGCACAACTACAAAATGGGGAATAACTGGCTAGACAGTTCTACTACTGAAAAGGATGTGGGGGTTATAATGGTTCACAAAATGAGTCAGTAATGTGATGCAGTTGCTAAAAAGGCGAATAACATTCTGGGTTGAATTAACAAGACTGTCATATGTAAGACACAGGAAGTAATTGCCCCACTCTACTCAGCACTGGCAAGGCCTCTGCTGGAATATGGTTCCAGTTCTGACCACCACACTTGGAAGACAGATTTGGACAAATTGGAGAGAATCCAGAGGAGAGCAACAAAAGTGAAAAAAGGTTCAGAAAACCTGGTCTATGAGGAAAGGTCAAAACACTTGTCATATGTAGTCTTGAGAAAAGATGCAGGGGGTAGGGCCCTGATAAAGAGGATGGTGATCAGTTGTTCTCCATGTCCACTGGAGGTTGAACAAGAAATAATTTGCAGCAAGAGGGATTAAGGTTAGCCATTTGGAAAATGTTCTAAGTATAAGGATAGTTAAGCACTGGAACAGGCTTTCAGGGGAAGTTGTGGAATCCCCATCTTTGGAGGTGTTTAAGAACAGGTTGGACAAACACCTGTCACGGATGGTCTGGATATACTTGGTTCTGCCTCAGTGCAAGGGGCTGTTGTAGATGACCTCTCAAGGTCCCTTCCAGCCCTATGTCTCCATGATTCTATATTTTCTTGTCCATGCTGCCTGAGTGCCAGTAGTCACTGAAAGCAAAGGAAAGACAAGCTCCCTGCTTTCTGTTCTGATGTCCAGCCTGGAGCAGCAGTTACAGGGAAAATACTTCTGAGCCCTTGTAGCCCTAGGCTGGAGTGTGCTCAGTTGCTCTGTGGGGATGGTATGTGTGCAATACAGGTATATGCAGGAGCTGTGAGGGGATGGAGCATGCTCAGTGAGGGAATGTAGCTGCTAAAATCTGAAGTCTGTACTTAACGTATGTGAACTGCAGTTTTTCAGAGGTTTATAATTTGGCCAAATTTGGGTGGATTTTCAGAGGGATGGCAATAGGCACATCCCTGACAGAAAGGCCGCGCCCCTGCCAAATTTCATGTCCCTGCTTGAAAGCATGGGGGTATTAGAGCGTCTCTCTCTCTCTCTCTCTTTTTTTTTTAATTTTTTTATTTAACATGGGCAAAACATATTTTCCCTTAGCCTAATTCTTGGTAAAGGCTAAATTGTTTTGGCTGAAATTTTCCAAAACAATCCAGCCTTAGGCAGAAATCCCATATGTAAAATTTCAGAGCAAATGGCTAAAATTTGGCAAAGTTATAAATAACTGAAAAGGGGGGCTAATAATGGAAGTGTAAGGCAATTTTAATAATAGATGGTATTTGTGGGCCTGGCTATAATCTGCAGCATGGCACTAGAAATGTATCTTTCAGCTCAGAGTGCTCCTTGTTTTTTACTTTAGATGTATTACTGTACTTGATTTCTGTCCCCAGTGGATGCTGCTACTTTGTTTGCTTTGTTTTTAAAAAAAAAAGGGGGGGGTAATTCCCCTTGCTCTGCCAGAGGCAGCACAGGCCCTTTCACGTATATTAATGCAGTAATATAACTATAACTAAATCCCTGTAATTCATTCTGGTGGATCTTTTTATGATAGAACTCCATGTAATCTCAGCTCCTAATGTCCTATTTCTTTCTGATCGGATCTGATGATGTTTTGGAAGGGCTCCACTGATCATTCAGGAACCCCACAGTGTGATAAATCTCAGTACTACCATGAGCCATGGCGGGGCAGGGGGCGGGAGGGATCATTTTACTTGTTTTTGGAAAAAAAAGGATACAACCTTAGTCTAGCAGCTCTTCGTGTCTGTTCCCAACCTTAAAAGACCACTATGATGATAGTAACATCTGGAGTTTCTTTACCTAGCATCTTTCATCAGTTCTTTAACATTTCTTCATGTATTTTAATAATAAAATAAAGTATTTTAAGAATATCTAATATAGCAGTACCTCTTGGTGCTTTCCATTTGACTGTCTCAAAGTACCTGCAAAGCAAGCATGAATGATTTAGGGATGTCCGCATGCCTGTGTTATCTTCATTTTACAGATTGGGGAACAAGCATAAATATTAAGTAACTTGTGCAGTGTCACAAATGGAAATCTGTGGTAGAGCTGGGAATAGACCCCAGTGTAGAGATGCAAGTACTGTAGAATGAATATCTGTTGAATTTCTCTCCTGTGTGTTTGAACCATGCCTTAACAAGGACATCAGGGATCCAAATGTCTGTCTTTAACTCTATTCTCCACCACTTCAATTAATTTCCCTTGATTTAATATATGCAGTTACATCAAGTCTTCCTTGCTTTCACTAGGATTCCTAGGGTGTTTCTTTGGGCTCCTGTACAACTTAAGTAGCACTCTATATACCTTATGTAAGCATCTATCAAAGCTGAAGACTTACTGACCAACTTTCAGAGGCTGATTCCTTTTTCCAAACAAGCAGTCTTTAGTTTATTTGCAGATCGATTAATAAGGTAATTAGAATCTACCTGGCTCTAACTGTGGCTGTAAACTGCTGCTTCAAAAAGAGAGGCCTGACTTAAAAAATAAAAATCTGTTCCCTCCGTGTTTTTAGCAGGTCTATCCTATACTGGTTTCTCTGCATGCATGTCTCTTGGGAGAGTTCTCTTCAATAATACTGCTCAAAGAAGCTGACCAGGGTAGACATTTTATTGTTATCTGTGGGTGTGTTGACTGAGACCTGATAAAATTGTGGCTGCTTTTTTACACTCTGTCAATAGGAAAACTTCCGAGTTAAAAATTGGCCTACACTGAATTAGTAAGAAAGAAATGGGAAAAGCTATATGAAAAACAGTGCAAGAGTATGTGCTTAGTATGATCTTGAAGGAAAACTGCCTTTTTCTAATTAGTCAAATATTATCTCCTTCACTTCTAAAACAAAGGACACAATTCTCGTCCCTTGCACAAAACCCAAGTATACAAGTTTTGTATGGAGGACGGCGGAAACAGTGTGTCCTCTGCCCCACTAAAGCTGAAGTGAAGGGTAGCTCTGGCGAGCTATGTATTGCTGGTCTTTGTAGTTTGTGAAGTAATGTAACTTCTTTACCAGAACTCCCTTCAATACAGCTTGAGGGAGCACTGCCCCACAGCATGTCCAATAGTGTACAGTGGGGCCAGTGTTTTGTACACATTCTCTTCTTGGCCTGTCCCTTCTTGTAGTGGAACCATAGAGGTTCCAGTGCTCTGTGGACCTTGAATGCCCATGAAAGGATGGCAGGATTTGCCTGTTAACCAGATGAGACACACAAACAGTTAAGTTTATTTAATTACAAAAAGGAGGTTTTAAGTGAGTACAAGTATAAGGTATGAAAGTCAGAAATGGTTACAAGAAAAATAGGGATAAAACACTTTGTAGCTAAAACTTAACAAACTAGACTTGGTTCAAAGTCCGATCCTTACCAAAGGTTCCCAGCAACATGGACGACCAAATTCTCAGGTCAGGATCTCCACCCAAAGTCAAAGGGCTGGTTTCTTTGTTGTCTTAGGTGAAACAGAGAGAGACTGCGGTGTTTTTGGCCCTCACTTTTGTAGTCCAGTCACCCTTTTAAATGCATTTTCTGGTGGGTTACTCCTTGATAAAGTTAATTCCAGCTGTGAAGAAGGAGGCATGGAGTCTCTCGGTGAAAGAGGTTCCATGTTGTTGTTTGCTAAAATGCAGATCTATCTGTTTCTGCCCCTCTTTTTTGCCAAAGATTGGCCACTTGACTAGTGATTGCCAATTAACTTTAACACCTGACTAGAGGCACCAGCTTGTCCTTTGTTGTTGAGAAATCAGTTTAACTGCTCCCCAGACTTGTCTGGTAAACACATTGTAGTCATAATTTCAGCTCATGTTCATAACTTAATACGCATTTTGTACACACACAACACAAGAATATTGATGATCCGTGTGTTAGCTTTTTCATACTTTACAAACCGTATTTTGCACAAAGATTATTATAATAATGCATAGGGTGTGAATATAATGGTGCTTTTGGTCACAATAGGTTTAAATTTTTTTTAGAAAAATAAACAGAAGGGAGTCCCTAAATGCTTAAGAAAAATGATTTCTTTTTATATGGAGCAGCTGAGAGGAGTGTCAGACTAATTATTAAAATTGTCTCAAGGTTTCTGATCTGGAAAAATATATGAAGAATCTGATTTTCAAAAGCAACTTCTGAATTAATCTGCCTCAATTGTTGAATGTCAATCTTGAGATTCGTCCAAAGGGCGCTTGATTTCAGAAAATCCTGAATACCTATCCTCTGAAAATTAGACTCCTTTAGGGTGTCTCAAGTTGGGGACACAAAATTGAAGGCATCCAAAATCAGTAGTCAAATGAAATGAGCAATGAAACCCTTGGCCTACAGACTTACTACAATAGAGGGAACTGAGAGAACACACTATTTCTACCACTTTTGGATCTTTATCAAATATGGGATATGCAAAAATAACTTCCCATCTGAAGTGTAATATGTCTGGCTCCCAATTAAAACAGTCTAAAGAGGATTTGCTGAAACGGCTTCTTAAGATACCTATTTACCAAGCTGTTTTACTCTTCTGAATATCCAGAAAATGTTCTTAAATGTCTTATTCCATATCCTATACAAATCTTTTGTGTTCTCCAAAATAACTCTCTGAAGTCGTATCTGTGCTAATTGCTAGAGATCCATAGTTCTGCTCTGCCTTTGTATACATACAGTCCTATACAGTCAGTCTTAATGAAACTGACAAGACCATTCTGCTGTTTCAAACACCTCCTGAAAAACACAAACATGCAGTACTACCGGAAGCAGCTAAAAGATGCTGTTTGAATAATCATGGTTGGTACTTAGTCATATAAAGTTCATAGGAGAAGGTTGTAGGGTGTTAACAGGCAAGTCCTTAAAGAAAGCTCCTATTTGCTATATCTTCTTAGATATGCTTATGTAACCCTCCCGTTGGCTATGACCACTACAAATCTCTCAATTGTTTTTCCAAAAATATTTGCGAAATCTGTGGGGATGGGGAAGGAGAGAGAGGAGGATTAGTTAGCAAATTCATTCCACATAAAACATGTGTTGATGTTTAAAACTATTCAATAATATAATTACGTTATTTCATAAAGTGTTGTCTTTTAAAAAAAAAAAAAAAATTCTCCCCACCACATATTCCTGAGATCTTTCATTCTTCTCTTAACACAATCCCTGTGGCCTGGTTTTCCTGTATCCTGAAGTGTCTCCCTTTCTCTCCCTGCCTGCTTCCCTCCATCCCAGAGTCCTTGGATGAAGAAACAAAAATTTTAAAAAACAAGTGAGTTTTATCTCATTTCTGTGTAATATCTTTGTCAAATCAATCCAGTCACACAGGCTAAAGTCTATTAGCGAGATGTTTCTGTTAACAACGACACTTTAAATGGCCAGGCTTGCATTGCAGAGTTAATGCCCTATTGAGATGAAGAGAGGTAACTAAGGGTATGTCTTCACTACCTGCTGGAACGGTGGGCAGCGATCGATCCAGCGGGGATCGATTTATCATGTCTAGTTTAGACGTGATAAATCGACCCCCGAGCGCTCTTCCTTCGCATCCTGTACTCCAGCACCGCGAAAGGCGCAGGCAGAGTTTTTGGGGCAGCGGCAGCAGTCAACTCACCATGGTGGAGACACCATGGTAAGTCGATCTAAGTACGTCAACTTCAGCTATGTTATTCACGTAGCTGAAGTTGCGTAACTTAGATCGACACTCTCCCCCGCCAGTGTAGACCGGGCTAAGACTTTTTAGAGAGCTGTTGTTTCAGGATGTCTGGCTGCAGCAGCATAATTTTGTCTGTGCTTGTGAGGAAATGCAGGATAGCTCACTTGCAGTTATGTGATCTGTGAATTAGTCCCCTACCCTCTTAACTCAAAGATAAATATAACTCAGAGCAGCTTGTGAATTGTGGATCTGTGTTGTGGGGTAAGATGAACCTCTGTGCCTTGACTCTAATGTTAATGAGCCTTAGGTTCACAAAGGGAGTCCAACGCAAAGATGTCAGTTATCAAAAAGTAAATACAAATTGAATATATTTAGAGCTCTCTGAGACAAACCAGTACAGTAATAAAATGTACACATTAAAAAAAACAGAAGAAATATTTCACTGTTTACAGCTCCATACCGGACCGATGTGTTGTCCTGCTTTGGCCCAGAGCAGATCTGACTAGTTCTTTGGTGTTAGATTATTTGTCTGTCTGTTTTAAATAAATAAAATAAAGTTCTCTGAATCATAAAATCTAGTTGCATTAGCCCCACTTTTTGGAAACAGATATGCAGGCAAATTTTGTTAGAAACGGGTTTTACCTTCCCATTTGTGTGTATTCAAGTTAATGCTCCTTTTATTGTTAGGATAATGAATCAACTATCCCCAGGTCCAATTTCAGTGGCTAATGGCATGACATGGAATTGCTTCCAAAATTAATAGTTCAGGTACCTAGGAACAGGATTCACACTGATGATGATGTTTTATGTTGTTTGTCTATCTCTATATTGCTATCTAATTCAGCAGATGAGTCTTGTAAGAGTTTCCGCCATCTCTCATTTCTTGCAAGGCTGTACACAGCTTTACTTCTTCATAAGTGAACACATTGGGTAGACAGTCTTCAAACAGCCTTTTTCTGATGCTGTCGCTGGTCCATTTTCTCCAGCCTGGGTTTCAGAATAAATTTTTATATATTCTAGTTCATTTGGTAGGCTAAACTGAATGGTTCTCTTCTTGATTAAGCCAAAAATAATCCAAGATGATGGCCAGACGCTTCCAAGATGGCCAGATTTCCTTCTTTCTCCCATGCTTGGACATTTTACTTCTTGGTGCCGTGTTCATTGTAGCATTGCTGGAAGTTTATAATTGTTATTTATGAACTTCTCACAGCTACCAAGTCAGATGGTGCACATAAAATCTAATTTACACAAATATAACTTGGCGCTGTCTTCTGAAGATACACAGAATCCTAAAAAAATGTTTCACTAAAAATGTAGCTGTACAAGTAAGTCATTGTGTGTATTCGAGAGCTCACCCTTAATGTTACACTGTGTGCTATAACTAGAACTCTTAATACAATGGTAGGTAGAAATGTTTTTAGATCTTTGACATATAGTACAAGAAAGTCAAATTTCGCTCGATACTGTCCTAGAAATATGTCCCTAACTCAGTTTTCTTTTAAAATTAAAAGATCTACTTGATTATTCAAATGTAGCCATCATTGTGACCTTTAAGTAAAATATTAAAATAATTTTAAGGTGCCAGTAGACATTCATACCACAGTGATGAGTGTGGAATAAGAACCGAGATAGATAGGTTGCTGTGTAAAGTTCTCTTCTGTCTGTCCGTCCCCCACACTTCCCCAATATTCTGTAAAGTGCAATGTATTTTTATGACACTTCATCAATACAAAATTTGCTTTTTAACAGGCAAAGCGAAGGCTGGAGCTAGGAGAAAGTGGTCACCAGTATCTTGCTGAAGGATTAAAAACCCCAAAAGGAAAAGGAAGAGCTGCAACAAGAAGTCCAGATAGTCCAAAAAGTAAGGAAACTTTTGTTATGCTCTGTGGTGTGGGGCTTAAAGCTATTTTGGACTTTCTTTATGATGTCTTTTCCTAAAAACCCAACAGTCAAAGGCCTTGACTGTAGAGGAACATTCAGGAAAATTAATCAAATTAACTAAAGGTGTGCCTTTAAATCAGATTTAGTTAAACCAGTGGCTCTCAACCTTTCCAGACTATTGTACCCCTTTCAGGAGTCTGATTTGTCTTGTATACCCCTAAGTTTCACCTCACTTAAAAACTACTGGGTTACAAAATCAAGACATAAAAATACAAAAATGTCATAGCACACTGTTACTGAAGAATTGCTGACTTTCTCATTTTTACCGTATCATTATAAAATAAATCAATTGGAATATAAATATTGTACAGTACTTATTTCAATGTATAGAATATAGAGCAGTATAAACAAGTAATTGCCTATATGAAATTTTAGTTTGTACTGCCTTCACTAGTGTTTTTTATATAGCCTGTTGTAAAACTTGGCAAATATCTAGAGAGTTGATGTACTTCCTGGAAGACCTCTGCATACCCCCAGTGGTATGCCTAACCCTGGTTGAGAACCACTGAGTTAAACCACATGAAACCTGTTTAGCTTCATTTAAACCAAATGAAGGCCTCTTTAATTCTGAATGAGACTGTCCACAAAGGGGTTTAATGTGGCTTATCTAATTTGCTTTAAATCCACATCTTTAGTTAATTTGGATTAGCTCTCCTTACTGTCCCTGTGTAGACCCTGAATCTGCCAAGGGATTAGATACAAATTGCCTCCTTTTGTGAGTGGGTGGATGAATATATCTCCATAGGAAAGACACAATATTCTTCAAATTATTTCCGGATACTTCTAGTGCCCACTTCTAGGTTAGATTTCAGATTGACTAAGGGTTTGTCTACACTACCACTTTTGTTGGTAAAACTTCTGTTGGTCAGGGGTGTGAGAAAACACACTCCTGACCGATGTAAGTTTCACCGGAAAAAGTGCCGGTGTGGACAGTGCTATGTTGGCAGGAGAGAGTCTCCTGCAGACATAGATAATGCCGGTCATTGGGGTTTATTTGATTGTGCCGTCAGGAGAGCTCTCTCCTGCCGGCGAAGAGCGGCTACAGGAGAGACCTTACAGCAGCAGAGCTGTAGCAGTACAGCTGTTCTGCCATAAGGTCCGTAGTGTAGACACAGCCTGACTTTTACAATTAGATGTGGGAATACAGACGCTGCCATACTGAATCAGGCCAGTGATCCTTCTAGTGCAGAGCCTTCTCAGAGAGTAGCTGGTACTAGAAGCTTTGAAAGAACGTGCAAAAAACCCTATAATGGACAAATGTGGTATAATCTGCCCAGAGGGGAATCTTCTTCTTCTTAACCGTTTTTGGTTACTGGCTGGCTTATTGCCCCGATGCAAGAGTTTGAAACGTTTTGTATTCTCTGTATCTTCAAAGATTACAAGACCAAAAAAATTAGGGTGTGCAGCACCAAATATTAGAAATAGTTTGGAATACTACTTAGTAGTTCTTCAAGTCCTTGGTCACGTCAATTCCAAAGTAGGTGTGTGCTTGTCCTGAGCATGGCTGCTGGAAAGTTTTTCTCTCAGTGGTGTCTGTCAGCTCGAGCTCTGGTGCCCCCTGGGTTAGCACGCTCATAGTGCCAGTATAAAGGGGCCCGCCAAGCTGCATCCCCCTCAGTTCCTTCTTACCACCTGCGGCAGTTGCTGAAACTACCTCGTCCTTTGTATTTGCAAATATTCCTCCAGTGGACTTTATTTCTACTTGGTGTATATAGTTACCGTTATTGTAGTTGTTAAGTTTTGTTTGTTAGAACAGTTAGTTAATTAGTTAGGTTAACAAACCACACTTTGTGGCACTGAGTACTTCAGCCTCTGTTCGGAGTGCCCTGGTGATTTTTAGAGAGTCTCAGCACCTGTCTTCGCCCCCAGCACCGAGAACGGATGCCGCTTCTGCTTCTCAGGAACCTCAGCACCCTACGTCATCTCCGGCACCAAAGAAAACCATTCCAGCCAGGGAGGTTCAGGTCTCCCCTTACCTCGACTGGCTGATCGGAGGTTGGACCAAGACCCAGATGGAGACAAATGTAAAATTAATGCAGACAATTTTCCAGGACTTAGACCTGTTGATAAATATCCAGAAGTCTACTCTCTCCCCCGTTCAAAGGACAGAATTCTTCCTGGCAATCCTCAACTTGGGTCCAAGCCAGAGCCTTCCTCCTGGAAGCCCAGTTCTGAGCAATAGGGGTGCTCATAAAAGCCTCAGAAACCACCCCATCACCATGACAAAAAACTGTCTAAAGCTCCTAGCTCATATGGCTTCATGCATCTATGTGGTGCAACCTGTGAGGCCGCAGCTCAGACTTCTTCAGGCTTGGTTGGCCTATGCACTGGGCCGACCTCACATAGACATGGTCATCACACTTCCTCCACTAGTGATTGCTTCCCTTCTTTAGTGGTTGGTTCCATGGGCAGTGTGTGCAGGGGTCCCATTCTCGAGACCCCCAACTGTGAATGTCTCTCATCACAGACATTTCAGCGATGGGCTGGGGAGTTCATGGGGGGTCCTTTAGAATTCAGGGCCTCTCACTACACATCAACATCAGGGAGCTCAGGGAGCCTCGCCTTCCAGGCGTTCCAACCCCTCCCGAAGGGCAAGTGTGTTTTGGTTCTTACAGACAACACGGTAGTGATGTTTTATGTAAACAAGCAGGGTAGAGCACATTCCTCTCACCTGTGCCAGGAAGCTCTTTGCTTGTGGGAATTTTCAGTAGCCCACTTGATCCATCTCGAAGCTTCCTATCTCCTGGGGTTGCAGAACTAGCTAGTGGATCACCTCAGCAGATCCTTCTCCAATAGTCATCCATCCAGATGTCGGGAAAGGCATCTTCCAGAAGTTGGGGACTTTACAGATAGATCTGTTCATGACGAGGCACAACAGGGCTTAGAGAGATTATACCCCCAGGTACAACCGCCACTCCCTCCCCGGACCTCAACTTGGTGTTGGCCAGGCTAATGGAACCTCTGTTTGTACCGCTGACAACATGGGTGGCGGGTATAATAGGCCAGGGGAGGTTGCAGGATTTGGCGGGTGGAGTCCAGAGAGATTACTGATGAACCCAGGAAGCTGAGTACCAGATACCGCCTCTTCAGCCACTCTGAAACCTGTATGGGGCATAATAAAAGCACAGGTTCTTCTTTGGGAAGAGACCCTGCGGCTTTTCCCAGGCGGCTTAGGGTCTGGGGAGAAGAGAGGAGGGGAGGCGTGGCTGTGGCTGGCTCAGGGCTCCTCCAGGAAAGTGGAGGAGGCACGCTTGGGGTTTCTCCAGGCGGGAAAGAGGCTCTTTGCTCCGGCTGCAGGGCCTTGGGGCTCCTGATGCAGGAGAGAGTGGGGGCTCAGGGCTATGGCCTGGTGTTTGTGTGTGTGTCGGGGGGCATGGGCAGAAGAGGTGAGCTGGGGTCTAGTGTTCCTGCTCTACCTATCCTGGAAGGTGGCCTTCCTGGTGGCCATTACTTCTTCCCAAAGGGTCATGGAGATCTGAGCCCTTTCATCAGAACCATATACGGTCATCTCTAAGGACAAGGTTCAATTGTGGCCACATATGGCCTTCCTTCCAAAGGGGCGTCTAACAATTCCATAGTAACCAGGATGTCTCCCTACAAGTCTTCTATCCAAAGCCACAAGCCAACAGAGAGGAACAGAGACTCCATTCGCTGGATGTCAGACATGCACTAGCTTTCTACATAGAAGGGACTAAGTCATTCTGGAAATCTACTCAGCTTTTTGCAGCTGTCGCCTTTCATTCCGTCTGCCTTCCAGTCTCAGCCCAGAGAATTTCTTTGTGAATCACTTCCTGTATCTGCACATGCTACAGCCTGGCGAAGGTCCCTGCTCCCCTTACCCTGATGGTACATTTTACAAGGGCTCAAGCATCTTCAGCAGCATTTGTGGTTCAAGTTCCTATGCAGGATATTTGTAGAGCGGCAGCATGGTCGTGTCAGTCCACACCTTTGCCTCTCATTATGCCATCACCCAGCAGGCTAGAGACGACTCAGATTTCGACCGAGCGGTATTATAATCAGCATGCCAATGAACTCCGAACCCTCCACCTATGCAACTTTATCGGACCCTCGCTAGAACGTGGGATTTGGGATCCATGCCAAGTACCGCGTTATAGCTGGGACCGCGTTAAAATGAAATTATATTTTTGTGACCGAAATTTCAGTACAAGTATATGTAGTTGTGTATTTGCAGGTTATAGCGGGCTAACAATAGCATCAAATCTCGGGACTGTCGAGAAAAACGAGTCTACAAGATACAGTACTCACCACGGGCGTCAGTGGAAATTGCATTTTGAAATGGAAGCGTTTTTAATTAATTCAGTTAAATGCTTTGTGTGCTTTGTTTTGATTGTCTGCTTTCAGGTGCCATGAGCTTCCGTCTTCGTGTATGGAATGCCATAGAGAAACTTATATACACTGTATATATACATATGTATATAGAAATTTTTGTAGCGCTAATTACCTTCACATCCATAAAGTATAGGAAACCTTAGAAAATAAACTCCTACTTGAAGGAAACAATAAACGAGAAAAAAAGTGTTGCTTTATTAGAGATTTAAAGTAGACATTATAATAAACTAGTCAAGTTTTTCTTTAAAAAGTCGGTGAGTTGCTTTTGCTTCTTACGGCTGTGCTGCTTCCACTTAGCAAACTGCGAAAGATTACGTAGCTGCATAATTTTTATAGGCTCAACGTCTTGCGTCTCAAACCATTTCAAAGCAGTCTCTAAGTCGTCTACGGTCGCAGTTGATGTTGGAAACGACGTCCACTTCATCTTCCTCTTCTTTTTCCACGGCAAAGGCCAATTCTTCAGCTTCTGGAATGTTGTTTGGTCATACTGCCTGAAGAATTTGGTCATCCGTTAGACTTTCAGCAACGGGACAAAATTCTTCTGCTTCATTGTCACCTCTTATTCAGGACTCAATATTTTGTGGCAGAACAGTTATCCCGAGCCTGGACAGTTGCTGGGACAGCTCCTGCATCCATTCCATGTCTGTTCTTCCAACTTCCTCCTCTGTAAATCCCTCAGAGTCGAATTCCTCGTCAGACTGTGATATGATATATGTGTCTTGCCTCGAATGATCTTGCATGAATGATAAGGTAGTGAACACCAAGGTCACCTAAAACTCAAAAAAATTGTACTGTACTTACATTTGGGATCCATGGCTGCAACCACGTTATATCCGAATTCGCGTTCTATAGATGCGCATTTTAGCGAGGGTCTGGTGTACTTGGGAATCACCTACTTAGGCATTGACATGAGCAATCACTCGAAGAAGAAAAAAGTTAATGACCTTCCATAACTTGTTCTTCGATATATGTTGTTCAGATCCATTCCACACACACACCCCACCCCCATGCCTGCCCCTCTGTCAGAGTTAACTGACAAGAAGGAACTAAGGGGGCTACAGGTCAGTGGGCCCCTTTGTACTGGTGCTATGAGCGCATGACCCCAGAGGGCATCAGAAGCTGACCTGACAGATACCATTGGGAGAGAAACTTTCTGGCGGCGATGCTCAGGGCGAGCACACACCTATTTTGGAATGGCCATGAGCAACACTTCTCCAAGAACAACAGTTATGGAAGGTTAGTGACACCTTTTTATTCTGGGCCACATATTTGAACTGGACTCTGAAAACGCATCTATGAAATGAATAGATGCCGCCATTTGTTCATGGAAGAAACACTTTGTTATGTTCCTGTACAAATATAGATTTGTTTTGCAGTTACGATTGTATGCCACTGCAAAACTTGTCAATCAATAGAAAATATGCCCCTCTCGTTTTCCAGTGAGAGTAAGTTAGTTGCTGATTCATTGTTTAAGACCGGTAAAGTACAGCACTCTTCCCTAGTTTGCCCTCACTACCTTCACATCATTGTGAGGGTAGTGAGGGCAAATTGGGGAAAAACTCTGTACTTTACTGGTTTTAAGGAGTTGTTATAAGGTTAAGGAGAAATAATATACAGCCTTGGATGCATGATTATTAACTGTCTGTTGTGTAAATTTGGTGTAAATCTCATTGATTCATGTGAGTCATCTGTAAATTAGGGAAACTGTCATTTGGTACACCTACTGAGGAGCACCAAAGTTATGGTTAACTTAAGGGTTTCACAGGCAATTATCTGTTACCTTAAAAGAGGGATGATCAACCCATGAAGAAAACTGCCTAGCAGCCTGATTTGTGGTAAGTAATTGGTGTTGCTGCCAAGACAAAAGTATACCGAAATACTGTTAAAAAAATTTGGTTGCCATACTTTGCATAGTCTTAAACTTTCATCATGCATTATCCATTAAGCTAATGGAAAGTACATGTGTGTGTTTTTTTTTAAATTGAGTCCATGTGCCTTGATCTTTGGACAGATGCACTGTGAAACCATATAAATATCCAATGGTAGGTTTTGTGCTAATGTGAAAGTTTAAGAGCTTTCTGTAGTAAAATATGTAGGAAGTTTCTGCAAAACATATTTTGTTGCTTCAAATGCCCATTTCAAAACTGAAATGGGAAAACTGATTTGAACAGCAGCTAACAAACTAATTTCTTTCCTCCTCGTTCCTTTTTTATATTCATTTTCCCTCCAAGCTCCAAAATCTCCTTCAGAAAAGACTCGGTATGATACATCACTTGGTCTTCTCACAAAGAAGTTCATTCAGCTGCTGAGCCAGTCCCCAGATGGGGTCGTGGATTTGAACAGAGCAGCAGAGGTCCTCAAGGTGCAGAAACGGAGGATTTATGATATCACCAATGTACTGGAAGGCATCCATCTCATTAAGAAGAAATCCAAAAACAACATTCAATGGATGTGAGTATTCACCATCCTTCTCCAGCTGATTGCACTGTTATAAAGTGGCAGTGTTTCCCGTCTCTGCTTCCAGTCTCTCACTCCTGCTTCCAGCAGTCATCCAACAGACTTTCCAAAAATAGAAAAGCCTTTTAATGTTATTTATTTAAGATAGTTTTTTAATATCTGAGAGGCCTCTTGTAAGGAAATTCTTGTATTAAATGGTGCCACAATACAATGTGCCTTCTCTGAGAAGCTTGGTTTATATTGGCATCCTTTAAGCTGCTTTAGGGGATGAAGGCTGCAGTAATCAAGGCTTGTAACTTAAAGACATGCCTCTTTTTTTCCTTGTCCCCCTCCTCCTACAGTGTAGTTTTGAGTTGTAATAATGATTACAAACACCCTGCCTTCTTTGGATTTGTAGGGGCTGCAGTCTATCTGATGATGGGGGCACGCTGGCACAGTGTCAAGGCCTGTCAAAGGAGGTGACTGAACTCAGTCAGGAAGAGAAGAAACTGGATGAATTGATCCAAAGTTGCACCCTGGACCTCAAGTTGCTAACAGAGGATTCAGAGAATCAGAGATATCCTTTATGCCATCATTTCCAAAGGTGGTTAACCTCCCTGCTGCTAGAGTAAGAGTTAGGAAGACTCTTCAAAATAGAGATAAGTGACACACAGCACTGAACATTCATTCCAAAAAGTAACAGTTTACTGTGATTTAATGCAGATGTAGCTAAGAAAGCACTTACACCAATTATCAAATTATACATTTAACATTTCTGGAGCATATAAGAAATATTAATGTATGAAGAGGTCCCAAAATATCCATCTTTATATAAAGTAGTAGGACCAAGAGTTCAGCAGTTTCATTACAGTGCAGCGAAGACAAAACATTTAATTAAGTTCAGGCATGTCTTTTAAAACATTGTGCTCTTGTTTTACAATTCTGAAGCCAGATCAAAACCCACTTTTTGCAAAAATAAGCTACGTTTTTGTGTACGTATTTTTATAATATTACCTAGATCTTGTATATATGCACATATTTATTGCTTAATATATGCAAATGTATGGAAATACATCAATATGTATATAAAGATTACAAAAAAACCAAATACAAGTAGTTGAACTCTAGGAAGGCAAGGGCTGAATCTGCTTTTGTTTGCAACTTACTTTATTGTTTCCTAGCCTCTCGATACTATGGGGATAAATACCCAAACTAGATATATTTTAAATATAAGTTACTAATTTTAATAACAATGGTAAGCTGCAGAAGATTAATATATTTTCCAGTATTCATATGGCTGTGAAGAACAGGTTAATCCTAAAAAGTATCGTGGCTTTTACCAGACATCTCACCCATTGATATATGATGAAAATCTTTATTGCATACTGTAGTTGATTTTTCAAAAGTCAACATTTGATATCCGCGTCATATGAAAAACTGCACTTATTTCCTATCCTTAAAAAAAGGCTATAATGTTTACTGTGTCAATGGTAACTTTTTAACCATGACCACTGTGGAAACATCCACATTTGAATGTATTTGATCTGTGAATTGATAAGTCAGGAAATGTACCATGATATAAAATAGCAGTGCTACTGTAAACTAAATTCATTATTCCTTCCAATGGATATTGATGTGAAACCACAGAAACGCTTAACATAGGGTTGATCCTGACTTCGTCGCTGTAAAATCTGTTGCCTACCATGGTGCAGACTGACGAAGAATTACTGTTACTGTCTGCTCCTGCGGCTGAGAAGCTTGTTTTATTAGGTTTTCTCTTTTTGCTCTTAATCTCAGAGAAAAGATTTGTTTGTTTTTATTTTTTTTCTGTGAGGTGGTATCTGGACACGGTTCAAGTCCAGGCTGCATGGGTTCTCTACTTCCGTAGTGATGGCAGTAGAATTGGAGAGTAACTTAGTGATGTTATTACCTTAGGTTTATTGGAATAAGACCAGCCTTAGTTGGTTTTGTTTCTCCAACAAAGGAAATTGCATTCTTTCTTGTCAACTGTCCAAACTGTAAGAGAATTTTCAGATCTTCTTGAAAGTATTAAGAGGGTCTAGATGGCTTAGAAAATTGCTTAATGTGTTATATAGCCTTTCACCTGTAGGACGCCAGTTCAATTCCAGTCCAAATCTATTGTGAAAGAAAGCTGATTTGGTGCTTTCATTTAAGTTTGCATCTGATACAAAACCACTATGCACTTTGCCTTTCCTGGAAATCTCAGTAGAGAGGCAAAGGATTTGAATGAGCATGATGGCTGACCTACCACCTCACTTCTACAGGTGTTCAGTCCAAGTTAGTTTTGAGATACGTTAGTGGTATGGAGTTGGGACGATTAGTACTGTTCTGCTGTGCTGCACAGTGGTAATAATTTAAGGTTCAGATCTACCAAAAAGTAACACACATTAGTAACTGTCATCATAAGACTTCACTTCTGCGGTACAAAGAGTGTGGCAGGTGCTTCACGGGCAAAAATGAAGACCCTGAAGCACTTGTACGCTGACAGTAGTTATTTCCTATACTGAGCAATGAGTAATATTGAGATATCACAGTGTGGTGACTTAGAAAAACGTATTAATGTTGACCACTGTAATACTCTATATATAAACAGCAAACTTCATTTCCCAGTGCTTAAATATGACACTTTTTATGTGCACTAAATTTAAACAAGTAAAATCAATTGTTTAAGTTATTTCCTTTTTACTTTCCTCCTTTCCAAAGGGGGATTAGATGAGATTGCGCTAAGCATTTTTATGCCTGGGAACACACACAATGATGTGCACCACTTTATTATAACTTCCATCAACCTGGATGATTGCCTGGAAAACGCAGGATATAAAACCAAAATATATTGTCACAGTAATAAAAGAAAATTATAGATGCAACTCCTTGAGAAATAATTACCAACAAAATTAAATTAAAAAATTAACTGAAATTACAATATGGGTGATTGAATGTTACATTTAAAATTATTGGGGTGGGGAAGGGGGAGAGTGTGTGCGTGTCTGTATTTGCAAATTACCTTACATTTCTTTTGACGTTCCCAATTCTATGTAACTAGTTTGCAAGTATTTGAAATTTTCTGCGCGCGTGCATACACACGCACACACAGCTGGAAACAGCAGCACCCAGATCCAAGTGAAAATATCTTTTGTCACTCAATAGTGGCCCCAGCTGTTTGATCGAGGCACAGTACTGACATGCTTTGCTTAGAATCTCAACTGGTCCTTATTTGCCTGAAAGTTAGTGGCTACAAAGAATGGTTTTCAGTGTCGGGGAGAATACTGAAATTAAAATAGGGGTGAGGAGGAACAATATGGAGATTAACTGGGAGCAAAGCTTTGTAGAATCAATTATTTTTTGCAGAAACATTTTTTTTCTTTTAATGTGAATATGCTGCATCTTTGATTGTAAGGACTCCTTAACACTGGTTACATTAGCTTATGTTACATATCAAGATATTCGAAAAATTAATGGCCTTAAAGACCAAACTGTTATAGTTGTGAAAGCACCCCCAGAAACCAGACTTGAAGTGCCTGACCCAGTGGAGGTAAGAGCACCGTAGCATAATGTAATTTTTTAACTACAAATGGAGGATGTGTGTCTGTGCTTGCCTGTGGCACCTGAAATGCTTGTCTTAAATTGGATGATGTTGATATGTCTTGAGCACTTTGGGGACGTTGTCAAAGATGACGAGAACTATATAATCAGAAACTGCCCTTTATATAACTCAGATACTAATCTTATATTTCTCCTCCTCTCCTGCACTCTTGCAGTTGTATCCTTAGATTCTCATACTCTCAAGTCCAACTCCCTCTTCAACGAATTCATGCTAATCATGTTTTGAATGCAGAACATGATTAGCATGAGGAACATTTTGTCTAACGGTGTAGTAGGTAACTTTAAAAGAAGGATGTCGAAGTGCATGATTCTGAATGTGCTAATGACCCTCAGCTTGCTAATAATGTACTGCAGCCTTGACCAGCTCCACTTGCCTGAGGGAAGTGATTCTTTTTCTATTGTGGAATTAATATTTGTGTTTTTCATCGTAATAGGAAGCGTGACTGACTAGGTACATTTTCACAAAAAAAAAAAAAAAATCCTAGACTGATGTAATGAAAGAGAAAAATACTAACTTCTCAAGGTGTGGGAATTTTAATCTCAGAAGAAGGTTCCTACAGAATCAGTCTGGTATAAGACAGTGACATTTGCTTTGTTAAGAGGAGCAAGGGAATAGATCAATATGGAGATGAAATACAAACTGAAAAACTTTTTTAAGATGTGAAAAGGCATCTCTGCCATGTCCTTTAAGTCAGAAACATTTTAAATAAATCAAACCATAACACACTATTCTGTGACTATTGCACTGTAAATCCCATCCTATCATAAAGCAACAAGTTATAACTATTGGGACAAAGTATTAAGTGTCCAATCCCCTTTATATGTACCTCCTATAACATAACACAGAAATCGGTGAACTTCTAAGGCCTGGTCTACACTATAGAGTTAGGTTGATATAGGGCGGCTTACATCAATCTAACTCAGTAAGTGTCTACACTAAAATGTCCTTCCGCCAATATAAGTTACCCACTAAACCGACCTAATAACTCCACCTCTGCGAGAGGTGTAGCGTTTAAGTCGATATAGTTAGGTTGACGCAGTGTCTGTGTAGACACTGAGTTGTTTATATTGCCTGTTGCTGCCCAGGAGCTGATGGCCGGAGCGCCGCCCGGGGGCTGATGGCTCAGGCTGTCAGTGCCCAACAATTCCCCACTTAAGTCGGTGCGAGCACTCCTGGTGAGGACGTGCACCACCTACAGAAGGAGCGTAGTGTGGACCTAAAGAGCCGATTTAGTTACTGCGTTGGCTATAGGTTGATCTGACTTGAGACGATTTAAATTTGAAGTGTAGACATGCCCTAAGTTTGTTACAAAGAGGTGGGTAGGCTTAAATGCTCTCTTCCTAACTAAGGTTTGTCAGTAAAACCTTTCCCATGTTACAAAAATGAGGTGACATGTAAACACAGGGATTGATGTGGAATATGTAATGCCTCTGATCATTATACCGGAATTCAAACAGTGGCAACCAAAACATACCATATCATACAACCTCCAGTGGTGACAGAAAGGTCACTATTATAGTGCTTGTTAGCACAGAACTTTGCTTAAATTTGAAATCTTTTTGTTAGCAGAATGCGCTGATCCATTTATCTAGTACCGAAGGACCTATTGAGGTTTATCTATGTCCAGAAGAGAATGACAGCCTCAGTCCTATTAAAACATACAATCAGGACCACAACGGAAATATCTCAAAAACAATTTCCAAAGGTAAAATTCTCTTTCTGTTATGATGCACAAGGTCTTCAGAGTTTAACATGAAAGTTTAACTAAAAGAAGTAATCTGTACAGGTGCCTGGTTTTTTGGTTGGTTTATTGTCTAAGACAGAAAGATGTAAGGTTTCTAGACTGCATATTAGAAAATGTATTTCCCCTGTTTGTCATTTGCTTATTATCAGGTTTGGTATTCACATGTGGTATGAAACTATATGTCCTAATTTATCATAAATATATATAATATCGAAAATATATCTAGTTTATTATCACTTGCTGACATACAACAAAAAGCAGCAAACAAACATAATGTTTCTCATAATCGGAGGCAGAATTTTAAATTCACTTATTGTCATTTGCAGATAACCAATGTCAGACATTGATGACATTTTATATTTATTTAGAGAGCCTTAAACGTACTTAACTTTGAAATGGTCTCAGTCATTCTGTATGGCCTGCTAAGACTTTAATACATTAATAATAGGCTTACTTAGTGGGTCCTATTGAATAATTAGTGTTTTTAATTTAATTTAAATATAAATAATTGCTGACAAATACCACTTTCTGCAGCATGATTTTGGTAAATTGATTAGTGAATCTTAAACTGCTGTGATCGACTTGTTACTGGACTTAGTGATATTTTTTTCTGACATGCTGTTTATTTTGTATAATCAGGTGGATCTAGAACAAGAGGGCCACTTTTTATTTGCTTTGTGTTTAAAGAACACGATGAAAAACCCTCTTTGCAGCATTGAGTAACTTTATCTTATCCAGGCATAATATTTCCAATAGGATAAAATATCTTTTATTTTCACATCTTACAGATCTGGCTTCTGGTAACGCAGGACAAGGGGACTGCTCGGTAAATATGGCAAACCTCTCTCCATTGGCTTCTCCAGCCAACCTTTTGCAGCAAACAGAGGACCAAATTCCCTCTAACTTCGAAGGGCCATTTGTGAACTTGCTGCCTCCTCTGCTTCAGGAAGATTACCTGCTGAGCCTTGGGGAAGAAGAGGGCATCAGTGATCTCTTTGATGCTTATGATTTAGAAAAGCTTCCCTCATTGGTGGATGAATTTATATACAGCTGATTATATTTTGTTAATTATTTTCCATATAAACCATTTTTTTTTAAATGGAACCAGAAATCCTGCTGTGATTCTGTGTTGTCCCCTCCCTCCTACCTACTCCCAAGTGTAGCATTACAGAGTCAACCACAGACTCCTGAGCAATGCTGACATTTTCATGAAATACTTCCTAGAATAGTATGAACACAACTGTAGGCTCTTGCAACAAAGCCTTGTTTAACCTTAGGCTCCAGGCCTTGTGCATCAGCAAATGGCACATCATGCAGGCAGGTGATCATAAATGGTTCCTCTCTCACCCCTCCCCCAAACTCTGCTTACTGTGTACAGTGGGCTTGTGGAGAAGGGCTCAATGAACTGGTTTAGTCACAAATAGCAATTTTTTAAATTGTATTTCAAGCTGTGCCTTCTGTGGAAAACACATGTCTTCTGACTCTCACAATATGGATTGTACCTGCAGTAAATGTAAATAGGAAGTAATGCAAGAGTGTGTAATGGGTTTCTTGAACTCTTCCTGGGAATGTTTAAATTACTCTCATAATGCTCAGTTTGAGCAATGTATTTGTCTCAGTATGAGGTCAGATACTAATGTCCTTATAAGTTTTTAATAAAAAAATAAACTTTAAATATAGTGTATATTACAAATATGGACAAAGATTACAGTTCTGCCACTTCTCATAGTAACCACAGATTTTTAAAATGCTTACATATGTGTGTGAAAGTGTTTCTCTTTTTAAAATGAAACAAAGATGCACAGTTCAATTTTACTGCCCCCAGTGTGCACACTAGACCTGATACATAAATTTTTGTGGTACTAAGTGGGGCTTTGTGTTAAGTGCCTACTAGATATGCACTGTGTTATTCTCTCTATGGAAAATAATTTATACCAAGCTTTGTTTGTTCAGTATACCATATTTATAGCAGCGGGTAAGCTGCCTCTGCTTCCAGCTTTTATAATTCTCCTCGCCAGCAATGCAGAGCTTTTTTTCCCCAAAGCAAGAACTACATAACTGTAAGTACCACATTAACTGAATTAAGTTTATTTTTTGAAACTCTTTGGTAGTATAGTAAAGCACCAATATTTATTTTTTGAAAGTGAGAGGAATTCTAATAAGTCTTAAATATACCTTCTGTTTTTGTTTAAAATGTTGCCACTTTATGGGCTAAATGTTGGTGTAGATGATGCCCCATATAAACTTTTTTTTTGTTTGTATTACTGTCATGATTATCTGACACACATAGTAAATTAGTACTATTTTGTATTGTAGTTTGCATATGATGTATGCAGGTTTTCTGGTACCATTGAGTTGCTGCTATAAAAGCTCACATATGAAATGACTAAAAGTAACAGTACTAGAATAAGAACTATATGACTGAGCTTTAGAATATAACAATGTATAAAGTGCAACACATTAAGAACTGTTAAACAGTGTTAAGTGTGTGTTTATATGTACAAATGTGTGCATAGTTCATTAAGTGGTTATATTTAAGTTGATATATGTTCTGTACTCACACTTTAGTTACGTAGCAGATTTGTACAATAGGAATTAATTTGTAAACACTGCCAGAATATTTTCTAGCTTATTCGTAATTTTTTAAGAGTTTTTTTGTTAAATGATGTGGATCTGTAAATAAAATTGCAGTATTTAAATTTTAGTCTTGTGGAAGAGGAAAGTAAAAGTTGTGTAAGCATGACATTTTCTGAGAGACAAGGGGGCACTTTGTGAGAAGGATAAAATTGAGACTAATAGATTATATTATTGTCCTTTTTGTTATACTGTTTTGTATAAATTAAACACTTGTCCCAATGTGTGTGGGCAAAATACTAATCTAAATTAGCTTTGCATTGTATGCTAGTTGAGAAAAAAGAAACCCTGTAAAATAATGTTTAAAAAAAAAAAAGCTTTTATGAGTTTTGTAAATAGATTTATTAAAGGGTGACCTGTTCTCTAGCTGTGATCTTACCACTTTAAATGGATGTAATTTGAATAAATTTTGTATGGTAATGAATCAATAAAAAGGATTTTTTAAAGAGTTTAGATTTGTATACAGGTGTTCATTTTTGAATATTTTTTAAATTCTTGTTACTCTTGGTACTTTTAGATCAATATCATTTGTCTTAAAGAAGTCCTTCATCAGGTATAGAAGTTACTGTTGTAGTTTTTTCCCCCTCTTTTATTTAATGAGAGAAACTTCTTCTATTTATGAAGAATTGCTTATTAATTAGTCAGGTTATACCATTCAACACCAGCAGTATTCCAATAGATTACTTGTCTGTGTAGTGCTGACAATGTGCTCAGTGCTGTACAAGACAGAAAAACAAAGACAGACCTTTACAATCTAAAGAAAAGGCATGCATACAAGATGTGACACACTAGGAAATTGAGTGGTGGGATGACAATGTTTTATTTAATTTAACTTTAAGCATTAAGAATTCCTATTTATGGGCTTCACAGGAGAAATGTTTTTTAGGAGGTTGGTAACTTAAGGAACTGATGGGAAGACTCCCTGTCTGAATCAAGATTAATTACACTGAAGACATTGGGGGTATGTTTACACTACAAATGCAAACCCAGGCTTAGTAGAACTTGAGTTAGCAGACCCAGGGTTTGTTAACCTAGGGCTCGAGCATGTACAGCCATTTGTATCCCTGGTTATGAATTGTTGAACCCTGGGTTCCAATTTGGGTGTCTAGGATCCACAGAGCATGATGCAGGCTTCAGTCCAACCACCTATATCTCAGATTTCCTAGTGCCCTTCCGAAGTGTGGCCACTCTAGCTCTACCCCTTTGTTCATAGTGTAGTGGGGAAGAACTTGACGGTTCACCAACTTGACTGTCCAAAGAACAGAAGGAAAGTTAGCCCACGGGATTGTGAAATATTTTTGGTGGACTCCCAGAGCAAAGTCCATTTGGGCTTCTTCTACACTGCACAGGAATAGGGCTTGAAGCCTGGGTCCTGGCTTGACTCAGGCTCAAACCCTCCATTCCCATGGGGTTCTAGGACCCTGGGTCCAAACCCAGGGTTAGCAAGATTTGTGGGTAGACAGAATGGTGGTTAGGTTTGAGCCTGAGTTCAAACCCCAGGCTTACTGCAGTGTAGACATACGCTGGTGTGACACTGTCATAAAAACAAGGTAACTTAGAAGAGAATCAGGGTCTTTGCCTTACCTCCCCAGTCAAGGCAGGATCTGTCTGGATGCTAGAGCTGCACCCAGGCAGCTGATGGGCAGAATCCTGTGCTAAGTCTCTATCTGTGTAAAACAGGTATTTGTTCCTTCTGCCTTCCCCTTCTGAGACTCCAGCATGGTGGGCAAAGATGGAAAACTGAGCTTGTTGTCAGGGGAGACTGCCTACTTGACCAGAAGGGATTGCTGACAATCATGAACAGGGTTGGATACTCCTGATAATGACCTTCTGGTTTCTCCACAGTGGCAGGGAAATGGAGGAAGAATCTTTTCATTCTTTCAGTGTCTGGGTTTAGGGTACCAGCATCTTTCCCTGCCTGCAGCAGTTTATGAATACTATATCTACCAATGGTGGCAGTTTGCATGTTTTTTCCCCCTGATTCTCATAATCTCCTTTCTGGTCCAGAGATACACTATCCCGGAGAGAGGCCAGGACTACTAGCCCTTAAAGTTTGCAGAAGCACCACAAGTGACAGCAAGCAGGAGGAACTGGTTTCCGAACATCAGCACTCAAAATGAAAGGCTCCCTCCCAGTTCTCAGAAAACGCTTTGGAGAAGCCAGTAATCCAGCTAACAGTTACATCCATACTCTTTCCTACTTGAAGCTGTTAATCATCTCTTTCTCTCCTCCCTGGATTCCTAGATCTCTGTTCCTTCTATGTACTCCATGCTGGAGCTCTAGATGAGGGAGACAAAACAGGGAAAAAAGACCTCAGATTGAGGTTCTGCCTTATGTCCCTAAGTGCCATTCCTGTGACAGAAGAGCACCTGGACAAATCCTGCTTCAAGCGGGGTTGTTGGTTAAGCAGAATCTTAATTGCGACTAGCGTTGTTCATGCTCTGGAAGCCAGATTTCTCGGTGAAACATACCCTTTAATTACTTCTGAAGAAAGTGTGCAGTGTGCACTTCAGTGTGTCTTGTGCAGCAAGATTTAAGAAATTTATGAGGCACTACAAAAATGTATGTGGCACTTGCTTTTTTCCATCTCTTTGCAGCACCCCAATTCTGGGAAGTATACTAACAAAATTTCAAGACCAGAAAAGACCATTATGACAAGATGGCTATTGTAGTATAGATGAACCTGAACTAATCCAAAATTCCGATCCAACTTTGTAGATGGATTTGAAACCATCTCTAAAATGGCCTGAATTCATGATCTCATTGAAATTCCAGTGATAGCTACTGATGGTTTACTCCCAGAGTCAGATGAAGGTCTAGCATTTCTCTTGTGGGAGTCACTCTAGATCGTATCTGTCAAACCAATCCTTTCCAAAAGATTTACTAGGACCTTAGTAGGTTCTGAATCCAAACCTTTCAGCTTGGTTCTTTAACCAAGGTGTCCTTGTGTGCTGAAACATCCTTGGCACGGAAACCTTGGAAACTCATTCTCAAAACTCCACTGGGATATCTCTGGAACCTATTCATTCAGTGCTACCCCACTTACTGGCTCTGAAGATGGCTAAGACTTCTAATCTGAGACTAATGCCTGAATTTTTAAAAAACCCCGGTGTATAATTGATTTAAATCATATAAGGTCCAAACATTGGCATTAATGCTTTGTTTCTGAAGTCTAGTCATAAAGCTTTCCTAGGGTCTGCTCCACTATCAGCTGCTAATGCTGAATCACTAGACCTGCAGTCTTGTTCTTTCTAAGTGAAATCAATTGCACACTGACCTCCCCTGAGCTACCAGGGAACAACAATAAATAACTTTTGGCAGCTGCTCCAGGTACAACATTGTCTTGCAACAAAGGTCTTGGTTCTGATCAGAGTGGGCCCTTTGGTGATCTTCTCCCCCTCCACCCTTCCACCTCCCACCTCCCCGATGCTTTAGTCCTAGAACCTATTCTATTGCAATGCCAGGAAGACCTTGGACTTTCATCCTTCATTTGGGCATAGCAGACAATCTGCTTCAGGAGCAGATCCCTCAGGAGTTACTTACCTGAACCTGAGTACTCAGGTAGCAATAATGTCCAATGGGAAAGCACTTAATTGAGAATCCCATATTTACAAGTTGAGATAAACAGCACCAAGTTCTCAAAATTGTTGGTGTGTTAGTTCTATTGCTATGCCACAGCACTGGCTAATTTTCACCTATAAGATGACATGTCCAGACTAGGCCTCTTTATTACCCTTTATTTTATTTATGACAATGCCCATTCTCTCCAGTCCAGAGTCAAACAAGACTCACATTATTGACAAACTCTCTTTTCCTTACACTGGAATTGGGAATTTCTCTCCGTTCCCTCTGATTCCATTGGTTCAGGAGAGCTGCCTGCATGTCAGTTGAGATGCAGCAAGACATTGTCATAGCCAAAATGGGTCTTGGCAGTTTGGTTCAAACATACTCTTTGTCTTCAAGTTGGGGTAAAACTCTCCACCTGATCCTGAATCATTTCAGGTTGACATCCTGACGTCTCAATTGCAACTGTGCATAATGGGGGCATTTTTCAAAAATCTTGTGGTTTCTTATAAAAAACAAAACAGGAGCTTTTGACGAAACATGCTCCTCTTACTTTAAGCATTGCCATCTGTTACACTTCAAACATTCAAAACCATGCTATTAGTTCTTCCAAGTTGCATGGGTTGTAACTTCAGCTTCTAGTCTCACATGCTTAGGGCCAACAGTCCTCACTCACCTTACAATACTCTAGCTGTTAGAAGGATTGCTGCATGTACCATCAGGGCTACTTGAGGCAACTGCTTTGCCTTCATGGCTGCTCCAGAGGAATCTGGATTTCTTTATAGCAGTATGCATGGTTGTGTTGTGAGTGCCATGGGGTGGATGTATTCACTTACCTGGCCAGAGGTCAGGTATTTCCTATAGTGCCTGTACCACTTTTGATTTAGGGTCAGAGTCTTGTTTCACAAAGCTCTTGGGATCTCTGGTCTGCTAGTTCTCAGAATATCATCTGTACTGTGGTACTGGGCTCTGTACCTTTAAGTACCTTAGGTTCAGAGACAGAAGTCTGTGGGAACGGTGCTGCAGAAGCCCATGTATAGTTATGCAGAGGCAATTGGAACTGGCATCTGAATAAAGAGTATTTCTTTCAAGCACCTTGGGCTCAGAGTGATTCCTATACCATGTGTACAATACACCCGAGAAGAGGATATTTCTCTTAGCCGCAGCTGAGATACAGACTGCATGGCCAGTCCTCTATAAACTTTAGTCCAGTGGCTCTCAAACTTTTGTACTGGTGACCCCTTTCACACAGCAAGCTTCTGAGTGCTACCCCCTCCCCTGTGCCCATATAAATTAAAAACACTTTTTAATATATTTAACACCATTATAAATGCTGGAGGCAAAGTAGGGTTTGGGGTGGATGCTGACAGCTCACTACCCCCCATGTAATAACCTTGTGACCCCCTGAGAGGTCCTGACCCCCAGTTTGAGAACCCCTGCTTTAGTCCATATGAGAAATGTGATCGGGTCAGTCAGTACCTCAAATATCAATTTTCATTCTCAAATCATCTCTGTTTCCACCTCAAACAGGCCTCTAATTTACATGTATCTCCCCAACTCTCTTTTATACATCCTTCATTACCCGTAGTAAGACTTGGCAGGTGTTGAATCACCTGGCTATACCAAAAAGTTTACAACAAATTTGAAGACAACATCCATTGCAGGCCTTCTGCCTTGGTTGTAGAATTTGAAGAGCTGTTGCTTGAAGCTCTGCATTTGTACATATATAGGAAAAAAAAGAATGTCCCTCACTTAAGTTTGATGTGGGAGAGTGAAATTGTGGTCACTTCCAATATTCTCTTGAACTGCTTTCTGCAGCTGATTGCTTGTTTTGGCAAGCTCTTTCTGGGACTTCAGGCTTTGCAAGCACCTGACGGAACTCAACATGAGGTCTCGGTTGGACCTGAGACCTTCCCACTCCTTGCCTCATCAACTGGAGCTGTCAAGCACTATCCTGCCAGTACCAACGGAATACTCCAGCACACCCAAGGATATCTCTGAAAAAAGGCACGATGAGGGTAAGGAGAAACACCCTTAGAGGAAGGAGGGCAAAACGACCCTCCTAAGAAGAGGGTGGCTTTCCCCCTTCCCTTGGGATCAAGTGAGACTCTGTTCCCCTGAGATGGCTCATCTGGAACTCATGGGGATCACGGGCCAGCACTGACAGTACCAAGAGCTTTTAATGCTCTGAAACCATCTGCAAAGGTGTGTCAGGACAGTATGAGCAGATTGCGTTTTGCACCAGTGGTTTCCACACTACACCAAAATAACTACATCCATACCAACATATCCAATTCCAAAGCCAGTTTTCCTCCTGCCTGACCTCAGTACACCCTGCTTGAGGATCTGGCAATTTACACGGATTCGGTGTCACTGATCCCGACAGACTTGGTGATAGAGACTTCCATATGTTGTCCACACGTCACTCTCTATCCTAAGCTCCAGTAGGGCCAGGGACACTCCCACATTGTCGGCATGCTATTCATAAGGCTATGCTTCCAGCTGAGCTACCAAAATGTGGACCTGGTACCAATGGCTCCACCCTTTGAGTCCAACGATCCTTACTCTGAGGAAGAGCAGGTTCCATTGATGGTCTATACCTGGGCAGGCCAGGCAGTACCAAAAGCTGCTGAGAAGGATTGCTGACATTCTCCAGAGATCCTGCTGCTGGTTTGTGAAACCATTCAATGTCCATTCTCTGCAGACCTGAAACTTATGTAAGGGGACTGTTGCCCCCTTACTAACATTCAGTGGGAGTGTTTTGGTTTTCTAGCTCCCAGTACTAAAAAGGGGAAAGGGTTGATGGGGAATCAGGACCCTGAGACTGACAGTCGCCAGGAACAATGGGGAGAGGCCAATGCTCCAGCTCATCCTGAATGACAGGGCTAGCAGGCTAATCAGGGAGTCAGGAGGCCAGGGAGGTCCCGTCCTCCGCATGAGCTGGATTTGCCTGGGTCAGACAGACAGAGTGAGGCTGAGCTAAGGAGAAAGCAGGGGCCCAAGCTAAGCTGGGGAGCAGAGCTGTGCCAGATCCAGAGAGAGCAGACTTGCCCTGGGAGCAGAGCTGCAGCAACCAGAGCCAGAGGGGCCAGAAAAGCAGCCCAGGAAGCAGATCAGTGCTGGGAGCAGAGTCACAGAAGCAGCCTGCAGAGCAGACCTGTCCTGGGAGCAGAGCTGCAGCAACCAGAGCCACAGGGGCCAAAAAAGCAGCCCAGGGAGCTGGAGGCAGAGCAGCAGCAGCAGCAGTGCGGAGACCGAGTGGTGGAGCTGAGGCAGGAGCAGTCCAGAGCTGGGTGCGGTGAGCAGCTGGGGAGAGCGAGGGGGACCCTGGGCAGCGGGCCCAGCACAGGGAAACGCCTCAGCCAAGGGGCTCTGCAGGCCAGGCTTGGATCATAACCCCGACAGGGCGGGGGCGATACTGGGAAGAAGGGTCCTACCACTTAGAGCCTGAGAGCGTGTGGCCACCACCAGAGCAAGTGTCCAACCCACAGCATCCCTGCAGCAAAGCCAGGGCCTGAGAAGAAGGCCTGGGACTTACAAGGAACAGACTGTGAACTGCCCTGACATTCCAGAGACACTGTTTGTGATGTTCCCTGCACAGAGCAGGTTGATGTGTTCCCTTTAACCTTTCCCATTTTTCCTTATTCTTTTTAAAATTAATTGTTGATTAAATAACTTGCATTTGCTTTAACTTGTATGTAACCGTCAGTGGGTCAGAGAAGTGCCCAGTGCAGAGAGAGTACCCCGGAGTGGGGACTCCCTAGCCCCTGTCCTAGGTGACCACAGCAGGGTTGGGGGTCGAGCCCCCCAGGAATCCTGGGCCCAGCCTTGTTGGGGTTAGGAGGACTCTGCCAGACAGGAGAGTGGAAGGGGAGTCCTCAAGGGCAGGGAGGCCACTGGGTAAAGGAAGTGGGACTCAGATCCTTTCGCTAGCCCACTTCACCAGGGTAGTGCAGAAGCCAGGAAAGTTCCCCACAAGAGCGGGACTATTCCCCCGCTTACACTTAGAGAATGAGGATAGATTTTGTTTGCATTGCTTGTCCCTTGGGTGTTGAAGTATTTGGTAGCTGCGATGTGGAGCATTTGAGATATAAAACTATAGTAATGGCCTGTGTCTTGTCTTTTTGTTGCTTTTCTCCAAGCAGTGGTTGCTCCTCCTTAGTTCTCAAGCCTTTTCAGCAGGGCCGGCTCTAGGCACCAGCTTTCCAAGCAGGTGCGTGGGGCGGCACTGAGAATGGGGTGGCAATCCGTGCCTCACGGTGGCAATTCGGCGGCAGCTCTGCCGCTCTTCCTGCTGCGGCGGCTTTTGGGCGGAAGCTCTGCCGCTCTTCCGGGCACAGCGGCAATTCGGCGGCAGCTCCGCTGCTGTTGCGGTGGCAGCAATTTGGCGGCGACTGCTTGGGGCGGCAAAATTGGTAGAGCCGCCTCTGCTTTTCAGTCTTCCTCTTCAACAAATGCAGAGGCACTAATTGAAAGACATGCTCTATTTCATTTATCAGACATTGGGCTTGATAATGATCACACATAGTATGGAAGAATAAGTTCCCCTACTACAAGAATCACTGAGTGAAATTCTATGGCCTGTGTTACGAAGGAGGTCAGTCTGGGCTTTAAAATCTATCATCATCTAAAGGGACCACTACTAAACAACATCAGTTATCAGGAAGGACGTTGGAGAAGAGATTAGTACCACTCACTGCTGCAAGGTAGAGATGGGAGCAGTTAAAACTGACATACTGATGAGTTACTATCATCACTTTATGTTTCATGGGCAGGATCCCTGAACACTGTGTATGTGTTTACCACAGACTTTACATACAGACTCAACACAAACATATATGATATTTTAATCAACAGCAACAATGTTTCAATGTCTGATACCAGATAATGCATGTGTTACATACAGGCTCTCAGGAACCTGGCCTACACAGATTAGTTTTTAAAGACCGCTTCAACGCTTCATGGTGTATTCTGTTAACTCTTGTCTCTCTTTGTCCTGTTCTAATTTTTCACATCTCTCCCATTACTTTGCTCTCACTGATATCCTATTTTCCTGTGACTGGCCTCAGATAAAAATATTGTATAATTAGTTTAAGTGTAATAATATTCATAGATGGAGGAAGAGACTGCCAGGCTTTATCTGCTGTTAGATAAAAAGCTCCTATTAGTAGACCCATGGCTTTCACAACTTTTCTACTTGCTATAGGGAGAAAATCAGTTATTTTTAGAAAAAGGGATTCTAAGGCCACTGCAAAATGAATTAGCATGACATCCATAATGCAATTACAAAAAACTGTGTTTTTAATGCCCTGAAGGAGATACAGCCTGCTCCAAAAAAATACTGTGAATATATGCACTTTGAGATGTTTCAGATACATTATAATTCTCTTTTCTGCAAGTTAAAAAAAAATCAGTAGTGTTGTTGTTCTTTCCATCTGGTATCAGGAGGGGTGGTCAGGGGACAAGGGGGGGCGTTGGATAGGTCGGGGGTTCTGAGGGGGACAGTCAGAGGTGGGAGGCGGTGAATAGGGGGCAGGGGCCAGGCTGTTTGGAGACCTGTGCACAGCCTTCCCTACCTGGCCCTCCATACAGTTTTGCACCCTAATGTGGCCCTTGGGCCAAAAAGGTTGCCCAACCCGGACCGAAGCCATGTGCTGGGCCTTGAGGCAAACTCTGACAGATTTATCCTGGAGGCCGCATGTGAGCTGGAGCTGTTAGGCATATCACCCATTAAAACGCAGCCTTGGCAGGGCCCCTGGCCAGGTGCCTGTGCAACCCGAAGCGGGCCCTGTTATGGCCTCAGCAGCCCAAGGTGAGTGGCGCTAACTCCGGCGCTTTCAGCGCGAGCCTCCCAGGAGCCGGGGTGGGCTCGGAGCCGAAGCCGCAGGATCCCTGCGAAGGTGCCACGCGCAGCCGGCAGGCAGGTTGCAGCCCCTGGCGGCGGAGAAAAGCAGGGACACGTGCCCCAGCGTCAGGGAGCGGCTCGGCCGCTAGGGGGCCGCCGGACAACGAACAATCTCCCCACAAACCTGGCCCCACCCTCCCGAGTGGAACGTTCGGCAGCCCCGCCTCCCTCCGCCCTGCGAGCGGAGGTGGGAGGAGCCCGGGACTCAGAAGGCTCAGCCCAGACCTGGGGGCGGGGCCAGCCTCGCTCTGGTAGGGGGTGTGTTTGTGCGGAGCTGAGGGCCCAAGGTATGGAATAGTTTGGCCGCCCTGGGAGCCCGTCGCGGCTGCGACGTTTTGACGTGTGAAGGGGCGGGGCGGACGGCAGGCATCATGGTGGAGTCCAGCTGAGGGCGCGGGCTGGGAGGTGAGTCGTAACTGCCACCCTTCCCCCTCCCCGAGTCGTTTATTCAGCGTGTAGCCCCATCCCCTAGCGGGTCTCGCGGGGGCACAGCCCACTCAGGCGCATTTCTGGGGCTGCCGGGGGGCGCGGGCTGGCCCCTCAAGAGCAGCGCGGGGCGGTAACACTCCCCCGCCCCGGCCCCTTGTGGTGGCACATCCCCCCCTTCCCCCGCCTGCGAGCGGCGGCCCCCCGTGTTAACGGGAGGTGGGGGCGGCTTGTGCGGAGCCCCTGGGGTGGCAGTGCCCGGGGCCCTGCGCGGAGCGCGCGGCTGTGCTCTGTCCCCCAGCGTGGGCAGCCCCTTGGCAGTACCGGTAACGTCGTAGCCGGCTCCCGCCTGGCGCTGCTGGTGCGCAGCTCTCCACGTGTGTGTGTGGGAGGGGGCAGGATCACTGTCCCCATTTTACAGATGGAGGAAACCGAGGAGGCACCTGCCCGGCAATCCTGGGGCTCGTGTGGCTTGTGGGGACTCCGTAAGCGAGCGAGCGCGGAGCTGCCTGGCTGGGGTCCTGGTACCGTGGCACCGCTGGCTACCTGTGCGAGGAATCACCCAGTGTCTCCAGCAGGCTCTGCAGCTTGTGCTGTCTTGGCTTCTTTGCTACCTATACCTGAGCCAGCTAGCTGCAGAGGCGCTCTGTGATTGCAGTGTGCATATCCTGGAGCACAGAGGTGAAATTACTTGCCTGGTCACCCAGTACGCCTGAGGCCGCTGGGAATAAACCCAAGTTTAAACCTAATAAACCTAAGTTCCAGTCTGTGGTTCTAGCCATTAGGCAACACTGCTGGACCCATGTTCTAAGAATATGTTGGCTAAAGCTCAGCGTCTGGTTTTTTCCTCCCATGGTGTTATGAAAGATGACCAGATCTGTTAGTTCAGTCCATCATGATGCATTCAAACCAGAATCTTTTGAATGCCAAGATTTGTCTATTCTTTCCTTTTAAAATATATATTTTTTAACATGAAGATGAATCTGTGAGAAGGCCTGTTGCAAATACTATCATCTGTGATGTGTTGGAACAGAAGTGACTGAACAGACAGATTTCAGAGTAGCAGCTGTGTTAGTCTGTATCCGTAAAAAGAAAAGGAGTACTTGTGGCACCTTAGAGACTAACAAATTTATTAGAGCATAAGCTTTTGTGAGCTACAGCTCACTTCATTGGATGCATGAAGTTCACAGACAGAAGCTCACATTTACTAATCAGTGATACTTATGTGGTCTCAGCTCAATTCCTTCTAGGGCATATGTGGATGTCAAAAATCACCATCTAGTTAACTTTGTTAGCACTCTGCAGCAAGGACTGAATGATCAATAAGAGAAAAGTACTGACTTAATCCCAAGATGTGGTCTCTCTCAATCATTTGCTGCATTGGTAGCGCAGTGTTCAGGAACTTGCATTATTACTGCATGTACTGTATTCTGGTGGATAAATCAGGATCTTCCATTTATAGAGCTCTGAGATTAGTACCTTTCCAAAACACTAACACTAACACTAAACACTCTTAAAGAAAATAACGCACTTCAGAGTCGATATGTAGCTCATAGTGGTCATATTGTGCAAACTCATTAGGGTGACCAGACAGCAAGTGTGAAAAATCGGGACAGGATGGGGGGTAATAGGAGACTATATAAGAAAAAGACCCCAAAATCGGGACTGTCCCTATAAAATTGGGACATCTGGTCACCCTAAAACTCATTAGTAAACAAAACTTTTATCAGTACACTTCTGCCACCTTAGACTTCTCTTTTTACACTGAATATTTATCCTTATCTGGAATAGCTGCCTTACTGCAGGAGTCTGTAAACATGTTCCTCAGGTGCCAAATGCAGAGTGCAAGTACACAGCCAAAATTGAAGTGGTTACTAAGTTATGTATTTAAGAACACATAAATCAAATTCAATAACTGATATTCTATCTATGGCAGACTTGTGAGTATGTTTAGGTGAATCTTGTCTCTAAGAGCCTTTTCTACTTTTCAGATACTTTATTCAAGAGAACTTAAGACACGTTGCATAAATCAAGGTATGTTTTTAGTCTGGTCATGGTGTTTTAGTATGTTGCTTTAGAGCGATCTAATTTTTTTCATTTTATGAACCTGAAAATAGGGTTTGTCTAATTTTAAAATGCTTTGTTCCATAACTTGTCTCTCACTTCACCTAGACCTTACTTAAGAAAAGAGCTGTAGTGTCTTGGAGCAATTATTGTTTCCAAGGGCCTGTTTACCCCTCTCTTAGCATAGATTTTTGGTTTTCTGTTCATACAAGGTGGACTGGTTTAACTAAATCAATTTAAACATTTGTTTTTAAATTTAGTTAGATTGGTGCAGACTTCTACACAGATACTTAAATCAGTTTAACCCAGGCTTATACTGATTTAGCTAAGATGGTAAGGAATTGATTTAACACAGTCGTCGTAAGACAGGCTTAAATTGAGTTATGAGCGTTCACAGAGGGTTTTGTACCTGTTTGATTTTTAAATCGCACGTTTAATTAAACCATTGCAGTATGGTGTGTATATTGGGCCTGTGTGGTGTTTTATTGCATGCTAGAGGAAGAAACTTCAGACTGGGGAAAATGAATAATATAAACTTAATTGATTACCTTTTATAACTTACTTCTGGAGTGTTTCATTCATGGTTAGTTATGTTCTCAGGTTAGCAGTATAAGTTGACTGCTAACATTATGTCCATCTTGTTTTTTATTAATTTATTGGCTTGCCAGCTTGAAATATTCATATACATGTGTGCCTGTATAATTTAGGTTTTAAAAGGACTGAGATATTGTTGATGAAACTTTCTGTTGCAGCTGGAAGGTCTCAAACTTGAAACTGAACTTCACTAACAAAATGTTTTGTCTACTGTGTGGAACCATGGATAGTGCATATTAGAATATTGGGCTGCTTGTAAAAAGTAAATAAGATTCCTGAGACACAGACTTAAAGGTGACCTGCAAAGGAAAAAAACAAAGATTCTGGCCCCATTTTAGCTTCTTTGTAATTTAATGCATATGCATACAGTATATCTGAAATGTTTTTGTTAGTGTTTTTTCTGTTTGATTTTGTACAGTAGCTCCTCACTTAAAGTCGTCCCAGTTAACGTTGTTTCGTTGCTATGTTGCTGATCAATTAGGGAACATGCTCGTTTAAAGTTGTGCAATGCTCCCTTCTGATGTTGTTTGGGAGCCACCTGATTTGTCCACTGCTTGCAGGAAGAGCAGCCCATTGCAGCTAGCTGGTGGGGGCTTGGAACCAGGGTGGACCAGAAGCCCTGCTCAGGGGTGGCAGGTTTGTAGAAATTTTGGTGATGCTCTGAACCCGCCCCCCCAAACTCCATCCCCCACCTGCCCAAGGCTCTGGGAGGGAGTTTGGGTGCAGGAGGAGGTCTGGGGTGCAGGCCCTAGGCTGGGGCAGGAGATTGGGGTGCAGGGTGCAGGCCCTGGGAGGAAGTTTGGGGATGGGAAGGGCTCAGGGCAAGAGTAGCGGTGTAGGGGCTGAGGGCTCTGGGGCTGGGAATGAGGGGTTTGGGGTGTGGGAGGGGCTCAGGGTGAGAGTAGGAGTGTGGGGGTGAGGGCTCTGTCTGGGGCTGGTGGGTTTGGGGGGTTAGAGAGGCTCAGGGCTGGGGCAGAGGGTTGGAGTGCAGGGGGATGAGGGCTCTGGCTGGGACTGGGGATAAGGTGTTTGGGGTGTTAGAGGGGCTCAGGGCTGGGGTAGAGGGTTGAGGGTGCGGTGGTGGGGTAAAAGCTCTGGCTGGGGGTGTGGGCTCTAGGGTGCAGCAGGGCTGGGGATGAATTTGGGGTACAGGCAGGCTGCTCTGGGACAGGGGCCAGAGAGGAGGACTCCCCCCAGCCCTTTCCCTGCCGGTAGTAGCGAGCTCTGGGGCAGGAGCCCCTCTTTCCTGCCCCCCCAGCAGCACACTCACCCCCACCACTGTCACTGCATGTGTTTCTAGGGCCCCTCTCAGGTCCAGGAATCTCCCTTGCCTCCCCCTTGGTGGGTGCCGGGGGGTGCTGCGTGCGCCTCCTCCCCTGCTGTTGCCCCTGACTGTAGCCTCACTGGGGGGTGAGGGATGGGGCTGCCTCCTTGCCCAGCATGGGGCAGGAGCGGTGACTGTGGGCGGAGGGGTCCCCTCTGCTGGTGGAGGGTCCCGCCGGAAAAGGGAAGGGTCTGAGGTGGAAGGGCAAGCTCAGGCAGTGGAGATGGGGGGCAATAGGACCCTGCGGCAGCAGTTGCTGCCGGGAGGCAACATAGAGCTTCAGGGAAGAGGCAGAGGCAGGGATGCTCTGCTCCGGGGAGGGGAGTGGGGGCAGCAAGAGAGGGCCGGGGGAACCTGCCCCCTTGTCAAGGTTCCTCCCCCACTCTGAACTCTAGGGTACAGATGTGGGGACCTGCATGAAAAACCTCCTAAGCTTATCTTTACCAGCTTAGGTCAAAACTTCCCCAAGGTACAAAGTATTCCACCCTTTGTCCTTGGATTGGCCGCTACCACCACCAAACTAATACTGGTTACTGGGGAAGAGCTGTTTGGATGCGTCTTTCCCCCCAAAATACTTCCCAAAACCTTGCACCCCACTTCCTGGACAAGGTTTGGTAAAAAGCCTCACCAATTTGCCTAGGTCACTACAGACCCAGACCCTTGGATTTTAAGAACAATGAACAATCCTCCCAACACTTGCACCCCCCCTTTCCTGGGAAATGTTGGATAAAAAGCCTCACCAATTTGCATAGGTGACCACAGACCCAAACCCTTGGATCTGAGAACAATGAAAAAGCATTCAGTTTTCTTACAAGAAGACTTTTAATAAAAATAGAAGTAAATAGAAATAAAGAAATTCCCCCTGTAAAATCAGGATGGTAGATATCTTACAGGGTAATTAGATTCAAAAACATAGAGACAAAACCTTAAGTTACAAAAAAGATACACAGACAGAAATAGTTATTCTATTCAGCACAATTCTTTTCTCAGCCATTTAAAGAAATCATAATCTAACACATACCTAGCTAGATTACTTACTAAAAGTTCTAGGACTCCATTCCTGGTCTATCCCCAGCAGAAACCAGCATATAGACAGACACACAGACCCTTTGTTTCTCTCTCTCCTCCCAGCTTTTGAAAGTATCTTGTCTCCTCATTGGTCATTTTGGTCAGGTGCCAGCGAGGTTACCTTTAGCGTCTTAACCCTTTACAGGTGAGAGGAGCTTTCCCCTGTCCAGGAGGGATTTCAAAGGGGTTTACCCTTCCCTTTATATTTATGACACCCCCCCAAACTTGGCCCCAAATATTGGTGGAGCTGGGCCCCTGGGCTCTGAATATTGCTGGTGCTAAGCCACCATGTGGAGATATAACTTGCCGCTATCAGCTCCTGGCTCCCCTAAGTTCCCTGTGCAGCAGCCATCCAGCAGGCTACCAATTGCTAGCAGTTCAGCTGTGCCTCCCCCCACAGCCATGTGCTGCTCCTGTTATACCTATAAAATAAAAACCAGCAGGATCTTATGAAAGGGGAAAAGGCAAAATGCCACATTTGTTGTGAATACAAACTGCAAGATTTTTATCATAGTTACCAGCCTTAGAGTTGCTCATGCCAAGCCACTGGCCAGGTGGCCTGGACATGAGGAGGGAGCAGGGCCTTGTCAGTTGCTCATCTGATGCTCCTGGAAGTTGGTTTTCAGAATCAGACCCCAAAGTTCTCACTTTCTAGAGTCCATTTCTATAGGAATTTCTTCCTATGCTAGTTTATGGGAATTGCTTCATCATGCTGTTGCTGAATCAATCAGCAGATGGCACATTCCTGATGGCTCCGTGCTGCCAGATGTTATCTTGTTCTTTGGTTCTCCCATTCTTGAGGCTGTTGAGTGGATTCCAGTCTGCCCTCCGGGGGTCCTCTGGTTATTTCCACTTGACGCCTTCTTAAGCCGATGGACACTGGATTCTTTGGCTGGCACCTCCCTGATCATTCAGTTGTTATCCACACCAAGCATCCATCCACATACATCCTCTATCTCTATTTTAATCACAATTGTTAACAAAGCGAGATGAATACAACAAAAGGGCGTGGGGGAAGAAGGAGGCTAATGTCAGGGTGTCCCTCTCCCCCCTACTCCTGCCCCCCGCTTACCCCTTCTCCATATAGAGCAGGGTGGGGACAGGACAGGGCTCAGGACAGAGAGAGCTTGCTGGCCACAGCTGCTGTTTCAACTTCCTGATTTTTTTAAAGGCAATATACTTAGAATGGGGTCAGCATACTTAAAGGGGCAATGCACATCTCTGTCCCCCACACACAAGGTGTGTGTCTCTATCTGCCATGCTGTTTCCCCTCCTTCCATTTGTGCTGCCTTGTAGAGTGTGAGGCTACATTAACAACAGTGTGTTAACCCTTGAGGGCTCAGTCGAATGATAGTTCATCATTTAGCAGTAAGGCATTCCCTGGGAAATATCCCACCCTCTGATTTCACCACTTTAACCAAGCTTCACAGTCATCATTGCTGTGTACAGTATTAAATTGTTTGTTTAAAATGTAGTGTGTGTGTGTGTGTGTATAAAAAAATAGGTTTTTGTCTGGTGAAAAAAATTTCCCTGGAACTTAACCCCCCCCCAATTTACATTAATTCGTATGGGGAAATTGGATTCACTTAACATCGTTTTGCTTAAAGTTGCATTTTTTCAGAAGATAACTACAACGTTACATGAGGAGTTATTGTACCTGAGAAATTCAGGTCTTATCTATCATTGGTAACTTGGAAAATAGTGAAATTGACATCAGGATAGATGGAAAGCTCAGCATATGAGGCTATGTCTACACTACAGCCTATGTCAGCATAACTTTCATTGTTTAAGGTGGTGATTAAGCCTCTCCCTTGAGCAACATAAGTTACACTGACATAAGCACTCATGTGCATAGGGCTAAGTTGGCGGGAGAGCTTCTCCTGCCGACTTAACTTCTGCTGATCATGGAGGTGGGGTTTTTATGCTAATAGGCTGCTGGGGTTGGCCGGCCGCCGTGGGACTGCTGGGGGCCGGCTGGCCGACCCGGGGTTAACTGTTAAGGCGGGTTAACTGTTGCTTACCGGTTAACCTTTTACATCCGTTGCTCACACGGGGAGGGTTGACACACACACACACTCGCTCACTCACACGGGGGTTGACCAACCCATCTGACCCTCTCTACCTGGTGCTCTGTCCTCCACGCCTGGCTGGACCCCTGGGACGGACCCGCCTTTCCTGGTGCTGTGTCTTCCTGAGGCAAGACATTGGCGGGGAAAGAAGGGTCATATGCCCCTCCTCTCCAGATTTCTGCCAGGGTTTGCACCAGACTGTGGCCAGCAGCAGCCTTTCAGCACTGTGTGGGAGGGAAGGGATGGGAGCTGCTTCCAGTGTCAGGGGAAGAGGGGGTGGAAGGGATGACCTGGCCTGTGTCTTTACAGAGCTCATCGCTTCTCCTCCCCACCCCATCCCAGGTTGGAAGCAGCTTGTTCCTTCCTGCCTGCAGTATCAAAAGGCAGCTAACACCTCCAGACTGCTGCTGGCCATTAACAAAACCCAGCCACTTCCTGGCTACAGTGTGGGCAGGAAGGGGTTAAGCCCTCAGAATACATTGTCACCAGGAAACCTGACTGCAGCAAACTCGGCTGGAGAGGTGGCTCAGGAGGGGAGCGTGCCTAGGGGATGGAGCAACCCCTTGCTCCCTGGGGCGGGGGTGTGTGTGGAAAGGGTGCTGAGCCCCTGCTGCAGGAGCTGCTGTGGAGCCTGTAGGTTTGGGGCATGAACAGGCTGAAAATCACTTCCACCCCCTGCCACTTTAGAGCTTAGCTGAGAGGCAGAGAGGCTTCCCCATGCCAGTGCTGTGTGGGGCTTTGGCACAGGCAGGGCTTGGCTCCTCCTGGCCAGTGTTCTGGGCTGGAGGGTCTTGGGCTTTCCTGGGGCGCCAGCCCAGCCAGAGGCAGTGGGGGCAGGAAGGAGCCTGCTGGCCGGGCTGTTCGTGAGCTGAGTGCTCCAACCAGGGCCTGGTTCTCTGGGCATGGGATGCACCCTGCCGGGGAGGACATGGAAGAGCAGTGGGTTGCAGGGAGTTGTGAAGGGGCAAAGCAAGGAGAGGACAGCGAGAGGGGGAACGCTTAAAGGGCCGATTGGTGGGCAACATAGACGACATGTTACTGGCCACCATCTGGCGCCTGCCCGCACTCACTAGCCACCGCAGCTTGCAGTGCGCAGCCAGTGTTGGTTGGAAGTGGGATGAGGCTCTGCTGGCTGAGAGCTGGAACACAGCAGGGGCCGTGCTGACAGACCAGCAGGGGAGCGGCTGACCCTGCCAGCTGCATCTTCACCCTGCCACCAGCCTTGCACACCCTTCCCCCATCGTTGGCCACTGGAACCTCCAACTCACCGCAGGTGGATGGGCGGCTGGCAAACAGGGGTCCAGCCAGCAGCTACAGGGGATCCGTCAGTAGTGATGGGAGAGACAGAAAATCTGGGACAGTTTGCCCGTTTTTAAGGAAATGTTGGGACAGTTGCAGGAGGGCTTAAAAACAGGACATCTGGTCACCCTACACTTATCCTGTGACACTCAGCATCCATTTCATCAGCAACAACGTTTCCCAGGGTCAAAGATTCTAGTGCCTATAACGTTGCACACCAGTAGCAGATGACAGGTTAGCATACATCCTAAAACACCAAAATCCCCTCAATAGGTACTCAGCAGGATAACAAGTCTCTTGGGCCACTATAGTGCATCAGGTAAAGAGAGATCTATGCTGATGGGAGAGAGCTCTCCTGTTGACATAAGAAAAACCCACCTCCATGAGCAGCATAAGCAGAAGCTCTCCCGCTGACGTAGTACTGTGCGCATGAATGCTAATGTTGGTATAACTTAATGTTGTTCGCGGGGTGCTGCCATAGGCTGTAGTGTAGACACAGCCTTACTGTATTAGCCCTGCACAACCAAAACCCTCATCTGGGCAAGAAAATTTAAAAGAATATCAACTTAAACCCCACATTTCAGTTGGAATATTTTTTCATTCTCCCTATATCTTTAATGGAGAGTGCTGCTTTGCACTTCTAAAATGTCTTTCAAAGGATATCAAAGTATTTTATAAACATTAAGCTCCATAATTCCACACACACATTAGTATTTTCTCCTCTAAAATGAAGATGTTGAGGGCAGAGTTAGCGTTTGAAAAATGGCATTGTGGGGTTCCATATTTATTGCATCCTGATGATTCCACATCAGATTTGCTCAGTCTAAAAGTAAAAAGATGTTTTTTCTGACACCACTGAAAACTCAACCTGGAATCTCTAGAGCCTTGTACTTAGTCTTGAGCATCATCAATAGAAATAAAAGATTCAGTTGTAATGCTGCTGATGTATAAAAAATGATACAGAATCCAGCTTCGTGTCCCATAGCTATGTTGGTTCTACCAGTCTAGCCAGGATACAAAACATGTTATAACTTTTTTTTTTGTAATGACTGAATACACACACAGTGAAACAGATGTCAAGAAGAACAACATTGTTTTTACTCAGTCACTTTCTTAATCATAACCATACTGACTTGCTCAAAATCAGAGTGAGTTAGAAGCAGAGGCAGGAGTAGTACTAAAAACACTGATTCACAATTCCTTGGTATAACAAATTAGACACATTCCCTAACTCACTTCCAGTAGCAAGGATTCACCTGTAATGTACTCTGATACGAAGTACAGTACACTCCCGTTTATCCAAATGGTCTTGGGGACAGCCTAAACTTTCAGATAATCGGGCACTCACATAAACGTGAGTGCTACCAACCAACATAGGGAGCATGGGGGATGCACTCTGGATTCAGATAACCTAATTCCTTTTATCTGAAAATCCCAGTTAATTGAAATTATACTGTACTATAAGTGCCAGGTATTATTTTAAAATCATTTTATCTGACCTGCCTCCACCTCCTGACTGATGAACAATACCAATGAACAATACAGGCGATGCCAGCCATGCTTAATTGGTTAACCATTTAAATGACATATTTTTTAATCGTTTAAACGGTTAACTTTTAAAATGGTATTTACATGCCTAGTGTGAACCCTGAAGTCTTAAAGATAAGAAGGTAAATATAAAGAATCCAACTATGCAGTATTTCTTCCTAAAGGGGGATCAGTCAACTTGATGTTAATTTAAACGATTGTACTGCATAGTTCTGATTGATTACCGTTGAACTCGCTTGAGTACGAGTAATTTTACCAGGTGTCCTATATTCAGCATAGGGAAATATGGTCACCCTATATAAGTGGCATTATAAAATTGTAGTTATCTTTTGAGTTTGTATATAGACTAGTTTTTTGAGGTGTTGAATTTGCTTGTCTGAATTGTATTTACCGAAGGGTTTGATTAATTTGGCAGTTACAGCTTCAATGTCATGTGTTAGTATTGTTGTCCTGAATAGACTAGGTTGCCAGCCACTATGAGCTCTTTCACAGAATTCTTGATGAATGTGTTATTTTCCTTTTGTACTTGTTGATAGCCCATGTGATCGTAAGTAGTATAAAAATATGTTAAGAATCAGACATGAGCTTTAAGCCAGAAAACTAGATGTTACTTGGTATGCTCAAGTATTGAATGTATTGCTGAAATGTGGTTGACTTACATTTCTTATGTGCAATACTTAAATACAGTGGGGATAAGATAAGGGTTAGTTTTCACTCTTACCCTTACGTTTTTTGGCCTTAATCTTAAACAAGCAGAAATAAAGGGAGAGAAATCATATGCAGGTTTATGAGTTGATACCATGGACCCCTTGCTGTTCAAGGGTCTGATCTTGCAAATCTTTATATGAGTAGTTTTATGGATTCTAGTGGGACCACTTGCAGGATAAGGTCAAATTTGTACTTGATCTGTTCAGTTCTATACTGCTGGAATAAATAACCATGCATACCACACAGTGCATTGGAGAAATCTTGTTTCCCATGGCCAGAGACTTAAGGGTTTTTTTGTTTTGTTTGTTTTCGTTGTTTTTTTTTTTTTTTTTTTGACTCAATAGACCAGTGACCCCAAGACTATTTACCTCATGCCCTCCCCAACCCCTCTCTGCATTCCCCCTGAGCTGTGGCTGGGAGTGGAGCCGTGGCTCTGGGGCGCGGGACGTGGACGGGGTAAGGGGGCTGGCAGCCGGGACCCTGGGCCAGGAGAGGAGCTGGGTGGTGCCTCCCCCGGCGGGAGCTGGCCTGGGCCCCAGCTGCGCCCCCCTGAATATTCTGCCCCACAGTTTGGGGACCTCTGCAATAGACTGATTTATTTAGGAGCATTTATGTTCTGTATCGGTTAGTCTTTGTAAACTATATTGAAAAATCTTTATAAAATGTATTTGGAAGGTGGAAACTGGTAACCATGGACAGTTACTAAAATTACAGTTTCTTTTTAGAGGCACTTGAATATGGTGATGGGCACAGTATAAGATTTTGTATTTAAAGGAGGTAACGATTTTGAGGGTCTTCTAATTGCAGTGGTTAAAACCCATATTTCAGCAGGTGGATGGAGTGAACTTTGTGTTCCTGAGCATAGAGATCTGCAATGAAAAAATTGACAGCGGACTCATAACTAGGGCTCTACCAAATTCACAGCCATGAAAAACACGTCACGGACCGTGAAATCTGGTCTTCTGTGTGCTTTTACCCTAAACTATACAGATTTCACAGGGGAGACCAGCATTTCTTAAATTGAGGGGTCCTGACCCAAAAGGGAGTTGTGGGGGAGGGGCGCAAGGTTATTTTATGGGGCCCACGGTATTGCCACCCTTACTTCTGCTCTGCCTTCAGAGCTGGGTGGCTGGAGAACAGCAGCTGAAGAGTGGCAGCTGCTGACTGAGGGCTCGGTTCTGTAAGTAAGGGTGGCAATACCATATCATGCCATCATTACTTCTGCACTGCTGCTGGTCGTGGCTCTGCCTTCAGAGCTGGGTGACTGGCCAGCAGCCGCCGCTCTCCAGATGCCCAGCTCTGAATGCGGCGCCGCCGCCAGCAGGAGCAAGGGTAGCAGTGCCGCAACCCTCACCCACGACTCCTTTTTGGGTTAGGACCTCTACAATTACAACACTGTGAAATTTTAGATTTAAATACCTGAAATGTCTTCTTTTTAAAATCTTATGACCGTGAAATTGACCACAATGCACCATGAATTTGGTAGGGCCCTACCCATAACCTATTGGTGTCCCTCAACATTCCACTGCGATTTGAGAAGTAAGAGTTTGTCCTTTTCTCTTGTTCTTTTGCTCCCTGGCTTGTCAGGATGGGAGAGCACCATGGGGCTGCTGCGATCGATGTGGAGTACTTTCCTGCTAAATGTGGATTGTCCGACTAGCATAATTCTGGTCGTTACTGGAGAATGCTACTGTGGATCTGGTCTCACTCAGAAAGGGGTTATAATGACCATGCTGGAACACTGCTTCCACATTTTACTTGTCAAGAATAATCCTCAATGTATATGGGGGTGGGTGGGCAGAGAAAGGGAGAATGAAGATTGTTGTGAAGCTTCAAAGTTAAAGATTCTATGCCAAATTCAGTGCTGTAAAACTGTTCTATAGAACGGCGTCAATTTGTGTAACAGTTAAATGTTTAAATACAAAAATTCCAGGATGCTTCAAGTTGGGGCTGGTGTTGGTTGTGAGCATGGTTGGGTTTTCTTTCTTCTCCTGCGCTATCATAAACATGGGTTAAGAATGCCACTCCATCTTTTTCTCTGGGTTTCTCTGGACTGATACTTTATGTTTAAACATACAGTAGAACTTAGTGGTTTTCTTTTGGACTCTTACATACAAAAAAACCCTGTTAAATTTTATCCTAGTAGATGATAAAACATATTTATCTATAAAGGTTCATAAATGCCAGTTCAGGATTGTTTTTTCCATTAAACGAGACTTCTCTTTTTCCAAGGAACTGTGTACAGTTTGCTTACAGTTTATGCTAACTCAGTAGATTAAATGACATTAAGCTATTACACTACTAGATTATTACTCCTTAGTTTTTTTTTTTAAAAGATAACTGAATATTGATATCTATGTTTGTTCAAGCCAAACTTAGTTCAGGTTGAGGCCTTGTATAACCAGATCATGACTCAGGCCTTGATCCTGAAAAAGCTCTCAAGTGCTAAATTTACATATATGAATCATCCAGTGAAGCCAATGGAACTGTGTATTTGTCTAAGGCCTGGTTTACACTACGAGTTTAGGTCAAATTTAGCAGTGTTACCTCGGTTTAACCCTGCACCCATCCACATGATGAAGCCCTTTTTTTCGACTTAAAGGGCTCTTAAAATTGATTTCTTTACTCAACCCCCGACGAGGTGATTAGCACTGAAATCGGTCTTGCTGGGTCGAATTTGGGATAGTGTGGACGCAATTCGACGGTATTGGCTTCCGGGAGCTATCCCAGAGTACTCAGTAGTGACCACTCTGGACAGCGCTCTCAACTCAGATGCACTGGCCAGGTAGACAGGAAAAGGCCTGCGAACTTTTCAGTCTCATTTCTTGTTTGGCCAGCATGGCGAGCTCACCTGCACAGGTCACCATGCAGAGCCCATCAGCGCAGGAAACCATGCAGTCCCAGAATCGCCGAAGAGCTCCAGCATGGACCGAACGGGAGGTACGGGATCTGATTGCTGTATGGGGAGACAAATCCGTGCTGGCAGAACTCAGTTCGAAAAAACGAAATGCCAAAACATTTGACAAAATCTCCCAAGGGCATGAAGGACAGAGGCTATAACAGGGACCCTCAGCAGTGCTGCGTGAAAATTAAGGAGCTCAGGCAAGCCTACCAAAAAACCAGAGAGGCAAACGGCCGCTCCAGTTCAGAGCCCAAGACATGCCGCTTCTATGATGAGCTGCATGCCATTCTAGGGGGTTCAGTCACCACTACCCCCAACTCTGTGCTTTGACTCCGTCCAAGGAGTGGGAGTCAACACGGAAGTGGGTTTTGGGGGGCGAGGAAGATGATGAGGAGGAGGTTGTAGATAGCTGACAGCAAGGAAGCGGAGAAACTGGTTTCCCTAACAGCCAGGATCTGTTTATCACCCTGGACTGGAGCCACTACCCCCCGAACCCACCTAAGGTGGGCTCCCGGACCCTGAAGGTGGAGAAGGAGCCTCTGGTGAGTGTACCTTTGTAAATATTATACATGGTTTAAAAGCAAGCATATTTAATGATTGATTTGCCCTTGAATTTGTGGCCAGTATAGCTACTGGAAAAGTCTGTTAACGTCTCTGGGAATGGAGCGGAAATCCTCCAGGGAACATCTCCATAAAGCTCTCCTGGATGTACTTCCAAAGCCTTTGCAAAAGGTTTCCGGGGAGGGCAGCCTTATTCCGTCCTTCATGGCAGGACACTTTACCACGCCAGGCCAGTAGCACGTAGTCGGGAATCATTGCAGAGCAAAGCATTGCAACGTATGGTCCCGGTGTTTGCTGGCATTCAAACAACATCCGTTCTTTATCTCTCTGTGTTACCCTCAGGAGAGTAATGTCATTCATGGTCACCTGGTTGAAATAGGGTGGTTTTAGTAAGCGGACATTCAGAGTTCCTGCTGGGCTGTTTGCCTGTGGCTGAACAGAAATCTTCCCTGCTTTTAGCCATGCAATGGAGGGAGGGGTGAAGCCATCATCCCAGAGAATTGGGTGTGTGTATGTGCGTGTGTGGTGGGGGGGTTAGTTGGGTTTCTGCTGCATGTTAACCCGGAAACCACAGCCCCTCCTTTTAAATTGCCAACCTATTTTAAATGGCCAACCCTACGGCTACTTTGTATGGGAAATGGCGGCGCTGCTGTTTGAAACCATTCCCACATGTTATGAAGGTTAAAGAAGCCAAAAGAGCGTGGCTTACCATGGCTGCCTGCAAGCCGAATTCTATTGCACGGCCCTGCATGAGTGATCTCTCACACCAAACTGGCATACCCTCAATAAGAGGCAAAATGCGACCTTGTAATTAAAACACATGTTCTGTGTAATGTTAACAGCAAGGTTTATCGTGGAAGAGTGTACCCATAGTTCTATAAAATGTCTTTTTAACTACCACTCTCCCTTTTTTTCCCCTCCACCAGCTGCATATGTTTCTCCTTCCCAGAGGCTAGCGAAGATTAGAAGGCGAAAAAAACGCACTTGCGATGAAATGTTCTCTGACCTCATGCTGACCTCCCACACTGACCGAGCACAGCAAAATATGTGGAGGCAGACAGTCTCCGAGTGCAGGAAAGCACAATATGAACGCAAGGAGAGGTGGTGGGCTGAAGATGATAGGTTGCGTCAGCTTGCTGACAGAAGGCAGGAATCAATGCTCAGGCTGCTGGAGGATCAAACTCATATGCTCCAGCGTATGGTTGAGCTGCAGGAGAGGCAGCAGGACCACAGACCTCTGCTACAGCCCCTGTGTAACCAACCGCCCTCCACTCCAAGTTGCATAGCCTCCTCACCCAGATGCCCAAGAATGCAGTGGGGGGCCCTCCGGACACCCAGCCACTCCACCCCAGAGGATTGTCCAAGCAACAGAAGGCTGGCATTCAATAAGTTTTAAGTTTTAAACTTTTGAAGTGCTGTGTGCCCTTGTCCTTCTCTCCTCCACCACCCCACCCGGTGCTTCTCTCCTCCACCACCCCTCCCGGGCTACCTTGGCAGTTATCCCCCGTTTGTGTGATGAATAAATAAAGAATGCATGAATGTGAAGCAACAATGGCTTTATTGCTTCTGCAAGTGGTGATCGAAGGGGGGAGGGCAGGGTACTTAGCTTACAGGAAAGTAGAGTGAACCCGGGGCTGGCGGGGTTTCATCAAGGAGAAACCAACGGAACTTTCACACCGTAGCCGGGCCAGTCATGAAACTGGTTTTCAAAGCTTCTCTGATGCGCACCACGCCCTCCTGTGCTCTTCTAAATGCCCTGGTGTCTGGCTGCATTTGTAATCAGTGGCCAGACGATTTGCCTCAACGTCCCACCCCGCCATAAACGTCTCCTCTTTACTCTCACAGATATTGTGGAGCACACAGCAAGCAGTAATAACAATCGGAATATTGGTTTCACTGAGGTCTAAACGACTCAGTAAACTGCGCCAGCGGGCTTTTAAACACCCAAATGCACATTCTACCACCATTCTGCACTTGCTTAGCCTACAGTTGAACAGCTCCTGACTACTGTCCAGGCTGCCTGTGTATGGCTTTATGAGTCATGGCATTAAGGGGTAGGCTGGGACCCCAAGGATAACTATAGGCATTTCAACATCCCCAAAGGTTATTTTCTGGTCTGGGAAGTAAATCCCTTCTTGCAGGTGTTCAAAGAGACCAGAGTTCCTGAAGATGCGAGCGTCATGTATCTTTCCCGGCCGTCCCACTTTGATGTCTGTGAAACGTCCCTTGTGATCCACCAGTGCTCGCAGCACCATTGAAAAGTACCCCTTTCGGTTTATGTACTCGCTGCCTTGGTGCTCCGGTGCCAAGATAGGGATATGGGTTCCATCTGTCTCCCCACCACAGTTAGGGAATTCCATTGCAGCAAAGCTAGCTGCTATGACCTGCACATTTCCCAGAGTCACTACCCTTGATTTTAGCAGCTCAGTGATTGTGTTGGCTACTTGGATCACAGCAGCCCCCACAGTAGATTTGCCCACTCCAAATTGATTTCCGGCTGACCAGTAGCTGTCTGGTGTTGCAAGCTTCCACAGGGCTATCACCACTTCCTTGTGAACTGTGAGGGCTGCTCTCATCTTGGTATTCTTGCGCTTCAGGGCAGGGGAAAGCAAGTCACAAAATTCCATGAAAGTGCCCTTATGCATGCGAAAGTTTCTCAGCTACTGGGAATTGTCCCAGACCCACAACACTATGTGGTCCCACCAGTCTGTGCTTGTTTCCTGGGCCCAAAATCGGCGTTCCATGGCATGAACCTGCCCAATTGATACCATGACATGCACATTGCAGGGGCCCGTACTTCGTGAGAAGTCTATGTCCATGTCCTCATCACTCTCCTCATCACGCTGCAGTCGCCTCCTCGCCTGGTTTCGCTTTTGTTGCAGGTTATGGTTTTGCATATCCTACTGGATAATGTCCGCAGTGTTTATAGTGCTCATAATTGCGGCGGTGATCTGAGCGGGCTCCATGTTCCCTGTGTGATGGCATCTGTGCTGAAAAAAGGCGCAAAACGATTGTCTGTTGTTGCTCTTACAGAGGGAGGGGCGACTGATGACCTGGGTTTACAGGGTTGGCTTACAGGGAATTAAAATCAACAAAGGCGGTGGCTTTGTATCAAGGAGAAACAGAATGGCCCCCTCAACAATAGAACTCAAAACCCTGGGTTTAGCAGGCCGTTGATTTCATGGAGGGAAGGAGAGGGGGGAGAAAATGAATACAAATGAATATAAAACAAATCTGGTCTATTTCTTGTTTTGATCCACATCATCTGTCTTTATACATCTTAGGCTGGCAGCAGACGGTGCAGTACTACTGCTAGCCATTGTCATCTCCTGGGTGCTTGCCAGAAGATGGTGCAGTAGGACTGCCGGCAGGACTGAATCTCCATGAGACTAAACTTAAAAAGGGAAATGACCTGGCTGAGTCACTCCCATGTTTGCCCAGGCGCCCCTGACCGACCTCACCGAGGTTGGCTAAAAGAGCACCCAGGAGTACAGAGTTGATGGCTACTGATCATAATGCACCGTCTGCTGCCAAAAGGCAATGAGCTGCTGCTGTGTAGCAATGCAGTACTGCGTCTGCCAGCACTCAGGAGACATACAGTGACGGTGAGCTAACCGGGCTCCATGCTTGCCATGGTATGGTGTCTGCACGGGTAATCCAGGAAAAAAGGCGCGAAATGATTGTCTGCTGTTGCTTTCACGGAGGGAGGGAGGGAGGGAAGGGGTGGCCTGACCATATGTACCCAGAACCACCTGCGGCAATGTTTTTGCCCCATCAGGCGTTGGGATTTCAACCCAGAATTCAAATGCGTGGTGGAGACTACAGGAACTGTGGGATAGCTACCCATAGTGCAACGCTCCGGAAGTCCACTGTAGCCTTGGTACTGTGGACACACTCTGCCGACTAAATGCACTTAGAGCATTTTTGTGGGGACACACACAATCGACTATATAAAAAGGCTTTCTAAAAATCCGACTTCTATAAATTTGACCTAATTTTATAATGTAGACATGGTCTAAGTGTTTGCAGAACTCAAGGCTGAGTTTTCACTTTCTTGAGATTGGTGCTCATAAGAGACGTGGTACTGATAGATTGTTTATTATTCATGGTAGGTACTTTAACCAAGATAATTTTGTTTTCTTTACATGTGTATCTTTACAGTTGTAAACTCAATTAAATGGATGCAATTAATCTATTTGAGTTAATTTTGGGAAATTGTTTTTGTTTTGATATGCATGATAAACTCCTCAGTTTGGCATTTCAAACTTAGATATATGTGGAAGAAGAAAAATGTAAAAGTCATCATCTACTCTTTCTGCTGTCCGAAATAACTAAGTTTCATTTTGTTTATAATAGGTTATTTTCCTAATACAAATACATGATCCTGATTCTACTTTCAGATGTCAAGTGGATCTTATTGTTAACTTAGTCACATTCTTCAAATTCTGTCTCACCTCAGAATAGTTCCTTTGATTTAATTGGAATTATTTCATTCAGGAAGAGTTTGCAGGATCAGGTCAATAGCTTGTATAGGGTCTTACACAATAGAGGATTATTAGGTGCACTGTGAGGTCATGTATATCTTTCTCTATTGCATGTGTATCTAGAAAAGTTAGCAGACTTTTCTCCAAAGAGTGCACACGATCAACACTAATATCTGACAATAGAATCTGATTTTGAATTTAAATATTTCTGTTCTTGAAGATGCCTGCTGCTTGTGATTCACTGCTTGAAGATATTGAGGATATTGTGTCAGCACAAGATGTGAAACCACATGACCGACAGTTTGCACGAAAGAATGTTGTTCCTAAAGTGCGAAAACGCAGTTCACAAAAAAATGTTCAGGCAGATGATGATCCACCAAGCAATAGGTAAGTTCTTTTTTTCAAAAAAGCCCTAGTATGTACACACTTCCAGTTTTTTAAAATAAAAATGGAATGTGGCATTGCCGCATAGCTTTTAAGTTGTCTTCAGATTTGGTTGTAATAAAAACGTTGCTGCTTTTATTAAGCATGCTGATAATTTGGGACCAGAGTTTCAAAAATACTCGGTACTCCCTATTGTGACCTAATTGCTAAAAAGCTCAGCAGCTCCCACTGAAATGCCTGAATGAAGTGACCGGATATACAATATTGGCCAGCACCTTGTATTATTTTCAGAGACAGTTACTGGATACTGAGAAGTTCTGACAATTTGGACTTTTCATTTAGGGTGTGTAAATGGGAGCTGAGCTCTTGAAAATCTCGCTCTTGGATTCTAGTGTTTTTTTGGGGTTTAGGGGTGGGGAAGTAGAATTTAAAATGTTAAAAGTGGTGACAGTTTACTGTTAAGTCTTTCAGATTACCTATTCAGTAATGGAAATAACTGACTGTTAAATGGCATGGAAGAGTATCAGCGTCAGATAACATAAAACTGATATTCTGTAGAAAAAATGTTGGTTGCAACAGGAAAGCTGTTGCATCTATGCTTCTTCTTTCAAGAATAAAAAGAGGGGGTAGAGGTAGGTCTTTGCATTAAAGTATCCCTTCAAAGTAATTTTGAAATTGAACGTAAGTTTTTAGAAAGCGCTAAAAAGACTTCAAGATATTAGATCTGCCCTCTAGTCCCACTGCCAATTTTTGTGATTGTACATCATTTTCTTATTTTGTTTTTCTTTTCCCTGTTGCTACCTGTGAAGCCCACATAAACAATAGAAACTGAACATATGCAAAGTGCTATCAAATGCACTAAGGAAACAAGAAAATAATCCATTACCAGTCTTTAATCTTTTAATCCTGGAATTCACAGGAAACATCATTTTTGCTTTATGCTTTACAGTCTACTAGAGATCTGCTGAATTTCAGAAGCATAAGAGCATTTTTTTAATCATAAAGTCTGTAGAGTTAGCCCCATTCAAAGACAGTAGACACATTGATTCCATCATATCAAGAACATATTATTTGTTGCTGTATCAAGGATCTGCAGCTATCCATATTTAGTAGTTCTCTCTGTTGGCCACTCACCATTACTGTGTGGTTTTCAGTGTTTTTTACTCTGGTAATTTACGTCCCTACAAAGGATGACCTTTTTGGAGCTTTATGTCTGGGATTTAGCCACGGAGGTTTAAGGACTACACATGTGTGTTTGCTTTTATGCTAGGCCGTGACTACACTACAGAGTTTTGTCAGGAGAACCTGCCTTTTTCCTACAAAACAGTTGAGGTATGCACACTTCAGAGCTACTTTTGGCCAAAAACTCTGCCGTTTTCCTGACAAAATAAAACCACCTGGACGAGAGGCATAAAGCATTTTGCGGAAAAGTTAAAGCTACAAGGCATCAGTGTACATACTGCTGTTTGTTTTGTTGACATAACTGATTTCCACCAGTATCCCACAATGCCTGCCCTGACCGCTCTGCTCACTGTTTGATCTCTGCTGCCCTGCAGGCGTGTGCTCCTCCCCTTTCAAAGCGCCTGGAAATATCTGACAGCTGAGCATGCTGCTCTGTTCTGGGAACAAAGAGCAAATCATTAACTTGGAATGCTCCTGTTCTCCCTGGCACTAGGAAAACATGGGCAGGCAGACTTTTGCTGTCGGGAGTGTGGGGGCAGATTGCTGTGCTGCTTTGACATTCCTCAACATGGAGAGCTCACAGAGCTGCTCAGAATGCTGCTCCCGGCAGCTGAGGAGGCTGTGGGAGAACTCGGAGAGAATCACAGAACCATAGGCAGGCAGAGCGGGCTGCTTCTGCCAGGAGTGTAGGGAGAGACTGCTGTGCGGAGCAGAGTCAGGGGCTGATGTGTGTGTGGGGTGTTCCCCTCCCCCTGCCTCAGGATAAGTTGGTCAGCCTGCTGTCTCCCTCTCCCTCCACACACACAACTCTCTTCTTCCTCCCTCCCCACACTTCAGTTGAAAAGTTGACAATCTACTAGGAAGCCCATGGAATGATGGGATTGAGAAACCTGCATCATGTGACACTGCACCTGCCCCATGAGGTATTGCAAATCCTTCCCAAAGCATCCTGCAGCTAGTTGCACAGTGGGAAAGCTACCACCGTGCACTGCTCTCTGAATCGATGCAAGAGCTGCTTGTATGGATGCACTCTGCCGACACAAGGAGAATAGTGTGGACACGCAACAGCGGTTTTAATTGAAGCGGCATAACTTTTTCTGACAAAACTTTGTAGTATAGACAAGGCCCTACTAATTTTCTGCAAACGGGCATGATTCTTATCCATTGGCCATTCTTGACTCCTCAGTGTTTCTTAGGGCTTGTCTGCACTTACAGTGCTGCAGTGGCGCAGCTGCAGAGCCTTTTTGAAGACACTAACTAGCCTTCTCCCATCAGTGTCGGTACTCCACCTCCCCAAGAGGTGTTAACTACGTTGACGGGAGAAGCCCACCTTCCTGAGCAATGTACATAGAGCTTCAGAGTTACAAACACCTTGGGAATGGAGGTTGTTTGTAACTCTGAACAAAACGTTGTGGTTCTTTCAAAAATTTACAACTGAACATTGACTTAATACAGCTCTGAAACTTTACTATACGGAAGAAAAATGCTGCAATTAAGGATCTTAATTTAAATGAAACAAGCACAGAAAGAGTTTCCTTACCTTATAAAATCTCTTTTTAAACTTTCCCTTTATTTTTTTTAGTAGTTTACGTTTAACACAGTACTGTACTGTTTGCTTTTTTATTTTTTTTTCTCTTCTGCCTGATTGCATACTTCTGGTTCCAAATCGGGTGTGTGGTTGACCGGGCAGTTCATAACTCTCAGGGTGTACTGTAGTTATACAGATGTAAATTGGTAGTGTAAGCCAAGCCTTGAGATTTCTGTTCTGTTCTTCTAGTGGGCTCTTTTGTATCATGGCTGTACCTCTGCAGAGGCTTTATTCTGGAGCAACCTTTTTTAGCCCAATTATAAATCTTCAAATAAGCTGGCATGCCCTCTACTACAGTGGTACAAATCTGCCACAATAATACTTTTTTCAAAGTAGCAGCTTTTTAATTCTTTAATTAATTTTTTTTCTTTTTAATAATACATTTGTAGCTCAGAAAGGTTGGGGTACAGAGCTTTTCATCCCTACCTCACTGGTCAGTAGTGGCTCTGGATTAGTAGTGATGTCTGATAGGTAGCCTGTGTGGAGTGAGTTGAAGGCACATAGGTGAGGCAGCATGAGAAGCTTGCAATTTAGCTGTACCTATTTCATGGATAGATGAGTTATTTTTAGTGCTGCCAGTCTCGTATTGTGTATGAACATTGAAATCTCTATCTAAGAAAAAAAAATCGGGTTTGATTTTTAGGTTTTTGATTCCATGTAGCCACAGAATATAGTCTTCTCTTTCCATATACCCTCTCTATTTTGAAGCTATCATTTCTTTCTTACCTTCCCTGCCCCCCATTAAAATACTGAATCTTTTCTTCCCTCTCCACCTCATTGAGGCTGGGTGGAGGGTTACATGTGTGAGTCATTTAACATTCCAATGTATAGGGACCAAAACCTTTTGTTCCTGAGTGCCTGAAATGACTTCATGTTTTATTTTGTTTTTATCTCTAACTTGCTTTCCTGATTCTGTTCACTCAACAGCATTATTCCCGGTGCGCAAAAAATTTGGATACGCACATGGGGATGTTCTCATAATAATTCAGATGGAGAATACATGGCTGGACAGTTGGCTTCTTATGGGTACAAAATTACAGGTAATGATCTCAGTCAAACTACTTTCAGGTTTTTTGCTGATTTAATATTTAGATTGAACCAGTCTAGTCTTTTTAAATTAGATTTTACTACACCCACTTTCACCTCACCATGTTAGCTGGCTTGTTTGGCATGAGTAAACTGTATTTGGAAGTCCATTCAGTGATGTGAACCATATTTGTGGGCCTCAGAGAATTGTAGGACAGCAAGGGACTGCAAGAGGTCATCTAGTCCAGTCCCATGCATCTTTTGAGGCAGTTCTGATCTGTTATGTCAGATTGATGTTTGTATGTGATGAGTCCTGCTAAAAATTACTGAACTTAAGTTAAAATAGATTTTGGTGCAGATTCAGTAGTTCATTTTTACATCTCACTGTCTTGGGGATTTTTAAATCTCTACTTTAGTTAAAACCTGAACTAAATCTTATGTCAGTAAACTTCTGTGTTTTTCTTATATAACTATAAACAAATTCATTGTCTGTAGTCTTCAGATACATATGTGTGTATGTGTATATATATGTGTATATATATATATATAGTATATAAAAAAACTTTGAGATTTTATATGCCAGATTTTAACTTGAACTTTTAAACCTGCTTTTTGAGGATGAATTTTACAGTAGAAACACTAAAAACCTTTAACTGCCTGTTGAGTTTTAGGAGACCTGCTGACTGCATATTATTTTGAATGCAACTGAGATCTAACTGGACAAAGAAAGATTTGGTGTGCTCAGCTGCAATTGGGGACACTAATTTGAAGCCTGTCTTTTTTTTCTTTATGTGCTGGCAGATTCTGATCATGGTACAGAAGTAGCACACTTGTCCTTAGGGGCAAGTAACACCATGTGACATAAAATAGTGCCTCCCTCCTGACAAGTTAAATACTGCATTGATGGGACCCAAAAGGAGAGTCCTGTTTCATTACCCTCCCCTGGAAAAAAATGGTGATCACTGATAGGAAGAAAAGAGAGAGAGAGACTTTTCCTCTGATCAAACGAAAGTGAATGGCTTCATAACCATTACGGTTGGCTTATAGGTTTCAGAGTAGCAGCCGTGTTAGTCTGTATTCGCAAAAAGAAAAGGAGTACTTGTGGCACCTTAGAGACTAACAAATTTATTTGAGCATAAGCTTTGGTGAGCTACAGCTCACTTCATCGGATGCATTCAGTGGAAAATACAGTGGGGAGATTTATATACATAGACGAACATGAAACAATGGGTTTTACCAATCACACTGTAACCAGAGTGATCACTTAAGGTGAACTATTATAGGGTAACATCTAACAGATAACAGCAAATTCTGTGATAATCTTGTGGGTTTGTTTTACTTCCAGTGGTTTCTGGTAGAGTAAGGTGTTTTGGTTTATTTTATTTTATTTTTGTTAAGCAGAACCCAACCATTGGTCTAAACATAAGGAAGCATACTGTCATTTGAAACACCTGGGTGAGGAGTGACTTGGAGGGAATGTCTTTTGTCACTTAACGACTTGTCTGGTCAGACTTTGGAGCAGAGTTGACCGACTTTGATGGGCACCATGTCAAGCTCTTTATTTCTGGAGGGGTAACTATTGTGATATGTAGACTTTGGGGCAGGATCTTCTGGATTCCAAGGGATATAAGACCCTACCTACTCCTGCTTCCCCTTTGAACAAGACTTTTTAACGTTCTCATCTGTTTGCCCTCCTCTCCTTTGCCACAAACAAGCATTACAACATGCCTAATACAAGTGCTGAAAAGATCACGTAAGAAAACTGAAAACATCTGTAACATATTGAAATTAAAACCATAGCTCTTAACCAGTCAAAGTTGAGAATGAAGGACACAATGACAAAATAATAGCAAATGAGTTAAATTTTCATAGAGAGAGTTCCCCAGATGATTGCTTCAGCATGTTTCTGGATACTTTAACGCATTTATGCCTAAGGTTAGGCACTCAAATACTACAGTAATGTGTGATATAAAAACCTATATAGAATAGAGTAGGAGCGGGTCTTAATGGATGTTAAATGATGTGTGAACTTTCCCCACTCATCTTTAGTCTTTGCCCACACTCAGATTTGAAACTGTTAGTGACTTAGTGAAGACTATTCAAACATAGTTTTAGTTAGGAAGGTACTAATGTTTTCCCTACCTTGCGTAGATTGAGACTTTTTTGCAAAACTAAGTTAAATCTTGTTTACATAGGCCGTACAGCATTTCCCATCTAGCCAATGTGAAGTGGATCCAATTGTTCAAAAATGTGATTTAGCTCAGACAGAGCCTGCATTATTCATTTGTTGTCATAAATCTGGACTCCAAGAAAAGTGTGTGCAGTTTTGGAGTGTTGGACAGATATATTGGGCAGTAAGAGGTGTCCATCATCATATTTTCTAGTATACTTTGTATGGATTGGATTAAAGAACATATCTCACAAACAATATATGCTTCATGTAGCACCAAGCTCTAACTAGCCAGAGGAGATTGGTGCCAGCTGATTCCAGAGCCTACTGTTAGAGGCAGATCTGGACAAAAATGTTTTTAAATGTGCTCTAAAAGTGGCCACATTTAAAACATTTTTGCAAAATGTATTTTTTCAAAATATACTCTTTTGACAAAGCTGGGAAGGTTTCTGGGGTCCAGGGTAGACTCTCTGGTCATTTCTGACCAGAGAAAGAACTAGAGATGTGAAAACAGCCGTTTAGAGACAACTTCATTTCATGGAAATGTTTGAAAGGTGGTTTGTGTGTAGTGTGTGTAATAAAAACAAATTTCAAAACCTCAAAAGTTTTCACAAAATGGAATTGTTCTCTTGCCTGCTTGAGGACTCAAATGTATTTCCAGTGAGCAAATTCCTGAGTAGAGGACCTGCTACAATGAATACCTTGCTTCCAATTTCCTTGAGCTTTAATGTGGGTCAGACAGTCTGTATTCTCAAGATGCAATTATATGCTGTACTGTATATGCTGTACTGTACTGTGGAATATATCACCTGTCCTTTTGTAACCACGTAACCAGTCCTGTCATTCTAAAATTAGGGCAAATGGCAATCTGCTACCCTGCATGCAGTAATGGAGTGCACTCTGTTATTTGCTAATTGATCATATTGTTTTTGTTTTAAAATTTTGTCAAATATTAAAAAGTCTGCAAACAAAAGTGTCTGAAATTTAACTCTGACTTTAAAACTCTCCGTTGATTCTTGGATTATATGTGAAATCATGAAATCAGCAAAATCAAAAATTGTCATAGAATTCATTGTAATAATCTTTTAAATTGCATGACCCATTAAGAGTGACATATTGGAATACCACGGTAGTTTCATCATGGACAATGTTTAGCTATCTGGAGGTAAGGAACTTGTGGGGTTATTTTTGGCACACAGTATGGTAATAAAATTGACAGACTTTTCAAGAGAACATTTGGGTTTTACATACATCCTTGTTTCAGGGTAAAAAATATAGCTTTGTGGGGAAGTCCTAAGTATTTGCAGTGGGGTCTTAGTGGGCCCCAGGATTGAGTGGCTCAGAAATACCTCTGGTTATGATACAGTTCATTTATTAGACATACAGGCTCTGGTTATGTGGTGGACATGAAATTGAGTCACGATTGCCAATACATATTTGAAAGGTAGTTGCTCCAGATGGCTTTAATTTTAAAAGATTTTATTCTTTTGCGGTCATCCCTAGCAGCCTGAAAATTCAAGGGAAGGTGAAGGTATGTGAACCTACAGTGGGGAAAACCACTACAATGCATTTAATACCTTTGCTCATAGGAAGCATACCGGGGGATTGCTTTCCAGTACAGGACAAATGGAACTTAAATAATATGGGTCACTCCTCTGCTCAGTTTCCTTTGAAATCGTCAGATGGAGATTTCAAAGGAACAAGACTTTGTGCCCTCATGTCATTTTGCTGTTTGTTATCAAGCCTCCGCTTCCTGATGCCATTGGGGAATAACTGTATTTTCACTTTGTAATGAAAAGAGTAAATCCTGGTTATTTATGCTTGGGATATTGGTAGACTGAGTGGTAAACATTTTAAAAATGAAGGGTGAGAAATTCCTTTTTGCCTGAAATGTTTCAGGCCAGAAGTGATTTTTTTTTTTAAGAAGTTTGAAATGCCAAACTGCATCTGTCATAAAGCCATAAAGATGTAACTTGCGGGACTATTTTGGGAAGCCAGGGCTCAAAAGCATTGTTTAAAACTTCTCTAACGCTGAGAACTAATGCATAGACTTTTTATGTAATTATTTGTACAGCTAGTTTTCAAGTTGAATTCGCAAACTGTTTGGTTCTGTGCCTATTTCTGCGGTGATTGATAGAATTTGCATTAACCTTGTGTATAACTGAATGTCAGCAAATTTGAGGAACGGACTCTCACAATTTTCCACAACTGTCCAATTGTAGTGTATACCACACTTTGGCCCTACTGTTAGAGACATTTTCTGTCATCCTGGAGGAAAGTTCTAGAAGCCTTGTGTTAATGATTCCACTTAATGGAATTGCGGAGGCGGTGGAATAAAAGTATCTTCCAGGAAGTGAAATCTGAGCTCCTTCACTCCACCCTCAGTTTTTGATTTTGCATGACAGAAGCAGGGAATCTTAATTTCTGCCATCCCTCATCTCCAAAGAATCACGAGGGTAAAATTTTACAAACAGGAAGTGAGAAAAGCCTCATAAGAATGACAGAGATGCATATATTTGATGTCCCTCCACCCTTGGTGCTGATTTGCAGTAATGTAGGAGGCAACAGCTGTTTCAGACAATTTGTCCTGCTGCAGCCTCCTCACCACCAAGTTTTTGATACTAGCAGGCAAAGTGAGCTTTTACCTACAGGCAATCCTGCTTCTTTCCTCAGGGCAGAATTCATCATTTGCTCAATTCTCAAGCTGGGACGTATTCTTATTTACAATGGGAACTAGACAAGCTTTGGATTTTTATCATAGCTAGTCCCCATACCCCTATTCCCAGTTTTTTTGTTATATGACAAAAAAATCGTTGCTTTTCTAAATCAGGTGAATGTATTCCCTTGCTTTAAGTGTCTCTGGACATGGGTGAGTCTGCCTGGTTCTTAACAATTGCCCTTTTGAAGCCTATCTTAACTGGGCCTATATCTTTCTCTGTTCTATGTTACTTTCATAGTTGAAGTTTCTGAGACTTTGGAAGCAGGCCTGAGGGACTGAAAAATCTCACAAGCACATTATCCTCACTGACAGTTGGGTAATGCGTGTAAATCCAGGCATGCACACCTGTTTGGGGTTAATTTTTTTTTAGCAGCAGTCAGTCTGTTCCATACTCTAATGCTTGTGCACCAGACTAAATTCTGGCACTGCTGGCATTCTCAGATTACAGCATAATGGCTTTTAAGTGACACATTGTTCACAGGTCAGTTCATTTTCTAAGCACCTTGCTTCCTCATCTGAAAGTTGTGCATGCAGTAAAGGGTTAGGCCACTGGTAATTGAACCTGTGGGACTGCACCAGTATAAACTGCCAAGGTGAAATGTGTCTATGATAGCTGTCATCTTCTGGGTGATGTTCTGCTCTTATCCATGCAGAGCATGTTAGTCAGCCATTGCAATTGGGCCTATCTCATAGTTCCCAGCATAGCACCCTTAAGCAGTGGTTTATGAGTGATTTTGAAAAGCTTGTGGGAAAACAGACCAGTTCCCATAACTCCCAGAGAAACTCAGGACATTGCTCAGGCATATCCTCAAAATGAAGGCCTGGATTTTCTCAGACTGTTTTCACCTGGAGAGCCTGAAACTCAATCACCAAATGTTTTAAGTGATCCAAGAGAAATAGAGAAGCGTTACTGGAATTTGTGCTATAACTTGGTAACAGTTCCATTTGCTGTCTAAAGATGAAGTTCAGAAAGTGCCACTCGATGTTTAGTATGCAGTTACAGACTAATACAATGGAGTTCTTGAGACCTGCGGTGAGCAGCAGTAGCTATAGAACTTTTGAATCAGGAAGGACTCTTTTCATTAACAGATTGGAAACAGTTGGGTGTTGGAAAGTCCAGAGTGGGTGCTTTTGTGCATGGTAGTACAGTGATCGTTTTAGGGGCTTCTGATCAAGGTAGCAGGTGCAGGAGATGATTGAGAGTTTTGAACAGTTGGCCTCTTTGAACTGTACTGAACCTATAGATGCAGCCCACACACCCGGTCTGTGCTGGCATCATGAAGACCGGGGTAATGGTTATGCAAACCTTCGTGGATAATTGTGTCTAGTTCCCAAATATTTACAAGTGTTGACCTGGCAAAGTGTGTAATGCTATAATTTTTTTAGGGGCAGGTACAGATGGCATTATCTTCCCACCCAACAACTCCTTAATTTAATGGTGTGTGTGTCTCCATGACTACTATGCAACAGTGCATATTCATACAAATCTGGAAACGTATTCTGTCAGCCCCTGCAAAACCAACCCAATCAGTACACAAAACAATAAAAAGCCACACATCTTGTGTAAAGGTTCCCCAGTCTCTGAAGACCGACTCTTCCTAAACTGTGTGTGTCTGCTGTCTCAAGAGTGAGAGACTTTCTTGAAGAGGTTATGGGTTCCTGGCAGGGCCTCTATTGTCATCCTGGTTCTTGCCTAATTCCTTCATTTCTGACTAGCCCATGCTTGTGGAACTCACATCTTGATTCCTCACTAGCCACATGTCTTAGTGTTTGTACAGTAGTGTCACATAATATAATTTAAATACGGTAATATTTAAAAATATACTTTTCAAAATTGATATTTCATGCAACCCTAGTTGGCAATTAGTGATTATAAAACTGAAATCTTAATTTACAAAGTAAAGTTTTTTATCACATTGCAATTGGTTGTTGGGTGTAGTGTGCGGATTCTGGACGGCGTTGGTGGCGTGTGACCTAGAACAGGTCAGACTACGTGCTCTGGAGGTCCCTTCTGGTTTTGAACCCTGATTATTAAAGGGATATGTGCTGTATCTCTGGTAGCCAACAGGTGGCAGTATTGGATAACTAATACTGTACAATACTCTGTGTGTGTGTGTGTGTGTGTGTGTGAGAGAGAGACTCGATCAGCTTGGCTACACAATTTAGTAGTGTCAGGTTTTAATCACCTGAAATTGGATTAGTTGACTCTTTTGAATAAAAATTTTAATATTTGTTATCAGAATAGTTACAATGTAAATTTTTTGTGTTTGAGTTTCTGGATGATCAAATAAAAAAAGCATATTTGCGCAAAATTAATTTGGGCTTAATTTAAATTGACAGTTACAAACTTAGTTCCTCCATTTAGAAACCCTTCCCCACTTGATTTTTACTGATTTAAAGGGGGAAAATATGTTAATGTTTGGTCTGAAACATTCCTGCAGGGCTGTGGACATATTTCTTTTATAACTAACCCTCCAGGTCTTTTTAATTATGAGTGAATGGATTTGAAGTTATTAAAAAACTTTTAAATCAATGTGTGTGTAAAGATGTGTGTTTTAACCATTTTAATAGTGTCTATAGTTGTAAAATATTTAAAATTGTAGAAATTGCTGAAATGCAGATACCTGGTGTGGTGGAAATTAACAGCTGTTTGGCAGTACACAGTTGCTTAGGACATATCTTAATATTGCAAAGGGAGGTAGAGTTTAGATAGAGGAAATAATAGTCTCAGTATTTTGGATAGGTTCTTTTTATTGTAGAAAGTAGCATAGGTTCTTGAGTTAGATGGTCAGGATCATGGTTTTATGATTCACTCAGGTAAATTCCATACACCAGGGGTTCTCAAACTTCATTACACCACAACCCCCTTCTGACAACAAAAATTACTACACAGCCCCAGAAGGTGGGACCTGAGCCTGCCCAAGCCCCAGCACCCTGGGCAGGGGGGCCGAAGCCCAAGGGCTTCAGCTCCCAGCATGGGGCCTGTAGCCTGAGCCCCACCGGCCAGGGCTGAAGCCAAAGCCTGAGCCCCTTTGCCCAGGGCTTCGGCTTCAGCTTCGGCACTGGGCCACAGCAAGTTGTGACCCACAGGTTGAGAACTGCTGCCATACACCCATATTGGAGCTTTGGTTTAGTGCTGATTCAGAAAGAATGCCGCCACCTACTGAATTACCAGCACCATTTCCATCATTTTCCTTTAAATAAAAAATCTATATAGTTGCGCACAATCCTGCAAATGTGAAGAGAACAGGAACTGATACAATGTTGTATTTTTGAATACAGAAGACTGTTTGAAAGAGCAGAGGTGCATAGTGTCCAAGGCCCTACTGCAAACTTGGAGCACTAAGCCACTCTGGAGCTGGAGGGGAAGGAACTGAAGTGCAGCTGAGCCATTCTGAATCAGCTATTCCAGCCATAGCTGTAATAAACTCCTGTGCTGCTTGTATCTGCCCCCACATGGGATGGAATGACTAGTGGATTTGCAGTCCTTCCATAACTCCCTGCTAGACAGCAATGCTCAGGAGCCCATTTTGAAAGCTTATAGATAGTGCACCTCTGCACAACAGAAATAGAAGCCCACTTGTTCTGCTATGATAGCCTTCCACTGCTGCAGAGGTAGGAACAGCATTTGCTCCAAAGAGATGTGAAATGTATTTGCTCTTTTCAGTGAAGCTTTTTTTGACAGCAAAGCCCTGTGTGTGTGTGTGTGTGTGTGTGTCTGTCTGTCTGTCTGTTTTACCCTTACTTACATAGCTGGAATGTTTAGGATGCTTCATCCATCTCCCTCCTAGTACCCCAAATCCAGTGCTCCTTTCAGATACTTGTGCCAACTAGCATAAATATTGTGGTTAGTGAATGACTAGACAACTTGTCAAGTGGGGATTACGGATTACAGTTGTCTTTTCAAATACAGTCCATGCTTGTTTGGAGGCTTACCTCCTAGTGGTATGCCTCCGTGGAAAATGCACATCTGTGAACCTTTTTAGCATTTATATGCTACCATTTGGAGCCATTATTAAATGTTATAGCTGAAGTGGAGGCTTCCGCTTTAAGTGGAAGACACTAACATTTGTTTTGTATGTCAAATCTCTGGCACTGAAATCTGCTTACAGAGAGAAACTAAACAGCAACTTTGTTTTGGATGACTATGAATAGGCTTTGACATAATCCAGCCAAAACTGATTTGCTGTTCATTGGTAAAATACATGGGTGTATAGAGAAGTGGTGATCTTTGGCTTGCAGTTTAATGGAAGACAGATCACTTGGCTGTTGATTTTATTAGGAATTTTGGATCTTGAGCTTCATTGGTCAGACTTTAGGGCAAAAGCATGTGTATTACAGTTTCAGAGTAGCAGCCGTGTTAGTCTGTATCCTCAAAAAGAATAGGAGTACTTGTGGCACCTTAGAGACTAACAAATTTATTAGAGCATAAGCTTTCGTGGGCTACAGCCCACTTCATCGGATGCACAGAATGGAACATATACATATTACAGTTCTTTGCCATGCTGTTCCCTAATTTACTTTTGAAATACTGCTGCTTGTTTATGGGCTTGCATAATTCTGTTTGTGTTCTTTGTTGGGGTTTGAAAAATCCATGTGCCCACACTGAAAGTAGAAATATTAAACTGTCAGTTTGTACAGAACTTAAGCTTCCAATTTTTTTAAATAGAGGTTTTAGTCTTTTTGGTTGCAAAGATAAAGGGACGCTGTCAATTTTTTTTTTTTTTTTTTTGAGACAGTCACCATGATATGTCCTGAATATTTTACAATATTCCTTTACATTATTTATAAGAGTTTTGTCCCCTGCAGTTAAAAGGATCTTTTTTGTAAGGGAGGAACTGACTATACAGCGGAAAGCTTGAAGCTTATTTAACACAATGCTGTCAAATGCAAAAAGAAAACAAAGTGGAAATCTAGGCAAATATTTTTTTAACTAACTTTCAGTTATAATTATTTTAGATGTTACTTATTAACTATGGAAGGTAAGCTGTATTCAGATAGAAATACGAATTTGCAAGTTGACTTTGGACCTATAAGTCAGTGTAAAAGTATTGTCTTCCTAAGTTGGCATACACCTCCGGTGCCTGTGCTATTGGCTGCTCCTACTTTAACAAAGCAGAAGCGGGATGAAATTAATAAGACCTGTGGCCAGTTTCACTTAAGCAGTTTGTACCCCTGCGGGTAGTTTAAACCATCACGAACCATATCAACTTGACACTGCTCTTGCTGCCTAGGGAAGGTCTGAAGAGCAGAGGCAGAAAGTGGAGTTATTCATGGGGGAAGACGTCACCAATAGAGGAGGTTTGGAGGAGGAAGTTAAAATAGCAGAGCTCACTCCCCCTCTCAGCTTCTGGATGTAGGGATGGCTGAGCTTCACATCAGGATGTTGTACCTCACTGGTGCAGCCCCTCCATATTCATCTCATCTGCCTCTGTGTACTGGGTGTAGTTCTGCTAGTGCAGGGGTGGGGAACCTTTTTTCTATCAAGGGCCATTGACCCACAATAAAAATCAGTCGCGGGACACACACAGCACCATAGAGGGGGGAGGGGCACAGAGGCTCGTTCCCCTAGGCTCTGGGGTGGAGCCAGAAAGGAGATGTTCAGGGTGTGGGAGGGGCTGAGGGCTTCAGCTGGGGGTGCAGGCTCTAGTGTGGGGCTGAGGATGAGGGGTTTGGGGCACAGGAGGGGGCTCCAGCCTGGGGCTAAGAGGTTTGGGGTGCAGGAGTGGGCTCTGGGCTGGGGCCAATGGGTTTGGAATGCGGAAGCGGGCTAAGGTCTGGGGGAGGAGGTTGTGGTGCAGGCTCTGGCCAGGCAGTGCTTACCTCAGGTGGCTCCCAGTTGGCAGCCAGCAGGGCTAAGGCAGGTTCCCTGCCTGCCCTGGCTCCGCGCTGTTCCTGGAAGTGGCTGCCATGTCTGGCCCCTAGGCGGAGGGATCAGAGGGCTCTGCATGATGTGCGCAGCCCACATCCAGAGCTTCCCTGATCTCCCTTGCACCTAGGGGCTACAGGGACATGCTGGTCGCTTCCGGGGGCCGGAGCTGACCCTAGCTTCCTCCTGCAGGGGGGCGAGCCAGCGCTCGCGGCTCCAGCCCCTGGGGGGTGCCGAGGCATGCCCTGGGCTGGATGAAATGAAGCAGTGGGCTGGATCCAGCCTGCGGGCCATAGGTTCCCGATCCCTGTGCTAGTGGGTAATAGGTGGATTTTTCAAGTGCCATTTCTCATACTTATATGCAGTACACATTTGAAGTCTTTAGACTTAGGTATCAAGACAGACTAAGACTAGATTTAATTACACTACTGAATTAATTCTGTATTGTGCTTAGTCTTTCATGCTGAGGTTAAACAGTGTTTAAAATTGAGTTGGAAATGTTTGTGTTAACAGTGAGCTTAGTGCTGTATAAATACAGACACTGTCTATGCAAGAGAGCATACAGTATTGATTTTTCTTCTGTGGTGCATAGCTGATGTGTAAATTGTGTTGCACCGTTTGCGTTCATAACTTGAACAACATTGATGTAGTAAAAATTAAATTAAATGTGCACTAATACCTTTAACTAGCCAATTTCAACATGTATGACACCCAGAACTATGCAGTGTAGTTGTATTAGAAGGACTAGGTGGCTGAGGTTATATTTTTTATTGGACCAACTTCTGTTGATGAGCGAGACAAGCTTTTGAGCGACTCCGAGCTCTTCAGGTGTGGGAAAGGAACTTCCAGCATCACAGCAAAATGCAAGGTGGAACAGATTGTATAGAATAAGTAGTTCGCACATACTGTAAGGGACCGTTCAAGATAGAGTAGCCTGTTAACACCTCTGTAGTCATAGGACAGAAAGGGGGGGTGGGGTTTACTGATTGTTTTAATAAGCCATAAATCCAGTGTCTCTGCTTAAAAAAGGAGTACTTGTGGCACCTTAGAGACTAACAAATTTAAGCTTATGCTCAAATAAATTTGTTAGTCTCTAAGGTGCCACAAGTACTCCTTTTTGCGGATACAGACTAACACGGCTGCTATTCTGAAACCTGTCTCTGTTTAGTCCATGATTTTTGGTGTCTAGCGGAGTAATCAATTTAAGCTCCCAGGCTTTTCTTTTGAAAGTATTGTGCAGGTTTCCTTTGATGAGGATTGATGGGTCAGGTATAGAGTGATCGCTTTGTGAAAAGTGTTCACCCACAACTAGTCAACTTTCAGTGTTTTCTTAAAAGGAGCTCCTATGGCAGAAAGGTGTTTTGGTTCCTGGTATGTGGTTTAGATGAGAACTCTTGAAAAGAACACACAGAATTCAAAGTTGTATACTCAGTTCTGCCACTGACTTGTTGGAGCAAATCATCTCACCCCTCAGTGCATTCATTTTTTCCATCTCTGAAATGGAGGTAGTACTTCCCAATCTGACTCTTTGGAAGCTTAATTGTTTTTGTAAAATATTAGAAGCACGGATGAAAAGTGGAATATTAGCATTAAAAACATGTGAGGCTGGGGTAATTGACTTGTGAAGAAAGATTAGAGGAGTTAAACTTGGTCAAATGGCAACTAATAGGGACGTAAACAGTAAACAAAAAAGAGAGTGAAATAGTTCAACTTCTGTTACTTTATGGAATTATCTTCCAGTAGAAGTAGCAGAAGTCTCATTGCTTGAGTAATGTTATTTATTATTAATAAAAATAATGGTAGCAAATTGAGGACAGCCAAGCTGGGGCTCCATTTTGCTGGGCACTGAAAGACATGAGGAAAATAAGTTGGTCCTGAAGAGTATACTGGAGGAAATAATGTAGTGAACAATCTTGAGGCAATGGACTGGGTGTATCTCATAGAAATTGGAGATGAAAGAGACAAGTCCTTCCAATTATTGGTATATTTTTTTCTAATTAAAATTGTTGCACATATCAAATGCCTTACACAAGGTCTTTTCAGAAGTATTTTTCTTTGAAGATAACCTCTGAGCTGAAATCACTGACAATCTAGCAACCTATTAAGGTGTGGCAAATCAATTAACCATTTTGTGAAACGTTTCTTCTGTTATATCTCTTATGGAGGAATGTTACTTAGCTTCACGTTCTTTACTTAGAAAAAAATAGAGTCAATATAATTTGCCTTATTCTTGAAGCAAGTTTTCTGCCTTTGCATACGTATGGGTGCATTATTTCTAGGTAGTAACTTAAAGATCAGTTCCTTACATGTTTGTGTTCCTTGCCTCTGTTGTTTTTTTACACTGAAAGCATCTTGGCTTCATAGTCTTTCATACAATGATTCATGCTTTTCGTAATTTCTTTGAGTTTGTGGTGGATGATATCCATGTAGAAGTCCTGTGACTTTATTGCTGCATAAGAGACACCAGCTTGACCATGTAGTCCTCATTGCTCAAAGAAAGCATCTTGTTACATTAGTTCTTGCATATGAGCAAGCTCAGGTGTATTAGTGAATGTTCTAGCAGATGTCCGAGCAGTTTAGGATAAGAGGCAAACAATGGAACAGATTCTCCTTTTTTATGGCCATGGAGCTCCACTGAACCCTGAAGAAGAGAATTTGGCTAAATGTTACTTAAAATTTAAGTCACTGGTAACTTAGCAAGAATAAAATAATTTTGATTAGTGTCCTATGCAATTATATGAAATACTTGGGTATTTGATTTTAACAAAATTCATAACTTTTAATTTGTCTAAACAGAATTCCTTAGGATTGTAAATCAATTTTCAATAACTATAAGTACAAAAAAACTTTGGATATTTCTAACCTGTGGTCAGAGGATGTATATACTTGGTCTGTGTTATCTGAATATCATTTAATTTTCAATTAAACTTCTCAGATTTTTAATAGCGAGCATAAAACTGCTTTAAGGTCCCAATCCTGGCACAAGCACTACGTGGAGCTCCATTTACATCACTGAGAAAGCCATTACTGACTTTTACTTGCTGTCTCAGCAAGGGGCTAATGAAGCATAAATGACAGCAATACTAAGAACAGCCTTTCAGTTTCTTGACCTAAATCTTTTAGTCCCCATCTACCCTAAATTTTTTCAGCAGTTTTGCTGCTGCTAGTCTGACACTCATGCTTATGGTGGTGGAGGCAGTAATGTCATATGATGTGGTAAAAAGGGCTGTGCGCGATTTACACTAGTGCTTTCACCGTTGCCAATGTAGATTAAGGGTAGGAGAACTGCAGATGAGTTTGTGTGGACTCAGCCTATGCATGAAAACCTTAAGATTACAATTGTAGAATCTTTAGTTTTTGAGTACCTACTCATGCCAGTAGTTCTATTGACTTAATTGGGATTACTCAAGTGAGTAAAAGTTGCAGAATTGGGCCATGACATGTTTAACATGACAGGTTTAATATTTTTTGTATTAATTTGAAAGGAGTATCTGGACAGTTCTATGACTTGCCAAAAGATGGCACTGTTTAACTATGCTTACACCGAAAATATTGTAAAGGATATTTTTCCTGAAGTCTGGTTAAATACATTAACATTTAAGGTTAAAAAAATACATTTTATTAGATTTAATTTTGTCACATAAAGGATCACACTACAAATGGCTTTGTGGCTCAGGGACTAATTTTTGCTTTCTTTGAGTTCAGAATTTCAAAGGCAACACCTATTATGTGGAAGTAAGATTCTGCTGAGTTTCCCACACAATTAATAAAACAGAAGCATTTCTGTACATTACGCTTGTATAAATATCCTGGAAAATATTGTTGCTTTCTTAAAAACAACTGAACTATTGTTAGTTTAAATATAGTCACCAAGAAAACAAACCAATGATTGATATAGAAGGTCTTCCAAGAGTAGAGAAATTTGTATGACCTTGCTTAGTTACTGATCCCTGTCGATGTGTTTTCATGCTTGTACCCTGACACCTTATTTTTAAAGCCTAAATAAACACTTAAATTGCAGTGGTTGTGGCATTTTTTTTCTTTGAGGAGCTATATACTAAGATGCGGAGAGCATGATGGCTGCCTTGCGTTACATGCAAGCTCAATAATTGTTCATTCATGAAAAAGATGATATCCAAATAAAGCTTGCTGGTGTTAAGACGTTAGCAACGCGATTCAGCTAGGGCTTTTTGTCCAATCAGCGTGGCATACGTTTTTTTTCATAATGATCAGCGTTAGCTAGTGGTTTTTCACTGGCGTACTAGAAGTAGAAAGTACTAAACTGTTCTGTTTTACAAACCATAATGGTTTGATGTCTTTTAACGTTTTTTGGCAAGGCAAATTTTCAGAATTTTCAGGTACGTACATTGTGAAATTTGCGTCTCTGAAGGATATGGTTTCTTCCAGCCAAGACAGGAAGAAAAAGCTGTTGAGCTGCAGCTGCTGCTATTTTTACTTTTACAAATACTCTCTAAAGGGACTATGTATTGCAAAGATGGAGTTTATGCATTTTTGTTACCAGAATGCCTGATTTTGGTGGGCATGTTTGAATGTTTTGGCATTGTTCAATATATTTTCTTGCTTGCCGGAAGATCCCTGCTACTGCCAAATTTATTTTCTTTCTTACTGTAATGTGTACATGTATTTGTGTAACTGTGTATCAGGCGTTCATGTTTTCCTTATTCAAATGCTGCTTGTTTGCATAGCTTTGTTCATATCTGTAATAGTGTGTATATGAGTGAAGTTGGACTCCAGGGGACTCACCACCTAGGCACTAATTGAAATGGCTTAAAGGTAACTAAATGCTGTCTCCTGGAAGATAGCTAGCATGTGTTTAAAATTTTGACTCTTTACTTAGAGCTCCAGGTAATACCCATTTGGAATGAAGAGCAAAAAGAATTTAACACAGCATTTGATTTTCAGCAACTTAAAGTCAGTGGCAGTTGTACAGGGTGTTTTCATATAGGAAGGTGGATGGGAATTTACTCTTTCTAAAGAGGGCTCAGTCTATTACTGTAAATAAAATAACAATTGCTACCTGTATCTCTCAGATGTAGAGGACAATAAAGAAAACTTTCTCTGTATTGAAGAACTATTTTTGCCATCTTTACCAGTAAGAAACACAAAATGAGTGTATAGCAATAAATGATATCAGGCGTGGAATTACATTGGGCTAAATTCAGCTTTGTCACTTTACACTTGATGGCAAAAGCAAGAGGTTCAAATGTGTGAATTATGTACTAAAATTAAGGAAACTTACTGTTTAAAATCTCATTATTTACCTCTCTAAATCATAGGGTGAGGGATACAGGACACTTTCATAACTACTGCTTATATAGTCAGAAATCCTGATCCCCACACTTGACAATCTAGTGTGTCTTCAAGCTTCAGTTTAAAATTTAAAAGAATTGATTTAATGCAGCACTTTTTTTTTGCTTTTACAGGTTTTCACAGCCTTTGTGTTTGAAACAGAAAGGCAGCTTCTAGGACATTAATAACCTGTAGCTGATTCAAGTTAAGAATTAATTTTTTCATCGTATCTGGATTTGTACAGTTTTACAGGAAAATGGTTTAGTGTCCGGAATTGCATCTTTCCTTTGGACTGGTTTGCCAGTTTTTATTCATTCTTGGTCTACAACACTGGCCATCAAACTACAGAAATGGTGGGAGACCTGCAGGAGAACAATCTGTAGATGGGTCAACTTCTTTTTCGAGGGAAAAAAAACCTGTGCTTCAAGAAAGAGTAGTGATTAAATGATTTCCATTCTCCTTAATGTGCCTGTATAATGCTAATAGGACATTAAGGGGAGGAGAATGGACTTCAGTACTGCAAATATTTAAAAAGAAAACACTTCAGTAAGAAAAAATGTTAAATTATCTGCTCTCATAGACTGAGATTGGGTTTGTTTTTTAAATATCGTAAAACACTGAAAAGTTCATGCTAACTAGCAACATCTAGTATTGCTTGTCTGTCTTCTTTCAGTTTGTATTTGATTAGTGTTTGCTGCACAAAAATGTGAGATCACAGAAATGGGAACCGGAAAAAGGAACATACATCCATTGTCTTACTGAACACATGCACAAAAAAAGGAGGTTTTAAACATAAGCCTTTTGTTTAAAATCTTAATGGAAACTGGAAGATTTTCTTAACATTTTGCAGTTAATACAGTTTACCTTTCTAAAAACAAGCACGTCTAACAAGTAAGTTCAGTCACTTAACTCTTACTTCAGACCTCAAGGACTGAATCCCATCTATCAGGAGAATTCTTTCTATTGCTTAAAGCCTGGAACTGTTCAGCCTCTCTCGAACATCCAGGGAGTGTTAATTTCAGAAGCATATTTCCTGTGGTACTTGGTATCAAGTTGGACTCTGTCACTTTATAGTCATAGTACTATTTCCTTCTTGCTGAAAATGGCCATAGCTTGTATAAACTTTCAGCAAGGTTGGTTCAACCCATAATTTCACTAAACAAATTCTTAAAATGAGAGAGAGAGAGAGAAAGAGAGAGATTTTCAGAAACATCACGGATACAAAATGGGATTCTTCTGTTTGCATTGAAGTAGAAATTGTATAAAGTATCTTTCACAAGCTACAACGTTCTCCTCAGTCCTCACAGTACAGCAATAGGGTATATACTGATTTCATTCTTCAGCAGTGGTCTAGGACACTGTTTCCCAAATTTTGTCATAATCATCCCTTAAACATGAGAATATGAGTTTCGGGAATAAACAGTATAGTGCCTTCTTTGGCAAAGGCACCTAAATGCATTATAAACAAGGGAGAGCAGTCTGATGTTTTTTGCCTATGTCATCGTCCGCTTTGGTGCAGTAAATAAGGGACCATCTACAGAGTATTGAATATTCACTACTAAACTAGATGTTTAGTTTCTAAAACCATAAGCATAAATTTCTTTGTTACCCTGCTTTCTTGAACTTGCTTGAGTCCTCCTTAAGTTAATTAGCCTTGCAATTGTTGGGTTTTTAGTGGTTAATGGTGAGCATGTAAGATATATTTTTAACGAATGCATACAATTAATGTCTTATGTATTTAAAATCAGGGTAGCTTACCAGCGTATCAGGTATCAGCTGACCTTTCAAGTCTGTACCCGTGTTGCTTTGCTGCCTGTAGTTGGACTTGTTGGGAGGTCTTAAGGTGGCAAAACATTATTTTAGAATTAGTTCGTTGACAACACTGGTCCTTTTAACATTTGTAAAGAATCCTTCTCATTATGGACTATACCATAAAGCCCCTCTGGCTCTCAACTATATTTTAGCACATGAAAACACTTCCGTTCCAGGACGTGCTACAATAAGAATGACACTTAAATCTTTGGATACCCAGAACCACAAAGCAGGAGTATTGTTCTTTGTTGGTTTCATACATATATATAATTTGCTGCTGGTTCCTCCAGGTACCTAATCCTGTGCAATAATCCTCTAGTCAACTGCTGTTGCAGCATGCTGCCTATATTTGGAGAGACATAGCTTTAGGTCAGTGCTACCTGCAGACTAACTGACATATTTTCCTAAAAGGAAACACAATGAGGATTATGGGAAGCCCAAAAGGGCGTGCTGCCAGTCTCTTGTTTCCTGTCTCCAGCATGTTAGTGTTATATGGTGGTGGTCTTAAGGTGCTTCTATGTCTGACTGTGGATGCTCTGTCATTGCCCAGTGTCGCATTTAAATGTACCAGTGATGTCACAATCCATATGTACCTGTTTTTTGTGTCTTGTTTTAATGAAAAAATCTGTTATTCTCCCAAAAATTATATACTGCACAGACTGTAAATGACACTTGCATACTTCAGGAAGTATATTGATTTGGCACTGAACTTGGGAGGACAAGAGAAAACAGTTTTATTATAAACTTTGGTGGGTATGAAGTGCAGACAAAACACGAGTATTACTCTCTGATTTCTCACTAGTTTCACAAAGGAGAGACTTAAACATGGACTGAAGTGCTTTTTTATCAAATAAGCTGAGATCCTGCTTTATTCAGAAAAGGTGCTCATCTAACAAATTAAATATTTGTTTAAATAATTTTTAGTGTTGAAGTTTTGTTGCGCACACACTTTGCATTGGGAACTAGATATCTGTCCTGTCTCATTTGTAATGAAATGAAGCTTCATTTATATTACTGTTGCAGTGAGAGTGAGAAAAACCACAAATCAAAAGAAAACAAAATATTCAAAAATATTTTTCTCTTTTGCTTGTACTTGCCAAAACCAGTTCCTTCTGCAAGAATTGATGACCTGACAAACATCTAAAGCTGAGTAGGGAGTTACCTTACTTGTGCTATCCAAATGAATGGTGATACCATCAACCACTGCAGGAAAATGCAGAATCTTACATTCAGATCCCAGCTGTTGGTCTTTTTTCTTCTTCTTCTAAGTCTTACTTTAAATTTATAATTTGAAAGCTGAACATGTGGTGATTATTTAATATATGCAATGGCACTGTTAATTTTGCTTTGATAACTTATGCAACTGCAGATCTTCCCTGAAAATGCGTTAGTAGATTTGCTCTTAAATGGAGAAGAAATGGATGAGATGGTCTTACAAGAGGGTGGGGACAGCACTGGTGATGTCATATTTCCTGCAGGCCATTGTAAAGTGCCATGTCAACTTGGTTTTTCCCCAGTGATCAGAAATTCTAGGGTATTTGCTACTGGATGGGACTGCATGTGGGGGAGGGGTGGGCCAGTCTCTTAAGTTCACATAGTGGTTGTGCTGGGGCCTTCTTGTGAGTAAAGAGGAATGGATGATCTCTGGAGCAAGGAGAGAAGCCTTTAAAGATAGTCGCTCTACTTTCTTCTCTTTGTGGATAGCTCTTGAGCTTGCTGCTGCCTCACTGCTCTCTCTAGGTGAGTTCAGTGCATCTAAGGGGATGATATTAAAGAGATCCATTGCCTTCTCTCTGCTGACAGTAATAGGATGGCCCACTACTCTGTTTCCTCCCATTCCCTATCCTGTCACTCTTCATAAAAGGAGCTAGCAGTTTCGCTTCAGTGTCTTCACTGTGGCTATGCTGAACTCAGCTGTGGGTCACAATAGAGGGGCAACAGCAGCCTTGGAAGCCACTGTTAGAAAGAGTGGTGTTGTAAGAGTTTCTCTTACAGGCTGTCCTCTCTGTTCCAGAGAGCTGTCCGTTTCCTCTTCACTCTAGCAGCCCTAGCAAATAACCACTTGGGTGCGACAAACCTGGCCGCTGATCACAACTCCTAGCACCAGCAGGGAGGAGGAACAATGGTTAGTAAGCATTCTATCTTATGTTTTAGGGCATTACTGATTTCTGGTGCTCTCCCATTGTTTTGCAAGGAATATGATAACACTATATGGACACTTGATGATCCAAAAACTACACTGATCATTACTGGAGTTCTGTCTATTATCGATAATTTGTAAGGTTCTGTGTTTTTTTTCTTTCAAAAAAAATCCCCAAACATTTCCCCCATTAATAAGGACTGAATTGATTTCTTATAATAGGTGCTGACTTTTGGCCAGATTTTGAGTTTAGTGTATTGTCAGGAGCTCTAATTATGAATAAATCCTATTTTGGCACTGGCAGCTTGGTGAGCTGTATGTTTAAACCCCTTTTTGTCCCTTTTGATTCCATCTCTCAGGTGACAGACCTGGCTTTCTGCATCTCTGGAGGGAATCCTTGTGGTCCAGCCATTCTTACACAGTATCTGCCTTTTTTTCCCCTGGGACCTGTGACAGCAACTGATTTAAAATGACTTGAAAACAGCATATTTAAAACAGTCGCATTTAAGTGCCAAAGGGAACACAGCATTGAGGAAAATGTTTTAACACAGCAGAGTCCTATATATATATTTCTTTACCTTACCTAAGCTTTTTTATCTAGCTCCGGTAGGTCCAGTTTATTCCCATCTCTGGCTTGTTGGAGCCATTCAACTTGCTGCAATTCCTGTGTCTTTGGCTTGGTCTACACTAGAAAATTAAGTCTGCTTATATGTCACTTTGAGGTGTGAAAAATCCATGCTGTTGAGCGGCACACTGATGGTAGGGGTGGTGCAGCTATAGAGTTCTAAGTGCAGACATATCATTTGTTTGTCTCAGGCCTGGACTACACTGGGGGCAGGGGAGGTCGAACTAAGATATGCAACTTCAGCTACGCTATTTGCGTAGCTGAAGTCGAAGTATCTTAGTTTGGCTTACTTGGCCGTCCTCACGGCAGTGAGTTGACCGCAGCAGCTCCCCCGTCGACTCTGCTTACTCCTTCTGCCAAGGTGGAGTACAGGCATCGATTCGGGGATCAATTTATCGCGTCTAGACAAGATGTGATAAATCTATCCCCGATAGATTGATCACTACCCGCCGATCTGGTGGGTAGTGAAGACGTACCCTCTGTTGGTGTCAGCCTCAGTCTGTTGACAACCCTCTCAGTCCTCCTTCCTGAAGCGAGCATTTTACAGCTTTAGGATCCCTTTTGATCCTAGGTTTTGGTCTGGGAAGAATACTCATTGACAGACTATCTGGAGCTGGACGGGTGGTGGTGGTATCCCCAATCAATAGCTTCTACATTGTTTCCACAAGGATCCTTATATTTGTCCATTTTATTTCCCTTTGCGTTCTCCCCTTAGCCACTTCCTTTGATTTAACTCCTGGCAGTCAGGCAGGTTAAGAACAACAAAAAGAAGAAACCCGAAAACCCTACGTATAATTCCCTCATTCTGCACAGGCACAAAATAGTTTGTGTAGCCAGTCCTTTTTGAAATGTGGAAGTTCAATCAAACATAGTGTAAAGTGAGATTGGGTGAAATTGTTAATGATCTTGAGGCAATACATAAAGATTGTCTGAAGAAATGTAATGTCCCTAATGGAGAAGCAGTCTTCCTTAGAGCTTCTCAATTGAAGTGATAAGGTAAGCTGCCTTGAAAATTGTTGGTGGCAGTCAAGGCTATCTAGGAGTCAAAAGTTATGAGTCCTTCCAAGATGATGATGAAAGTTGCTAAATTAGTTTGTTCTTAGTCGGAGGCTTAGGGCAATTAAAGGTTGGTTCTAGCATATCTGATATTTAGGTTGCAAGGCTATCTCTGTTTGAGAGCTGTTTTGAGAGAGAACCCATATTGAACCTTATAACATGTACATTTTAATAAGTATATTACTTTTACCACCTGCTGAAGTAGAGTTGGAATGACTACTGCCCTGAAATGAATGCATAGATTTGGTATAAATACTGCATGTCTGGATACAGACAGCAGTCTTTCATTTTGACATGCCCATAGTCAAAGTAAATTAATGTTTAAAACCTGAATGCTTTAAGTTCAGTGAGAGAGTGCATTCATAGTAATCCTTCAGAAGCAATTTAAATAGAAATGCAGAGTGCTTTTTTATCCTTTATTTACAATATGTATAGATAGTTTTCAATATTAGTGGATAACCAGACTTATTTAAATTGGCAATATCCTTTTTTTCTAGTCTTCTGAAATTTCATTGTGAACGGTATTTTGTGAGGATCCAGTCACTAAAGGATGTATGGATTTTGCATGGGACAATTTAGCATCCACTGTGTGTACATTTTTATACATCTCAAATAATTGTTGCAAGAAGTCTGAGTGTCTCCCCCCCCACCCCCCTTTTACCACAGTGCCTGAGGCTGCATAGTGTACGGTCACTGTAGTGGGAGATGGCACTAGGGTACCTTGCTTGCTGCTCAGCAGCCTGGAATTAATTCCCCTCCGTCCCCACCAGTTTATCTTTTCACTTGAAACACTGGATTCCTTCAGCCAGGTCCATGTATATATTACCTTTGCTTTGGAGGATGGCCAAAGCCCTGTTGTGTATGTGTTTGGGCCTCAGAGTGTAGGATGCTATGTTTTGATCTTCATCAATAAAACCAACCACACATGTAGAATTCACCCCAATGCTCACTACTTAATGGAGATGCAGGAAGAGTTATAGGTTACCTGATGGCTTGAGTCTGTAGCTTGCAACTTTGCTGTTACCTGGCCGCTTGCATACACTTTTCTTTTCAGAAAATAATTTATAACAGTTGACATTAAAAGAAAGTAGCCTAGGAGTCCCAATTTCTACTTCTTTATTATGAATACTGAGGCCTATTACTGACTGAGGCCACTGCAACCTTTGTATTGTTTTTTCCGAATTGTGGTGTTTGTGTAGCATTTCATCAGGTACCTACCATTCATGAAGACTTAAGCTATGGAGAACTGTAGAGCACCTTAATACTTCATTATCATGTCATGTTTTAGGTTATGTCGTTATTGGGGGGAAAAAAGGCACGTTTTTTACATTGTTAGCTTTCTTGGCGTAAAATTCTAGTGGAGACAAAGCACATGTAGTTTTTACCTTGATATAGCTAGTTGAGGTCAACCTTATATCCTTCATCAGGGATTTTCCTACATCGAGGTAAAACTACATTGCCTTGTCTCTACTAAGACTTTACATCTCGCTATCTCAGCGTAAAAATGCACCTATTCTGCTGTGAAGAAAAATACTTTCATAGTAGTCTTTTTGTTAAGATTGAAGACAGCTTCCTATTCTAAGATCCATTTCTAAAACACTTGCCTGTAGGGAGGGTAGAGGTTGATGGGGGGAGAAAACAGGAGGAGACCTGCAAGACATGGAGAGGGAATGAAGGAGGTGATGCAGGCGTTGGGAGAGGTAAGGTAAAAAAGGATGGGAGTAGGGAACTGAGGTAAGGATACAGGGACTGGGGAAGGAAAAACAGTGTTTTTAATCTGTATTACACTTCAGCATTTTTTATTTGGAAAATTTCAAATGTTTAAATTCTCTTCAGGTGAAAATCTGGCCCTAGTACCTTTGTTCTTTCTCTCATGCTGCCACTCAGACTTGGGAGGAGCTTCCCAAAAACATAAGCAAAGCTAACATGTTATCCTCCTTCAAATCCCTCCTTTGCTATTAAGCCTACAAAAATCTTGACCAACTAGGCCACCAGTGTGCTAAGATTACTTCTGAGGATGCCAACCAATACTGTCTTATTGTTTCCTTGTGCTCCCCTATCTGTCTGTCTGCATCAGTGTGGCTGTTGTCTTTTATTTAGATTGTAAGCTGTTTGAGGCAGGGAGTGTCTTTTGTATTATGTTTATACAGCAACTAGCATGGTAATACAAATAAAAATATTGAAGTCAATGGAAGTTTTGCTGTTGACGTCAATGGAATCAAGTTTTCTGTGTGGATTAAAGCTTCTCCCCTTTCCTTTCATTCCCCTTCACTGTTCATGACTTCCACTTCCAACCTATGTAAAACTTCCTTCTCCACAACTGCTGTCATCATGATGAAGTCTGTAGTACTTCACCCTTCTTTGATATCTTTTTATAAGATCTGTTGGAGTTTATACACTAAACTACTTTAAACTTTTGGTGCTCATTCAAAATCTGGGAAATTGACCAACTGTTAAAAAGAAAATGTTAACTGTGGGTGAGTGGATGTTCGTCATCCAGTTAACCAAAAAATCTCAATTTCTTTACCAAAAAAGTACACCTTTAAAACATATATTGGAATATCTGGAAATGAACAATTAGGGAACTGAGTCAGTTCCCCACTTCCACATAATCCTTCATCACTCATTATCATCATATCTGACTTTATGCCCATCCAATTTTAAGGTTTCCCCATAAAATTTGCAGAAATTTATTCATGGCTTAAAAAGCAGATTACCTGGAGATGGTAAAATGTCATTTTTTTAATTCACAAGACCAATTTCCAATATGTTAAGTACTAACAAGGCTTGGAAATAGTTGATACTATTCACTGTACCACCACTTCTCTGAAGGTACTATTTTCTCTAGAGTCTCAACTTTTTTAAATGAAAGTCAGTTCTCTCTCTCATGGCTGAAAAGAAATTCTCAAAAATGTGAACTGAAACTGAAGCAGTAATGGGTTTGTAGAGAGGCTGGAATGGTAGCACTCTTGTGTGTGAACTTCCTGTTCATCTTCATGAGGGGTTAACTCATATGACCAACAGTGTTTTAAATGCGAATGGTATCTATTTCATTCCTCATGTAAAAAAGTAGAGAGAGAGTTGGATTAGGTGCCATTTTAGAGAGATCCCCACTTATTTTTTTTTCCCGATCAAGGAGGAGCCAAACCCAAGGAGTTTCATGGAGCCCAGTTGCAAATTCAAGCCTTATTAAGTGGAGCTGAGCTCAAGTAGCCCTTTTGAGCCACATGGCCACGTAATCATATTTTTGATATATATTTGACTGGGGAGTGGAGAGCTTGGGGCTTCTGCCCTGTGGCAGGGTGGTGGGGCTAGGAGCTCTGTGGGGGAGAGGCAGCAGCAAAAGCCGTGGCTCTCCCTGAAGGTCTCACCTGTTTGCCGCTGCCTCTCCCCATGACCGCAGCTCCTAGCTTGCTGGCTCCAGCAGCTGCGGTGTGGAGAGGGGGCCTGGCAGCGCTATGTGACTAAGCAGGGCCAGCAAACCCTGGGAAAAAATCCCTCCCCCCGCCCCTCCCCCCATGTCACCTTTGCTTTTGCTCAGCAGGATAGGGGCCTTGGACTTCAGCCCTGTGGGACAGGCCTGCCGAGTTGCACGGCACGCCTGCCGAGTCTCAGGGCTTTAGCCCCACGGGGTGTCCCTGTTGGGATTTGGGGCTTCAGCAGGAGCAGGGCAGAAGCCCCAAGCCCTGGCAGGCGCCTCCTTCGCAGCTGGAGCCCCGAGACCTACCTCCCCTTAGAGCTGAAGCCCGGAGCCCCAGGAGGTGTGCCCTGTGGGGCTGAACCCCAAGCTCCGGCAGGCATGTCTCGGCTCAAACTTCTGAAGATTGTCGTATGTGGCTCAGAGGGTCAGTAAGTTTGGCCACCCCTGCTATATAATGTAGTTGAATACAAACTTAAAAAGTCTACATTTACATAAACCTACTGCACCATATAAACAACATGCTTCAGAACAGATCAGTCGTTCATTAAATGTTCTTCTCCATCGTTCTACATATTATTTACTCCAGATTTAATGTGCTATTTCGAATCAACAGGCTACAACCAACAGCATAGTTCCATTCATGAACAAAACAAGGGACAGTTTAAACCAGGTGGACAGTATAAATTGGGTGGTGTGTTAATGAGTGACAAGGTTATATCCAAGAGAGAACTGGTTGGATCCTTTAACTTTTAATTTTCAGATGTTCTGATGCTTTATTAAAGACATGGAAGTTTTGTGAAATTGTAATAATATTTTGGGGCATGAGCTTGACTCCAAGACCCTTTTTGGGTTTTAGCTCTTCTAATGAAGTTTTGTAAGTAGGCATTATACTTGTGAGCAGGTTAGTCTGTGTTTTTCTTGTATAGTACTTTTGCTAGGATATTTCTTTTAAATGAAACAGCTATTTTATGTTAACATTCGATTTGATATATCAGACAGAAATAAACTTTCCATCTGTTTATGGAAAATAGGTTACATTTAATTCAAACTGCATCATTGTCTAATTGGGGCTGATGCGCTATGTTGTGTCCTGCAGTTAGTTACACATGCACTACAGGAATTCTTGGAATGATAGAGTATTAGAGACTGGAGCAAGAAATCAGGAGCTAAGAATTCTCCTGATTTTCAGATCTGGCTCTGCCACTGACTCCATTGTGGCCTTCGGCAAGGCACTTAGTTGGAATTTGAAGTGATTTGTTATAATTATCATAAAGTTTCATTTTTAAATGTTGATTTTAAGTCCACTGTTAAATGAACTGAAAATATTGTTTTGAAAAATAAATTTTAACTTGTTTGTGTTTACATGATCTTTCCTTTCAGTGGTATCTACTTGGGCTTGAATTTTCTGGGTTCTAATTTGCTTCATGGAGCCGTCTGTCTTTCAGTTTATAAATGTTGTTTTATTTACATGTTATAGTGACTTAATCCCTAATCAGTGGTGATCAGTTATGTCTATGGGGCTCTATTTAGGCATGGGGTCCAGGCATGCAAAGCTCATTGCAATATTGAGCTTGTACTATTTTTGTAATTAGATGAAGTGGTTAGGATATCTTGCAAACAACACTGCCATTTTCCTTTGTGCTCTCTGTTTGTCTGTGTAAAACCAAATATAGTTGCTTGCCTCAGAGTTGTTGAGAGGATTAATTAGCTAATATTTGTATAGTGCTTTGAAAAATATATTAAGTGCTTAGTATTAAAAATGTACACAGTTCAGGTCTTTTAAATGGGATAGTTTAACATATTTTGGAAAAAATATTTTTCAAAAACTTAATATTTTTAGCCAATTTCTCCTTTGTTCTGGACATCAAATGTGCTATGCATTTGAACAATTATTTTTCTTTTGTATAATTTTAAAAAACATTACTAAGAGGAAGCATATAAATGGCTGAACAATTGTATTTATCTCATGATAGTTATTTTTGAGTTCACTGCAACTATTTTCTGTACTTTTTTCTGACATGCCAGATAATGGTCATTACAAATACATAATTGTTAATATCTGCCTATGGAATACAATTTCTGCACAATAGTAACTCAGAGTTCTCTGTTTAATAAATGCCACTCACTGTGTCTTTGCCATGGTCTGGCAAGCATGACCTACATTAAAAAAGCCCTGTGGGTCTGTCTGGTGCATCATTATAGGCTTAGTTTCTTGTCAGCTTCCACTTTCTTGGTAAAGTTTTGGTACCATTGTAGTTTGCAAATGAATGGTGGCCAGCTGGAGTAGAATGAGGGAATTAGCTAACCCTGGTTTAAATCCTAGTAAAAGGCTCATCAGTGGTGCATTTTTAGACACACCTCTGTCTTTAGGATTGGGAAATTGGGAGTGTATTTAATTTTATTTTATTGAGGGTTGGCATGCTATGTATTGTTTTAATAGAGTCCATGTAAATGCTCCTGTCCACAGTTCATATTCCAAATCCAGTTTAAGGAGTCCAGTGTCAGTAAATTATAAGAGGTTGTCTGCACTGGCACTTTACAGGGCTGCAGCTTTCTCGCTCGGGGAAAAAACACACCCCTGAACGCAGCAAGTTTCAGCCCTGTAAAGCGCCAGTGTAGACAGTGCCCCAGCGCTGGGAGCCACGCCCCTTGTGGAGGTGGGTTTTTTTTATAGCGCTGGGAGAGCTCTTGTGTTGCAACTACACAAGCCACATTAAAGCGCTGCCGCGGCAATGCTTTAACATTGCCAGTGTAGACTAGCCCTTAGAAACCCTCTCAAGTTCACTTCCCAAGCCAGTAAGGTGAGCGTTTTCCTGGGATTAGGAGTGACTTTCTCCCATTTTCTTCTTCAATGGGAGCAGTTTGTGATTGAAAAAACTTTATTTTCAGTCTAACCAATACTCTTTGAATTTGGAATGCTGCTGAAACAGACTGTGCAGTTTGTCCTGCATAATTCGTATTTACTTTTCTTGATATCTAACTTGCTTAGTAGTTAAAAGGTTAAGTAGTTCAAACAGTAAGAAAAAACAGTGTTGTGTCAATTTTCAACTTCTGCTATCAATAAATCATTGCTGCAGCCTCTTTATCAGTTGTTTGCACCAAAAAATAAAGCCTGTTAGAATTCTGTCTGAGAGGACCATCTGCTACAGTTCCCAGTGTTGTCAGTATGATAAGGGGTAAGCTGTGTAAACACTGGTACCACAAAAAAAGGCAGGCCTCATTTAGGGAGGAAAAAGTGTGATTTGGATTTGGGTTGATAACTGCCACAGAGAAGTAGGGGACCTTTTCTCAAAGTCTGTCAGGGCAGAGGAGTAATATATTTAACTTGAAACACAAGAAGTAGGCTTATTAGCCTGACTTGGTCTTCAGACTAACTTCTACAATTATCTTGATTGTTTGAACACCTACACACAGAAAATATACCCCTCTTTCAGTGGAATTACAAAGTATCATAGATTTTTCATATAGTGGAAACCTTTAAAACAGTGGTTCTCAAACTTTTGTACTGGTGACCCCTTTCACACAGCAAGCCTCTGAGTACAACCCCCCTTATAAGTTAAAAACACTTTTTTTATATTTAACACTATTATAAATGCTGGAGGTGAAGCGGGATTTGGGGTTGAGGCTGACAGCTCGTGACTCTTCACATAACCTCGTGACCCCCTGAGAGGTCATGACCCCCAGTTTGAAAACCCCTACTTTAAAACATAAAATTTGTTTCAGTTAAACTTACCTCTTTTTGCTGATTAAATACGATTTGAATGAATAATTTTATGGATGTTATATTTCAGTTTTTCCCAAATCAGTCCAGTGGTCAATTTGGCATGACTAGTAGGCCCACATAAACAGAAACTGCCAAGGAGACAAGTTTCCTTTCAAAATCCGTAGCTGTTCCTCCTACCCTATCTAGCCGGTGTCTTGGAACCCTTGAAAGGACCACTGATCTAGATCCCAGGGAGAAGTCCTGAACTTTTTATTATAGTGATCTTCTGAATGAAGACATGAGTTTTATATCTGAACATGGCAAGTTTGAGCTCAGCTATGTATTTTCAGCAGGACTGAATTCCAGATTGAGGGTCTGTCTCCACTACCCTGGCTCAGATTCCTGTAAGCTTCACCCTTGGAATGATTAGCCAGTTCCAGAGTGCATTAGTGAAGGTTGGGGAGTAGGATGTCTCCAGGCTAACTGGAACGCAGATCATTTAGAGCTTTAGTCTCCTGCCCCTTGACTCTCATCTGGAAGTGAACTGGCAACCAGTGCAGGGTATGGAGCACATTTGAGATACATCCTCTTTCTCTCTCCTTGACTAAAAGAGAGACAGCTGGTGCTTTCTGTGTTAGCTGGAGTCTGAGCAGCCACCTGTTTAGCTCTAGGGAGAGCACATGGAAATAGTCCAGCTTTTGAGGTGACTGAGATATTGGGCAAGATCTGTATTGAAAAATGGTTAAAATCTCTTTACCAGCTAAATATTGATTAAGGCCATTGCTGTCATCTGTTAATCTAAGAGAGAGGAATCTACTAACGCCATGAGATTGTGTATTATTTTGACAATAGGTGGTTGAGCTCATTTGACTGAGGAAGCTGTATTTATTTTGGCCATATTTTTAAAATGTTTTCACCGAATGCCATGAAGCATTTGCATCAGTCTTTTATGTGGGTACTTATTTGGCCAATATCTTGGTAGTATGAGTACTTCATGCAGATTTGGGATGTGTTGGTTAGCTTTTTATTAAAATCCATATCGTCAATAGGCATTTGAAGACCAGAAAACAAGGACCACTGAGGAGACAGGACTGAGCATCACTGTATTGATGATACGACAGCCTATGCTTCATACATATATTGAACAAGAGGGGTGATAAGACTTCTCCATAACTGAGAGCTCAAAGACTGGAAGTGCTGTGGCTCAGAACTACTCTGATTTCTCAAAGAATGAATTTAGCCACCCCAAGGAGAATCAGTCTTTGCCTAGATGACTGCCAGATGCTGGGACAGGAGATGAATTATTTGAACATTGCCCTGTTCTGTTCATGCCCTTTGAATCATCTAGCACTGGCCAGTGTCAGAAGACAGGATGCTGGGCTAGGAGGACCATTGGTCTGACCCACTATGGCCATTCTTATGTTCTGACTGAAGTCTAAAACATTTGGAGTGGCTGGGTCATTACACATATTGAATCTATTTCCTTAAGTTAAGTATCCTTACACCTTCTTGTCAACTGTCTAAATGGGCCATCTTGATTATCACTACAAAAGTTTTTTTTCTCCTGCTGATAATAGCTCATCTTAATTAATTAGCCTCTTACAGTTTGTATGGCAAATTCCACCTTCTCTCTCTCTCTCTGTGTGTGTGTGTGTGTGTGTGTGTGTGTGTGTGTGTGTGTGTGTGTGTGTGTGTGTGTGTGTGTGTGTGTGTGTGTGTGTGTGTGTTCTTACTATATGTTCCATTCAGTGCATCCGATGAAGTGGGCTGTAGCCCACGAAAGCTTATGCTCTAATAAATTTGTTAGTCTCTAAGGTGCCACAAGTAGTCCTGTTTTGTTTTTCAGAGTAACAGCCGTGTGAGTCTGTATTCGCAAAAAGAAAAGGAGTACTTGTGGCACCTTAGAGACTAACCAATTTATTTTTTTCATGCTTTGTGTGTATATAATAAGATCTTCTAAACTTTCCACAGTATGCATCCGATGAAGTGAGCTGTAGCTCACGAAAGCTTATGCTCAAATAAATTGGTTAGTCTCTAAGGTGCCACAAGTACTCCTTTTCCTTTTGTTTTGTTTTTGTTTATTTGGAGGATATCATGCTTCTGGAATTAGTCGATTATCATGGTTTCATTGAGTTTATGCAGAAAGGGAAGGTTACTGGATACTAGTTGGAACGCCCACTGTCTCCACTGCTTCTAATAATCTGTGAGGGGTAAGGATTCATTTCACAGGTAGTTGGGCTCAGCTTTTCCAGGGCATCCAGAATCTCTAATTGTTAAATTTGGTGACATTAGCGGTGAGTTATCCGTTCGTTCCACTGTTGACACTGCTGCTTTAGATTCAGCAGAATTACTCAAAATGTGATAATCTTTTCTGAGATAATGTTGAAAGCTCCTTGCACTGGGAGACTGAAATGTAGTGTATAGGATCTGGGTTAATCAGGCTGCTCATTCAGAGTTGTTCCACTGCTTTGGAGTTTCATCTACTTACAGATCCTTTGTCCTCCTTCATAGATGTGGCATAGGGATTGCACACACTCATTGTGATGCAGTTGATGGAATCAGTCCTTTGCCTGTGGGTTTCTGGTCTCCTCTCATTGTGCAGATCATCTGCAAATGAAGGTGCTTGAGGATTATAGGGAGGGTGAGAGTATTGTTCTTGATCACTTGTGACCTAGGTACTGGTATGATGATTGTAATAGTTCTCTAAGGCATCTATCCTGGTCTGGTTATAGTTGTAATAGCCCTCAGATCCTTCTGGAATCCTGCTAGATAAGGTGGTGAGAGTAGACCTTCTTTACAGATTCTTTGACTAGTTGTGAGGATTGAAATGCTGTGGCCTCCTTTATCAGTAAAGGGTAATTAAGAATTGATATGGTGCATTCATTGTGCCCCAGTCTTCTTTTCCATGCCAAAGATAAGCTCCAGTGTGAGTTCACTTGAATGTGGAAGAGGCAGGAGCTATCCTTAGCTTGACTATGGATCAAGATTGCAGCAAGAAAATTTTTGACAGGGATCAGGAGGTTGTGTGAGCCATACACAGGCAGACTTTTCAAGCAGGAACTTTCTATGCCAGGTTTGACTATTTTCCCCACTGCAAATTCAGATGGACTCTGCACTGTCAGTATGTGATAGGAGTGGGGCCAAAACTGGACTTGTGACTCCTTTTGGCTTACTCCTGAGGGCATTCTGCACCAAAAAATAAAAAATTATGCAAACAATATTTTAAAATGCAGCAAAATTCTGCAATTTTTTTGTCAATAAATAAATGCAGAGGCTCCAGCATGGCAGTGGGGAGCACAGGCTACTGGCTGCACAAAGGTGGGAGATCACCCTGCAGCCACCTCACCCCGGGGACACAAACTTAGTGGTGAGGCTGCACCCGACCCTGACACAACACTAGGCCTGGGCCTGCCCCAGAAACACCCTGGGCCCCTTCCCCTCTGCGCCAGGCGCACCAGGTGTGGGTCAGGCAGGCTCAGCCAGGCAGGATCCAAGTGTGGATGGGCTCAGTGTGGGGGGGGATCCAGGTGTGGGGTGAGAGGATTCCATGTGAGACAATCTGTGTACAGGTAGCTCAGTGGGGGCTCTCGGTGTGGGGGGATCTGGTTGCACAGAGGCTCGTTGGGAGGTTCTAGGTGCAGGGGCAATGGGACTCTGGGGCTTCCAGGTAAAAAGTGGTTGGGGCTCAGGGGGGCGGGGGGATCTGGGTGTGGGAGTCTCAGCAGGGGGGTCTGGGTGCTGGGGGAGTGGTGCTTGGGGTGGGGTCTGGGTGCGGCTAGTTGGCAGTCAGTGGCCTGGAGGTCTGGATGTGCTTGGGGTGGGGTCAGTCAGGGTGGTGCAGGGGGATGGGGCTCATCAGAGTGGGAGTTTGAGTGCAGGGAGCTCAGTGGGGGGTAGTCTGGGTGCAGGGGTGGGGGTCCAGAGGCGGAGGTATGGGTGCACCAGATGCAGGGGTTAAGGTTCAGTGGGGTAGGTTTCAGGTATTGAGAGCTAAGGGGGTTCTGGATGTACGGGGTGGGGCTTGGCAGGGATGTCTGGATATGGGAGGTCCGGATGCAAGGGGGTTGGGCGGATGTGAGAGCAGCTCCCTGCATGGTGACCCCTCCCCACGCAGCTGAGGAGCAATGGGGGCAGGCAGCAGGGGAGGATGCTGAGCTTCCTGCAGCTGGGGGAGGTTTTTGGGGGTGGGTCTGACACAGGCCGAGCCACTCCTTGCAGGGGAAGAGGAAGTCCCTTCCTTTCCTGCCTCCAGCCCAGCTGGGATTAGCAGCTGATCCCGGCTCAGGGTAGGAGCCACTGGCTGGGCTGTCCTCAGCCCTGCGGTGATTTACCTCTCTGCTGGCTGCTCCAGGTTCCTGAAACGGCTGTTCCTGTGCAACTAGGGAGTGGTACATGACTGCTCTTGCAGCTTCCCTTTGCTTCCCTGTCAGAAAGTCATTTTTCTGAGGGGAAGCAAAGAAATCTGTGGGGAACATAAATTCTATGCAAGCACAGTGGCGCAGAATTCCCCCAGGAGTATTGGCTCCCTGATATTGCAGAAGATGTTCCCAGTGGAGCGGAGTAGGGCAATTGGGAGGAAAAAGAGGCAGATCAATTTGTTCAGGTGTTTCCTGAAGTAATGAAGCTCTGAACGTAGTGCCGAGACACGCAAATTGTTAAAACTTGCCTTTAATGTTTGTGCCTCTTTTTTCTGTCCGTGGATCTGTTTGTTGCTACCACTAGTTAGTAGCCTGTCTCAAACTCTTTGGAAGGGTGTGGGGGGAAGAAGAGATTTGTTTTTTCTGAGGCTATTTCCTTGCATAGAATCCTTTTTGTGCAGCCCTTCCTTGTGAAATTGAAGGAAGTGGGCACATTAACTCAAATTTCATCATACAGAACTCCTTGAACAAAGCTGATTTCAGTCCAGTTAATGGACTATAGCAAAAACTAGGTGTGTCTGACATATTTCATGGAAACAAAAACTAAGATCAGGACCTGGAAAAAGTGACAGATCAATTGGGGAAAGCTGGATAAGAAACAAGAAAATTGCTATTCTCCCGGCCGAAATACTAATTATACACAGTATGTATCTGGGAGACAAGAAAACTTGGCAAGTGTAAGTAAGTATTGTAATTATCAAGTGAGTGAACTTTTCAAGAGTTTGAGAGTGACAGTTACTGTTAGGGGGAAGTTCAATTGAAAAAAGTTTTTTCCCCCCAAATGTATGGAGATTGTTTTCTTCCCCCTATGAAGAGCTTTCCCCTCAACCCCCCCCATCTGCTTGTAGACCTCCATGATTGATACACTTACTGTTGGGCTGGAGTAATTGGCGGAGATTTGTCATCTCTTAATGCTTTAGCAGGGTAAAAATATATATAAAACCTTTTTTTGGGGAAAGAAATTGGGACCTAGGGGCATACTGTATATGACATTAGTTTTAGTCTGAGTGGAATTGGTTAATAGGATTCTAGCTATACAGTGGAATGTACTGCTTTTTCATGGTTATTGCCAGAAGGAGATATCTAGCATATAAACAACTAGCCTTTGCTATAGTGCAAAGTATGTATGTGTAGGAAGCGATGACAAGTTCATCCTTGATCTAATTCCACTGACATGAAGGGATTTAGATCAGGTGCAGAGAAATTGACCCAGAGAATTTAAGCTCTTGTACCTTGTCAGCATCAGAATAAGAATAGTTTACTTATTCTGTTAAATGGATGCATTTTTAATTTTTTTTTTAAATACCCATTTAGTGTATTGTCTTTAACCAATGTCTGGTAAGCTAGAAGACTTGGGATATTGTGAAGATAAATATAAATATGAAAAGTTTATACTCTGGAGCTGTAAATGTAGAGCATTATATGGTGGATAAATTGGTGATTTAGTTAATGATGAAGTCTTAACAATTCTGACAGAATCTGGTTTCATGAGCTAAAGCAGCTGCAACTGAATTATATATGGAAAATATCATAGATTATGCTTGCCTTGTCTACTACGTATATTTCATAATTTAGGACTTAATGTATTTTGGTCCCATTTTCTTTCGTATAGGAATTGAATTACTACTTAAATAATCTCTGGTATGATTTGATGCAAATTGCATGTGTATATTATGACCGAATGGGGTCTGTTTCTTATCTATAAGAGGAAAGTACCTTGAGTGGTATATCTTTTCTCCTGTATTGCTATACTAAAACATTAAATAGTAGAAGAAAACTTTTATGTTTAAAGTGTAGATTTTTCAATCTGTTCTGTCATCTGAAGTACTAATGGTGAGCTTGAAAGTCTTTCTGCCTGCCACAACCTAAAATAAAAGTTTTTCTTTTGCAATATTTCTGAATGTCCTGAATATGCAGGGAGCTGTGTTACCTTCTTTCTACTGCTTTTCAGGGCAATAAATAAATAAAAAGAAACAGAAGCTTGAGTGCACGTCTTGGCAGGTAAGTGAATGGTGGAGCTAATTTTTCACATATTTTGTTTTTTAAAAAGTCTGCACAGGTCTTAACAAATTGAGACCTTATATAGTTTAAAAGCATTTCACTTCAGCTTTCCCTTCACCTTTCTCCATGGAAGGGAAGCCTTGCTTAAATTAAAGTTGATTTAAAACACTTAGGTTAATAATACATCATAAGAAATAGAAGTTGTCTTAAAGGTGAACTGCAAAATAAAAAAGGAAATTGTTTTATGCACCATGTCTCCATTCAACTTTGCTGGAATGATTGTGTGTGTGTGGATGGAAATGCAAGTCAGTAAAGAAGTAAATTTCAGCTGACCTATTTATAATTGTGTTTTCCCCTTTTGAAATATGTTTGGTACTTCCTGACTCTCAGAAGTGATCCTCCAAGTAACAGCACACATACCAGACATCTTCTCACAAAACATGGTTATTTGTGATATCCCAGAATGCAGCATTCTGTGGCAGCTTCAATAAACCAGGCAGTATCAATTGGATTTCAGAGAAGGAAGGAGGAATTTTAAACAATTTAACAAGTTAGTTAAAATTTATTTCTTTATTCAATGTCGTCACTGAATTTGGGTATGAAAGGCACTGGGCACAGAAGTCTTTGCTTAACTCAGGTTTTGTTTTTCCTTGGCACTTGTCCTTTTAAAAGAAAGAGTTTCTAGGGGACTAATTTCTGTTGGTGAAAGAGACAAGCTTTGGACTTACCCAGAGTAGTTCTTCAGGTGTAGGAAAGGTACTCATAGTGTTATAGCTAAATACAAGGTGGAACAGACTTTTTGGCATAAGAGTCCATTCAAGGTGAAGTGGAAGTTAACGCTTCTGCAGTAGTAGGACAAAGGAGGGTGAGTGGGTTTCAGGTTTTCTGATAAGCCATAAATCCAGTGTCTTTGAGTCCATGAGTTTTAGTGTCTAACAGCATTATGAATTTAAGCTCCCAGGTTCATCGTGTGCTGTTTTTGTCTTTTATCATTTTTCTGTGAGAGTGCCAATAGGCATTGTTTGACAGGCATTAATATATTGAGCTAAAATGATACTTTATGAAGTTACTGAAAATGAAACTGCTGTTCTAACGCATTTTATTAGCCTTTGGACTAAAAAGAAATTATGCTTTTAAAACACTGAGAAATGGATTGTTCTAGACACAAGTTTGAAATACTAAATATTATCCTTAGCGATAAGTTCATATATTAAGCATATGGGCACAATCGAAAAAGGATAATCAGAGCATATGAACTTAGATTTATGTATGGAGATGTGGGGGGAGCGGTGTTGAATTTCTCTTGCAAACCTGACTTTAGTGTTACTGCATAGCTGAACACACGTCATGATTTCACGTTGAAGAGGGAGAAAAGTTTTAATGGGACTTTCCTTTTCTTACAAAAGTAACAAATCAGAAATAAGTGAAATCTCTGAAAAAAGGCAAAGTGCTTAGCAACCATTATGTTAACTCCATGAAAGGAACAGATTGCACAGTGGTTGTTCTTTAGACACTTAACAAGACAGATGGGAGGACTACCAAATCTGAAAAAAAAAAAAAAGCCTTTTCTTGAACTACAGTCTTACGTCGACCTAAGTTATTTCGACGTACAGCCACTGCAGTAATTAAATCGCTTTTGCATGTCCACACTATGGTCCTTGTGTTGGTGGTATGTTTCTTCACTAACAGTGCTCGCATTGATTCAGAGAGCAGTGCTCATTGGGTAGTTATCCTTGCAGGCTGCCTTGTTGAGGGCCACAGAAAAAAATAATTCAAAGTTGTTGGTGGCATTCACAGAGGAGTTGCAGATGGTGGAGTGCCAGTTCTGGGCCCAAGTAATGAGCACAGAGTAGTGGGATTGCATCGTTATGCAGGTTTGAATGATGAACAATGCTGCAGAACTTTTGGATGTACAAGGCCACATTCCTGCAATTGTGTGCAGAGATTGTACCAGTCCTCCAGTGCATTAACACAAAAATGAGAGCTGCATTCACGGTGGAGAAGCAAGTGGCAATCGTTGTGTGGAAGCTGGTCACTCCAGATTTCTACCGATCAGTTGGGAATCAATTTGGAATTGGGAAATCCACTGTGGGGGTTGCTGTATGCAAGAGTGCAGGGCCATTAATTGCATCCTGCTTGGAAGGACTGTGACTCTTGGCAACGTGCAGGACACTCTGAATGGTTTTGCAGCAATGGGGCTCCTGAATTGAGTTGGGGTGATAGATGGTATGCATATTCCTGTTTTGGCACGAGACTACCTTGCGAAAGAGTACATCAACAGAAAGAGCTAGTTTTCTTTGGCATTGCAAGCGCTGATGGATCACTGGGGACATTTCACCAACATCAATATGGGCTGGTCAGGGAAGGTGCATGATACACACATCTTTAAAAACACAGGCCTGTTCAGAAAGCTGTAAGCAAGGACTTACTTTCCAGACTGATGGATTACTATTCGGGATATGGAAATGCCAGAAGTGCCTTTGGCCGTTTGAAAGGGTGCTGATGCTGTCTACTCATGCGATTAGACTTTAGTGAAAAAGATATCTGTTATAGCTGCCTACTGTGCGCTTCATAATAACTGAAGCAAAGGGGAAAAGTTTGCTGGGGTGGAGCACAGAGGTGGAACACCTGGCTGCTGATTTTGAGCAGTCAGATACAGGGCTGTAAGAAGAGCTCAACGGAAAGCTAAACGGCTCAGGGAGGCTTTGAAAGACCATTTAACTAGTGAGTCACAGTAAAGTGCGGTGTTTGTAGTGTGCTTTGATTAGCATTGTTTTTAGCACCCCCATATGAACCTTGTAATGTGTGCCGTGTGTGGTAATATAACATTGCAAATGCACCTATTGCTATTATCTCTGAATGATGTCATCCCCAGCCACCATATGTTTTGAACTAATAAAGATGAATTGTTTCCATGAATAGCTTTTATTCTGAACACATGCAAACAAAAATAATTGTAATTGAATGAAACTGTATAAATACAGAGAAAGGGGGCATCAGTTTCCAGTTCAAAACTAGAATGTTCTGGATAGTTCATCAACTGTGCCTTGACTACTTAAGCAGCATCTTTAGAGCTCTGACAGTACAAAGGCAGAAAATGTGAAGTGAAGAGGATGTGCAATATGAGTTTTACTTCAATAGCATTTGGAAAATCATGACCTTCTTTCAGACTTATTCATTGTGGGTAAGGAGAAGAGAGAATTTACTTCAGAACAAGGAAAATTAAAGTTTGCACTGCATTTTAAAAGCATGTGGCAGGCCCTAAGAGTTGAATGGACGAGTTTCTCTTTATTTTCATTGTTTGTATACAGTACCAGTGTAGGGAGGTCAGACAATTGTAGCAGCAGACGATAAATAGATCCCCTGATCGATTTCACATTCTGAACATTCTGGAATTCCTCTGAGCCTGTTCGGATTTGGGTTTGAGTGCTAGTTCTGCTAAGGCTATTTCAGCATTCTGTGGTGCTGTGGATCACTTTTTTTCTGCGGGTCTGCACGTGCTCAGCTGCCTGAAAGCTGTGGAAAAACATAAACAATTACTGAGGTAGGCTTCCCATCCATTCCTACCTTGGTCCTTGGTATTTTCAGCCTCCTAAGGGAATTTCACTCTGCTTACTGTACCTCAAAGATTTATTTTTGTCCTAAAAGTTGGAGTCATTTATGCCCAATCCTGTTCAGGCGCAAAGACCACTAGGTCAAGGCTGTCCTCAGTATCATGTCTGAAGTCAGGCAGTGCCCAAACAGGAAACTTCAAAAGATTTGACTAAAGATTTGACTAGTATTGGCATAGCATTTAAAGCCCAGTCAACCAAGTGAATAGGGTCTTTATGAGAAGAAAGACCAGAGATCTCTTTGGAAATGTATAAAGTGGCCACAAGGCATCAGTGCATATCTTCACCGAGATCTCTTGCACAAGCATCACTGGACACAGAAGAGCAGGGAGCTGTAGTAAGCTAATCCTTTTTGAATATATTTTTGTGATGCTTTCAGAGATCCCAAACATCTAGATTGCTGCAGAAAATCAAAGTGAGATGAGGACATTCTTCTTACCTGTTGTTTTCCTTTTCTTGAGCTTTCTATGCCAGTCCAGACCCTCTTTCCTTCAAAGTGCCTTGAATTAGAAGATTACAAAGAAATTTAACGATTAAAGAGCAATTTATCATTTTCATTTGAAAGGAGGGATCCAATTGTTATCTGAAAGTATCTCAGAAATTGTGGGCTGTTTGTTTCTATTGGATTTAAACTAAAGTGCTTTTAAAAATTTCTAAGATTACAAATCATTAAATAGGTTTAGTTAAACCTATACAGTTACATTGCTTTACATTTTCAAAATAGCGAACAAACCTTAATTCTCTCACGCCACTGTGATACAGGTATTTGTCCTAGTTTCAGGGATGACCACATGGTGGCATGAAGAGATTGATATCCCAATGCCATGCAGAAAGTCATTAGCATACTAGGCTTAGTATTTGAGTTCAGGTCTCCTGGCCCATTGTCAGAATACTTTACTGTTGCCTTTAAATATTTTAATAAAAAATGTCTGAAGTATTTTCAGACAGAAAGTAGAAAAGCATTTCCTCTTTCATTTACCTTCTATGAACTGATTAGTGTTCTGTTTCATCTGCTTCAGTGGATTACAGTTGAAGTGGTGGGGTGTGGTGATTAACCATTCCCTAACGCAACAGTATACTGAATGACAGAAATTGTCAAGATCATGGGAAACTTTAAATAGTAGTCTTACCAAAGCAACTTAATGTATTAATAGATTTACTTAAGCACATCGATTCTTTTATTCCCTCTCCTTCTATCCAGCCCTCAGTACAAAACATGCTTAAAAATTACTCAGCTGTAGTTCTGTGGTATGAAGATTAGTACTGCAACTCAATGTGTTTATTATAAAACCATTTAGTATATATGTAAATAAACGTTATTAAACAAACACAAACATTTGAAGCCTTAAGAAAATACTTGCTATTCTTAACACTTTTTATGAATTGCTGTAATGTATGTAGTGTTGTACAGTGGGGAAAAATTTGCTTTATGCTTGAGTTTATAGTCTAAGGCAGTGATACTCAGACTGAGGTGCGGGAGCCACAAGGGCTCTTTAATGTGTCTCCTGCGGCTCTTTGCAGCACATAATATTAAAACACTACTGTGGGTCTTTTGGGTAATGTTGATAGTTAATTTGGCTCCTGAACCACTGAGGTCTACGTATCACTGGCTAAGGTATTAATGCAATACAGAACACTTACTGGTTGATGTGTACCTTAAGAGTACATACCACAGCTCAAAAAAGTCTATAGCGTGATATTTTAATAATTATTTATTTATATTGTGAATTATATTAACTGTTCATAATAGTGACTGATATTTGTGGTCCAGACTTTTAACATATATTGTTTGTACAAGTTTCATGTCCCTTTTTGTGCTCTAATTCTAAACAGTTCTTACATAATAGTTTAAAACATGAATCAAATGTCGTTTCAGCTAAAATAATGTAAGCATACTTTTACTTCCACTTAGATCAGTGTTTAAACCAATTTGCTGGAACCACAGAATTTCAAATCGATTCAGCAGACGTCTAAAATGGGCTGAAATCACTTGACTATTTACCACATACAGAAACAAATTACATCAAGCCATGTTTCATATTCTTTAGTCTTAAATCTATGGTGTTCTATGCAGAGAGGGGTGTGTGAACAAGACACTGGATAAACATATCCAGCTTCAAAAGTGTTGCCAACATAGGCTGGTGATTAGATTGTGAGTTCCTCTGTACAGAGCATAGTAGGAGGTAATGGTCTAACTTTTTTACGCTAGACTGGAAAAAGAGGCCTTTTAAAAATCAATTATGTGCTGAGTATGAATTCCCCTCTTAGACCTGATCTACACTGGAGGGGGGGGGGGAGGGGGATCGATCTAAGTTACGCAACTTCAGCTACATGAATAACTTAGCTGAAGTCAACGTACTTAGATCTACTTACTGCAGTGTCTTCACTGTGGTAGGTCGACTGTTGGCTCTCTCCCATCGACTCTGCCTACGCATCTCGCTCCGGTAGAGTACCGGAGTCAACGGGAGAGCGCTTCTCGGTTGATTTATTGCGTCTTCATTAGACACGATAAATTGATCCCCGCTGGATCGATCGTTCCGGAGGTAAGTGTAGACTTGCCCTTCATCATCTCTTTGGAGTATTCAGCGTACCACCCTATATCTAGTTGACTTGCAGGCTCCTCCTAGAAATCAACCTTGTTAATTTTAATTTAGAATTTATAGGGGAAATCCCGCTTCTTATATGCGAGTGCAAACAGTGTACTCAGTGCTGTACAAGACATGGAGGAGACATTGTCCCTTACCTAAGAGGCACAGAAGACATCATCCCGCATACATGAATGGGTGTTGACAAGAAAAGAGAATCTGTATGTACAGTGCAGCAGTTTTGGGCAATTTTTAAAGTATAGTCATGGGGAAGGTATAACAAATATCAAGAAGTAAAAAAGTGACAGAAGGTAGCATTGAGACACACATCTTAATATGGTTAAATGTGGAGGTTGCATCTTTTTAACAACTAATACCAAACTGGGGCAAATCACCCCAAACTGCTTTTCCCATCCAGTTCTCAGCTGGCACCAGTGACTCTAGATGTACAATAAACCTGAGAGTGGATGTGAAGGCTGTGCTCCCTCTGCACAGTCAGGCCTGCCACAGGTCCCTCAGTGAAAGCCATCTGGTGGTAGGAGAGAGATGAGATCATGAGAACTACAAGCTGCTCCAAATATACATGTACCCCCTCACCCATGCCATATGAGTGCCCATTGACAATGCCCAAGCAACACACTGGGTTTTAGTTTGTTCATTTGGACCTTCTAAACCCACCAACCACACTGGAATTTACCAAAGTTGGGACAATTGTAATTTAACCCATCCCTTGTTAGCACCAGTCTTCCTGAACACTGAGTGGATGGTGAGAAAACCCACACAGCAGTTCACCACTTTTTGCCACATTTGGGGTGAGGGGTAACTCTTACCAGACCCCAAAACTTGTTGATCAGCTGAACCCCCAGCACCTAGCAGTGCAAGAATTTTGAAAGATTGAGTTGAGATGTTTGTTGGTAATCCTGCATTTTGTAAATTGTATTTTTAATTCCCAAACACATTTAGTGTTTTTTTCTTCCAATACTAGTTCTGATAACATGTCTGTTAAAATATACCAGTTAATGGGGGAAAAGTGTTCAGAAATGATGTTATGTTGTTCATCTTCATGGGTGGGAATTTGGAATCTTACTGAGTACTAGCATTTTCTGTATAAACTAAATATTGTTTGGGAGTGGAGATTTCATTTTTGGAACTTGTGCTAATGTCTTTTCTATAATTCATGACAAAGGTCTTCTGAAACTATGGTTTTTATCCATTATGCGTTAAATAGATTATGCCACAGGATTTACTCCTTTCCAGTAAATGCCTTAGGCAGCTTACTGGGGAGTCTCTCTTTAGCAATTCCACACAAAGGATTGTGTGGTTTTCGTAAATATATCATAAATTAGCTTTCTTATTTGAAAAATTACATTACTTAAATAAGAAATCTGCCTTGGAGAGGTCATTTTTAGTGCAGCTTGTCTCGATAGTTCTTTAAGATCTTGGAGTAACTACATTTGAACAAGGTTATAAAATCAAGTAACAATTCTCATGTTATAGATCTATCTTTCTTTCTTTCTTGTTGATGTCACTTTTGCTTTTCAATCGAACTGTCTAAATCTTGAACTCCTTTTCTTAGGAGTGGTCAGATGATGACAGCATATAAGCTACTGCTGGAAATGTTGTACTGATGTCTTTTTAACAACATGCTGTCATATTTTTGACTAATACGTTACCAGTGCTGTTTAAAGCAACCAAAGTTGTGAGGACTGTGAAGCAATTATAAATTTCCCCTGCACTTTTGGCAATGAGGCATTAATGGCTTTTTTGCTAGAGGGGTGCTCTCCTCCCTTGCATCACCACAGCCCAAATTGTTTTACAGATAAATAGCCAATATCCTCATTAATTTTCAGTTGAATAAATATTTATTTAAATTACTAATGTTACTGGCTGTTTGAAGGAATTGCAATGCCCTAGTGAGAAAAGACTGCCACAAAATAATTCTATTAGATTGTTGTTTTAAACACAGTTTAAATATCAAAATGATTCATTGGTTTTAAAATGTAGTTCTTTAATTCCAACCAGATATAGGCTCACATACATTGAACGTCTGTGTTTAATAACCCCAAGAATTACTCAATAATATATTGCTTTAACAAGACAAACTTTTATCCCCATAGCTCAATTTCACGACAGCCCCTAGACTTACCCAAGTCTTTTTCCCCCTCAACCATCATCAAATCTTGTGGATTGTTAGGTCCATATCTTGTGTGCAGCAGAGGTTGCTCTTCAAAGTTAAAACACCTGAAATACAAAATAGTAATAATGAGAGCTTTTGCCCACCACTGTCTGACATCCAGCTGGTTGAATTGTTATGATACACTTTTGATTTAGTTTGATATGGGAAAATTAATATTTGGAATATAAATCTCCAGATGCCTACAGTATAACTTGTCATCTCTCAGCAGCACATATCTTCTGATGTAGCACAAAGGGGTTTAGGAAAATGAATGTTTTGGTTTTTAACTTGGTGTTGCTATGTCCTCAAAGAATCAATCCTGAAGCACTTACATGAGAGGAAAGTGATCAGGAACAGTCAGGATGGATTCACCATGGGAAGGTCATGCCTGACTAATCTAATCGCCTTCTATGATGAAATTACTGGTTCTGTGGATGAAGGGAAAGCAGTGGATGTATTGTTTCTTGACTTTAGCAAAGCTTTTGACACTGTCTCCCACAGTATTCTTGTCAGCAAGTTAAAGAAGTATGGGCTGGATGAATGCACTATGAGGTGGGTAGAAAGTTGGCTAAATTGTCGGGCTCAACGGGTAGTGATCAATGGCTCCATGTCTAGTTGGCAGCCGATGTCAAGTGGAGTGCCCCAGGGGTCGGTCCTGGGGCCGGTTTTGTTCAATATCTTCATAAATGATCTGGAGGATGGTGTGGATTGCGCTCTCAGCAAATTTGCGGATGATACTAAACTGGGAGGAGTGGTAGATACGCTGGAGGGCAGGGATAGGATACAGAGGGACCTAGACAAATTGGAGGATTGGGCCAAAAGAAATCTGATGAGGTTCAATAAGGATAAGTGCAGGGTCCTGCACTTAGGACGGAAGAACCCAATGCACAGCTACAGACTAGGGACCGAATGGCTAGGCAGCAGTTCTGCGGAAAAGGAGTTAGGGGTGACAGTGGACGAGAAGCTGGATATGAGTCAGCAGTGTGCTCTTGTTGCCAAGAAGGCCAATGGCATTTTGGGATGTATAAGTAGGGGCATAGCGAGCAGATCGAGGGACGTGATCGTCCCCCTCTATTCGACATTGGTGAGACCTCATCTGGAGTACTGTGTCCAGTTTTGGGCCCCACACTACAAGAAGGATGTGGATAAATTGGAGAGAGTCCAGCGAAGGGCAACAAAAATGATTAGGGATCTGGAACACATGACTTATGAGGAGAGGCTGAGGGAACTGGGATTGTTTAGTCTGCAGAAGAGAAGAATGAGGGGGGATTTGATAGCTGTTTTCAACTACCTGAGAGGAGGTTCCAGAGAGGATGGTTCTAGACTATTCTCAGTGGTAGAAGAGGACAGGACAAGGAGTAATGGTCTCAAGTTGCAGTGGGGGAGATTTAGGTTGGATATTAGGAAAAACTTTTTCACTAGGAGGGTGGTGAAACACTGGAATGCGTTACCTGGGGAGGTGGTGGAATCTCTGTCCTTAGAGGTTTTTAAGGTCAGGCTTGACAAAGCCCTGTCTGGGATGATTTAATTGGGGATTGGTCCTGCTTTGAGCAGGGGGTTGGACTAGATGACCTCCTGAGGTCCCTTCCGACCCTGTTATTCTATGATTCTATGTACCAATGCTAGGATCCTGGGTAATAAACAAGAGAAATTGGAATTGCTCATTTATGAGCATAAATTCAATCTGTGTTCGTATTATTGAACTCTGGTGGGATAATTTACACTATTGGAATGTTAAAATGGATAGTTACAAACTATTTAGGTGGGATCAAGTGGACATATGGGGAGGCGGAGCGGCACTTTGTCAAAAATGGCATTACTTGTTTCCGAGTCACTGATAACAAGGAAGAACATTATCTTGAATGCTTATGGGTCAATGTCCTAACAAATAAAGCACAAGATGGTTTATTACTACCAACCACCAAATCATGCAAGGGAAGAGAACCATCACCTCCTTACGCAGTTATCTATAATGTGTAGGAGGGACGAACTGCATGGTCATAGGAGACTTCAATTTGAGGGACAGATGCTGAAGGTCTCATGCAGCCAATACTAAAACATTCTTGGAATTTCTAAAGTTTATAGATAACAATTTCTTAACTCATAAGTGTTGAAGTCAACAAAGGAATTCTTTATTAGACTTCATGGATAAAGAGGAACTGGTAACAGAACTAAAAATTAATGTTAGCTTAGGTACAAGTGAGCATGACTTGATCACATTTATAATGTTTGTGCAAACAGAATAAAGTCCAGACCAGTAATATATATAGTTGGTGCTTTAATAGGGCCAGTTTCACAAAACTGAAAATAATTGATCAGATCAGCTGGGAGGAAGAATTTATTCAGGAAAATGTGATTAGTAATTGGGAATAATTTAAGAACACCTTACTATTGTCCCCAAAAGCCGCAATCCCACAATCGAGAAAGAAGGCCATATTAGTTTAAAAAATCAGTTTAGAGAGAGAATGAAGGCAGCTATAAAAAATAATAAAAAAATAACAAATGGAAGAAAGTGGAGGTTGATAGTAATGATTATTAATTAGAAATTGGGAATTTTAGAAATTGATAAGAGAAGCAAAGGGATACGAGGAGTAATCTATGACCAGCAGAGTTAAGGAGAGTAAGAAGTTTTTTAAGTGTATTGGGAACAAAAAGAAAAGGAATACTTGTGGCTCCTTAGAGACTAAGAAATTTATTTGAGCATAAGCTTTCGTGAGCTACAGCTCACTTCATTGGATGCATGTAGTGGAAAATAGTGGTGAGATTTTATATACACAGAGAACATGAAACAATGGGTGTTACCATACAGACTGTAACAAGAGTGATCAGGTAAGGTGAGCTATTACCAGCAGGAGAGCCGGGTGGGGGGAGGGGGATATTTTGTAGTGATAATCAAGGTGGGCCATTTCCAGCAGTTGACAAGAACTTGTGAAGAACAGTGGGGGGGTGGGGCGGGGGGGAGAGGAGAGGAAATAAACATTGGGACATAGTTTTACTTTGTGTAATGACACATCCACTCCCAGTCTTTATTCAAACCTAAGTTAATTGTATCTAGTTTGCAAATTAATTCCAATTCAACAGTCTCTCGTTGGAGTCTAGTTTTGAAGTTTTTTTATTGAAGAATTGCCACTTTTAGCAATTGAGTGACCAAAGAGATTGAAGTGTTCTCCGACTGGTTTTTGAATGTTATAATTCTTGATGTCTGATTTGTGTCCATTTATTCTTTTATGTAGAGACTGTCCAGTTTGGCCAATGGACATGGCAGAGGGGCATTGCTGGCACATGATGGCATATATCTCACAAAGTAAAACTATTTCCCCATGTTTATTCCCCTCCCCCCCCCCACTGTTCCTCACATGTTCTTGTCAACTGCTAGAAATGGCCCACCTTGATTATTACTACAAAAGGTTCCCCCCACTCACTCTCCTGCTAGTGATAGCTCACCTTACCTGATCACTTTTGTTACAGTCTGTATGGTAACACCCATTGTTTCATGTTCTCTGTGTACATAAAATCTCCCCACTGTATTTTCCACTACATGTATCCGATGAAGTGAGCTGTAGCTCAGGAAAGCTTATGCTCAAATAAATTTGTTTAGTCTCTAAGGAGCCACAAGTACTCCTTTTCTTTTTGCGGATACAGACTAACACGGCTGCTACTCTGAAACCTGTCATTATGCAAGGCACTGAATTTAGCCGTATGGAGTGGAAATCTATCAACTTCTTGAAAAAACTCATACAGATACAGACAGACAGACATCTTCCTTTCCAAATGCAAACAGATGGACATCATACCAAAAGGACAGAAGGTAAAAAATCCATTCCAATCTACATACCACACAGACTATGCTGACAGCTTGTGCCACACACACTCAAAGAAACTTCAGAACCACCTGATCAATATCCTCTACAGCAAACAGGGAAAGATTAAGAATGAGGTCTTATGGATACTCTCATAAAAACCAAACTTCCCTACAAAATTCCTCGTGACTGGACTTTATAAAAACTAGACAAGCCATTTACAACACACACTTTGCTTCTCTGCAAAAGAAAAAGGACACTAAACTATCTTTACTACTACATGCATAAGGGGCCACAACAGTGGTTCCCTTAACCCACCCAGCAATATTCTTAATCTATCCAACTATACTCTTTAGCCCAGCAGAAGAATCTGTCCTGTCTTGGGGCCTCTTCTTCTGCCCCTCCACCCTCACAAACATGATACAGTTCTGTGGTGACCTAGAATCCTATTTTCGACATCTCTGACTCAAGGAATATTTCCAACGCACCTCTGAACAACAGAGAGCTTCCTACCAACACTACAAAAAGGAGGATTCTGGGTGGACTCCTCCTGAAGGTCGAAACGACAGACTGGACTTCTACATAGAGTGCTTCTGCCGACGTGCACAGGCTGAAATTGTGGAAAAGCAGCATCACTTGCCCCATAACCTCAGCCATGCAGAACACAATGCCATCCACAGTGTCAGAAACAACTCTGACATCATAATCAAAAAGGCTGCCAAAGGAGATGCTGTCGTCATCATGAATAGGTTGGAATATGAACAAGAAGCTGCTAGGCAGCTCTCCAACACCTCTTTCTACAAGCCGTTACCCTGTGATCCCACTGAGGGTTACCAAAAGAAACTACGCCATCTGCTTAAGAAACTCCCTGAAAAAACACAAGAACAAATCTGCAGACACCCCTAGAACCCCCGACCAGGACGCTCCATCATCTCAGGTATTGGCACCTTGACAGCAGGATTGTCTGGCTATATAGACTCCCTCCTCAGGTCCTACGCTACCAGCACTCCCAGCTATCTTCGAGACACCACTGAATTCTGAGGAAACTACAATCCATCGGTGATGTTCCTGAAAACACCATCCTAGCCACTATGGATGTAGAAGCCCTCTGCACCAATGTTACAAATGAAGATGGACTACAAGCCGTCAGGAACAGTATCCCCGATAATGTCACAGAAAACCTGGTGACTGAACTTTGTGACTTTGTCCTCACCCATAACTATTTCACATTTAGGGACAATGTATACCTTCAAATCAGCAGCACTGCTATGGGTACTCGCATGGCTCCACAGTATGCCAACATTTTTATGGCTGACTTAAAACAACGCTTCCTCAGCTCTCGTCCCCTAATGCTCCTACTCTACTTGCGCTACATTGATGACATCTTCATCACCTGGACCCATGGAAAAGAAGCCATTGAGGAATTCCACCATGATTTCAACAATTTCCATCCCATCATCAACCTCAGCCTGGACCAGTCCACACAAGAGCGAGATCCACTTCCTGGACACTTCAGTGCTAATAAGCGATGGTCACATAAACACCACCCTATACCGGAAACTTACTGACCGCTATGCTTACCTACATGCTTTCATCCAGACCACACCACACAATCCATTGTCTACAGCCAAGCTGTACGATACAACCGCATTTGCTCCAACCCCTCAGACAGAGACAGACACCTACAAGATCTCTATCAAGTGTTCTTACAACTACAGTACCCACCTGCTGAAGTGAAGAAACAGATTGACAGAGCCAGAAGAGTACCCAGAAGTTACCTACTACAGGACAGGCCCAACAAAGAAAATAACAGAAGGCCACTAGCCATCACCTTCAGCCCCCAACTAAAACCTCTCCAACGCATCATCAAGGATCTACAACCTATCCTGAAGGACGACCCATCACTCTCACAGATCTTGGGAGACAGATCAGTCCTTGCTTACATCCAGCCCCCGAACCTGAAGCAAATACTCACCAGCAACCACACACCAAAACCACTAACCCAGAAACCTATCCTTGCAACAAAGCCCGCTGCCAACTGTGTCTACATATCTATTCAGAGGACACCATCATAGGGCCTAATCACATCAGCCACACTATCAGAGGCTCGTTCACCTGCGCATTTACCAGTGTGATATGTGCCAGCAGTGCCCCTCTGCCGTGTACATTGGCCAAACTGGACAGTCTCTACGTAAAAGAATAAATGGACACAAATCAGACGTCAAGAATTATAACATTAAAAGCCAGTAGGAGAACACTTCAGTCTCTTTGGTCACTCTGTTACAGATCTAAAAGTGGCAGTTCTTCAACAAAAAAACTTCAAAACCAGACTCCAACGAGAGACTGCTGAATTGGAATTAATTTGCAAACTGGATACAATTAACTTAGGCTTGAATAAAGACTGGGAGTGGATGGGTCATTACACAAAGTAAAACTATTTCCCAATGTTTATTTCCCCTCCTCCTCCCCACTGTTCCTCACACATTCTTGTCAATTGCTGGAAATGGGCCACCTTGATTATCACTACAAAAGGATCCCCTCCCGCCCCCCGCTGGTAATAGCTCACCTTACCTGATCACTCTTGTTACAGTCTGTATGATAACACCCATTGTTTCATGGTCTCTGTGTATATAAAATCTCTCCACTGCATTTTCCACTACATGCATCCGAAGAAGTGAGCTGTAGCTCACGAAAGCTTATGCTCAAATAAATGTGTTAGTCTCTAAGAAGCCACAAGTACTCCTTTTCATTTTGCGGATACAGACTAACACGGCTGCTACTCTGAAACCTGTCATTATGATGGGAACAAAAATAATCCTGACAATGGTATTGGTCTACTACTAGAAGGAAATGGTAGACTTATCAATAATAATGCAGAAAAGGCACAATAATTCATTAAATATCTACTCTGTGTTTGGGGAAAAAACATTAAATATCTACTCTGTGTTTGGGGATGATATTGTCTCATCATATGTTGATAATTCTTGCATTTCACAAGTATCTCTAAAGGTTGTTAAACGGGAGCTACCTAAATTAGACAGTTTTAAATCAGCAGGTCCAGATAAATTTATTCCAAGAGTTGTAATAGAGCTGGATGAAGTGTTTGCTGGACTATTAATATTGATTTTCAAGAAGTCTTGTAACACTGTGGAAGTTCCAGAAAGCTGGAAGAAAGCTAATATTATACGTTAGCGTCTGTCTCACAGAAATTGTGAGAGCTGACATTGCTAGTTCACTAACTCAAGTGGTAGAGACCTGTATTTTTGGAATAGAAGGGGACTAGTACAGGCTCTCCAAGTAGTGTGTGATTTATCTTGTAATTCTGTCTTTACAAATCATATTTATTACATCCTCTTACTGTTCTTAGTCATTTTAGCAGTATCTCGCTCTAGTTTATCAGTATATTATTTTAATACATGGGCCACAATAGTTTAGGAATTGTCAGTCATGCCTCTCTACCTTATCAAACTAAAAGGCAAATTCCTGTACCAGTATGCTTACTGTAGGGCCCTTTGTATTCAAACAATACTTTAAAACCAGAAATTCTTCTTAAAATAGCTTTGAAAAGTCTATATTATTCTAAATTTATTTACTCCTTGTGTGCTACTGTTGAGGCTGTAGCAAATTTTTGTGGTTGACATTGTTGAGAAATGCTTTGTAATCGAAACGCTAACACAGTCTTACTGTGGCATGAATGGTATTATTAAAATAAGCATAATAAATGTTAGATTATTCTATCTAATCAGAAGCTTTTGTTCATACAATACGAAGAAATCAGTTTTGCATGCTTGTCGCTTGAGAAAATGCTTATGGTTTAGTTTCCTTCACAGTGTTCTAAAGGCTTCACAACAAGAAAAGATAAGTTGATCTTCATTATATATTTTTAACCAGTTTTCTGTGCTCATTATGAAACATTCAATAAGCTTGTGAGATGTTAAAATTTCATTGGAGGGAGAGAAATGGACTTTGTTCTAAGGAATAAAATATCCACCATTATGACTTTGTCACACACACAAATATAGTATATTTTGGTTTATGATTCATAATTTTCTTTTTAGGCTGATTTTAGTTTAACTTTGCTTCTATTTTAATGATTTAGAAGGGCTCACAGCAGAGCTGTGTGGAGAATGGAAATTCCATTTCATGGAGGATTTTGAGTTTTCCAAAGTTGCTTTCATTCTGTTTAGGAATTAAACACACAATTTCTTTACTTCTCCATAAAATTTATTTTGGGTAGATCAAAGTGTTTTGCTTTGGTTTAGACTTTAAAATATAATACACATTTTTAAAAAAAGTCATTTCTAAAGAAAAGAATCAAAATGTTTCGTTTTGAGCATGTCAAAATGGAATGTTTCAACTCTGTGAGAACTTTTCCCCCCTCTTTCTTCAAAATGAAATTTCAGCAACATCAACACGATTTCACAAAGCATTTAGATCTTCACAGAACTGCATTTTCTGATCGAAAATGGTTCGGTTGAAGTTTTTCTGAACATCTCTAGTATCAAACCACATTGATATACATTGATACAGAACTTGTTAATAAAACATATAAAGAATAGAATATGGTTTGGCTTTATAAAGCACCCTTTTTTCTTTAGACTTCCCCAAAGTACACTGTTTTGCAGAGCAGGTTTATAAATTAGTACCGGAGTGAGGCAAATAAAGTGGAGCTATTGCATACATATTGCATACAGTAAGTTGTATGCAGTCTTGGATCTTGATTTTGACATGTGATCCACTAATGGGACCTCTTACACATGGATGGCATACCTTTTGAAGCTCATTGGCATGCCAAATAAGTGAATGGGTAGGTCTTAATTTTCAATTCCTGTTGCAAGATTGGGCTATAGGATATTAGAATTTGACCATTGAGGGAGACAGTTACATCGTACACTAAACTTATGTCCACTCCTTAAAAAGTGATAGGAGATTTCTAATTTCCATTTGGCCAGCCACCAGATGCCAAAAGAAGGGTACTTCTATTTGATGCTTAATCTGAATGGCAAAACCTTCAGCAGTGGTGTCAGTCTCATTGCTGAATGAATGGAAGTGGGATACGAATCTGTGAATAGCTATTTCAGGTATTTATTGTTGTATGCAGAGCTACCTATGATCTCAAGGGATGGGAACTTGTTTTTCTTAGCTTAGTTTTCCAAAAATGTGTGCAGTTTTTAACGTTCCTAATACAGCATCTTCTGTTTGAGGATTTTCAGATCCTCAGGGTCATCCATTGCTAGAATGATTCACAGCAATATTGGTGATTTAGCTCCAATATGGGCCAATTTACCTAGTATTAGTCAAAGTTCTTTTGCATCTTTGTGAGGTAAAGGAAGCTGCAATCTTCTGAGAATCTGTGAGGCAGCTGCCTACAAGTGAGTCCTTGTTCCTTTACACAGGCATAAACTTACCTTGGATCATCAACTATGCTGGGTTTGGAAGGTGGTTTGAATATAGCAGTTCACTAAATTGTAATTTCCTTCAGTCTTGGCTCTGACTTACTGCCTGTAAATCCTACAGCCTTTTAGTCCAGATTGCTGGAAGAGAATGAGCAGTGAGAGTTTTCCTACCTCTAAAATGGATTTCTGTGATTTGGCTACAACAATCTTATTGGTAACCCAAATAAATTGTTTTTAATTCTGATTCTTAATACGTTTCTAGTTTTACTACTGGGGAATGCTCTATGAGGCTTGCATGCTACTCCAGGAATTTTAGTTGGGGAAATCAACTGACTTGTCTCTTCGACTGATACAGATTTTCCAGTGACCTTGGGAGAGTGGAACGCTTATTAGGGTATGTCTGCACAGCAAAGTAAGACCCGTGGCAGCAAGTTTCAGACCCCGGGTCAACCGACTTGAGCTCCTGAAGTTCATGCTGCGAAGCTAAAATTAGCAGCATAGACATTTGGGCTTGGGCTGGAGCCCGGGTTCTGAAACCTAGTGAGGTGGGGCTCTCAGAGCCTGGCTTTCAGCCTGAGCCTGAACTTCTATGCTGATATTTTTAGCTCCATAGCATGAGCCCCAGAAGCCTGAGTCAGTTGAACTGGGCTTTTAGACTCACTGCCATGTTTTGTTTTTGTTTATTTTTGAATATTTTTGTTTTCTTTTGGTTTTGCCTGTGTAGACGTTTCAAACCCTTAGTTTTAATTGTTGCAGCTGAATAGCAGAGAATCCATTTTAGATATACTGTAGGAATAGGCTCCTTTTGCTCTCTCTCTAGTTACAGTTCTTTTGTTCAAATCAGTCACCAAGAAGCAGTTTTTTCTGATTCCATGATTGACACAATCTGAAATCCTTAGAGGGCCTGATAGTACTAATATTACTTTAAAAGTACATTAAAGATCCTTTCTGTCATAACTTTTGATAATGCTGTTTAGATTGTAAGCTGTTCAGGATGGAACCAACTTTCATTGTGTGTATATGTACGGTACCTAATGCAATGAGACCTCACTTCCTGTTTGGGCCCCCCGAGGTGTCACCACAATATAAATAATATGTTGAAAATTTTACAGTAATTAAGTAATTTGTACTTTAGATTGATCTGGAATGGTGGCTTGGATTTTAAATGGAATTTTTAAATTTTTTCTGTTTAAAAAAAATCAGTAAATTTCCAGTGCAACAAATATCTGAATCTGTATCCTGGATATTGACTTAAAAAAAAGTGCCTGACAAGTCCTCCTCTTACAACAATAATTAATACATCAAGTAAAACAAAAGCATGCACGTTTAGCGCATTTGAAAATAAACTCTGCTCACTTCCAGTCTATTTGGTGACACTATGCAACGGTAACAGAAGGAAAAGCATTAAAAGATTGTTATATATGTGTAAATGCCAGTGCTTTTGACCATAGAAGTTCTAAAATACAACTGAAAATGACACAGGATGCAAGAGAGCCTTTGAGCCATAGGTTATAGCACAGCTCAGTATCCAGTTCTTCTTCGAGTAGTGTCCCTATGGGTTGGCCCACTATAAGTGTGGTAGCGTCCCTGCACTTGGGATTGGAAATCTTTGGTAGCAGTAGCCATTGGACGGCACATGCGCTTGCCCCCGTCTCTCACTATGAGCGGCAACGATATAGTACAGTGCAGTCCAGCTGCCCTCAGTTCTTTCTCAACTGCCCTTGGTCTGGGATGGAATCCTTTGCAGAGCCCTGCATATGCCTTTACTGCCCTTAGTAATACAAAGTTTTTGTTACTATTCTTAGTAGCTGTTTCCTTTCGTTTTTCTTCCATTTACCCACTAAACAAAAAAAACCTTTTTTTTCTTTTTCCTCCCTGTTACTTTTAGATTTGTTTAGGTTTTTTTTTCTACACTCTTCCCTACCGAGAAACTCCCTTTATCCGGGAATATGCCTGGATCCCCTGGGTTTGAGGTGCCTCTCCTACTGTGAGGCCATCCCAGTGAGTGATGGCCACTCACAGTGCATCTATTGCCTGGGTGAGGGGAACATATCTCAAAAGTGCACCCACTGCCTCAAATTAAAGGCATGGTCTCATAAAGATTGGGAGCTGACTAAAACTTTAACTGATGGAGAGCTACTTGCAGCCAGCCTCTGACCCGAGTGTCTCCACCAGAGTGCTCACCATTGGCATGGTAATCCGCCGACCCCCATTCGCTGTGTACCACGAAGAAGAGTTGGGCCCTGAGCTCACCCACCAAGGAGTCACCTTAGAAATGGGCATCCCCTGCAATGTCGGTAGCCTTGACATCTTTGGGGCCGAGACCTGGCTCCTGTGACCATCTGGATACCTCCAGTACCTGCACTGTTGAGAGGTCCAAGGACATAAGAGGACGGGACCACATGTAAGCACATAGTCTCTTGGCCAAGTCAGACAGATCAAAAGTTGCAATTTTGGTACTAACTCCCTCAACAACTTCAAGTACATCAGCGCTGACCAAGTCCTCGGCACTATCTACTGTCTGTTCGATGGAATGCACTGTAACAGTGGTACCATCGATATCCACTAGGTCCACCTCGCTATATACACACCACCAGTACTGATGAGGCTCCTAATGGTACCACAAGAGTTCTGGTACCTGAGAGACCTGATTGTCTCTGACAGCTCAGAATCGCTGCTCCTCTGTACTGATCTCCCAACGATCCATGCCTCTCCCCCAGAGACTCCACTTGTCATGCACTGCTCTCCTTCACCATCAAGGACTGCTTCACCTTTCCCCAGCGAGGAAGAAGAGTATTCCACCACACGTCACACCCCATGATCCTCCCAAAGAGCTCCACACAGAGAACCATACTATCGCCCTTGATACAGAGACCAGAGGTGAATTAGGTCATTGGTAGGGGCACCCTTGGATGCAGCCCTACATGCCTGTTCCCCATATTGGCCTTATTGGGATACTTGGGCTGCACACTTTCCCAAACCGCCTGTGGAGCAGAGACAGGGACAAATACACTCTCCATCCTCATCGGTCTCTAGACGTCCCAACCGTTAGCCAGAATTGCTGGAGTAGCAGGAGGAAGAAAAGCAGGAAGAGGTTATACCATCAGCCCACATCTCCTCCTCCAATGAGGCCATCATGCCACCGCCTCCAACATCGACGGATGACTTTAAACAGTTCTAAGAACTGTTCCACAGGATTGTGGGTTCTCTCTAGATACCCCTGGAGGAAGTTAAAGAGCAACAGCACAAGTTGTTTGACATCTTGCAGGACTCCACATCGGCAAAGATTGCACTGCCGATCAATGGGTCCATATTCGATCATGCCAAGGAGATCTGGCAGACCCCAGCATCAATACCACCTACCTGCAAGTGAGTGGACAAGAAGTACTATGTCCCCACTAAGGACATGGCATTCCTTTTTTCCCCACACTACTCCAAACTCCCTCATAGTCAATGTGGTGACATCATTCCAGGACAACTCCTTATAACAGGGACTGGAAGAGGCTAGACCTCTTAGGTCGCAAAACATATTCCTCAGCTACACTCCAGTTCCGTATTGCTAATTATGAGGTACTTCTAGCCAAATAGAAACACGTGAACTATTCCAAGTTTCAGGAATTCAGCCAAAGCTTGCCAGAAAATAAACAGTTCCAGGCATTGGTGACAGAAGGACAACTTCTGGCCCATATAGTGCTACAAGCTTCTCTGGTTGCCAGGGACACAGTGGCCCGCTCTATTGCAACATAGGTGATAAGACAAACCTCGTGTCTTCACCGCTCGGGGTTCCTCAGGGAGGTGCAGACCACTGTGGAAGATCCGCTGTTTGAAGGCTCTAAACTCTTCGCTGAGTGCATGGATGAGTCCCTCCAGTCTTTAAAGGATTCTATGCGTTCACTCAGCATATGTACACATATGTCTTAAAGAGAAGACAGGGTAGATATCAACCTATCCCAAGATCTTGACCTCCACATTTCACCCATCAACAACATTATGATACACAACATAGGTGACAGACACCTCCTCCCAAGCGCAGACAGACATCAGCGCAAGGGACCACGCTCCACCCATCTGCCTCCAAACAGCAATTTTGAGAAATTGGTCAAGGCCCTGAGATGTCTCCGCCTGGCCCAGTTGCTGCAACCATCTTCAGTAATCCAGCAGTTTGTCAACCACTTGACCCCATTCTACCCATCATGGTGACAAATCATGTCTGACAAATAAGTCTTGTATATTGTTAGCAAGAGGTATTCTAATCCGTTTCTTTCTCTTCCATCCACTCACCGCCCTCCCGCTCCCTCTTCAGGGACCCTTCTCACGAACATCTTCTACGAGAAGAAATAAATGACCTTCTGTGACCGTGAACTGTAGAACTGAGGGAAAGGTTTTTATTCCCACTCTTTTCTTATCTAATAAAGTACGGTGGGTGGAGACCTATACTAGACTTGAATGTCAATACACTCATCAAACTACACCGCTTCAACATGGTCACACTATCAACAATAATCTCAGCACTTGAACAGTGGAACAGGTTCTCTGCCCTCGAACTCCAAGACACATACTTCCATGTCACCATACACCCTCCCCAATACAAGGTACTACCCTTTGGCATCTCTAAAGCACCCAGGGTATTTTCCAAGATCCTTGTAGTGTTGGCAGCACACCTCCACAAACAAGGGATTGTAATATTCCCATACCTCGATGAGTGCTTCCTCAAGGCCCCTGCCGGAGCTAACACGTTAGAAGCTATAAAAAAAAAAACAGATTTTTTTCTCAAACCTTGACTTCCAGATGAACAGACAAAAATTGGGTACTGATGCCGGGACAGAATCTGGAATTTATTGCGGTCCAGCTGGATGCTATAAAGACCAGAGCCTTTCTCCCTGCTCACAGATTTTCCACAATAGTCAGTCTTGTCTCCACTGTGAGAACCAGCCCACAGATCTCTGCCAAGTCTTGTCTACAGCTGCTTGGTTATATGGCAGTAGCAACGTTTGTCGTAAAACATGCCAGATTATACTTGTGCTGGCTTCAGGGATGGCTACAAACAGTGTATGTACCCCACAGACACAGCCTAAACAAACTAAACTCCTTTTGGTACCAATTGAGATCAAGAATGTGTTAAGACTGGTGGACTCAATCCTGAAATGTCTGCATGGGGGTCCCCTTCTTCCAACCAACACCGTTGTCGATACTGACGACCAACACCTCACTACTTGGTTGGGGAGCACATTGATTGGCAAGAGGTCCCCCTGAGAATCAGTGTTGCACATCAACCTCTTAGAATTACGTGCAGTCCTCAACACTGCTGACACTTTCTATTAATAAAGACAGAGGACCATGAGAGTAATGACAGACAACATTGCCTGCATGTTCTATATCAACAGATGAGGAAGTGAGGTCCCAATCCCTTTGTACAGAAGCTCTGAAATTGTGAAACTGGCGTATCCAACATGGCATTGACATCTGTGCCGCATATCTATCTGAACACTGTGACAGAGTCACTGAGCAGAAGGTTCTCACAAGAACTCTACAACATAAATTCAGTTGCTGGGGATTCCCTGACATAGATCTATTCGCCACTCCCCAAAACACCATGATTCTGCCCAAGAGCAGGTCTGGGTTCCCAATCTCTCTGGGGGATGCCTTCCTCATTATGTGGGATGCACCTCTCCTCTGTTTTCCCACCTTCCCCTAATATTCAAAGTACTCCACAAGATACAAGTGGAACGAGCCAGAGTCATCCTCACAGCACCAAATGCCACAACAGATATGGTCTCCTTATCTCTTGCTCATGACAGTCTGTCCACTGATGACCCTGCATTCAATTCCACACCTCTTCTTCGAGGAATCTGGCCAGATTCTCAATCTGAATCTAGAACTTCTCCGTCTGTAGGCTTGGCTCCTTCGTGGTTCAGGGATCCAGAGATGATCCTGGAGTAAAGGAAATTCTTTTAAATAGAAGACATTGACAACAACATTCTATATGTATCTACAAAAATGGAAAAGGTTCTGAACTTGGTGCAACACCAAACATGTTCCATCAATTACTGCTCCTTTACCACTCCTTTTGGATTACATCCTTGAACTCAAGAGATCTGGGCTATCCACAAGCTCTGTTCACATACATCTAGCTGCCATTATTGCATTCCACTCCAAGATAAAGGTTCAGTCGGTATTTACCCACCCAATGACAAAAAGATTCCTTAAAGGTCTCCAAAACCTTTATTCTGAAGTACGAAACCCCTCTCCCCCTCTTGGGATCTCACCCTTGTTGTATACTGTCTCACCAGCTCCTTGTTTGAACCAATGGCAACCTGCTCCTACATGCACCTATCCATGGAAACTGAGTTTCTCGTGGTGATTGCATCCACCCAACGGGTAGGAGAAACAGGTGATTTCATAGTATACCCTCCTGTACATCATGTTTTACAAAGATTACGACCACACCCAAAGTTCTTACCCAAGGTACCGTCCTCTTTCCATCTAAATCAAACTATCCAGCTTCCCTCCTTTTTCCTGAAACCACATGGCAGCCAACATGAGGCCACTCTACAAACCTTGGATGTTAGACAAGCACTAATCCTTTAACTTGACAGAACTAAATCATTCAGGCAGTCACCATGCTTATTCCTTTCTGTTGCTAAAAGATCAAAGGGATTGGCTGTATTCAAATGTCTGTCAAAATGGAGCTCTGAATGCATACACATTGATAGGAATGACATACACAATGACAGGAACTTAGACCTCCACCTGGAAATTGGACATATTCCACTCACTATCCACCTCAATAGCCTTTTCAAACAATGTTCTGATTACTGACATTTGTAAGGCAGCCACCTGGGTGTCCACAGATACCTTCAGTCATCATCATACAATCACCCACGATGTGGAATCAGCTGCTGTCCTAGAACGCATGGTCCTATTCTCCTCAGTACTGATCACTCCTAAGCCCCAGCCTTCCAACTAGTGGCACTGCTCTAGTCACCTTCAGTGGAGCACCTATAGGGACACTATTCAAAGAAGAAGAGAAGATTACTCACCATGTTCAGTAACTGATGTTCTTCAGGATGTGTCATTTCCCCCCCCAGCAGCGTGAGATGGGGAGAAGTGCATGGGAAGTCCGGGCACTGCTACCAACGATCTCCAATCCCAAGCATAGGAGCGCTACCATACCTACAGTGGAACACCAATAGGGACACACTTCTCGAAGAACCTCAGTTACTGCACATGGTTAGCAAGCTTCTCTTTTGTTTAAAAACCTTACAGTCCATTGGATTTTTCCAGAGGGTAATAGTGGCTTCTGCACTGAAACTTCACTTTGCTGTACTTTACGTTAGATTTTATGATCTTTACACCAGGGACTAAAAGTAGGTCATCATTTTAAAAACAGCAGTATGCTTGCATCGTACATTATTTATAGGTTCATAGAACTGCATGCATGACACGACTTGGCAAAACAAAAGTCAGTAATGACTGAAAACTAAAGTGAAGTTGAAATGTGTAAAGAAGACAGCCTAATAGAAGATGCATAATGCTTTTACTTTAAAATTTCTTTTGAGAACACTTGAGTTAAATGTGTCTAAACTGTTCTAAATGATTTTATATAAAATATATTTTTAAATTAGTGGTTTTAGGGTTTATTGATCAGCAATTTTACACCAAACTTAGTACACTTTTTCCTCCTAAACACCATCACATGCCTTCTCAGTTTTTGAAATTAATTTAAGATCGGGAGGCAACAGCATTATTCCTATGAAGTAGATTAAATTTTACTCATAAGTACAGAAATTCTTCAGTCTTTCTGCTTCTGACATCTTGGTAGCTATGAAATGCTACATAATGTTGCAGTAAAGTACCTCTGTTCTGAAGCTTGTACAGAACTTAACTGTCCCCATACTTCTCTCATTTTGTTACATAGAATGCTGTATATTGGTTCTTCTAAAGGTAGAACACTGAAATGGGGCAGTAGGACAACTATTTCCTAAAAAAACCCCACCTTTGTATATTAAGAACAGAAAGGGGAAAAAACCCCAACCCTTGCTCTTTATTTGAAAATAGTCCTCCTTTCGTGGAAGGATTTTTAAATTTGACAAGAACCACCCATTCTAATTGTTTGTCTGACCCATCCCATGCAAACTTATGTTCATATGCAAACATTCAGTGCTATATACAAATGTGATCTTCTGTATGTTTTATTTGATGTGTTTTTCAAAGCATTTTTATAACTTGGCTTACCTAGAATTTTCTATTGTCAAGAGTTCAGATGTTGTGGATATGAAAAAGATTACGCTGTGCACAAATTGAAAAGATTTTGTGACAGCCAGTATTTCCAGATTAAGCTCTTTTACAGATATTTACATGCAGTTTGCATATTGAATTTATTCATACACTTGTTAACTCCACACTGTATTTTCAGTTAAGAAATTTGCATTGTTTGCTTTTTCGCTTTAGTGAAAAGAGCTTTATCTATACAAAGCTCAGCATGTGAACTCCTTTTATTCCTTATCAGTGATTGGTGAGAAAGCAATTAGAAAACTAGATTAAAAATTATCAGCTTTTTTTTTTTTCTTGTATTATAACAAACCTTTAACATTCAAAAAGGAAATAAAAGCATTAAATATTTCTGACAGTATGACCTTTCCATAACACATGTGCATGGTGGAGGGCATGTTTCCAAATTTAACATAACATCTGTATCCTACAAATGACTTTATCTTTGAAGCTTATTCTTGGTGGCAGAGGCAGAAGAGAGGCACAGAGCATGCACTTTTCCCCCGTCAGTTCTTCTTCTGCAAATTATATATTTTTCATTGTGGAGGAAATGTTTTGCCTCATTGTGATGTGGTTGTGTGTGTGTGTGTTGGGGAGGGTGGTTTTTTTTTTTCCCCCCAAGTGCATTAATTTGTTGCTATTTACAGGGATTCTGTTTCACCATCTGGTGCCAGGGATACCATGGGCTGTTTGGATTGCTTTATTCCTGGCAATTATTTGCCAGTTCTTTCCCAACTATTTATTAGTGTATCTTTCTGAATGTTTTTCTTTTGAAAGTGCTGCATATATTCATTATTGTCTCATGTCTTTACTCAGATGATTGTTTACCTCTGTGGCTAATTCACAAAATCCTGCACATTTTCAGACGCTATTGTACTCAAAGCTTCACTGTTCTGTGGACACTAAGGCCTTGTCTGCATTAGAGAAACTTATGGAGCTAAGAACAATGTGGCTTAACAGCATGTTGTAAAAACCTCACATCCACCTAAGGCTAAGTAAGGCCAGAGTGACTGCAAAATGTTTTGTTAGTAGCTGGACCGGAACTATGGAACTTGTTGCCAGAACTGACCTTGCCATATTCAGAGTTAAATGCAAAGCACCTCTTCACCAACAATAGTACCCTCACTCTCATACGTTACATATTTACAGACAAAAACTGTTAAGATGGTGTTAAGTCTGAGCGTATATATCAGTAATGTAGGATAAACTATACTACAGGGTTCCAAAAACAAGTGTTATAAACCCAGGAAATTCAGAGTTAAGATTACATTTAAATAAAAAAAAATCCAAATATGTTAGGGTTTGAAAGTACACAGAGTACCCAAGCAACCTTTACTTTGCTTTGTAGTGATATCATGCAGTAAATCATATGATTATAGTATGTCAGTGTTTGTGGTTCTAGATTACATTCAGCTGTTTGTGACAGAAATTAGATTTTTGATTTTCTTTTTCTCCCCATTGTTTTGCTTTCAAAATGGCCACCAACTTTTTGTTTCTAATAACTGAAGCCAGCAGTCTTCTTTAAAATAGACATGTAGTTTGTCTCATTCAGAACTATAGGGAAATAAACATTCTTCTCAAAGCAGCCACCTAACTGTGGGCAAATTGGGATCTTATTCCCACTGAGAAGGAGATAGCAGCCATTTTGAAAGAGGGAACTCTCTGTAGTAGAATGTTATGTCAATCGCCGCTGAAGGAGAAACTTTCCATTAGGAAGAATAATAGGGAGGAAATGACCATTAATCCTCAAATAGGTCTTCAAATGTAGCCTGTACACTGGTTTTCAGTGAGTTTAAGTATAAGGTAAGTTTGAAGTGTCTGAATTTTGTTAAAATCATTCAGGAGGAAAATGTCTGAAACCAAGTGCTAAATTTCTTTAGGGATCCATTTTATAATTTTGACTGTTCGACGCATTAACAGATTAACTTGTAAATTCTCAGAAAGCTACTTCTGCGCCCAGAGAGTAAATGCTATACGTTTGGGAAGGATATATTATATTCTTCCACTGTAACAGTGGTTGCAAATCTGCAAAATTCAGCCTTAACTGTAGAATCTTGAACAGCGCTTCCATAATAGATGTCCAAAACAACAACAACAACAAACTAATAAAACCCCCAAATCTTCTGTTTTTCAGTAGGGTATGAAAAGAAAGATCACACTCACTTTTTACTCATGAGAGTTACTCAGATTGTATATGTAATTAAAAACCAACCCTTGGAAAATACCATTTAGAACATAAGAATGGCCATATTGGGTCAGATTGATAGTCCCTGTAGCCCAGAATCCTGTCTTCTGACAAAAAGAAAAGGAGTACTTGTGGCACCTTAGAGACTAACCAATTTATTTGAGCATGAGCTTTCGTGAGCTACAGCTCACTTCATCAGATACATCTGTAGCTCACGAAAGCTCATGCTCAAATAAATTGGTTAGTCTCTAAGGTGCCACAAGTACTCCTTTTCTTTTTGCGAATACAGACTAACACGGCTGTTACTCTGAAACCTGTCTTCTGACAGTGGCTGGTGCCAGATGCTTCAGAGTTGAACAGAACAGGGCAGTTATTGAGTGATCCCTCCCCTATGGTCTAGGGCCAGCTTTTGGCAGTCAAAAACTTAGGGGGCACATCAGAGCCTGGGGTTGCGTCCTTGACCATCTTGTCTAATAGCAATTGATGGACCTATCCTGGGTGAACTTACCTACTTTATGGGGGGAGGGAATCTCTTTTCAACATGGGAGTTTCTACTTATGTGACTCAATTTAGTCTCTGCTGAGGTGGTCTGTAGGGCAAGATTAGCTGCTGCTGTGCCATGAGAATGCAGCTAAAGATATGCTATCTATATTATCAGTCCCTACTTGACTTGCAATATTGTGGATTTTGCAATATTAGGCTTCCCTGGCAGTCTTGACAGCAGGAGCCCTGCCATGCACAGAGCTGACAGTGGGAGCCCTGGCCACCTGAGTGTTTAAACTGCAATTCTGCTCTGAAAAGTGACTAAGTGCTTCAGTAACTAAAGTAAGCACTATTTTCCCTCTTGTTAGTGTGAGAGAGCTAACACATCTGAGAGAATGAGCCGAATTCTGTTTGTCTTCATACAGCAACAGAATTGTTGGCTCAGATCCAGAGAATTACACCATGCAACCCAATTGAAGGCAGTCAGTTTAAACAGGTGTAATTGAAAGCAAACATTTAGGATAATGGGATGGGACAATTGTAAATCCAGAGTCTTTTTGAAGGACAGGTTTCAGAGTAGCAGCCATGTTAGTCTGTATTCACAAAAAGAAAAGAAATACTAGTGGCACCTTAGAGACTAACCAGTTTATTTGCTCAAATAAACTGGTTAGTCTCTAAGGTGCCACTAGTACTCCTTTTCTTTTTTTGAAGGACAGACACCCCTGGCGGTGGGGCTGAAGAGTTGCTGCTGGGCCATGGTAAGAGCCATCTTGGCAGCTGTGGGGAGCGCGAATCCTCCATCTGTCCTATGTGGAGGGGTCTGGGGGATCAGTGAGACGGGGTGGGAGGTGGAGGGTCTGTGGATCCCCACAGCTGCCTGGGCTCCCCGGGCTGCTCTTACTGGGGCCAGGCTCTAGCTTCCGAGCTGGCCAAGGAGTGGGGCCTTGGGGGAAAGAGGAGGGGCTGGGCGAAAAGTGGGAAGGCCATTTTCAAAAAGTGGGATGACCGTGGCCTCTTGGCCCCCTCTCTGTTCCGGCGCCCCGACTTAGAGATATCAAGCACAAATTGTGTGTATCATTCTGTTCCATGCTCCAAACCGATCTTTATTCTCTTTGATGTTGATCAGGAATAATGCTTCAGACGGTGGGTGAAGTGCAGTATCTTGATCTGAAATTCTTTTAGAGTTAAGTATGTTCCCAGGTCAGTGTGGTGGTTTTAGCCATCCCAGATCTGCATTCTGATTGTCCCTTACATAATACCTTGTGCTCTTCTTTTAGTGCTTTTGGTACATAAATGTGAAGGAGCGCTTATGTGTAAAGTTTTAAGATGAAAGGAACAGAGTTCTGTAGCTATAAATACTGATATCAAAGGCCTTTATTACAATCTGAAACCTGTCCACAGTTGCATGTTTTTAACTTTCCTTACCTCACCAAACATATGGATCCTGTAAGATTTGAGGGGAGGCCTGTGGCTTCTGGATGGAGCACTAACTGCTTTCCCACAATATATAATCAGCTTGCTGTAGCTCCTCAGCTTATTGCTCCTGTAGAAGCTGTGTTGCCAGGGACTGCCAATGGAACCCCATTCAGTGAGGATTCCAAATGATTCAGGGGGAAATCTGTAAAATTATTACAAATCAGTCTGCAACAAGTGTTGGCTTTCCTTTTGGATTTGGGGAGGAGAGAGTCCAGCTCAGAGATGCTGGCCCAGAAATGACTCTACTTGCAGAGCTGGAACAGAGTGGAGCCCCCTTGGAGGGATTAATGCAGTGTTAGAGGAGGATGAATAGACTTTGAAGTAACATTATCTCATAGTCTGGCCTACAAGACAGGCCACAGGTCTAAAATAAGTAACTTCCATCTTTCGTATGACATCTTTAACTGCATAAAGTCTACAAAATTATACTTCCTCTGCAGGATCTGACATGGATTTGACATATTGCCATTTCCAAAGTGGGTGTAGTAGGCTTCTTATGGGTATCCTGTAAACACCTGTTTGTGTCTCAAGTCCTCTACACAGGGCTGTAACTCTGAGGTTCATCTGATAGAATTGTAGAAGTACTAGGAAATCCTTATATTCATTTAATTTTTAATATGCTGCAGATTTCTTTAAGACCAGTCCAACCCCTCAACCGTTTGTTCTCTTTTGCTGTACCCTCGGTTGTATGCCTAAAGAGGAAAGAGTACTTGAACTGATTGTTTCCCAATTCTCACAATCCCCAAATAATCTCCTGCAGAAGTTAAGCAAGAAGATGATTGTCTCACACATGATAAAATGGCACATTTTGTGCATTGCCACAGTTTAAAATCCTGCTTGTTGTTCTTACTTTCAGATTTTTTGTCTTTGGTTAGTGGTTCAAATGCTTCAGTTATTTGTAGACAAAAAGAATTTCAACGGAAAGATTTATCTTTTGCTACATCCTTTAGATCCTGTCATTGCTCCTTCCTTCAATGTCTGCTACTAGATCTAAAGAAAGCAATAGCACTGCCATAGTAGTTGCCTCTAAAGTTAAAAAGCACCATGGCATTTGACCTTGCCATGTTCCTGATAGTTGGGAGGTGTGAAAAAGACACTGCAGGAAGATGAAATACTGTGGCTTGGTAAATGTTGACTTCTCTTCTTAGTGATGACCTCTATCCTGTATCCAACTAGATCAGTGGTCACCAACTGGTCAATTGCGATCGACTGGTCTATCCTAGAGGATCTCCTGGTTGATCACGATCTCCGGCAGTGTAGTGTGGCTGCTGCTAAGGCAGACTCCCTGCCTACCCCGGCCCCACGCCAGTCCCAGAAGTGGCCAGTGCAGGCCTGGGGGCAGAGGTCTCCCTCTGTGCGCTGCTCCTGCCTCCAAGCACTGTCCCTGCAGCTCCCATTGGCCAGGAAAGCTGCGGGGGCGGCTCTTGCAGAAAGGGGCAGCGCCATATGCCCCCGGCCCGCCCAATGGGCTGCAGGGGTGTGTTGGCCCCTTCCGGGAGTGGCGTGGGGCCGGGGTACACAGGGAGCCTCCCTTAGCCTTGTTGCACCTGCTGCCGACCAGGAGCTGCCAGAGATAAGTGCTGCCTGGCGGGAGGCCGCACCCCAACCCCCATCCGTGAGTATTCTCCTGGAGCCAGCATCCCAAACCCCCTCCTGCAGCTCAAACCCCAGCCCTGACCCCCCCCCTTAGAGCCAGCACCCCATACCCCCTCCTGCACCCCAACACTGTGTCCCAGCTTGGGGCTCTCTTCCAGAGCCAGTACCCCATACTCCCTCCTGCACCCGAACCCCTTGCCCCAGCCCTGACTCCCCTCCCAGAGGCAGCACCCTATACCCCCTCCTGCACCCCAATACTCTGGCCCAGCCCGGAGCCCCTCCTGCACCCAAACTCCATCCTAGAGCTTGTACCCCTCACCCCCTCCTGCACCCCAACCCCCTGCCCCAGGCTCAGCCCAGAGCCCCCTCCCACACGGCAAACCCCTCGGACTCAGCCCAGAGCCCGCAACCCTAGACCCATCCCGGTGAAAGTGAGTGAGGGTGGAGGAGAGCGAGGGAGGGTGTGTGTGGGGGGGTGGTGGAGTGAGTGGGGCAGGGCTTTGGGGAAGGGGCAGGGCCTCGGGGAAGGGGCGGGGTAGATCCTGGGTTGCCCTTGGATTCAAAAAGTGATCTGGGGTGTAAGAAAGTTGGAGACCATTGAACTAGATTTTACACTTTAGCCCCGGAATTAGTCAATCTATTGATATATTTGGTCAAATAGTAAGGAGGGAAAAGATCTGTTTTCTGTTAAATTAAGGGCTCCATCAAATTCTCAGTCCCATAGTGGATTCAAAAGTTGGATTGGAGAGAAAGTAACATCAAAACCACTCTAAAGAATCATGCTGGAGAAACAGCGTGAAAGGCTACACAGCCACTTGAGTTTACCTGTGTATCCATCATGCCTGTAGCACAATTCTTACTCATTTTATATAGGAATGGTAGATCAGGAACAGTCAGCATGGATTCACCAAGGGAAGGTCATGCCTGACTAATCTAATCTCCTTCTATGATGAGATTACTCGTTCTGTGGATGAAGGGAAAGCAGTGGATGTATTGTTTCTTGACTTTAGCAAAGCTTTTGACACGGTCTCCCACAGTATTCTTGTCAGCAAGTTAAAGAAGTACGGGCTGGATGAATGCACTATAAGGTGGGTAGAAAGTTGGCTAGATTGTCGGGCTCAACGGGTAGTGATCAATGGCTCCATGTCTAGTTGGCAGCCGGTGTCAAGTGGAGTGCCCCAGGGGTCGGTCCTGGGGCCGGTTTTGTTCAATATCTTCATAAATGATCTGGAGGATGGTGTGGATTGCGCTCTCAGCAAATTTGCGGATGATACTAAACTGGGAGGAGTGGTAGATACGCTGGAGGGCAGGGATAGGATACAGAGGGACCTAGACAAATTGGAGGATTGGGCCAAAAGAAATCTGATGAGGTTCAGTAAGGATAAGTGCAGGGTCCTGCACTTAGGACGGAAGAACCCAATGCACAGCTACAGACTAGGGACCGAATGGCTAGGCAGTAGTTCTGTGGAAAAGGACCTAGGGGTGACAGTGGACGAGAAGCTGGATATGAGTCAGCAGTGTGCCCTTGTTGCCAAGAAGGCCAATGGCATTTTGGGATGTATAAGTAGGGGCATAGCGAGCAGATCGAGGGACGTGATCGTCCCCCTCTATTCGACATTGGTGAGGCCTCATCTGGAGTACTGTGTCCAGTTTTGGGTCCCACACTACAAGAAGGATGTGGATAAATTGGAGAGAGTCCAGCGAAGGGCAACAAAAATGATTAGGGGTCTGGAACACATGACTTATGAGGAGAGGCTGAGGGAACTGGGATTGTTTAGTCTGCAGAAGAGAAGAATGAGAGGGGATTTGATAGCTGTTTTCAACTACCTGAGAGGAGGTTCCAGAGAGGATGGTTCTAGACTATTCTCAGTGGTAGAAGAGGACAGGACAAGGAGTAATGGTCTCAAGTTGCAGTGGGGGAGGTTTAGGTTGGATATTAGGAAAAACTTTTTCACTAGGAGGGTGGTGAAACACTGGAATGCGTTACCTGGGGAGGTGGTGGAATCTCCTTCCTTAGAAGTTTTTAAGGTCAGGCTTGACAAAGCCCTGTCTGGGATGATTTAATTGGGGATTGGTCCTGCTTTGAGCGGGGTTGGACTAGATGACCTCCTGAGGTCCCTTCCGACTCTGATATTCTATGATTCTAAGGTTGCAGCTAATGGAGCCTGAAACAGGAGCATCTTGCCTCAAATCTTTGAATGTAATGACATGATTCTTCACAAGAACTTTATGAAATTTATAGTGCTTTCTGTCCTGCTTCTGTCCTTGCCAGACTGCATGTGAGTTACTACACCTGACAGTACTTCAGAAATTGCTTTAAGTATTGAGTTCATTGGCAGGTAGATGCCTGCTCTAGATTTCATTATTTTCTGCCATGAACACTACAGTAGACAGCCTTATTGAAAACCATCTATTTAGGGGGAAAACATCCACAACTGGAGCATGACTCACTGAATATGAATTATTCCTTGTGCATGTAGTATACAACACACAATTGCCAAATATATTGTATTGTTTGCCTGGCCTCCAGTGTTTATCTTCAGCACGCTTTAGGCCCTTACTCACACTGAGTAATATCTTATTCATCTCCATGCATCTGAAGAAATGAGGTTTTTACCCACGAAAGCTTATGCTCAAATAAATCTGTTAGTTTTTAAGGTGCCACTGGACTCCTTGTTGTTTTTGTGGATACAGACTAACACAGCTACCCCCTAATACTTGATACCTTATTCATGAGTAGTCATGTTTAAATTAATGATGGAGTTAGGGTACTTATCAACATGAGTAAGTATGACAAATTTTGGCTCTTCATGAAGTCTTCTCCTATTAACTTGCTACAACACCTAACATCCAGGAGTATATGCTAAAAAGGAACCTAAACTCCATAAAAGGGTTTCTAACTTCACCTGGACACTGTAGGTAATTATGTCTCCAGTATATAGACCAAATATGCACGGAGCCCTTCTCATGCAAGAGGCCCACTAGATTTTCACTGATGTACATTAGTATATTCTTGGCCTGGAAGAGTGTGTAAATAATCTTCTTTCATTTCTTGTGGTGGCTGAACACCACTTTATGAGTGTTGCAAATCACTTCTGGATATACATGGAGTATTCAAGTTTAGGCTGTCAAAAAATGTGGTTGCTTTATATGGTCTTTATCTGCTTCCAGAGACTAAACCACTCTACTTCCCAATGTTAGTATCAGATTTCATCCATTTCTTTGATTTAATTAATCCAAGTAGGATTAAGTAGAAGAAGGTGATTTTCCGAAAAGTGGATTTTACAGTCCCTACACACACAGCTGGTGCTAGGCATAAGAAGACTAAGCAATTGCTTAGGGCCCGAGCAGCTTAAGGCTGCCCCCATTAATTATTAGTATATGTAATGTGTGTGGGGGGCAAAATATTCCTGTTTAAGGCCCCCAATAGGGTAGCACCTGAACTGCTTACATCGGTAACTGTGAGAGAAGGAAGATCAAAGTCTCCAATTAAATATTTTAGTAAAGACTTAAGTACAGAATAACTCTGCTAAACATTTAAAAAAAATTTATGTATGCCTAAGAAAATAGTTTTTTCTAGCAACGTTTCCCAGTTCTGTTTCTCCAGCACATTTTATCTTTGAGGTTCCACATACTGAACAGATTAACCAAGTAAAAATATTGGTACAGCAGGCTATATCTTCTGTAGCGATAGGCATTCAAAAATTGCCCCATTTTTCAACAACTGAGTTGGTTTTTTAAATGTGCATACTACACTATTTTGGAGATGTTTGGTCATCTAGGACAAACAGCAATTACCAATCACCAACAGATGTTTGGTGCCCTGTACTAATCACTTCTTCCCTGACATTCTGTTTCTAGTTCCTTAATCCTTTACTGGTGGCTCTCTCTGCAGTGGAATGCAGTCATGTTTGTGTAACATGGCAGCTTATCTCAGGGGATGTACTTGATTTATGGGACAGAACTGAAAGTGCCTTTTGCCCATACCAACAGTCATTTGAGGAAACAGGGAAGCTCTTACCTGTAACTGTGTGCCAGTGTTCTGCCACAGTGCAAGTGTTTGAACTCTATACTGGACTGTCAGGCCAATAAGTTTCTGCATAAGGAATGCAGTATCTCGTATGTAGCAGTTACTGTGAACAAACGAGTAAAAGCATCTGACTGGCCAGGAATACTCAGTCCACCCAGAGAGATTTGGAATTTGTTCACTATGCAAACGGGTATGAATCCAACAATTTAAAACTTTTTTTCTTGACCTCTTTTGCATTTTGTTTTAATATAGGTTAATTCTAAAGTGTGTGAAATGTTCCACTCTGTGTCTAAAAGAGCAGTTTTTAGTCATAAGTATATTTTTCTAGTCCCATCACTATCACTTTTCCCTTTCAGTGGGGGCAGAAATACAAACTTTCTTTCAGTATTCAAGAAGCTATTTACATGGCCAAAAGCTACATCAAGTCAAATTGTGATGTGCCAGGCAGTTAACAGGGCCCTAGCTTACGTGACATAACATTATATGATGTGATACAATCTGATATGTCAAACATTTGAAAAAAAAATTAGATTACCTAGAGTAAATGCCAAACTGTTCCTGGTGTTCATGAGCTGGTGAATACCATGGTTCATTGATCATCCAAACTGCATTATGGTAATTCAGCTAGTCTAAAATTTATTCCAAAATGCACAGTAGTAGCAAGGATAGCAATGCAGTTGTAACCTCTGTCTGCTGAGGCAGATAACCATTTTCAGGAGCACATATTGACCCTTGTTTTAACCCAGTTGTGGTTTTGTACATTTTTAAAAGACTTTTTATATGCTGTCTACCACAATGAATGATTTCCTTTGTGGTTCTACCCTCACTTCAAACTATGTTTGCCTTGTGAAGAATCAAGCAGCTAGTTACCTTTTTTGTATTGGCTCTGAGCTAGGTAGTCTCTTCTAAGGTGATGCTTCTCTGTAGGTACAGTCTTTCTAATCAAAAGATTGTAACCAGTGGCGGTGATGTTTTGTTCCTCAATAGAAAGGAAATTCTAGAAAGTTCAGGTCCTAGTGGTAGGATGATATATTTTTACCTCTAATTTCTGGTATTGAAGTATCTTATCTGTCTTAAGTTAATAAGCTAGTTCAGCTTAATAAGGACAGGGCTTAGAGCTTTACCTTCTTTGTTCTCCCTGATGTGTGGAAGCTTACCACCAGTTTGGCATCATTGTTCCATATTTCTTCAGGAAATTGCTGGAGGTATTATAGTTATGTGCTGGATAATCCAAGCTATAGTAGGCAGTTGGTTTTGGGGGATGACTTTGACAGAATCTTCTGGTCTGTAAAGTGGCAGATTTGATAAAAGGTTGTTTTCATACTGAGACTTTTCCTGGTAATTGTATTTTTTGTTTTAAGGAACTGTACCAGTTATTTTCACGCTCCTCCTTACTCCCTCAGGATTGTTTCTGTTCACGGTATAATAAGACTAACATCTTACACAACACATGCCAGAGACTCCAGAAGCCACCGAAGGAGGGAGTATTGTGCTGGGGATGGACCCTAAAAAAGTTTGAATGGTGGTATGGACCCCTTTGGAAATCTTAGACATAGTCTGTGGACCTCCAGGGGTCCATGGACCACAGGTTGAAAACCACTGCTGTAGGGCCCCAATGGCGCCGCCTCCTTCTTCCTCAACCTCCCACCCCAATTCCTGCCTCCTTGCTATGTGGCCTTCGGGGAAAACTACACAGAGAAGCCAGCCAGAGACTCCAGCTGGTAGAGGCAGAAGCAGCCAAAGCAGGGACCTTTGGTCTTTTGGAAACCCAGAGAACTGTCTGTGGGTTTGTTTAGACTTTCTTTGCCCTGTATTGTTGGGCTGTTTGATCCAACCCTCCTCCTCTTACCCCTCCCTCACAGTTTCTTCTCCTTAGCTTCACTCCACACCTGCCCTTCTTATTCTGTTGATCTCCCCCTGCCCCCTTTCCTTCCATCTATCTTATCCCCACCTAATTCATTGCCGCCTCCCCCCCCCCCCCCAAAAAAAAAAAAAAGAAAGAAAGAAAACACACAAAACAAAAAAAGTTAAACTAACTTGATGTTTGCTGCTACCACATAGTTAACTATACCGGTGTGTTCTACCCTTCCACCACATTGTCTGCCTGATGTATTTAGGTTGTAAACTCTTCAGGCAGGGCTGTCTACTGTGTGTTTGTACCGGGTCTGCACAATGGGGTCTTGTTCTTGGTTGGCCCCAGGCACTAGCATAATAAACACGATTAATCATAATATTTGTGTATATCTTGGGTAATGGATGGCCCCCACTGCTGTCGTGCCTGAATGTCAGAGTATCTTCAGTGCATTTACCCTCACAGCAACACTCTTTGTGACGTAGCATAGTACTGTTATCTCCATTTTACAAATAGGGAAATGAGACATAAGGGCCCAGATTTTAAGGTATTTAGGCATTGCTGCACTTGGCATTGTAATGCCTAACTGATTTAGGAGTGAAAGTGATTTTAGGCACTTAGGATCCAAAATCGCTTTGATGGTATATGGAATTTAGATTTGTAAGTGCCTAAATTCCTTTTGAAAATGATATGTAGGCTCCTAAATGCCAAGCACAGCAACACCTAAATGCCTTTAAATATCTGTGCCTGACAGACTAAATTTCGTGCCCAAGGTCTACCGAAATCTGTTGCCAAGTAGGAAAGTGAACCTGAGACCCAGGCTATTGCCCAACCACTGGACCATCCTTCTGCAAGCCACTAAAACTCAGAGTTCCTAAAATGTGGATGAGATAGTAATGCATCTGGCTTATTTTTAGGCCATTTTTTCTCCTCATCATTAAGACAGTGCTCTTTAGGGCCCTTTGATTCATCCGGTAAGCTGATGATGGCTGTAAATAAGGGGACAATGCAAGATACTCTGACATTCAGTTAAATAGGGGAAAACGGTTCTAAGTAGCAAAGAGCCCTCTGGTATGACCCTTAACTGACCTCCCTGTTTAAACAGTATGTGTGATTCTTGTCTAGTCTCTTGAGAACTCATCTTTCACTTGTTTTTTTCTGTTGTTTTTTTTCCTGATAGTCCTACCATTTGAGACATGTAAAAGCTTACCTTGTGAGGAATTTTTGCTTAAATGAATTGCATGTTTCACATCTAAAGCAATGAAATGCAAATAAATGTTATTACTAAAGCTTTCTCAATCCCAGGACAATTGCATGTGAAGTGTTTTCAGATGTCCATGCATTGGATTTAAGCTGTCTTTTCTACTCATAACGTTTAGTCACTACATCTGTTCTCTTGGATATATGTGGACTTTATGTGCTTAATACACTGTAAATATAGTCATCGGAAGGAGAGTGGACTTCTTGGATATTAATGATTGCACTGAATATAATATTTTGCAGCATTGGTCAAAGATGAAAATAAAAGTACTTCTTGCATTTTTTAAAACAATATCAGCCCTCTGTAATAATGTCATAAGGTAACAGATGCTTCACATAATGTGGGAACTTGAAAACTTTGTAGAACAATTGTGTGTGTTTATCCTGCCTTTGAGATTCCTAGTTTGCAAAGCAATAATTACTTCGAGTGATCATGGTTGTCTGTAAACCATCCTAACATCTGTTAAAAAAAATGCATAGCATTTTATATTTTTGACAACACCATTTTTAGAAACATGATGCTGTTAATCATTAGCTGCTTTCAGAGCCCATTTTAACAATACCATCTGTTAATTTAAAACTGTGGATTGATAACAGCATAGAGGAAGGATCTCATTTGACTTCAGTGAATATCTGCCAGTAGTTGCCAGTAGATAGGTACTTTGCAGCTAGGCAAATTGTTCATGCTAGCGTTTATATTAGAGAGAGAACAAGAATGAAATTGGTATTGCTTGTTAAACTTTATGCACTCTGAACAAGAACAGTACACTGTAAAATTTATAACATAATTACTGTAAGTTATTAAAAAGATTTGCATTGTGGATTTTTCAATATAAAAATGCTCTATATATAGTGAATACTTCCAGTGTGGTGATATATGTATGACGAATCTTTTGGAACTCCTCTCGGTTTTTTCTTTTGCTTAAATATGGTGTCTGCTGTCGGAAACTATACGATGTTCAATTCCTCTTTAAATAACATGGTCCCATTCTGATGACTGAAAATTTCATATATATTTGTAGCTGAAGGTTACAATGATTCTGTGGGTTTCAGTTTTATTTACAAGATCTTCATATTCAAACTCTTAATTACCATATTAGTGTGAAATGGGAATTATATACTTAGGTTTTTCATATGTTGGCAAACTGATTTAACCACTTAATTTCCACCAGTTTAAATGCTTATTCCACCAAATAATGCTTGTTTTTCATCGAATAATTCATTCTGAGGGATTTATTGAACATACAGTCATGTAGTTTTATCAGCTTGTACATTTGTTGTACTTCGTGCTAGATTGTGTAGAGATGTGGTGTTCCTGTAATTCATTTGTGCAGCTCTGACTGAAGGTAATAGAAGTGGTATGTATGCTTTGAGAGAAAATTTTACCTTTCTGTTCTATATTGTTTGTGCTCTGTTCTCTAAAACATTGTGTTAAACTCACTAAAGTCTGCCCACTTTAGTTTCATACTTGAGAAGGGGTCACATGAAAATTCTGAATTTGTTTGGAAGACACTGTCTCTGTTGGTGACCAGCTTCACATTTGTTGCTGGTGTGCTCTGTGAGTCAGATGTATGAAATTGGTTCCTTAGTCTGAGAACTACTTTTCAAAAATTATACCTTGTTTGATATGTCTTTTAAAATTCCTTGAGTGACAAATGCCGGTTTAAAAATTATGGAAATCCGGTGGTGTGACCTTCCCTTTTAAATAAAACATAAAATAACTGTCTTGAGTTTGAATGTATAACTTCAGTCAAGAGTAGAATTTTTGATTGAGCATTGATCCCCTAAAATAATGTTTAGTAGTGGAAAAGCTGGTAGAGCTGTGATGAATATTGCACAGCAGTACAACAGTACTAGTAAAAGGGCCCAGAACAGCTACCATAAAATCCCTCTTAAAACCCTCTTGCTTAGCCTTTTCACAAAGTACTAGTGATTTTAGTTATTTTCTTACTTTGTGCTAGCATTGAATTAGCACTTAATTTAATAACTTATTTTTTCAGTTTAATCCTAAAGGCACCATCATCCCTGTCTAAAATGAACAGAAATCCAGGTGTAAATCATACAGTAGAACCTCAGAGTTATGAACACCAGAGTTACGAACTGATCAGTCAACCACGCACCTCATTTGGAACGAGAAGTACACAATCAGGCAGCAGCAGAGACCCCCCCCCCCCCCCCCGCAAAAAAAAAAAAAAAGGCAGCAATACAGTACTGTATTAAAGGTAAACTAAAAAAGATAAACGGAAAGCAGCATTTTTCTTGGCTAGAAAGTACCTTGAGGTAACCCCTCTTTGCTAGTGATTTTATTTCCTGAAGTTTCTTTACTACACAGTAAGAAAAGGAGTACTTGTGGCACCTTAGAGACTAACCAATTTATTTGAGCATGAGCTTTCGTGAGCTACAGCTCACTTCATCGGATGCATACCGTGGAAACTGCAGCAGACTTTATATACACACAGAGATCATGAAACAATACCTCCTCCCACCCCACTGTCCTGCTGGTAATAGTTTATCTAAAGTGATCATCAAGTTGGACCATTTCTAGCACAAATCCAGGTTTTCTCACCCTCCACCCCTCCACACACAAACTCACTCTCCTGCTGGTAATAGCCCATCCAAAGTGACAACTCTCTATACAATGTGCATGATAATCAAGTTGGGCCATTTCCTGCACAAATCCAGGTTCTCTCAATGAGCTTGTGGTAGTGCTTGTCCCATTTGTTTTTTTACTGCTTGTAATTTAACTCTGTCATTGCATATTTCTCTTTTTAAGATCTCACTCAGTTCCTTCCAAATTTCAACAGCATCAGCAATGAAACAACCATTTCCCTGCATTTTGTTCAAGGCTACAGAAATAGGCTTCTGGGTACTCAGCATATGTTCAGCATTTCTCTCAAGCCCAATGTTGAGAACTTTGGCTGTGACAGTGCCATCTATTTTTTCACGATTTTGTTCAAGAAACTGTCATCAGATTAAGCCAGTTCTTGATACAGTGCTCAGAATAGTGCACTACTGAGTTCCATCGCACACCTTGTGGGAGAGTTAGCTTGGCTCCTCCCACTTTTTTCAGAGCGGCTGCTGCAAAGTGGTTGTTATGGAAGTATTTTGCAATTTCAACATTAGCCTTTATTTCTGGAACACTGAAGTCTTTGTCTAGGAGGTGCATCAAATGAGCACTGCAACCGTATGTTGTTAGCTTGGGACTCTCTTCTAAATAATTTTTTCTCATCTTGGATACATTTGCAGCATTGTCTGTGACGAAGCTGTGTACTAGACATTTTAATTTTTTTTTCACAGTTTGTTATAGCTTTTACTGCTGCTACTTGTGAGTATTCTGTGTGTGCATTTCCTGGTGTATCAACAGTTTCTGTAAGGAAGACATTCCTTTCTTCTGTTGTCACACAAGCACATACAACAGGATCATTGTGGACATTGCTCCACCCATCAAGACTCAGGTTAACAATTTTACCCTCTCGACCTTTTGCACACTGCTCAATTTCTCTTTCATACACTTTGTCCAGCAATTTGCATGTGACATCTGCTCTGTTGGGTGGACTGTATCCTGGTCTTAATGACCGAACCATGTTAATGAAGTGTGAGTTCTCAATCATACGGAAAGGAGAGTTTGTTGCATAAACAAACTGAGCAATTTTTTCATCATTTACCTCTTTTTGTAATCTGCTGGTTCTTACTACAAACTTATCTTTGGTTGTTTCTGGATGATGATGATTTTTTTTTTCTTTTTGCTACAGGTGATAAACTGTGGCTATGTGACATACATGATGTGACTGAAACACTATCATTGGCAGATAACTCAAACTATAGAAAATGATGGTGATCTTGAAGGTAGATAGTCTTCAGAATCCTGAATGTTGAGGATGGATTCTCCTAAACAAAATAAGTCAGTGCAATTATTTAATTATTATTACCATACTGCTGATTTAGTATTACTCGTTGCATTCACTGACACTCAGTACTACTTTAAAGGTGAAATTGTAAAAGGAAGATCTGCCTATTTCAGGTATTTATTTTTTATCACAACTGCATCTAAAATGATAGTACCATAGAGTAACAACTATATTTTTTGCTCAAACATGAGAATTCAAGAATCGTCCAGAAGGAAGACAGGCAGTCCTTAAGAAAGAAGCATGAAATAAAAAAGTTTACCATCATTAAGATCTTGCATGTTCAGACATATTCCTTTCATCATCTTCAATACAGCTTCCTCCTGAGAAGGAACGCTTGTCATGATGATGTTTCATTCGGGCAACCAGGCCTTGCATTTCTTTATTGCACTGTTTGCATTTTGCACACATGCCTGTTTTACCCACAGGTAGAAGAACTTCATTAAAATATTCCCACCTGGGTCTCTTTTATGGCCTGCTGCCATTATAGGTTTTCCCTTCTAGTGAGAGAATGGTATGGTGGATCTCAAATCAATGAAGGCTATATTCAGAAAGAGCTCAAGCCTTCTGGAATATGCTCAGAGAGGTTCACTTTTGTTTCTACTGCCTGTCCCTCCCCTCTCACATTTATCTCCAGACGTCTTTTCCATGTCCAGATCTCTTCTGCCCCCAACAATCTTCTATTCATTGAAGTTTTTGAAACTTTGCACTTTTAGAGAGAGGTAAGGGATTGACTCTGTATACACAAATTTGCAGAGGGACAATAGGGTTGAGGTCTGTTATTTCTCACCTCTATATATTTATTTATTTAAAAACATTTTTGCTGTTAACAAGCATGTTATCTTTGGAGACACAAATCCCCAGTTTGAGAACTGCAAAACTAAGCATCTCTGATGGTATCTTCTAGTCTGAGCACTGAGTCCCATTGGGTAGATAGAAAGATTAACCTAAATAATCAATACAGAAGCCCCTGGAACCCCATGAGATTGGGTCCTTAATCCATGAACTATTGGAATTTATTTACAAAACTTTTCTTAAACATTACATGAATATATTATCTCATACTATAGAATTAGAATTTATAATCCCTATTCCATGATGAGATATCTTTGAGCTATAATTTTTCTTAATTAAAATTATCTTTAGATAGGTATATTTCCTCAAAAAGCATTTTATAAAAAAAAAGTGATTTAAATTAAAAAACGATTTTTTAAATTATTTTTTTTAAATAATTGATTTTTATCCACCGTGCTTTTGAGAGAGTGCTTATATTGGTTAAATGTGTTTTAAAATGGTTTTTAAGGGTTTTTCTGTACATTGGCCCATGCGCTGCCTATGGAGAGACCTGTGCTCACACAGAGAGAGCCATTGAAATCATTTGGTTCCATACAGACATATCAGCTTGTAGGAAAGGGTCTATAACAGAGGTTCTCAGACTGTGGTCTGTGGACCACCAGAGGTCCGTGGATAGTTGCCTCCAAGGTGTGCGCCTGGGTGGCTGCACACAAGAGAATGAAGGGCTACCCACCTAATCAGTGGTGCCACACAGGCGTGGCTCCACTAATTAGGTGCCTGGACCCTGGAAAAGATGCACATGTAAGGTGAGGTGGTGGCCTTGGGGGGAATAGGGGGTAGGTGGGAGGGGGTAGTGGGGTGAGAAGAGGGGATGGGGGGATTTTGGGATGTGCAGGGCTGTGGTGGCCAGAGAAAGAGGCAACTTTCCCCCGCTCCAGGGCTGTGGCTTCCAGGGACAGACGGCTGTCCTTCCCGGCCGTCCTTCCCAGCCTCAGCTCTGTGGCTGCTGTGGCGGGGGAGAGACCCTCCCTTCTTCCCAGCTGCAGCCTGGGGGCTGCTGCTGTGGGGGAGAGAGGGAGAGACACCCCCCCCTCCTTCCCAGCACCAGTTCAAGGGCTGCCGCAGCGGGGGAAAAAGGGCACATCCATCGAATTAGAAAGGTAAGACTACTGATATTAAAATATGAGTTGTGTGCTTTTATTTATAGAACAAATTTTTTAAAATTATTATTAAGGTTTTTTTCATATAGCACTTTTATCCAAAGCGCTTTACAGTAGTTAGCTAACAGTACAAACAACATTTGGAAAGATCATTAAGTGGTCCATTGAGACCCTCAGCAATTTTCAAGTGGTCCACGAGAAGGAACGTTTGAGAACCAGTGGTCTATAATTCACTTATTGCTGTGATAGCTGTCTTGTGTGACATTAGCAAAATTCAGTCACCATATCTGTTATCAATTTAAGATTGTAGAGGCAGAAGAATGCCTTATCCTCCAAATGTCTTAATTGTTTTGATACCGAAATACTTAGTCTTAGACATGCTGGTTCTCCCCTGCCACTGAAGTCTAAAAGTAGTGGTGAAGGAAGGACCAAGCACATTTCAGGGTTCCGAGGTAACTAGGTTCTTTGCTAGTGTATCCTTGATGCACGCAGCAGTTAGTTCCTCCCCATTTGTATACTGTGAAGCATACAGCAGCAGTCATGTTATAATTGACAGTCACATTGCAGCTTCCTATTAAACTGCACCTCCCCTTTCCTGAGATCACTCCAGTTTGCACCAGTTTCCGATCTCCTCTACCTTCCTGGGGTCACTCTCAGTTGAGGTGCAGAGGTCTTATTCCCTACCCTGGGCTCAAGTTTTAAATTGTCCAGAATGGGGGTGAAGTCAGAGTAAGTAGGCAACGTGGCAAAAAATATTCACCCACTTCACCATCGTGGTTGTCCCCATCCCCACCACCACCACACCTGGGGCTTTCGAAAGACTTACCATTACACTTTTGAGACTTCTTTTCCATAATTCTGAAAGATTGTTTTTCCACATCCGAAAGAGTAAAGCTGGTGTCTTGTAGAGTTATATGTCTAAGTGAGAGAAGAACCAAAGCAGCTTTGGTCAGATGTTTTTCCCGTGCTGAGATTTAGGAGTGGCTGCTAATCACGTGCTGTGCCTGTGGTCTTCTAGTAGTTAAACTGCAAACATCGAAGACTGAAGATGCAGTTTCTCACCCTTGGCTCTTCTTTTTCTCTTCCTCTTTGTGTACATTTAACTTTGTTAAAGACGAAAGACGGTCATATTCTAACAAAAATACCTGTGAGCTACCATATAAAATTGACTTTCTTCCAACAAGGATATTTAGTACCATTTGGGGAACTGTTTCAAACAAGTTGCTTCCGTTTAAGAGATTTGCTATGGATTCCAGACAAAAACAAGTATTAAAGATTTATTTTCTTTCTTTGTGGTATAAAACAGGTGAAACTACGTACCTGGTAACAGACTGGAACCCAGTGCCGGATTAAGGTATAATCTAACTAAACTACAGTTTAGGGCCTCGCAATATGAGGGGCCTCTAAAAAAGACAAAACTGACTCCATTTCAAATTTTAACAAAATCGGTTGATAAAGAAAGGAGATATGGGAAGAAGAAGATTCTCTCTAAATACAGACATTTTCGTACAAACCTGACAAAAATATACACATCTGGCTACACAAATACCGTTACCCTTCACTAATTGTTCATTATTGACAAGCGCAAGACCAGGGCTGAGAGAAAAATGATAATTGCACTTGTAAAATTAGTATTTCTACAAGTAAGTCTGCTATTAGTTTCCTAAGCCCTGGTCTACGCTACGAGTTTAGGTGAATTTAGCAGCATTAGGTTAATTTAACCCTGCACCTGTCTACCCAACGAAGCCATTTTTGTCGACTTAATGGGCTCTTAAAATTGATTTCAGTACTCCTCCCCGACGAGGGGATTAGCGCTGAAATCGATATTGTCGGGTCGAATTTGGGTTAGTGTGGACGCAATTCGATGGTGTTGGCCTCTGGGAGCAACCCCACAGTGCTCCATTATGACTGCTCTGGGCAGCACTCTCAACTCGGATGCACTGGCCAGGTAGTCAGGAATGCCCCGCAAACTTTTGAATTTCATTTCCTTTTTGGCCACCGTGGCGTGACCACGCAGAGCTCATCAGCAGAGATGACCATGGAGTCCCAGAATCACAAAAGAGCTCCAGCATGGACCAAACTGGAGGTACTGGATCTGATCGCTGTACGGGGGGGAGATGAATCCATGCTATCAGAACTCAGTTCCAAAAGACAAAATGCCAAAATATTTGAAAAAAATCTCCAAGGGCATGAAGGACAGAGGCTATCACAGGTACCCGCAGCAGTGCTGCGTGAAACTTAAGGAGCTCAGGCAAGCCTACCAAAAAACCCAAGAGGCAAACACCTGCTCGGGGTCAGAGCCACAGACATGCCGCTTCTATGATGAGCTGCATGCAATTCTAGGGGGTGCCCCTATAACTACCCCCCACCTGTACATGACTCTTGCAAGGGAGTCTCACGCAACAGGGATGAGGATTTTGGGGATGAGGAGGAGGGGGAGGTTGAAGATAGTGCACACCAGGCAAGCAAGAAACCGTTCTTCCCGACAGCCAGGAGACAGTACCCTCCCAACCTGGGCTCCCGGACCTTGAAGGCGGAGAAGGCACCTCTGGTGAGTGTACCTTTGTAAATATAATACACGGTTTAAAAGCAAGCGTGTTTAATGATTAATTTGCCCTGAAGACTTGGGATGCTTTTGTGGCCAGTACAGCTACTGGAAAAGTCTGTTAACCTGCCTGGAGATGGAGGGGAAATCCTCCAGGGACATCTCAATTAAGGTGATCTGGAGGTACTCCCAACGCCTTTGCAAAAGTTTCCTGGGGAGGGCAGCCTTATTCCGTCCTCTATGGTAGAACGCTTTACCACGGCAGGCCAGTAACACATAGTCTGGAATCATTGCATAAGAAAGCATGGCAGCATGTGGTCCCGATGTTTGCTGGCATTCAAGCAACATCCGTTCTTTATCTCTCTGTGTTATCCTCAAGAGAGTGATATCATTCATGGTCACCTGGTTGAAATAGGGGAATTTTATTACGGGGACATTTAGAGGTGGCCGTTCCTGCTGGGCTGTTTGCCTGTGGCTGAAAAGAAATCATCCCCGCTGTTAGCCACGTGGTGGGGGGAGGGGTGAAGTGATCATCGCAGAGAGTTGGGTGTGTGTGTGTGTGGGGGGGGTTACTTGGGTTTTTGCTGCACGTTAACCCCAAAACATTAGCCCCTCCTTTTAAATGGCGAATGTGTCTTTTTCAATTTTAATCTCCTTTTTTCCTTCTGCAGCTGCAAATGTTTCAATGCTGTGACTAGCATCTCCATCCCAGAGGCTCGCACAGATAAGAAGGCAAAAAAAATGCACTCGCGATGAAGTGTTCTCTGAGCTCATGCAGTCCACCCAAACTGAAAGAGCCCAGCAGAATGCGTGGAGGCAGACAATGGCAGAGTCCAGGAAAGCACAAAATGAACGTGAGGACAAGTGGCGGGAGCTACAGGAGAGGTGGCAGAATCAAGAGGAAAGGTGGTGACAGCATGATGAAAGGAGGCAGGATGCAATGCTGAGGCTACTGGAGGATCAAACTGATATGCTCTGGCATATGGCTGAGCTGCAGGAAAGGCACAGACTGCCACTGCAGCCTCTGTATAACCAACCGCCCTCCTCCCCAAGTTCCATAGCCGCCTCACCCAGACGCCCAAGAACGTGCGGAGGGAGGGGCGAGGAGCGCTCCACCTCAGAGGATTGCCCAAGCAACAGAAGGCTGGCATTCAATAAGTTTTAAAGTGCAGTGGGGGCTTGTCCTTCCCTCCTCCCCCGCCCCACCCTGTGCTTCTCTCCTCTTCCCACCCCTCCCAGGCTACCTTGGCAGCTATCCTCCTATTTGTGTGACAAAGTAATAAAGAATGCATGAATTTGAAACAACGATGACTTTATTGCCTCTGCAAGCGGTGATCCATGTGGGGAGGGGGAGAGCGTTCGCTTACAGGGAAGTAGAGTGAACCAAGGGGGCGGGTTTTCATCAAGGAGAAACAAACAGAACTGTCGCACTGTAGCCTGGTCAGCCATGAAACTGGTTTTCGAAGCTTCTCTGATGCACAGCGCGCCCTGCTGTGCTCTTCTAACCACTCTGATGTCTGGCTGCGCTTAATCAGCGGCCAGGCGATTTGCCTCAACCTCCCACCCTGCCATAAACGTCTCCCCCTTACTCTCACAGATATTGTGGAGCACACAGCAAGCAGTAATAACAATGGGAATATTGGTTTCGCTGAGGTCTAACCGAGTCAGTAAACTGTGCCAGTGCGCTTTTAAATGTCCAAATGCACATTCTACCACCATTCTGCACTTGCTCAGGCTGTAGTTGATCAGCTCCTTACTACCGTCCAGGGTGCCTGTGTATGGCTTCATGAGCCATGGCATTAAGGGGTAGGCTGGGTCCCCAAGGATAACTATTGGCATTTCAACATCTCCAACAGTTATTTTTTGGTCTGGAAAGTAAGTTCCTTGCTGCAGCTGTTCATACAGACCAGAGTTCCTGAAGATATGAGCATCATGTACCTTTCCCGGCCATCCCACATTGATGTTGGTGAAACATCCCTTGTGATCCACCAGTGCTTGCAGCAGCATTGAAAAGTACCCCTTTCGGTTTATGTACTGACTGCCTTGGTGCTCCGGACCCAAGATAGGGAGATGCGTTCCATCTATTGCCCCACCACAGTTAGGGAATCCCATTGCAGCAAAGCCATCCACTATGACCTGCACGTTTCCCAGAGTCACTACCCTTGATGTCAGCAGCTCAGTGATTGTGTTGGCTACTTGGATCACAGCAGCCCCCACAGTAGATTTGCCCACTCCAAATTGATTCCCGACCGACTGGTAGCTGTCTGGTGTTGCAAGCTTCCAGAGGGCTATCACCACTCGCTTGTGAACTGTGATCTCATCTTGGTATTCTTGCGCTTCAGGGCAGGGGACAGCAAGTCACGAAGTTCAATGAAAGTACCCTTACTCATGCGAAAGTTTTTTTGCAGCCACTGGGAATTATCCCAGACCCGCAACACTATGCAGTCCCACCAGTCTGTGCTTGTTTCCCGGGCCCAGAATCAGCGTTTCACGGCGTGAGCCTGCCCCACTGCCACCAGGATGTCCAAATTGCCGGAGCCCATGCTTTGAGAGAAGTCTGTGTCATGTCGTCATCACTCTCCTCACCGCGCTGCCATCGCCTCCTCGTCTGCTTTTGCAGGTTCTGGTTCTGCATATACTGTATGATAAAGCGCGAGGTGTTTACAATGCTCATAACTGCCGTGGTGATCTGAGTGGGCTCCATGCTTGCCGTGGCGTCTGCAGGAGAGCAGAGTTGCAGGGGAAGCGGTGGTTGGATGACCAGTTTTGCAGACCTACTGCACCGTCTGCTGCCAGGACACAACAGCTGAGCAGGCTGCACGCTTGCCGTCGTATGGCGAGACAAGAGCATCCGAGGAGAGTTGCAGTGGAAGCAGCCCTGTGAGACCACCAGGAGAGCAGAGTGGCAGCGGAAGCGGTGGATGATGATGGTCATATACAGGACCTGCGAGGTGAATTCATAGCATCAGGAGAGCAGAGTTGCAGTGGTAGCAGTGGTTTGATGAAGACGGTTAGCAGTCCTACTGCACCGTCTGCTGAAAGCAGTGTGGCGCCCGCATGGAAAAAAGGCGCGAAACGATTGTCTGCCGTTGCTTTCATGGAGGGAGGGGCTACTGACGACATGTATCCAAAACCACCCACGACAATGTTTTTGCGCCATCAGGCATTGGGAGCTTAACCCAGAATTCCAATGGGCAGCGAAGACTGTGGGAGTTGTGTTATAGCTACCCACAGTGCAATGCTTTGAAAGTCGACGCTAGGCTCGGTACTGTGGACACTCTCTGCCTACTTAAAGCGCTTAGTAGGGACACACAGAATTGACTGTATAAAATCGGTTTCTAAAAAATCGACTTCTGTAAATTCGACCTAATTTCGTAGTGTAGACATACCCTAAGTCAGCGTTTTGTTGGCCAGCTGCTACAGGTAAAATTCTGACTGTGCCTTCATAACTTATTTAAATAGATAAATAATCTCACCGCCGACAAAATTGGGGAAAATGTGAGGTTGGAGACGACAGTGTCGTGAAGCAATCCTGCCAAGCTCATACTCGTATATTAGTGTGTTCTTTCTTCTTTTCATCTGTACAATACGTACAATTGTGTATTGTAGTGTGCACATCGCTTTCTGCTTATGTGCTATCCACGCTTCATGTGATTGAGTTTGCAGGTGATCGTCTTATGGACTTGGGTCGAGTGGATCTTAAGGAGGATAAATTTGTGTTGATTTCCCTCCGTCAGTTTTGGGAACCTTCACAGTTAATATCAGTGTGTGTTGACGATAGGATAAATAGAGGGTTTTGAGAGAAGTGAAGGAAGATGTACATATATATCAAAATATTCTGAGTATGTAGGAAGTTATTTCAAACTATGTGCACATATGATTTATAGGCTATTAAAGCTACAGAGAAGACTGCTGAAAATGAAGATTATTATACAACTTCCCCTCTGTATATATGCAAATATAAAGTTTTCGTGTTTATATATTTAATGTTCTTTCTGTGAAAATAATAAATTTTTTTATGGTTTGGGGCCTCTTACACTTGACATAGTTTAAGGCCTCAGAATATCATAATCCGGCCCTGCCGGAACCTAAACTATTGTTAAATGTTGTGGCAATTTTAATAGTTATGTGTTGGGTAACTTAAAATTGTAACATTCTAATAACCCTATCCAATTCTCACAACAGGCTTTTGGCCTGGTGTGACACTGTAATTTGTGGGGTCACTTTGACAGTTAAGGATTTTAGGTGGATGGTCCTGTACCTGTGTCTCCTCTCCTTTTAGAGCTCCATCTATGTTCCCTCTGCTGTGGTGCCCCTCCTCCTTCTGTCAATCTCTGCAACTGGGGATTTTTGGAGACCGGACAATTAAATAGCTTTGCAGCATCCAGGACAGAGCGCTCAGCACTGACTGCTGGTTTCCCCAGAGAGTTCAGTCTGCTTTTGATTGGAGCTTAGGAGTTTTTCTGGTACTGCAAAGTTCCGGATGGTTTAGTAAAACTCGAGATAGTCCCAATCAAACTGTAACAGTTCGCCGCTATTAGCATTTACTGAAAGTGTTAAACATAGTCAGTTTGTCTTGTAAAACCTTATCGGTTTGGAGTATTATATTGAGAGAACTCTTCTGAAAACATTGTCTGCTTGGCTTTATCTCTCAGAGCTGCTGAGTATCCCAGTCGGACTACAAGACAAAGGCTCTGGAAATATCGCCCACTCTGAGCATTAAAAAAAGCATTAGAAATTTGGTGTGTGAAAGTGGTGAGGGAGGCTGTAGTGCATATCCATTTTTCTCCACCTCCGGCCTTGCACCTTAACTCTTCCCTTTCCCATGAATTGACTGTCACCTCTCCTCACCTTAATAAATAGGCATGGAAACTGAGCAACTTTTGCCCTAGGGTGTTGAAGACCAGACATAACTAAAGCTTTTTGGTATTTATTGTGAGTATAAATAGTAAACTTTAATTTCCGGGGCTCTCAGTCTATAACTTTCACAAGCACTAAATTTGCTTAACGCCCTAGATTGCGGGGTGGGAATTAACCACTGCCAAGCTTCTTGTGGCTATTGGGTTATGGTACCTTAAGCTTGTATCTCTGGCTTTGCAGAAGACTGATATAGTAACAAATGGATAGAGTATGAAAGGAGTTTTGTGAAAGTCAATAAATAGCTGGAAGCTACAATTTAATAAGTATTTGGATATATCTGGGTCAGATAGTTTTTATTTATTTTAGCTGTCTTAAAAGTGATAGATGGAGTTTAAATTCAGAGTCCTGGGGCATTAGATGTCAGGAGGAATAAGTGGAAGCAAGGCATTTGAAATCAATAAATTGCTTCTGGATCTGACTTAATACGGGCAGAATTTACAGAAATAAAGTTTGTGAAAAAGATATTGGAATAAAATAGTTTTAAATTACACACTACAATAAAAAACTGTCCCGGACTCTTGTGAAAACGAATGTATGGAAATCAGCGAGAAAGCATATCACCTTCTAACTGGTAGGCACAAAACAGTCTTATATGGAAAAAAATGTAAATTTATCAAGAATAGCTGTACTCTGCAGTATAACATAAAATACTTTTGTATCTTAGTTATATTGACCAAAGCATTTGAAAAAAAAATTGGGTTTATGTATTTATGATGGGAGTTAGGTAGATAGCAAATCTGAGATTCCTTTTGATTTGCATGGAATTCATACTACACTTCAGAATCTTGATACATTGTTTTTCCTTCATGCTACCAGTCAGTTTAGGTCTTATCTATGCACAAGTTTAGCTTTTATACCAGTTTAGATGTATTTTTATGTGAATATTCTTGTATTGGTTTAATCCTGTCTTTTGTTGGTTTAACTGCACAGTAAACTAAACCAGGTTTAAACTGATATGAGTGTTCACACACACACAATTGCTCCAGTTTAAGTAAATGGGTATAAAATCACACTGTCAGTTAAACCGATGCAAGTTTGTGCATGGACCAGGCCTTAGGCACCCATCTGCTGTGGATAGGCCCTCGAGCTTTTGTATGGAATGAATGATAATTATTTATATCTCTCCAGATTAAATTTTCTTCTAGGTGAAACAAGAATGGGAAAAACAACCAACTAAGGTCATGTTAACTGGGAAAACAGAAGCACTGATTTGCGTGTGGCTTGTCAAGTGCATTACACAGGAGGGGCTTAAAATGATGATCTTAGATTACATTACAGGAGGGTACTCTTTCATAATTTTTAATAACTCTTCTTATTTACAACTTTGTGGAAGCATGAAAATGAAATGTGCATCCTTACAAACTGTATTTTTCCTTCACACTGTACGTACACTGGTGATTGTATGGTTGCTCAAGACTTGGCTACTGATTGTTTGGGTTTTTTGAGAAAAATGTGTGCATATAAAATTACATGGAGTTTGCAGACAAACTGGATTTATTTGCTCGAAGGTTGGGCCTGCCAGCCTCAATAGTGTCAATTTAAAGAGTGTTTTTGATCAGCCTTTTTAGAATTCTGATGTGTAAAATGTCACACAAAAGCAGAATCACGAGCAGTTTTAAGGAGATTTTCTTAATAAGAAAAGTCCTTCTTTTGTAACCTTATGCAAATCGAGCAGGTAAGTCTAGTTATCAAGAATTAGATCCAGTTGCTGTTCAGTGAGTATGGCATTGTTAAAGTGTGGAGAGGTTTCTAGGATTATCAGCAGCTATAGCACATTAACAAGTACTCCATCAAGGCTGACGGCTGTTTAGTCTGATCTATTATTATGTCAATAGGTTTCGTAAGACATACAGCTGCATTTTTCTGAGTCGCATTTGTGCATTAGTAGGGGCTTATTGGAGTTAATTTTTCACTTGTTCTGGAGAAAATGTTTGAAGTGTTTAACTTTGACTCTCATTACTGCTGAGATGGCCAGATGCCTGAAGGACCAATTTACAATAGTGCTCTAAAATTGTATTATAAACTTTGATAGCTATTGCATATCATTGATATGGCCTTGGAAATGATGATATCAAAAATACTGTGTCCACATGGATTTAAGGAATGTCTTTGTGTTTAAGGAACAAGTTTGGGAATTGGGAGACCAGAGTTAGAGCCTCAGCTTCTCTACACAGTGACTTCCTCTGTGACCTCTGGCAAGTCACTTCAGTGCTGTGCCACACTTTCTGCATTTATAAGATGAGGTGAAGGGGTATTGAAGATAAAATACATTAATACTTGTAAAGTACTAGCTGGAAAATGTCATACAGGATTAAAATATTATTTTAGATATTTGGATTTCAATCTTACCCTAAACAGGAAATATAAAGGAATTTATACTGAGTACAGTAGAACCTGGAGAAAAAGAAAGCACGAAATCATATTGCATGTAATTTTCCTGGAAATATGAATAGGGGTCAGATTAGGGGGAAAAGGGGGTGGTACTTTTCCAAACTCTGCACATGAGAATTTCCAAAATTCTCATTCAATAGATTGTGCAGATATTCCCAATTAATTGTGTGGCTGCTTGGCTTTACGTGGCTCCTTAAACTTGGCTTCCATTTTGGCGTGGCTAGAACACACCCAAAGTTGGCTCCTTGATGGATGGTAAAAAAAAATAAATGACCCCCAAATATCACCCACTTGTGATACCAAAACGAGACATCACTCACAGTAAATTGCATTAATCTGTGGCCTTCCCTCTCCTTTCTTACATGAAAGATGAAATGTTAACAATATTAAAGTTTAAATCCTCGCTGGTCATCTAAATGAATCCGTCGCTGAGATGAATGGGGCAGTTCACTCTCTCAAACATGTTCCAGTCTCTTTGCAGACTCATCTTTGCATTTGTTACACTTGATTCACATTTTTTAGGTTTTATTCATCGCCTTGATAGCTAGAGACTTACTTTTATTAATGAAGACTGAGATTATAGAGAACAAGTCAATAGCTTCAGAAAATGGCATATGGGTACCCATTGGCTATTTCTGAGCTCTGAGTATGAGGTATTGGCACTTTTCTGGTGGTATCATTACTCTCAGCAAGTCTTCATTTTGGGGGGGGACCCAAAACAACAACAAAACAAATGGAAGAAAACCTTCTGAAGATAAATTGATGGAATAATCAGAAATAATAGGTCTAAGATATGTGAAGTGGTTCGTTCATCTCACTGGGGTATTAACTTCAAAGTCTGACATATCAGTCATTGACATTGTTAATTTCACTGCTGCTGATTTTTAGCAGAAACACCCAGGTATTGTGGGTGAAGTTCGGGTAGAGTATCAACATTTTCCCCCACACCCTGCCTCCTAATGGTTGCTATGGTGATGCAGTATGGCACAGTGAAAATTACTATGCATGTACTACATCTTGCATCATGCTGACAAATCCAGGAGGGAAGGGAGGGAAAGCTAGATGGACAAGCTAATGATAGTGTGCCATATCCAGGGTACAGTTCAGATTAATGAGTAGTTATGTCACCTCTGCCCTCCAACCTGGGGTGCCCTTTACAATGCTTTGCTTCCATAGCTTCCAGCAGGGCCGTCCCTAGCTATTCTGGAGCCCTACGCAGCCCCCCAAGGCCTCGGGGGTGGGTGTGGGATCGGGAGGAACTGTCTCCCCAGCACTCACTGGTGGCGTGGCTGGGGCTGTGTCTCTGCATTTCCCTCCACCGGTGAGTGCAGGCCCAGCCCTGCTGCAGTTCTCGGGCAGGAAGGGGCGGAGGCGGAGCAGGTCGGGGGCAGTGGGCTGGAGTGGGGCTTTTGGGAAGGGGTGGAGTGGGGGCCCTGGGGAAGAGGCAGGGAGGGGCTGGAGCAGCATGCAGTGGTGTACTTTGCATATGGGTAGGAACGGCCTTGGCTTCCAGCTTGGATTGCTCACAAACAGTCTCTAGCATGCAAGTCACTCCCGGTTATATCAGCTGTGTACTACAGCCTGCAAGCCACACCTTGGCTCTTACCAGCCTGAATTATACTGCAGAGTGACCCCAACATGCTCCCAGTCTCACAATGTTTTGCCAGAAATGTATGTCCTGTAGTGCTCAGCCCTCTCCTGGACAATACAAATTTATATAGGTCCATTATTTCATCAGTGGAAATAGTATGCATACATTTTTTGTATCCCAAATGGAGTTTCTCAAATACTTCAGTTTAAACACTTAGATAAAACAATAAAACAAGTTTATTTAACCACAGAGAGAGATTTTAAGTGAATACAGGTAATGAAGCATAAAAATCAGAAATGGTTACAAGAAAAATAAAAATAAAACGCAACTAATGGCTAACTTAACAAACTATGCTGAATTCAAAGCATAGTTTTTCTCACCACATGCTCTCAACACTCTCACTGGCCAGACTTCGGTTTAATGGCTGCTTCCTTTGTCCCATCTTGTCTGTGCTGTGAATCAGTGGACAGGGAGAGAGGGAAAGAGGGGTGTCTTGGGGTGTCTACCCTTTCTTTTTATAGTGCTGTCCCTCCCTTTGAGAAGCATTTTCAGCTGGGAGTAAAGGCAACAGGCAGTCTATGTGGAAGGGAATTCCATGCTGTTTCTTTGCTAATATGTAGATTATTGGCTCATGCCCCTTTTACTGCGAAAGAATGGCCACTTAGCAGGTAATGGGTTTCAGAGTAGTAGCCGTGTTAGTTTGTATCAGCAAAAAGAATGAGGAGTACTTGTGGCACCTTAAAGCTCATGCTCAAATAAATTTGTTAGTCTCTAAGGTGCCACAAGTACTCCTCGTTCTTTTAGCAGGTAATGGTTCATTGGCCTTGTTTACAACTGGTTGAAGCATCAGCCTGCCCTTTGTCTCTGAGGAACTGGTTTGGCCACTCCCCAGACTTGGACCATGTGTTAGTATTCCATACAGTGGAGTCTTATAACTGTACTACAGTGCTACCATGCACATTTTACCAGGACAATAATGTCCAGCTAATTGAGTTTTCAAATGATACCTCACAAGGCATACTTTGTCCAAAGATTATTACAATAGTGGACATAGGTGTATTCTATCACTGAAGACATGTGAGGTGTGTGAGAAATCTTGAGGCACATTCCTTTTTCAGATAGGAGACTTGAAAGCTATGGTTAGAGCCCTGCAAATCTGCGGATATCTGCTTTCTATCCCTGGAACGTTTTTGCGGATAACCGCTTGGATGTGGATAAAAATTTTGTAGCCACGCAGGGCTCTGATGGTAAGAGCCGGGCGGGCAGCTGTAAGGAACCACGGCATGGCCTCTCCACCTGCCCTGGGCAGGGGTTTTGGGGGGCAGGGACATGCGCCAGGGGCTGCTTGGGTGGGTGGATGGTCCGCTACCGCTCCCCACGGCTGCCCGCCCCGCTCTTATCATGGCCAGGCTGCAGCTCCAAGGACCTGCCCCCGGCCAGAGCTGGATTGGGGAGAGCCGTGCTGGCAGCTGTGGGGACCCTGCATCCCTTCACCTCCCTGGGCGGGAGACCTGGGGGGCAGGGACACAGGTCAGGGCTGGTCGGGCCTCCCGCCCACTTCAGGTAGAGGGTCTGCCACGGCTCCCCACAGCTGCCAGTGCGGCTCTCTCCGACCCAGCTCCAGTGGGGGGGAGGGGAGGTGCCTCAGAGCCTCAGTCCAGCCATGGTAAGTAGAGCCCTACAAATGCGCTAATGTCTTCGGATAGAATGAGGATACACATTTTTATATTCACGCAGGGCTCTAGCTATGGTTGGTGCAGTATTAGTTCATTATAAAATATCTAAGTTTATGGGCAAGTAAGGGATTCTTGCGCCATGGGTGTTTGGGATCAGGTCAGGTAATATGCTTTGATTTTTTTAGGGTGTAAGCTATAAGGAAAGGGAAAAAGTTATATAGCTAGGGGAGAGGGAGATGTGCTTTTACTTGAAATGGGGAGTAGATGATATTTGGATACCAAAAGTAAGCAAGAATAAAGGTGAATGTTCACCCTACTTTCTCTTAACTGTAGCAATATCTTCCCAGGAGCTGCTGGTGACTCAAGTGATTCTTTCAGTTGATTGCTTGTGCTGAAACACTGATTGTTATTTAGTGTCTTCAGAACCCGACTATGCCCTTATCTGGGTGGTAAGCCTTAAAATTTAAACATCAGAACTTCAGAAGTCTCCTGCAGATAACTTGGTGTGAAAAGTCTGTATATTTAATAGTGGTGAGTGTTAAGGTAAGTTCAGCTATCCACTGCAGTTTTGTATGTTAAAAGCTGTTTCCAGCAACTGCCTGTTAAACTTATTCAATTCTGTTCCTAGGTTGAGTTCTGTCACCGTTCATAGATGATCATACCTAAGTCCAATAAGTCCGATTTTTTTCTCTTATTTGTTTTGACCAGTATTTTACTTTGAAGGAATTGTTTTAAGAAACTTACAAACATAAATGCAGAAAATGGCAATGCTTTTCAGGTATTTCATTTGATGTTAGTTTTTTTTTATGAGGCTTATTGTCCCTAGGCACATTTCTGTGGCGTGGAAGGATAGTTGTGCCATCAATTTGGGGAAATAAGTGAGCTGCTTATACTAGAGGAGTGGGGGCAAAATTCAAACGGGCCTTCTACACATAACATAGGATACTGTGGTTAGAGAAGGCTGTTGGCATTTCAATCAAAATGAAACAGCCTGGAGTGAAACCCTTTCCCAATCCTATAGGCCTCAGTTGATAATTGAAGATTTCTCCAATTTGATACAGTACAGAAAAAAGATATGTAGCTAAGTGGGATGCATTGCCAGTTGAATCTATGTCTGGAAGCAGTTAGGAAAGTTACTGAAACTCTGGGTTGTAGAGAGAATCTATCACAAATCCTCAGATAATTATGATACTGTACAAAGGACAAAGGTAGGCCCTAACTAGAGTAATGTTGTAGGTAATATTGGGCAGCAAAAATATTGAAGAATTTGATAGGGTACAAAAAAGGGCAATCTCTTACTGGATTGGAAGAGGTACAGGATGTAGTTACGCTAGTAGCTACACTAGTAGCAAGTGTTCTTACAGCTAAGGAATTGTACACTATTTTCTGTGGGAACTAAATGGAACTTCTTGTGACGTTTAAAGTGCAGGAATTTTAGATTTCTATTTAATAGTAGCCCAGTTTGCATCTTTTGTGAGCAGCCATTTTGTATTTTTATTATATTGTGGGATCAAAAAGCCTTGATTTTCCTTTATAAAAAGGAGTGAGGCAATAATAATCCATGCCCTTGTGGCATGTACTTTACAAAATACAACTAATAATCCATCAGTAGCTGCTGTATGTGACATTACTTATCCCTACTTACACACTCAAGCATGTGTTTTTTAAAAGCTTTTTCTTTTCTTAAAAAAAAAATCACAAAACACTTGCTTGGGCTCCTAATTCAGTAGTAGGAATTGAATGGTGAGTTGCACAGAAATTTTGCAAATTCACATTTTAATTGGGGTGAAAAGATTATGGGAGAAACTAATTTAGTGCATAATAAACAGGTGTTTTATAGTCTGTTTTGATAAGCCTCTATGAAGCAATTTTTTTTTTTAATGTTTGCAGAGGGCAATAGGATGCTTTGTTGTTAGATTTAGATCAAGTGGTTTGTTATGAATGGAATAACAAAAAATCAATGAGAAATGAAGTTAAGTTGACCTTTTTTTTTTAACGTCATATTGCTGCTGATTAGAGACAAGTGGGACTGTATTGGAACATGTGCAATCTCAAATGTTGGTACTTTTGGCATAGGTTTATCTGTGCTTTTGGCATAGTCAAAATGTGTAGTACAACTTTTGAAGTGGAAGCTGACAGCAGTGTTTGAAGATTACAAGAAACTGCAGCCTGGGAGTTCATGATTACTTTTATTTTTAATTTTTAAAGCTGTAGTGGGAGCACAGTACAAAGTGAGAGTGCTGTTTCCCCTCAAGTATATTTTGGTTATTTTCTACATAAAAAGTTGGTGGTTGCTGTATACTGTGTGGAATTCAATCCATCTGAAGCCCAACAAATGTCACCCGTGAAGAAATTCCTGTGCTGAACAAAACGCTATTCAGAACTTCATTTATTTAAGAAAAGTCACTATACCCTCTCTAAAACTGTGTTTGATTTTTTAAAATCATACTCTGTTCTTTCCTCTCTGTCAACTGAAACTTTCAGTCTGGAGAAGAGAAGACAATGTTTGATGCTGCCACACCAAGGATGAATCTTATGCCCTTCGGATGCGTCTGTCCTCTTATGTAATGATGTGTGATGGAAAGAATTCTTTCTTGATGCCTGCAGAGATCAGTTTGTACCCAAAAGCATGAGCGATAATATAATTCATATTTACTTTAAATAATCCCGATTTAAGCAAGAGTCACTGTGACAGAGGACCTTAGAAAGTTAGTAGGCATAAAAGGTGTGAAAGCTTTGGGTACTGTTTGAGGGTCTGGCTAGCTTAGTTAATTGGCAATATGAGAAAAAACCTAGATCATCAGTTCTTCAAGTGATTGTCCATGTGGATTCTTCTCTCTTGGTGCTCATGTGTCCTGTACATGCAGGATTGGATTTTTGTGTCTAGCAGTGTCTGTTGGGGCAATGCCTGTACTCTAAGTGCCCTCATGCCTGCCCCTGCCCCTTCACCACCAAAAGCATAAATGGTGGAGGGGATACAACTGCCTGTCAGTTCCATCTTACCAGTTATGGCAGCAAGAAGGAACCTCTACAGTGTCTGCATACTCTGTACACTATAATTCATTTTAGTCTTGTATATATTAGTTTGATAGTATAATTAGTGAATGTGTAGTTAATGTCGTTTTTCTTTTTGTGCCCTCTGGCAAAAAAAAATACGTAATTTTCAGTTAAACTAGACCCTACCTCCCTTGAACAGAGGTACTAGAGTGAAGGCAGAAGTTAAATCACTGGGATTTAAAACTTGTCGCTTGTGTGATGGTTTGGAGCCCATCAGTAATGGGTATCCTTTGTGCCTGCTGTGTCTTGGAGAAGAACATGTCCCAGGACAGTTGTTTTGCTTGTTTGTTTGGAGAAAGAGCAACCCAGAAAGTGAAGGGTTTCAGAGTAGCAGCCGTGTTAGTCTGTATTCGCAAAAAGAAAAGGAGCACTTGTGGCACCTTAGAGACTAACCACTTTATTTGAGCATAAGCTTTCGTGAGCTACAGCTCACTTCATCAGATGCATAAAAGTGGAAAATGCAGTGAGGATGTTTTTATGCACACAGACCATGAAAAAATGGGTGTTTATCACTTCAACAGGTTTTCTCTCCCCCTACCCCACTCTCCTGCTGGTAATAGCTTATCTAAAGTGATCACTCTCTTACAATGTATATGATAATCAAGGTGGGCCATTTCCAGCACAAATCCAGGGTTTAACAAGAACGTCCGGGGGAGTGGGGGGTAGGAAGGAAAAAACAAGGGGAAATAGGTTACCTTGCATAATGACTTAGCCACTCCCAGTCTCTATTCAAGCCTAAGTTAATTGTATCCAATTTGCAAATGAATTCCAATTCAGCAATCTCTCCCTGGAGTCTGGTTTTGAAGTTTTTCTGTTATAATATCACAACTTTCATGTCTGTAATCGCGTGACCAGAGAGATTGAAGTGTTCTCTGACTGGTTTATAAATGTTATAATTCTTGACATCTGATTTGTGTCCATTTATTCTTTTACGTAGAGACTGTCCAGTTTGACCAATGTACATGGCAGAGGGGCATTGCTGGCACATGATGGCATATATCACCATCACCGTATATATGGTAGATGTGCAGGTGAACGAGCCTCTGATAGTGTGGCTGATGTTATTAGGCCCTGTGATGGTGTCCCCGAATAGATATGTGGGCACAGTTGGCAACAGGCTTTGTTGCAAGGATAGGTTCCTGGGTTAGTGGGTCTGTTGTGTGGTATGTAGTTGCTGGTGAGTATTTGCTTCAGGTTGGGGGGCTGTCTGTAGGCAAGGACTGGCCTGTCTCCCCAGATTTGTGAGAGTGATGGGTCGTCCTTCAGGATAGGTTGTAGATCCTTGATAATGCGTTGGAGAGGTTTTAGTTGGGGGCTGAAGGTGACGGCTAGTTCTGTTATTTTCTTTGTTAAGCCTGTCCTGTAGTAAGTGACTTCTGGGTACTCTTCTGGCTCTGTCAATCTGTTTCTTCACTTCAGCAGGTGGGTACTGTACTTGTAAGAACGCTTGATAGAGATCTTGTAGGTGTTTGTCTCTGTTTAAGGGGTTGGAGCAAATGCAGTTGTATCGTAGAGCTTGGCTGTAGACAATGGACCGTGTGGTGTGGTCTGGGTGAAAGCTGGAGGCATGTAGGTAGGAATAGCGGTCAGTAGGTTTCCGGTATAGGGTGGTGTTTATGTGACCATTGCTTATTAGCACCGTAGTGTCCAGGAAGTGGATCTCTTGTGTGGACTGGTCCAGGCTGAGGTTGATGGTGGGATGGAAATTGTTGAAATCATGGTGGAATTCCTCAATGGCTTCTTTTCCATGGGTCCAGATGATGAAGATGTCATCAATATAGTGCAAGTAGAATAGGGGTATTAGGGGATGAGAACTGAGGAAGCGTTGTTCTAAGTCAGCCATAAAAATGTTGGCATACTGTGGGGCCATGCGCGTACCCATAGCAGTGCCGCTGATTTGAAGGTATACATTGTCTCCAAATGTGAAATAGTTATGGGTGAGGAAGTGAGACTAAAACTCTTCGTTAGAGAAGTTGATACAGTCCTCAAACTCCAAGAAGAGAGCTACACCAAAGATTTAGCATTGTGTCAGTCGTTCTCGAGCAGTGTCCCAGTGAGCTAAGATACTGCTTCGAGCTTCCAGATCACATCCTCTCATAAGCTCCATTTGTCCACCACTATGTTGATCTCTATGTCTGATGGTCAGAAAGGAGCACCATTCCAAGTGGGAGCCCAGGTGCAGGTGTCTATCCAAAGCACCTAGTAAGAGACTGAAGAGTCATCAGTCACGTGATTTGTCTCAGGCCCATACAACAAAGTGCCACAAGGCTGAGCGAGTACATTCTGGTGTCCCAGTACTTGATTTCCAAGGTAGCATGTGGTACCTTCTAAATTAGAGGACTGCACACCTTCCATGCTGATCCCAACACAGAGTCCCTCAGTTAGTGTAGTGGTACCTTCCACATTGGTACCAACTACCTCTGTGGTGCCCATTGCTTTGGTACCAACTGTCTTAGTACCAAAACCTTATATGCTCCCAAGTGAGTTATATGTGGGCCTAGTTCAAAGTCACCTCTGAAAGACACAGAGGGGTGATTTGGAAAACCCCAAACTGTCAAATATCTGGTGCCTCAGCCTAGAGAGATGTCCTCTGTATCGACTAAACGTAAATACACACTGGGTATACTGGACACGACATTCCCCTCCGCCCCCTCTCCCTCTCTACCCCCCCCCCCCTTTTATTTAGGAACACCTCCAGAATGTTGGTGGTATTTGTTGATAGAATTAAGGGATAACCTACATCTCTACAGAGGTTATGAGAAGCAAATGGAGGAGATAAAAACACACAAGGGAGAAGAGGCAAAGTGGTGAGTAGAGCTGCTTGACTTCCGTGTTCTGTTTTCTGTTCCGTTGGTCTCATGTACTGGGTCTCTGGCTCTTCTGTCAGCAGGCTGGAGATTTTAAAGTGGTTTTGTTCCAGTGTACCTCAAGAGACTGCTGGGCAGGCAGCAGGCTGAGAGCTCCCTCCTTTTCCTGGCCCAGCTACTCTATGGAGAGTGAAGATGCTAGGGGCGAGTTAAAGAAAAGAATGAGCTAGCGGTTCTCAAACTGTGGATCGGGACCTCAAAGTGGTTGTGACCCTGTTTTAATAGGGTCACCAGGCCTGGCGTTAGGCTGAAGCTCAAGCCCCACCTCTGGGGCACGGGGAGGGAGGGCCTCAGGCTTTGACTTCAGCCCTGGGTGGCAGGGCTCAGGTGACAGGTCCCCTGCCCTGGGCTGAAGCCCTTGGGCCCCCTTCCTTGGGCAGCAGGGCTGGGGCTTGGACTTTTGCCTACCTACCCAGGGCAGTGGGGCTCTGGCGGGCTCAGGCTTCCATCCCCCGTCCTGAGGTCGTGTAGTAATTTTTGTTGTCAGAAGGGGGTCACACTGCAATGAAGTTTGAGAACCTCTGAGCTAGTCTGAAGGCTAGTAAGTGGATACACAGCAAGGGGTGTGTCTGTGTCTGCAGAAATGTGGGAGGAAAGTTTGCTGGGAATAGCAGAAATGTAATTAGAGAGAGCAGATGTTGGAATGAGAGCTGTGGAGGAACCCATAAATGGGTGACAGCTGTAAAGGGTGGGATCAATGAGCTAGAAGTGGGACCAAGAGTGGGTGAGATCCATACATGGAGGACAGAGAGGGCTGGAGCATGACACACCGAAGCAGGGTAATTTGAAGAGCCTCAACAGGGCAAGAAAATTAGAAATGAGCAGGACAACTGGAGAAACTTGGGAGAGTGATGGGAACAGTAAGAGGAAGAGAAGGGGAGACTCGGGGTGCCCCGGGAAAGAAAGGCAACTACCCCGGAAATTGCCACAGAAGAGTCTCCTCCTGAAATGTGGAAACTTAAAAATATGCCTATTTTCCAGCAGGCCCTAGTTATGCAGATTTGTATAAAGGGTTATAGAAATGTCATGCAGATTTGACTTCAGGATTTTTTAGTGCACAGTGTAGGCAAATCTGGGGGTGAGGCCTCTGCAGAGAGGAGGTGGATTCTGAAGAGGTGAAGCAGAGTTGTTACTTCTCAGTGACAGGCCCATACTGGTCCTTGCTTCTAGATTCTTTATAGTGATATTCATGTTTTATTTTGGTGGTCTTTTTTTAAAATACCCTTTTATATTGTGCCTGTTTGCCTCTGTAGGCCCAAGCAATTGATTTGATATCTGCAGCTTTATTTTCACATGACACTGTGTTACTGCAGGCTACTTAAGATAGTTGTGCTGATTCATAGTTTATAAAGGAACAATAATATAAACAAATGTTAGAATTTTTTTTTAATTATATTTGTGCTGTTTGTTGGTATATTGATGATTCAGATTTTTACCATGTTACCCTTTTTGTATTGCATAATACTCTCAATTTATGTTTTCCAGAATGTCCCAATTAAGTTAGCTGTATTCAGAGGTTTCCATGACCTTTAGTATTCTTTGTACTCTGTTGTTTTGCAAAGTGTGTGATAGATGTGGTTTACTTCCAGTGTAGCTTTTCTTTCATGGAAAAGATGTCACAATGCAAAAATAAATAAAATAAAAATCAGTGGTTTTGAGTTATGCTTTTGAGCTTAAAAAAAAGCTCATTTGACATTGTTGGTGGGTTATTTGTTACTATTAGAACACAGAAAAGGCTGGTTTTAGGTAGCTGATTACCTATATCTGGTCAGCAGTGAAATATTGATGGGCTGAATTTATTTAAAAAAAAAAAGAATTAAAATGTGGAAAGGTTTGACTTCCTCTTCCCCCCAGCTTAGAGAATGTAACTTTTAAAGCAGCACTGTGTTGGAGACATGACTAGTCAAGTTACTCTGCTCAACCCTCCAAAAAAATCCATGATAGATCAACATCAGACCTGAATGTCTTGTAATGAATCTGCAAGAAAGCATGGAATGAAAAGCCAAAGAAAGTTCCAGTTCTTTGAGAGATTATCCATATGTATTTCACTCTTGATGCACATGTGCACCTTGTACTCAAGATTGGAATTTTGGGGTCAGCAACTGGGGCTGTGCCTTGAGGATCCTCACCCATCCTCCACAGTGCATTAAGGGCAGAGCAGGGCCAACCATCCATGGATGTGAGATGGAACTGTGAGAAGTGTCTCTATCTCTTGCCCACTTGTGATCCTAAAACTCATTTTTTGGACATGGTTATCCCTTTAGTGTAGTTTTAGTTGTAGTTAGTTAATGTAGTATAGGTTTTTACATTAAGTTTCAGTTTGGGTAATTGTATCTGTTTGTTTTTTTCAGCCCTTGTGTCTAAACAAAAATCTCCAGGGTTTAAGTATCACCTCTTATATGAGATGGCTCTGTCCCTGAGTGATACTCATATAAGATGTCTGTTCTGCATTGCTGAGGAATGTTCAATTTGCTGTTTGTTTTCTAAACAAACTTAAAAAGTGAGAAGCTCATCTGAAACTTTTTCTGGAGGAAATCTGAGACCTGCTTCTGATATCTGTATAAATAAGACCTCCCCAGATCTGAGCAGTCCTCCTCCAGAAATGCCTCAGTAAACTCAGTGGTGAGTTCCTGGGCTCCTGCTTCCACAAAGTATTCCTCAGCTATTCCTGCTCCCAAGTTCTCATTGGCGGCTGCCGGGTAGGACACAGCACTGCTCTTTGAAAGAGTATAAATGCAGATCACTGTCTGAGGGACTTACCAACAAAAAGAGGTAAAGATCAACTCTTTCTACCTCAACCAAGGATAGCACGAGTCCTGAGTTAGGTCTCTGGTGACAGAAAGACCCTCACTTCACTCTACGGTACTGGCTAAGGGTCAGCCTCACGCTGCCTCCAGTGTGAAGACTATAGGATTACATCCAGGGCTCTTGGTACCAGCACCAGGGTTTTCTGTACTGATACCGACTTTTCTATACCAAATAGTCTTCAAAATCTACTTCAGTGCCAATGATTTCTAACTTGTTGATCTGGGTAATGACATTTTAATCAATGTGATCCATGCTACTGGAAAATCTATCAGTATCCTCCTTCCCAGAGTCGCTGCTGTTATCTTCTGTTGTGAAGATACTCTGTTGGCACTGACCACCGGTATCTTCATGGTACCGGGTATGTCTGCACTAAAGGCAAGGGATCTCCCTATATCCTGCCCTGAGACTGGAGCAAAGTCTGCTCCTCCTATGTAAGAGGAATATTTCTTCTAATCTTTTGCTTTAAATAATAATGGGGAGGGATCACCAATGTGTATCCTGAAACCCCATTCACACATCCACTTTGCCCCAGATAGGGATTCTAGGGTTTCAAATCTAGCACAATAAGCACTGGGAATATAAGGAAGGACCTCCTATCTAGTATCCCTCACTGGGGCCATATCTCACTTAACTATGGTTCACACTATTGGGGATACTGGGTATTCTGGGGTGCACAACATGCCAGAAAACTCTCCTCCTCTGTCCTGTCAAGTGTCAGATCACCCTCCACAGTAAGATTCCTAAGAATTCGCCAGTATCAGCCTTCCCAGTTATCTCACGCTGAACATCTATAAATGCAGGCTTTTGCTGAAGAGCAGCACCAGCCTACTGAACTACACTTAGCTGCCATTTCTTCATCATCACCTGACGTAGTAGTGATCCCATCTACACCATCTCATTCCAGCTGTTATAAGGCCTTTCAGGACTTTCATCTGAGGATGGCAGATGAGGTAGTGAAATGCCAGTGGAGGTAGTGTAAGAAAAATCACACAATCTGAGACCGGTAGGCCACATGACCTCTTACACATTCATAACTCAACATGACAAACTTCCCCTTTGTTGTATGCAAAGTGGTTGAAGCCCATCTACTGCCCAAGCAAGCATCACATAGACATGACAGCCCAAATTCCTCTAGAATTCCTATTGCCATTACATTTGTGGAAGAATCCCAATCAGGTGTGCAAGGCTTCTCCATTTTCTCTGCCTCTACCGATGAAAACATTAGAACAGATGTGTCCAGCCTCAGATGGGGAACATATCTGGACCAACAACACAATCAGGGCTTGTCCACCTTCATAGCAGTGTCCTAGAATGCAGGTGATTCGTTTGGCTTGTGTTACTTTTTTTTTTTTTTTTGCCCTGTGATTGAGGGCAGAACAATTTAGATAGTACAGACAACACTAGTGTGATGTTTTTTGTGAACAGGCAAGGAAGATCCTGGTCTTCCCTTTCTGCCAGGAAGCTGTCCAACTGTAGAATTGGTCCATCCATCACCAAATTATACTCAGTTCTACATGTCTGGGTCTGCAAAACACTGTAGCAGATAACTCATGTAACTATGCTTATCATTCCAAATGTATTTCACAAGTAGGATCACCCATACATAGACTTGCCATTGAGAAGAAAATAAAGTGTCTCTCCCTTTGCTCCACAGAGTGTTGGAGCCCTGGTTCTTAGACACATCCTTTATCCCTTAATCTCCTGCGTGGCTGTATGGTTACACTGTGAACCCTCAGATACCATTGAGGGGGATCAGATAAGAGTCTGCAGAAATTATTTGTATAGCACCAGCTGGGCCTAGGCATTACTGGTACCCGAAGCTCCATGAAACTCTTGATTCAACCTCCAATAACATTACCTCTGAGTCCCAACATAGTTTCCTAGCACAAAAGGTAAAGTCTCCATCCAGACTGTTGCTATCTCAGAGCCTGGATTCTGGCTAGTTAACATAGAACTTGTTCAATAGATATGTGGAACATTCTGATACAAAGTAGAAAGGATTCTACCAGAACAGCTGGTGCAGCCAAGTGGAAAAGATTTTCTGTTTAGGCGAAACAATGTAACCTGTCTCCCATAGAGTCTGGAACCTTTCTCTCTTAGTTTCTCTCATATTTTGGAGTATCTTGTCATTAAAAGGCACAGTGCTTTCTATAAGCTCTATTAGAGTTCACCGAAGCAGCTCTGTCAGCACACCATCCACCTATATAGGGTCATACTATATTTTCACACCCTACAGTGGCTACATTCCTTGAAGGCCTAATGTATGCTTCCACTGTTACAGGAACACCCTCTGTCCTGGGATCCAGTGTCATCCTAGTTGTATTGATGGCCCTTCCCCTGTGAGCCTACAGGCTAGTTGCCAGCTAGGAAGATATTATTTATAAATATAATTTCTGAAAGTTTATTTTTTCAGGTAAATTTCAAGAGCTATTCAGTAACTTGACACAGGTGTGCACACAATGAATTTCTTCAATATGTATGCGCAATATGATGGAGGGATGAGGGGAAAATACAAGGGCAAAAGTATTTCTAAACTAGGTTGTTGTTTTGATGAGAAATGGCTTCCACTCTTTGTTTAGTATGTACATATAACGTAGCCACATTGCATAACATGAGCATTAACGAGAAATAAGTGAGGGTAAGAAAAGATAGATAAAATAGCATTGTAGGGAGAGGAGAGGCCAAAAACTTTACTTCCCTAAATTAGTCGGCCGCCTCTTCACAGAGCTACCCACTGATTATGTACTGGTAGAATATGAAACCTACATAAGAACTAAGCTGAATATTTTTTAAAATATACAAATCAAACCAACACATTTCCAAAATACAAACTGCAATATTTCACTGTATAGTTAGTTGTAAACCCCAACTAGGAAGTTATAACAGTCCCAGAGTCCAAATGTCTGTGTTAGGGACTTATGTGTGCCTCATGATTTTTAATGTATTTATCCTCACAACACCCCTGTGGGGCAGGGATTATTATCCCCCATTTTATAGATGGGGATCTGAGGCACAGAGAGACTAAATCACTTGCTCAGTCATACAGGAATTCTGTGATTGAGAAGGGATTTGAACCCTGATCTCCCAAGTCCCAGGCAAATGCTCTAACCACTGGACTATCCTTCCTCTGAATAAAGAATTCTCAGGGTTTTTTTTGCCATGAAATATGGTTATATAATAGTTCTCTTCTGACAGTGTGTGTTAGTTGTCTCCCAAGTGCATTTGTACCCCAAGTGCATGATATTTATTCTGTCAACCTCTTGTTATATAATACCCAATAGTTCTCATGTTCAGAGAAAAGTGTTATGCATTTGGAGATAAGTTATATTCATAGTTTGTACTATTAGACGTAAGCACATTTGAAACAGAGTTGTGGCAATGTTTTATTGCATAAAAACGTTGAATTAATTTTTTAACACATTTGGGCAAAGCATTTTTAAATAACAAAACACTGTTTATTGGCCATTGTAGCTGAATGAACTGTAGCTGAAAATGTACTTGAAGTTTGTGGCGACTTCTAAATAGAAAAATATAAATTGCTGTGGAATAGTATTCAAAAGCTATTTTGTGTTTTTCAGATGCTCTCTTCAGTTGATGAGAGCCAGGAGTTTTTGTTCATCTTTTCCTTGCTTTCAAAAGCCAGTCCTCCTTTTCCTCCTCCTTTTTTTGTTTGTTTGTTTTTTATTTTTGTTTGTTCAAGTTACTGGCCTTAATACAATTGCAAATGTACTGATATTTACATTTAAGGCAAGGATAGCATGCTCATGAGCACTGAACTGTTGTTCACAGAACAAGTCTAAATGTAAATATTATGTAAACCAGAAGCATTCTGAGTTTGAAGAAAGGTCCGTTAGGGTGTCCCAATATGTTTTTACTTCAGTAATAGACTGCATTTCAGCCTAGTGCTGTTTCCAGTCTGTTAATTGACAGGGTAAATGCTTGCTGCTGGGGCATTTGATTAAGCCTTCACAGATTTCAAACAAACAAAACCCCCAACCCTTGTTGCAGTCCCTTTAGAGATGAGCTTGAATGGGTTATCCTCTGGCCATTTGTTTGATTTCTTGGAATACATTGTATTTGAACCTGAAAAGGATTTTAACATCCCAGAACAACTTAACTATGGAGCCTCTATTAATAACACTGATTAAAACAAAAACCTCTCCTGAATGTTTTCACTCATTTTACACAAATAAAAAACAGTTCCTATTTTACATATTATTTGCATTTTGGCTACTTCCTGAGGTTGGATGAGTGACAGTTAACTGAAAAGTGGAATAATTCTCTGTAGAGGCAAAGGCAAGATTGCAGATGCCTACATATTTTTAGAGTTTGAGATTGTATTAAGTGTAGCTAGGGGAAGGAAACTTTTTATATACGGACAGGTAAATACAGATATACATATATAGACACATTTTAAAATCATTGCAGGCTTTAATTTTTTGCTTTTTTTTTTTTTTTTGCTTTTGTGAGCTGTCACTTAAATTAGGTAATCTAAAAACTACACTTTGACTTAAAACAATTTTGCTCCATTCATTACTTGTATTGCTTTAAATCCTTTTACAGTACTTCAGTTTGGCTCAAGATTTGCTGAAAGCTAGTACCAAAGTGTGATACAAGCTTTCTGTGCCTCACTGATACAACACTAAACAGTCCTGATTAGTGCCAGAGCATTGGGAATGTGAAATGGCTTTTCTGATGCTCCCTTGGGCTTGCTTTTAGAAAATGAAGTGTTACTCTCCTAGTGACCTCATATCATTTAGATTCTGTGGTATTTGCCAATCAGTTGAAAACCAGGTGGAGAGAAAACATTCACTGGGTAGAACCTGGAAACCAGTTTCCCAGAAATGCACAGTATTTTTTATTTCCTGCATTTGTTTTGGAAGGCTAAATTTTGTATTAGATGACAAGCTAATTCTCCTTAATTAAAGTTTGTTTAAAATCTTTATTTTAATTGCAGAGGAAAAATACTGTGTTCATGGCACATGTTAGAGTGCCTCAGAGGATAACTTCATGATCTAACACAGTTGATGTATTTAGCTATCACAAGGCTGTAAAGAAATGTACCAAGAAATTTAGCTCTGGGCTGAAAACTATAGGCATAACTAAGGGTGTGCTCTTAAACCTTTAGTCTAAAATTTTCTGGAAGTTAATGATAAAATAATTAAAATGTAGCCAATTCTAATAATCAGTGGAGTTTTTCCTAAATAACTCACTCTGAATTTTCTCTCTACTATAAATATTTATGCTTGTTTAAGCCTAGGTTGTTTACTTTATAGCAATGTTACACAATAAAATTGAGATGACAACTCTTGCCTCCATGCCAGTGATGCTAGTCTCCATGAGCCACTTGTTTACATTTTCAAACAAGCACCTTCCTGATTTCTCTTGTGCTGCCCTCATGCATGGGAAGTGCTTCTAAAAAAACTTCTGTAAAACCACCTCATTGTCTGCCTTCAACTCCCTCTTTTTAAACTCTCTTCTGCTGTGAGTCCTACCAAAAAATTGACAGTGGTTAGACAGATGGTGTATTGAAACCACTGCCTATCATAGTAGCCAATGTTGTCTCATTATTTCCTTGCGCTCCCACTGTCTTTCTGTTTATACCTACGTTGTGTGTTTTGTCTTTAACTTGGATTTGTAAGCTCCTTGGGGCAGGGACTTCTTATTTTTTATATTGTGTAGTACAGTAGTTCATGACTGCAAGAGTAAGCAATATTCATGAAATTTCCAAAACTATATTTATGGCTTGATTATTGAAACCTTATGAGAACAGTCCACTTCTTAACAAAAGGTTAAATCCAATCTCTTTAGTGTGATATAGTTCCAAGTTTGAACTGCAGTTCTTTAATGCACCCTTCTGTCTCTTCTGTCCTCCAGACAATGCCGCAGAAGCAGACTTGTGGCTTCTTAACAGTTGCACGGTAAAAAGCCCAGCTGAAGACCACTTCAGAAACTCAATTAAGTAAGTTGCAATCTTTTTTTCCAAAGAAGCCCAGTAATGTTTATCAGTGAAAAGTCTGTGGTTTTAAAGGATACCTATTTTCAATCAAAAAGTAAATCCTCCCTAGTGCAGAGCAGAGGAGAAATGTGAGTTTGAGTTTAATGATGATCTGCACTCATCCAGCTGGAATAGATTTGTGATTGGTAATGTGGTAATTTTCTAATAGCTGTTTTGGGGATTTGTAAATGTTCAATAGTGCACTCACTGGGGGGAGACAACCCTCCCGTTACTGCGTAATCCAGGAGTTTCCATATTATTTTTCTAAGAAAGATTTTACAGTGTTTTCTTAAATAATTAATTTTTTTTTAAAGTGGTATGAATGACTAACCATCTTCCTCCACCCCATTTTTTAAAAAATGACCATCAACGCGTTCCTTTAATTAAATAAAATGTGTGCTGCAAAACATTTAGAACTATAAATTTTTGTAATACTTGCATGCAGAGATATTGCATGGCGGGATATGTTGGGTCTCGTGCCCTCCCAAATTTGCTGCTTGGCTTATACTGAGCATGCTCAGTAACACTGCCGAAGCCAGCTGCCCTCACTCTGCACCATTGCTATTAGCAGGTAAGGGTTGTCTTTGCTTAAATGTATTTATTATTAAAAAGGGTGAACTGAGGGCCTGTGTTTACATACAGAGCTACAGTGGCACTGGTGCAGCTGCATTGCTGTAGCGCTTTAGAGAAGATGCTCCTAAGCCGATAGGAGAACTTCTTCCATCGGTGTAGTTAATCCTCCTCCCCGACAGGCTGTAGCTATGTAAATGGGAGAAGCTCTCCTGTCGACACAGCAGTGTCTACGCTGGGGGTTAGGTTAGTATAAAAAATCCACACCCCTGAGTGATGTAGTTATACCTATATGGGTCTGTAGTGTAGACCTGGCCTGAGTGTACTATAGTTAACATTGAACTAGTCTTCTGAAAGTATATAGTGTTGTTGTAGATGTGTTGGTCCCAGGGTAAAGTCAAAAGACAAGCCTGAGAGCTTAAATGCCTTAACTTTGCTAGATACTTAAAACCATGGGCTGGATTTATGGTTTATTACACCAATCTATAACCCACTTAAATCCCAACCCCCAGGCTTTTTTTCCTTCCACCCTATGACTGGAGAAGTGTTAACAGACCACTTCACCTTGAATGGTTCCTTGAAATATATATTAACTACTTATGCTAAACACTCTGTTCTGCCTTATATTTAGCTCTGTCACTGATGTTTCCCAGACCTGAAGAAGAGCTCTGTGTAAGCTCAAAACTTCTCTCTCTCTCACCAACAGAAGTTGGTCCAATAAAAGATATTCTCTTGCCCACCTTGTGTCTTTACTCTTCTGAAAGACATTTTATTTCAATATATAGCATGTCCTGTCAGTGATGCAGAAAAGTGGCTTGTGGTAGACAACTTGTTAGCTTTTGAGTTCAGCAGAAGTATAGCTTTGATAAGAATAAATGGAAAACCTGAACAGTCACAATTGTGGTGTGTCCAGTGTAAATAAAATGTGTTGTCCTCTATTATTCATAGATCTTACCTTTACTAAACACTCACGTGGATGCTCATGGAATGATTCATTAGGTGTGACACGTAGCTGGCTGATAATTGTTGAAAATCTAATTGGCAAGATTTCAGAGTAACAGCCGTGTTAGTCTGTATTTGCAAAAAGAAAAGGAGTACTTGTGGCACCTTAGAGACTAACAAATGTATTTGAGCATAAGCTTTCATGAACTACAGCTCACTTCATTCATCCATGATGAAGTGAGCTGTAGCTCATGAAAGCTTATGCTCAGATAAATGTGTTAGTCTCTAAGGTGCCACAAGTACTCCTTTTCTAATTGGCAAGAGACCCCTAATTCTTACTAAGCAGCTGGCACATTTTTGGGGAGAGACAGAGAGGGAGTTGTATTGAAACTCTCTGCTAGCAGTAGCAGCTTCCCAGTGCTGTACCCTGGAAGAGAAAAAATTTGCCCATAGTAGGTGGAACAATTAAAATAAAAAGATTCCTCCTGTACCCAACAGAGAAGTTAATTTCCTGACTGCCAATGCAGCGCACTGCAATAAGATTAGCTTTTTGTGTTGCCAAGAAGAACTCTGTTTCCAGAATACCGGTGGTTAGTGTGCTTTGGGTAATAACTATACCTGAATTTCCCACCATCCCTTCCCCCCTGTGGTCCCGTCCAGCAGTTACCAGTCAGGTCTCAGACCTCTAGCCATCACCTGTCTCTGAGCAGGGGTCCTTGTCCCACTCCAGTCTGACCACGGTGTTTTAAGGCTGCACGGCCCCCTTACACTGTGATATCATCAGCATGCCAGTCTGTTTAAAGGCCAGCACCTGTGCTTTGCTTTTGCTCTGGGGGCTATGAATAGTGTATTGCCAGCAATTACAAGTTGCCACATAGCTCTTTCTAAGCAAGCACATTTATTCGTAAGGTACAAGCATTACAGAGAATACATGTTAAATAAACAAACAATAAATAGATTTAAACATACACTAAACATACTAGGAGTCACCCATCAGTCTTATGGGGCTCTAGTAGTCCAAAGTCTTTTCAATACTTCAGCAAGGGTTGGGGTCCCTTTGGACAGAAGATCTTGTCTGTTTGGTGAATCAGAAAGTGGGCACTGTCAGTTCAAGATAACCATTTTATACCAAAAGCCCTTCCTTGTCTGTTAAACTCTGAACTAGTATATGCAGACCACCCCAGTGTGTGGTACCTCTCTAGAGTTGTTTAGTCTGTGACTTGTTTTAATCACCCCTCACTGTTTTTAGGTCTTGTAGGAGCGGTGGTAACCCTCCTCTATGGAGTAGGACACAATCATACATAAACCATTATGGTCCCTAAAGATATTGCACGTAATTGCAATATCTGTAACATGGCAGTTAATGTGCATTGGATAATAATCTTGTGTTGGCCAACTAAATCTAACTAAAGATAACTGATTCTGTGGATGAAGGGAAAGCAGTGGACGTGTTGTTCCTTGACTTTAGCAAAGCTTTTGACACTGTCTCCCACGGTATTCTTGTCAGCAAGTTAAAGAAGTATGGGCTGGATGAATGGACTATAAGGTGGATAGAGAGTTGGCTAGATTGTCGGGCTCAACGGGTAGTGATCAATGGCTCCATGTCTAGTTGGCAGCCAGTATCAAGCGGAGTGCCCCAAGGGTTGGTCCTGGAGCCGGGTTCAATATCTTCATAAATGATCTGGAGGATGGTGTGGATTGCACCCTCAGCAAGTTTGCAGATGACAGTAAACTGGGAGGAGTGGTAGATACGCTGGAGGGTAGGGATAGGATACAGAGGGACCTAGACAAATTGGAGGATGGGGCCAAAAGAAATCTGATGAGGTTCAACAAGGACAAGTGCAGAGTCCTGTACTTAGGACGGAAGAATCCAATGCACCACTACAGACTAGGGACCGAATGGCTAGGCAGCAGTTCTGCAGAAAAGGACCTAGGGGTTACAGTGGACAAGAAGCTGGATATGAGTCAACAGTGTGCCCATGTAGCCAAGAAGGCCAATGGCATTTTGGGATGTATAAGTAGGGGCATTGCCAGCAGATCGAGGGATGTGATTGTTCCCCTCTATTCGACATTGGTGAGGCTCATCTGGAGTACTGTGTCCAGTTTTGGGCCCCACACTACAAGAAGGTTGTGGATGAATTGGAGAGAGTCCAGCGAAGGGCAACAAAAATGATTAGGGGTCTGGAACATGTGACTTACGAGGAGAAGCTGAGGGAACTGGGATTGTTTAGTCTGCAGAAGAGAAGAATGAGGGGGGATTTGATAGCTGCTTTCAGCTACCTGAAAGGGGGTTCCAAAGAGGATGGATCTAGACTATTCTCAGTGGTAGCGGATGACAGGACAAGGAATAATGGTCTCAAGTTGCAGTGGGGGAGATTTAGGTTGGATATTAGGAAAAACTTTTTCCCTAGGATGGTGGTAAAACACTGGAATGCATTACCTAGGGAGGTGGTGGAATCTCCTTCCTTAGAAGTTTTTAAGGTCAGGCTTGACAAATCCCTGTCTGGGATGATTTAATTGGGGATCGGTCCTGCTTTGAGCAGGTGGTTGGACTAGACCTCCTGAGGGTCCTTCCAACCCTGATATTCTATGACTCTATGATAAAGCAATGACAGGATCTTTTCCACTTAAGTTGTGGCTATCTTTCTATTCCAATTACCATATACCAGTATTGACGATACTGAGCAGGTGTGTTACTGAATAAGCTGGTGAAAGAAAGAGGGGCTTAACAAGGATGAACGATAAGAAACATTTCCCGTCGTTTCAGGTTTTTTCTTTACTATATTAATGAGCTCGATTTTGTTTGTAGCAGCGGCTCTACCCCCACCTCTGATAAACAAAACTAAAAAATTGTCATTCTTAGTTGACTGTGCAGAGAACCATTCTTTTCTTATAGTTTGTTTTCTGCTTTCTGCTTCTCAGTTCTTGACCTTTCCTCATTCTGGGGAAGGAGAACTTCTGCTTCTACAGGATTGTTTTGTGACCACCACAGAAAGTGGGTGAGCCAGCCATGTTTCAGAATTATGATGAGGCTGTTCAATATATTTCTCAGATGCATCTCAGAAATCGTTTTATGGAACTACTTTGTATCTTATGGTGGGAGAATAAAGAAGTGGTGAGAAATTAATGTTTCTAATCATTAGAATCTTTCACAAATAGTCTTCTGAATGTTATAGCAGCAAACTGAGTGAAATTTGGGAGGGTATTTAGACTAGCTGTTTCTCTGTCATGTCAACAATTCTGGCTTCTAGGTTGCGGTCATGGAGACCTTTATTTTTTCAGAGTTGAGTAACGAACAGAACAATGACCAGTCTGTGCACCGCCAGCAAACAGAGCTGTAAACAGAGGCTGGTAGGGGCAGTGTGCTGGGAGAGAAGCTGATCCCTGATTAGGAGATGGGGCTTCTCTGACTAGGGGTCCTATAAAGGTAGCCAGCCAGTCAGGCAGCGGCACAGGAGCCAGCAAGCAGAGCTGTAAACGGGAGTTTGAGTGGGAGTTCTGTTGGAGGAGAAGGTATTCTGTTGGAGGAGAAGACTAACAGGCCTGAGGTGAGAAGGCTATGACAGATACAGAGGCAGCAGTGGTAGTGACCCAAGCAGAGGAAGACACAATGAAGATGACTGGATGTGGAAGCTGCGGCATGTACATGATCCTAGAGAGGGTACCTAAAAAGAGTTTCGTCTGCATGAAGTGCCGCCTGATAGAGCTGATGGAAGAAAAGATCCTGGGATTGGAGATGCAGGTGGAAACTCTGGTTGAGTTTAGAAGGGGGTTCCAGCGGATGATGGAGCAAAGACATGAAGAGGCTGAAGGGAAAAGATCAGACTTGCAGATGGAAGCAGGATCCCAAAGAACTCTGAGGGGAGACTGCTGGGTGAGGAAAGTGTACAGTGGAAGCATGTGACTAAGAGAACCAGGCAGAGAAAAAGATGGGCTAGTGAAGGAGAAACAGAGCTCAGGAACAGGTTTGCGGAGTTGGAAAATGAAGAAGAGGCACAGTGATCACTGAAGGTGAGAGGGCAAGGAAGAAGAGAAGAGCAGCTAGTCCTATATGAAGAGGGCAAGAGTCAATGGAGATAACACCAACTATGAGCCCCAGGAGGATACAGGATGAGTTGCAGAGGATTGCAAGGGACAATAGGAATTGAGAGGACTTGCAGCCAGAGGGAACAGGGGATAGATAGACTGGAGAATTGCACGATGACCAGGAAAAGGCAGGTCTACGTGACTGGGGACTCCTTACTGAGAAGACTAGACAGGCCTGAAACAAGAGCTGATCCAGAGAACAGAAGGGTGTGCTGTCTGCCGGGTGCTAAGATACGGGATGTGGACCTGAGGCTGAAGAGGATCCTAACGGGAGCAGAAAAGAATCCAGTGATTGTTCTTCATGTGGGAACAAATGATATGGCTAGATTCTCGCTGGAACGTATCAAGGGAGACTATGCCAGGCTGGGGAAGACGTTTAAGGAAATCGAGGCTCTGGTGATCTTCAGTGGGATTCTGCTGTTCCTAGAGAAGGGCAACAAAGATGTGACAAGATTATGATGCTCAACAGATGGCTCAGGCACCGGTGCTATAAGGAGGGCTTTGGGATGTATGGCCATTGGGAAGCATTCATGGGCAGAGGACTGTTGTCTCGGGATGGACTTCACCTGAGTAAGGATGGAAATAGACTTCTGGGATGGAGGCTGGCACAACTGATTAAGAGAGCTTTAAACTAGGAATTTGGGGAAGATGGTTGGGAGATGTCCAGGTAATCTCCACGCCGGATTTTAACATTGAGAGGGAAGAAAACAAAGTCAGAGAGGATACAGCTGTGGGTAGGAGAATGGACACAAGGAGGAAGGGTAGTGTACATACCAGTCTAATAGGTGATACTGGCAGTAGAATGTCTGTGCTTAATTGGGTAAAGAATGTGAGCGAGGCCTAACAGCAAAAATTAAGATGTTTGTACACTAATGCGAGGAGCCTAGGTAACAAAATGGAGAAACTAGAGTTACTGTGCAGGAAGTGAAACCAGATATTATAGGGATAACAGAAACATGGTGGAATAGTAGTCATGACTGGACTACAGGTATTGAAGGGTATGTGCTGTTTAGGAAAGACAGAAATAAAGGCAAAGGTAGTGGAGTAGCATTGTATATGAATGATGAGGTAGACTGTAAAGAAATAAGAAGTGATAGAATGGATAAGACAGAGTCTGTCTGGGAAAAAATCACACTGGGGAAGAAAGCTACTAGACCCTCCCCTGGGATAGTGTTTGGGGTGTGCTGTAGACTGCTCGGATCCGATCTGGATATGGATAGAGACCTCTTTAACGTTTTTAATGAAGTAAATACGAATGGGAATTGTGTGATCATGGGAGACTTTAACTTCCCAGATATAGACTGGAGGACAAGTGCTAGTAATAATAATAGGGCTCAGATTTTCCTAGATGCGATAGCTGATGGATTCCTTCACCAAGTAGTTGCTGAACCAATGAGAGGGGATGCCATTTTAGATTTCATTTTGGTGAGTTGTGAGGACTTTGTAGAAGAAATGGTTGTAGGGGAAAACCTTGGTTCGAGCGATCATGAGCTAATTCAGTTCAAACTAAATGGAAGGATAAACAAAAATAGATCTGTGACAAGGGTTTTTGATTTCAAAAGGGCTAACTTTAAAATATTAAGGACATTAGTTAGGGAAGTGGATTGGACTGAAGAACTTGTGGATCTAAAGGCGGAGGACGCCTGGAATTACTTCAAGTCAAAGTGATACTGAAGTGCAGAAACTATCAGAAGCCTGCATCACAAGAAAGGGGAAAAAATTCATAGGCAGGAGTTGTAGACCAAGCTGGATGAGCAAGCATCTCAGAGAGGTGATAAAGAAAAAGCAGAAAGCCTACAAGGAGTGGAAGATGGGAGGGATTAGCAAGGAAAGCTACCTTATTGAGGTCAGAACATGTAGGGATAAAGTGAGACAGGCTAAAAGTCAAGTAGAGTTGGACCTTGCAAAGGGAATTAAAACCAATAGTAACAGGTTCTATCACCATATAAATAAGAAAGCAAAGAAAGAAGAAGTGGGACCACTAAACACTGAGGATGGAGTGGAGGTCAAGGATAATCTAGGCATGGCCCAATATCTAAACAAATACTTTGCTTCAGTCTTTAATGAGACTAATGAGGAGCTTAGGGATAATGGTAGGATGACAAATGGGAATGAGGATATGGAGGTAGATATTACCACATCTGAGGTAGAAGCCAAACTTGAACAGCTTAATGGGACTAAATCGGGGGGCCCAGATAATCTTCATCCAAGAATATTAAAGGAATGGGCACATGAAATTGCAAGCCCGTTAGCAAACTTTTTAATGAATCTGTAAACTCAGGGGTTGTACTGTATGACTGGAGATTGCTAACATAGTTCCTATTTTTAAGAAAGGGAAAAAAGGCAATCCGGGTAACTACAGGCCTGTTAGTTTGACATCTGTAGTATGCAAGGTCTTGGAAAAATTTTTGAAGGAGAAAGTAGTTAAGGATATTGAAGTCAATGGTAATTGGGACAAAATACAACATGGTTTTACAAAAGGTAGATCTTGTAAAACCAACCTGATCTCCTTCTTCGAGAAAGTAACAGATTTTTTAGACAAAGGTAATTCAATGGATCTAATTTACCTAGATTTCAGTAAGGCGTTTGATACCGTGCCACATGGGGAATTATTAGTTAAATCAGAAAAGATGGGGATCGATATGAAAACTGAAAGGTCAATAAGGAACTGGTTAAAGGGGAGACTACCACGGGTCATACTGAAAGGTGAACTGTCAGGCTGGAAGGAGGTTACTAGTGGAGTTCCTCAGGGATCGGTTTTGGGACCAATCTTATTTAATCTTTTTATTACTGATCTCGGCACAAAAAGCGGGAAGGTGCTAATAAAGTTTGCGGATGACACAAAGCCGGAAGGTATTGCCAATACAGAGAAGGATTGGGATATCCTACAGGAAGATCTGGATGACCTTTTAAACTGGAGTAATAGGATGATATTTAATAGTGAAAAGTGCAAGGTCATGCATTTAGGGATTAGTAACAAGAATTTCTGTTATAAACTGGGGACGCATCACATGGAAGTAACAGAGGACGAGAAGGACCTCGGCATCTTGGTCGATCACAGGTTGACTGTGAGCCGCCAATGTGATATGGCCGTGAAAAAAGCTAATGCGGTCTTGGGATGTATCAGGCGAGGTATTTCCAGTCGAGATAAGGAGGTGTTAGTATCGTTATACAAGGCACTGGTGAGACCTCATCTGGAATATTGTGTGCAATTCTGTTCTCCCATGTTTAAGAAGGATGAATTCAAACTGGAACAGGTACAGAGAAGGGCTACTAGGATGATCCGAGGAATGGAAAACCTGTCTTATGAAAGGAGACTCAAAGATCTTGGCTTGTTTATCCTAACCAAAAGAAGGCTGAGAGGAGATATGATTGCTCTCTATAAATATATCAGAGGGATAAATACCAGGGAGGGAGAAGAATTATTTAAGCTCAGTACCAGTGTGGACACAAGAAGAAATGGATATAAACTGGCCATCAGGAAGTTTAGACTTGAAATTAGACCAAGGTTTCTAACCATTAGAGGAGTGAAGTTCTGGAACAGCCTTCCAAGGGAATCAGTGGGGACAAAAGACATATCTGGCTTCAAGACTAAGCTTGATAAGTTTATGGAAGGGATGATATGATGGGATAGCCTAATTTTGGCAATTAATTGATCTTCGACTGTTAGCGGTAGATATGCCCAATGGCCTGTGATGGGAAGTTAAATGAGGTGGGATCTGAGTTCCTCCAGAGAATTCTTTCCTGGGTGTCTGGCTGGTGAGTCGTGCCCACATGCTCAGGATTTAGCTGATCGCCATATTTGGGATCTGGAAGGAATTTTCTTCCAGGGCAGATTGGCAGAGGCCCTGGGGTTTTTCGTCTTCCTCTGTAGCATGGGGCACGGGTCACTTGCTGGAGGATTCTCTGCACCTTGAAGTCTTTAAACCACAATTTGAGGACTTCAGTAGCTCAGACATAGGTTAGGGGTTTGTTACAGGAGTGGGTGGGTGAGATTCTGTGGCCTGCGTTGTGCAGGAGGTCAGACTATAGACGATCATAATGGTCCCTTCTGACCTTAAAGTCTATGATTCTATGATGATATACGTTCAGGGAAACAATCACTCCGCTTGATAAGGTTCTTCTGTCACAGGAAAGATTGTGCAGCTTGGAACTGAATATTGGATGCTTGAGTTTCAACTAATACACTGAAGGTTATACAATTGCTAATTTTCATCATACACACACATGGTCAAGTCATACACACACATGCAACAGTTTCTCCCATCTGTCTTTTCTTTGCATATACAGCTTATTGGGAATGTAATTGATGCTAATCAGTGGCAGCACATTCCCACTTGTGGTTAAAGGAGAAATGACTCAAAAGCAGATAACTGACTAAGATTGTATGTCCAAAGAATATGATAGAAACCACCCATGGCAGTGGCAAGCTGATTACATAAAGGTATCTGTTTTTTTTCTAGGATGCTAATTTGGAGATTTTCTCTGGCAGGCCATATTATTAAGACCAGTTCACTAAGCTCTATGATAAGAGTCACAAAAGATATGCTTACAGGAAAAGGGCAAGAATTTTTTTAAAATGACTAAATGGAAAGGTTGAATGGGTTATTTGAGCCAAACGAAGTATGCTTTGGAAGATGGAAATCTGTCCCAAGAGAAGTCAATAGAAAGGAGCATAAAACAAAGCAGGTAAAATGTAAACTGGAAATTAGGAGGGGCAAGATGGAATTAGAAGAGCAAATTGTCAGACACAGGAAAAAAAAACAAGTAACAAGAAATTCTTTAAATATAGATAAGGAGATAGCCTGCAAGGAAATTGCTGAATCTGCTTGACGTTGACGGTTAGGGAGAAAGGGAGCAAGAAAGGAGGATAGAGTCATTGTAGAGAAGGTAAAACAGTTTGTTTACTTGCAGTACAATGGGAAAGCATTCTGTGGCAATAATCCCTATATTCTGCTGCATTGTTAATTTATTCTGTCACCGTGAAATACCCTTCATTCCCAATCTTTAGTGCTCCCCTCGACTCATGATTGTGTGCATGTGCACACAAAGCTGTGGCTCATAATTGAAAATACTCATTGGTTTAAAATGTATCAATAATTATTTTAGGGAAATTTCCACATTTTGGGGTAGGCGAAGGAAATGTGTATTTGCCATGTTAAACATATGATGCATGTTTGAAATTGTTGAAGGATTTGGAATGGTACAGTAAGTCTGGAGGGGTGCAGTGGGGATGGATTAGTGAGCTGATGAGGTAGTCATAAGAAGGTGATATATTTGTAGGATATCTGTGCAATTTATCACAGGGATATTGCTGCCACATAAACAGAAGTAAATAGAAAGGAATGATGCACCTTTGGCAGCCTCCTCTGCCCATGCTAATTTGAATACATTCAAGTATCTTTTCAAATAGGCTACAGTACTGTATAGCACAGGTACCATGAATCTTGCAAAGAAATATTGTCAATGCCATAATAATTCAATATAGTGAACTGCAGTGATATCTTCAGTTTATTTAGACGATTGTAACGTATAGTGCGCTTAGTCCTTATGACAGATGACTGTACATTCCACTTTTGTAAAGGGAAACCATGCCTCACCAATTTTTTAGAATTCTTTCAGGGGATCCACAAACATGGACAAGGGTGAGTACTTGGATTTTCAGAAAGCCGTTGACAAGGTCCATCACCGAAGGCTCTTATGCAGAGTAAGGAGTCATGGGATAAGAGGAAAGCTCCTTTCATGGATCAGTAAATGGTTAAAAAGACAGGAAGCAAAAGGTAAGAATAAATGGTCAGTTTTCAGAATGGAGAGAGGTAAATCGTGGTGTCCCCCAGGGACCTGTACTGCGACCAGTGCTCTTCAACATATTCATAAATGATCTGGAAAAAGGGGTAAACAGTGAGGTGACAAAGTTTGCAGACAGTACTAAATTCTCAAGATAGGTAAGTCCCAGGGAGACTGCAAAGAGTTACAAAAGGATCTCACAAAACTCGATGACTGGGCAACAAAGTGGCCGATGAAATTAAATGTTAAATGCAGATTGGAAAACATCCCAACTATATGTACAGTGATGAGGTCTAAATTAGCTGTTACTACTCAAGAAAGAGATCTTGGAATCATTGTATATAGTTCTCTGAAAACATTTGCTCAGTGTGCAGCAGCAGTCAAAAAAGCTAGTAGACTGTTAGGAACCATTAGGAAAAGGATAGATGATAAAACAGAAAATATCATAATGCCACTGTATAAAATACATGGTATGCCCACACCTGGAATACTATGTGCAGTTCTGGTTGTCCCATCTCAAAAAAGGCATATTAGAAATGGAAAAGATTCAGAAAAAGGAAAAAAAATTATTAGGAGTATGAAACAGCTTCCATATGAGGAGAGGTTAAAAAGACTGGGACTATTCAGTTTAGAAAAGAGATGACGGAGGGGTGGGGGGGGGAATATGATAGAGGTCTATAAAATCATGAATGGTGTGGAAAAAGTGATTAAGGAAGTGTTATTTACTCCTTCACTTAACACAAGAACCAGGGCTCACTCAATGAAATTAATATGCAGAAGGTTGAAAGCAAACAAAAGGAAGCACTTCTTTAAACAACGCACAGTCAAGCTGTAGAACTTTTTGTATGGGGATGTTGTGAAGGCCAAAACTATACCTGGATTCAAAAAAGAATTAGATAAGTTCCTGGAGGATAGGTTCATCAATGGTTATTAGCCAAGATAGTCAAGGATCCAGTCCCATGCTTTGCGTGACCCTAGCCTAGGCCTCTGAGGCCTGAGCTACACTTGGGGGGGGGGGGGGGAATTGATCTAAGTTACACAACTCCCATAGCTGAAGTCGACGTACTTAGATCTACTTACTGCGTTGTCTTCACTGCGGTAGGTTGAATGCTGATGCTCCCCCCGTCGACTCCACCTATGCTTCTTGCTCCGGTGGAGTACCAGAGTCGACGGGAGAGTGCTCAGCGGTCAATTTATCGTGTCTTCACTGGACATGATAAATAGACCCCCGCTGGATCGATCGCTCCAAAAGTAAGTGTAGACATGGCATGACTATCAGATGCTGGACGACAAGGGATGTATCACTTGATGATTGCCCTGTTTATTTCCTTTGAAGCATCTGGCACTGGCTGCTATTGGAAGACAGGATACTTGGCTAGATGAATCATTGGTCTGGCCCAGAATGGCCATTTTTATGTTCTTATATTCAAATATTTTCACTAAGCTTAATTTTTAATAAAATAAATCTTAAAATAAATTTTTTTTTTATAATTTTTAAGGAAAAATATTTAAATCCCCCCAATCTGTAGTATTTTAGTTAGAAATTGGATATTAGATTTAGAACTTATTTTTTAGGCTATGGCTACGCTACGGACCTTACAGCGGCACAGCTGTACCGCTGCAGTTGTGCCACTGTAAGGTCTCCTTTGTAGCTGTTCTGTGCCGGCATAAGAGCTCTTTCCAGTTAAACTACCCCCAACGAGCGGCGGTAGCTATATGGGCAGGAGATGCCCTCCTGTCCACCTCAGTGCTTTGGTAGGTGAAACTTTTATGTCTGGCAGGTTTTTTTGACCAAAAAAGGTTTTGCCGACAAGTGCTAGTGTAGACAAAGCCCTAGTTTGTCTTTGAATAGTATACTACTATTTAGATTCACTGTGTTAATTTAGGTTTCAGAATAACAGCCGTGTTAGTCTGTATTCGCAAAAAGAAAAGGAGTACTTGTGGCACCTTAGAGACTAACCAATTTATTTGAGCATAAACTTATTTAATTTATTTGAGCGTTGCATCCGATGAAGTGAGCTGTAGCTCACGAAAGCTTATGCTCAAATAAATTGGTTAGTCTCTAAGGTGCCACAAGTACTCCTTCTCTCTTTGTGTTAATTTATTATACCATGATTGCATCATTTTACCATCAGGAAAAAAGTCATATATTAAGTTCTAGTTTGCTGAGTTTTAGTTATTCTCTGAAGACCTGATAATCATCAAAAAGCTTCCCCTTTCTGTGCTGTTAAGAAAAAGATTCATTAAATGGCATTTCTTCTTACTGCAGGAACTTTTTATCACATACCATTATCTCAGTAGTGTTAAAATGAGTAATGAAAACCATCAGCCTCTACTAATATTTTCAAATGTCAAAACTTAATTCTGTGGAGTCATTTTCACAGTGTAGTTACTATTGAACCTCTTGACCCAAGTGAAAGATTACTTTTCTGAGAGTTTAGTAAGAAACATTGCCTAGCACATCCATTAATCAGATTATATAGAAAGTAAGCCAATTATGTTGACACATTTTTGGCATTCATTCAGTTTAATGCAATCAAACTGCCTATAGATTTGCATGGCCTTTTGGACATCCAGGTCTCAGCTTGTAAAGAGCTGACCATTTTAGAGTTACTTAAATAGCATGTAGAAGATTGCATAGTAATACATTTCCAGGAAGGACCTGCAGTCCTACAAAAGGAAGTGATAACCTTTTTTTCTTTGTGAAGGACCCATCTGCCAGTCTGTAATGGTTTACTTTCCGTGCTGCAGTCTGGAGCAATTGTTGGATGTAATCAAAAGGGCAGCCTCTTGAATACTCTATATGTTCTAACTCTCCTTCACTGGACAACCACAGTTGGACTGAACTCTTTCTGACGTATCAAATAGATTTTGGCCACAATTTTCAAATGTGGATGTCTTAAATTAATCCTCTAACTCTACCTTTAGGCACCTAAATAAGTGGTCTGATTTTCAGAGGTGCTAAGCATCTACAATTCCCAGTGATTTTAGAGGATGATGTGGGTGCTTAGTACATCAGAAAATCAGGGCAGTAAGTTTTGTGATGTGGATATTAATGACATAATTTTCAAGATTAGATATGCACAATTGTTCACATAATTTGTATATAAATTGGTTAAATGCTCACAGAAGTGTCCTGTTATGTGCTGCCTAGTCACTTGAGCATAATTTTGTGTGCTTTTTTACATGTGCTATTTTGAAAATCAAGAGGGTCAATAGCTAGATTTCTGGGTGGTAAGCATTGTAGAAAATGCCTTACCATCTCTCATTGGGTTTCAGTTGTCTCCCATGATGTCCTTTTTTGTCAGGATGGATATGACAGAAAGGATTTTAAAATGTAATGTTTAAAAAAGGCTTTGCAAAATGTTAATTAAAATGTATGTTTGCATTTTGTAGTTTGTTTATATATTAAATGCCTCTGAAAATGTCAATTATAATTGCTATGCTGATCAAAATGGGTACAGTTTCTTTCAAGGCTTAAGTGCCATAATGTCCCAGATGTGGTTTGGTTTTTCTTAAGTTCATTCAGGTAGGCGTGACTGAAACAACTTCATGTTGTTTGGAGGCAGACAATACTAAATAGGTTGTGATAGTTGATGAATACCTCATGTCTTTGTAACAACTGTCAAGGCTTTTTGCATTTTTTAAAAAGAGGGAACTTGGAAATATCTGACACTTTTTTTTGTATTCTGTTTATCCTGGAAAACCAGACATTATATCTTGAATAAAGATCTGCATGTCATTCTAGGAGCTATCAAATATCATCTAAATAGGTACAGAATTTCTTCCGCCATCCCAACTGATGCTATCAGTGTTTTTTTCATCCTATAATCTGACATCTCAATTAATCATAATTGAAAGACATTTTAGGGAATGGAATTTGTTTTCCCTCACAGACCATTGCATTATAGCCTGGTCTCTTGTGCCGTCTGCTGATTGGGCCTAATAAAGCGTAACTCCTGCCTGGATTAGCTTGCCAGGTTGGGACAAATCATTTTATAGACTGCAGTTTATCTGATCGCAGAGACAAACTGAGGCACTGAAAATCACTGGTCACTTTTGAAAAGGCAGGTCTTTGTTGTAGCTTAGCCTCACCCTGTCTTTCAGGAGTAGTGACCAGAATGTATCTGAAGTTGTGGGTTGGTATTGTGATAATTCTGATCCTCTTGATTCGTACTTAAATTGTGCCTATATTCACAAAATAGACTGGAATTTGTGGAAAAAATGAAATGGATGAAATGTGTGCACATGCAACGTGAAATTAACATTAACTGTGTTACGTATGGTATATGATGTCAGTTATTTTCCTGCTGCCAATCCTAGGGGGGAAGTGTCTGGATACTCTTTCTTCTGGCTGTCATTTTGACATCTTTTTTGGGGGAAGATAGATCAGCGGTAATGTTATTTGTATTTCCTCTTTTTTCATAAAAGTTTTTACTTTTGAAAATCTTGTGTTCCTTGAAGAGCTTTCTGTTATACTGTGATGCTTCATTGCAAGTCCTTTCAGAAGGTTATTTGTATTTCTGAATCAAAACCAGAGAATAGTTTAGGATGTTTTTCATTCCTAATAGAAAGTATGTAGGGCAAGACTACCCTACATTCCTTTTTTTCTGCTTAGACTATCTCTTCTATTCTGGGTTGGCTGCAAGACATTACTCTTTATTTTAGTGCACTTTAGAGCAGTCTGTAATAACAATAATATTGATGTAATATGTAGGAATGACAAATGTTCAGAAGAGTATGTGATCTTACATCTTCTGAAGTCAACTTAATTTTCTTTAGAACATAAAATTAAGGGTGCCATTTAAAGGTGACCTAAAAAGGATTTTATAAAACTGAATTTGTGCCCTTGTTTGCTTCCTGTTAATATATAAAAAAGACTAGAGCCCTGTCTATGCTGTCTTTTCTGAAATGAGCTCTAATTTTTTTTTTAAAGAGAAATGCGGTACTGATTTTCTACCTTACAAATTCAAGAAGTGTCTAGTCTTGGGACTCCCTGGTTTTGCTGAAGGATGTTCTTGGTAGCCTTAGAACTTTTGTTGAGATGTTTATACAGAGGAAGAGATGGTCCAGTGGTTAGCCTGGAACTCATGAGACCTGGGTTCAATTCCCCCATTCTACCACAGACTTCCTGTGTGATCTTAGGCCTGGTCTACATGAGGGGGGGGATTGACCTGAGTTACGCAACTTCAGCTACATGAATAACATAGCTGAAGTCTATGTACTTAGATCTACTCACTGTGGTGTCTTCACTGCGGTGCGTTGACTGTTGACGCTCCCCTGTCGACTCTGCCTGCGCCTCTCACTCCCGTGGAGTACAGGAGTCAACAGGAGAGCGCTCCGGGGTCGATTTATTGCATCTAGACTAGATGTGATAAATCGACCCCCTGCTGGATCAATCGCTGCCCGTCGATCCGGCAGGTAGTATAGACATACCCTTACTGTCTCTGTGCCTAAGTTCCCCATCTGTAAAATGTGTATATTTGTACTCACAAGGGTGTTGTGAAGATAAATATATTGGACTCTGTAGTGCTCATGTACTGGGAATGGTGGACATATAAGTACCGAAGACAGATATCTGTCACTTTATTTGAAGGTGATGAATAATAAAAATGCTTATTAAGCATTGGTGTAAGCTTTAAAACCAATGTGCCCAACCCTGCTCAGAGGAGGTCTCGATAAAATGCTTGAAGCTGTCTGTGCCCTTACTATCCTAGAGCTCATAGCGCTCCTACCACTGGTGAAGGCACCAGTGGGAAATTTTATGGAAAAGTCTAACATAAATGAAGACTCGGTTCTGCTGTCCACTTCTTGACTCAAGTGATGGCATAACTCTTGTACATCATAAAGAAACAAGGGCATAAACCCATTTTTTTAATACTTTATAGATCACCTTTAACAATCATGCAAATGAGTTAAAATATGAATAGGAAAATGTAAGCCATATAAATTATTATTACAGTATTGTTGACGGAGAGCCATCTGATGACTCTTACAGCTTCCACACATGCACACTTTTTCTGTACTTCCACATGAACATATAAAGCAATCGAAACAAACCATCAGATGGTTCTCTCGGTCATATACATTTATAATGCTTATGTTTTTTACTACACCAGCTGTGCCCTGAACTCAGTCTACAATCCAGTCAACAAATTCATAAAATAAATAAATCTTTTCTGTACTGTCAGAGATCCTAGTGAGAGCTCTCTCCCGGCTTCCCATTATCACTGCTGTGAGGGGAAGCCAAACCTTAGTGCTCTGGATCCCTGGGGTGTCTTGATGTTATGGAGCCTTAGCAGGCTGCAGAAATTCTTTTAATCTACTGTGTAACTGTAGTTGGAGGTAGGGAGAGTAAGTATGTTTAGCATTTGAGACCCAAAAACTTGTTCAGAGATAATAGATAAGAATATACTGCTGCTGCTTAGCTTCCTTACAAGTGAAAGTAACTTGGGAAAAGCCTTCTTTATTGTGAATATCTTTGTATGTGTACAATTCATCTGTATACATTTCAAAATGGCTCCACCAAGAAAAAAATAAGCCCCATGTGGAATTAGAGTAGCATTACCAATTCTTTTATTAAAAAGTTTGGTGTAATAACTATATTTTGATTTACATTTTTTTACAGTAAATTGTAAGCAGTGGAGAATTGTTAGAAGAGGAAGCATAAACCTTTCAAAGCTTGGTTCCTGTTTGTTATAGCTCAGTTTAGCACAAAAGCATTATTTCCATTGCATTTTTATGAGAAATGCCATGAGCATGCTTTTTATCATATTTCATAGGGATGCAAAATTGCCTTGAGGCTCAGTGTTCAGAGTAGAGATGAACGTTTACATTGATAGAACAGCTCCAAGGATGAGTTGTAGTAATGAGTACTTAGACTCCTCATTCCCGTCCTCCCACCCCAAGGGGAAAAAAGTTCCTCTTCAGATGTCGAAAATACTGTTGGCGGCTCTGAAGCTGGAAAAATCTGCAGGATGAATTTTTTAGAGCAGAGGTCAACCTTAAAATGTTTGTTTTAACTGAAGTTGCTGGCAATGTCATTACAAGTTCTACCCTTTCATTATTTTAGAAGGCCTTGGTTAAAATCCTTGATCCTCCTCCCACTATTAAAGGCACAGGCAGTCCTAAATTCAGAAAGGCTTTGGTAGAACCCCACACCGCATTCTTTGTGGGGGGGAGAGACTCTTCCCCAGTATACAGGAGTTGACCTAAATCTTTTAAGAGCACCATTGGGCCAGTTCACAAGAACCCTCATAATGTGTCTGTATGCAAAGTTCAGATCAGAACATATCCTAAGAAGCCCTGAGTCTTGAAACTAGAAAAGCCTGTTTGAGTCTTGCATTGTTTGACCTATGAAAAGTCTTGCTTGTAGGATATAATTTACATATAGTAGTTTCATTTTTATGGTCAGAAGAGACTGCAGAGACCTAAGCCCGTATACTTTAATTAGCTAAAATTTAGTTTGGAAATGAAATTCATAATGTAATATGATTGCATCCTTTTTTTTTTTTTTGAATGAGATATAAGATCTTGGGTATAATCTTATACATGTATCAACTGCTTTTAAACACTTGAGTGTTTCCTTGGTTATCATATGTATCACTATGCAGTAAAGATGTTTCTTACAAACTTTCCAGAAAAAAAAAAACAATTTGTGTTTTGCTCCTAAGTTTTCCATTCAGAATAGCTATGATTATCCATAGCACAGAATATGCTAAGGTGAATACTTTTAGGTATTTAGGCTGTTTGTATACTATTTGTTTGGACAGTGAGAACAGACTAGTCAGTTTCACAGGTTTGTAGTTGATTTCTAGCTCAGTTGTAAATATTGCTATGCCTGGGTTGCAAATACTGCAGGGGAAACTTTATTTTAAAACAAATTTCCATTGGACCAAAAAACTTCATAGAAACATTTCTATTGATCTTGTAAAAATTTTGCAAAGAAAAAGTGTTCATGGGACATGAAGACTGTAGATCTTCATGTTAAATTCAGATGAGAAGGACCTTTTAGCGTCATGCTGAAGTGAAATGTAGAGTACTTTTATGACAGGTGAAGCAGGTCATTGAGAGGCCAGCAAAACCAAACAAATATCATGTGTTCTGCAGCACAGGTGACAGTGGAAGGGAAAGTAGAGTGAGTTTTGATCATGTTCTCTTATTAATCCTGTATGCAGTCTTGTTACTGAATAGATAATTGTCCAAATGGAGGTCAGTTTTATCTTTTGGCTGTTGTACTGTCTGGCAGTGCCTAGAATTGTCCGGGTTACCTTACAAGTAAATAAGAAACTCTGGTTTGCTATGATCACTATTGATGGGTATGAGGAGATTTGTGTCTTTACATTGCATATATAAAGGAAAGGATGCTGGGGAGGAAAACCAAAGTTTATATTATATTTTGGTTAAATGAATTTGTTATCTATATCATTGTTTTCAATGGGTATCTGAAGAGCTATATTCATCAATAAAAGATACTATCATGCAGAAATTAAGTTTCTGGGGTTTGTTAGTTTATTTTAAATTATTCCTTCTCTTACAACCATATCCAGTATATAAAAAAGTTAAAAGTTGCTTAAATGAGGTTGCAAAATGCATGCAAGTGCTTTAAGAGAAGAAAGTAAAGCGTTGAGTGGTTTTTTTCCCTTTTATCTTCTGAACACTGAAATTAAGATGATGATGAACTGCATGGTTAAATGTGCCACATGACTGCCTTTTGAAAAGGAGGTTTGAGCCTATGTTACAGACTTGTGCACTCTTGTTCAATGTTTAACAGAAAAAAATCACTAGGTTGAGTTACAAGAATAGGGCCTTTTAAAACTAGATTTTAAACTCTGTTTTTAGATATGGTAATCGTTAACATGAACACATTGAGTGCTGCTTTTAATAACTAACATTATTGCTGAAGTAATGGTCTTTTGGTGGTGGTGCAATGGTCTTAAAGTTCTATTCCTCAAGCTATTGACACATTAGAAGAACTTGGATTAACCAGTAGAGTTTTTCAAGTTTTCCTTCAGCCACCTGTCTGATATTTAATGGCTAAAGATTTTTCTGACAGATTCTTCAAGAAAAAACAAAATGCAAGGACATCAGAGATCAATTCCACCCCCTGACCTTGTATGGCTCAGTCTGAACATTTGAATTGTGAGCTGAGGCGGTGGTTTCTTAGTTACACAGGCTGTTGGAGCATCAATGTGTTGCAAACATTGTTTACAGATCCTGAAAATCAGATAAGTTTATTGTGTATACAAAATATACTTTTCTTTGAAAATAAATGGAAATAAATTACAGTCCGGTAATAACTGGTGCACAGTAACTCTAAACTTTTGACCCTGAAACTTTGGGTTGTTGAGTGAGAATGACTTGTGTAATATTTTATCCTTATTCCTTTTCAGTCCAAATGAAGACAGAAATATACTAATGCTTTCTTCAAAATTCTAAAACAAAAATATTGTAATAATGAACAGCTACCCTTAAATCATTCTTAAAATTGCATTTTCACAAAATAACTTACAATAAATGAAAACTAAGTAATATTTTTTCTGAATTAACTGTTAAAAGACAGAAACCCTCATGAAGAATAGCATAATTTAATTATTTATGGAATCCTTCCAATAGCAATCAATTTTAAAAAGTACAACAAAAGTAGTCAGGTTTCCTCAATGTTTCTCAAACTGTACTCTGCCAAGCACTTACTAGCCATATGTGGAGACCTTGGTGGTCCTATATGGTGCTGGCTACTCCTTTTTCTCAGACCAGTGAGAAGGTTGACCAGGAATTGCTGGCAGAGTCAGAGCCAGAAGATGCCAAAGAGGCCAGAGTTACTTCTAGGGAAAGGGGGACAGAGCTGGAAACTGGGCAGAGAGGATGTGTTAGGTGAGTTTAGAGCAGATGTGTGAATGGGAGAATAGTTGAAAGGGGATGGGGGAAAGAGAGAGGAGTGGAATTCTTTTCTTAAAAAATAAACCAATTTGATAATGTTAACTGTACCAAATACACCAGGAATTGTTGCCACCACAAAGATGTTATGGGATTGAGAGTTGAAGGCTTGTGGAAAGGGTAAGCAGTGAGACTCTATTAAGAAGGGGACTGTAACTATGATGAAGTTAGAGGGTCCTTGCTTTAAAAATAATAGTCCAAAGATAATTCAGATTGGTTAGTTAAACTGTGGTGAATCTCTAAACTGCACCTTAGAATCATACAGTGTTTAAGTAAAACCTTTCAGATTTGAGGTGTGGTGCTTAGCCTAAGAAAGCTTCCACTTAAATTTTATTAAATAGAAGGTTTCCTAAAACTATAAAGATGAAACAGTTAATATCCTCACTTAGTTTACAGTATTTACAAAGGATGCAAGTTAAAGCCCTGGATATACATTATCACAAAATAGCTCGTAATATCTATCTTCAGTGACTTAGAAGGATTACGACTCACTCTTTTTTCACAAGAAAACAAGTGAAACATAGCAGATTCTACATTCTTGGTGCTTTTCCTTCTCAAGTAATTTTTCCAACCCTAAAGTCACTCTTCAAATAAAGAGGAAAAAGAAGAAAAAAAATATTTTTACCATTTACATATACTTGAAATCCCATCCTAATAAATTACTGTGTTGACCAGTTCATATCAGCCTGATATGTAAGAAAGACCCGAAGTAATTTCTGTTGTTTCTGGCTCCTCTGATGATGTCTCTTTAAATAGCATATGTTGTCCTGTTATGCCAGTTAAGAGAGGTTTACATACCATTAAACTAGACCTTTTTGTTACTCTCCATCTGTCTGTATTTTCAACTTTTTGGCAAGAGTAGGAATTTTGCCCTAGTACACTGTTCTATCCTATGCTGAAATATAATAACAGGTTTCAGAGTAGCAGCCGTGTTAGTCTATATTCGCAAAAAGAAAAGGAGTACTTGTGGCACCTTAGAGACTAACAAATTTATTTGAGCATTCAGTGGAAAATCCGATGAAGTGAGTTGTAGCTCATGAAAGCTTATGCTCAAATAAATTTGAAATATAATAGTCTCTCATACTCTTATATTTAACTCTGTAACTCCCTGTCTTCCTTCAGAGGAGCCAGAGGTGTTGTTTATATGCTTTGAGGCAGCCAAGTCAGAAAATGCCAATTCTCAGATCTTGATGGACTTACAGAAAGCAATGGACTGTGCCTCACTCTGGTTTTCAGTCTTCCAGGCAGTTACTCTAAGCTTTAGAAATCAGCTAAAGAGAGAGCCATAATGTAGACCCTTACTCCTACAGTAGACATGACTGCAGCTGCTAGAAGCTAATGCACACCCTTGAATAAACACCATTACATAAAGTTCTCAATGTCGGACACATTTGTTTTCTTCCTGCATATATATATATATAATATATATATATAATATATATTTTACTTCTTATCCCCTTTTTATTATTGTGAGACCTGTGAGGAACTATTACAGAAAATATGGGTGGGATCAGTTTTGGCACATGCTGTTACTATATCCAGATGGTAAGCATCCTAAAACTAAGAGTCAAATCATCTCAGAAAATGGTTTTGTAAAATTTTGGAACAAAATTGTGCACAATGATGCTGAAATACTATGATGATGGGAATACTGGCTGCTTTACTTTGTGTCAGCATTGTTTGCACCCCTAGGTGGTTGCTAAGTTTCTGGCATAGAGCAGAGCCCTTTCTCTCAACATTCATTGACAGCCTTAGTTTTGAGCTATCTCAGTCTGACTGTGAAGCATGTGGAGTGCCTTCTGTGGCAGGCCCCTTATGCTTCACTTGCCTCATGGAGATGTCACCCTTCACAAGAGGGAGGGGAAGGCCCCCCAAGATGTGGGCAGGCAGCCTGACTCACATGGAATGTGCCAGGGCTTAAGGAATGGGATATGGGTTTCCCAGCCTAATGTTGCTCTGATGGCCTTGCCCAATTCTGAGTAGTTTTTCTGAAGGAGAACCATCTCTATCTTTCTGTGTATACTTTGATGCCATTCTAACAGTAGACAGACACAGTGGGGGAAATAATAAAACAATGATAAAAACTAGTGCCTTCTTAAACCAAGAAAAGTTATTCCCCAGATTGACTTCCTGAGATGTATCAACTAAATATACAAGCAACTAAAAGTCTGTGAAAGTGAAAGAGTTGTTTACAGCTAACAGATAAGCAAGACCAAAAGGGGAGAAAAATCAAGTGGGGGTTAGGGGAACCATCCCTGGTAAGTGGCCAAGAGAGGCAGCAAGAGCAAGGAGAGTGGAAGGACTTCTCTTTGAGCTCCCAGATATTGCTCCCAGTGGTAGAGGTGGCCATTATAAGGGCCTCACTAGCAGCAGAAATGTCATTTTAAATACTTTAAAATAATTTTAAAAATAATTTTATAGATTACTACCATGTAAGGGCTAGAAAAACTATATCAACAATTACAGAGATTCTTATGTTTCTCTAAAGAAAAAGTGATTATACAAGAATACAGACAGCAAGTTCTATTTAGAAAGGTAATACGACTTTCAGAACGATCCTCCCCACACATCCTGGGACATGTTGTTTATGGCTGTTTTCTTAAACTGAAATGCAGCTCTGCATTTACTCAGACTTGCTTTGGTTTGTTAATATATCATTCCCATTAATGTTCAAACTCTCTACAGTTCCTTTAAAGCCATTAGCCGTCTATTTTAACTGCCATCTCAGGGAATTTACCTCTTTATTGTTGATTAAATAAAACCTGATAGTGTCATGATTTCGGGCATCTACACCTTTGTATTTCCCCTCAGTGGTCTAGCAAGGGCACCCACTGTCAGGCTTCCAGCTCTCCAGACATTGTCTTTTGTGTGGAGACCACATCTCTTTCCCTTCTGACCAAAGTATTTCCAGGCGCAAAGTTTCCTGCCATCATTGTAGTGATCTCAGCACAAGGACACCAGCTTGCTTTCCCTTAGATATGGTTAACAGGTGCAATTGCTATAACTATAAATTACCACATAGTTCTTTTTATTCAAGCCTATTTTAGTCTTGCAGTAAAAGCAATACACAGAAAACACATTAAAACCAATAAAAGAACCTGCATGCATGGTAATAAGCTTACCAGACATTTTCCCAATTCTGACATGAGTTTTGGCAGAAGCCATCCTTCAGTACCCTTCAAAGGGATTTCCTTTGTGGTCACAGGTTCATCACATTCCTAGCACAGTCTTAGAGGATCTCAGAAGCTCATGTCCTTCCAATCCTCCCTGAAGTATTGGGGCCCTCCATGAACCAGGGACTTGTCTGTTTTGCTGGATCAGGAAAACCAGGCTATTGGTCGCTGGAGAATCCAGATTGAACTACTATATGTGTACCTCTGTGGGGAATGGACAAGGAGGGGTTGAGTTGCTTCAAAGGAATTATATTTGCATCCCCTTCCTACTAAAGAAGATGCATACAATTCTACTATAACAAATACAAAATTACATTTTTAATACAATGAACCCCAAAGGTATTAAAACTAATTCAATAAAGTTTAACTTAATTCAGTAAAATTCATTCAGAATATTGTGGGACATTATCAGTCCGTCATAGTGAGATTTGTTTATTGATGCCTTCATTCTTTCTTGAGCAGTGTCTGATAACCCAGCCTTAGTGCTTTTCACATGGCTAAACTATTCAAATTTGTCATCATCAGGGGTGAAGTTCTGATCCTTTGGTGCTAACATGAACCTTGAGTAGTACTTCTGCTGTAGAGGCAGTGTGATCCAGTGGATAGCATGCAGGCATGTTACTCATATTACCTTGGTTCTCTTCCCAGATGACCTGCATTGTACGTCTGCTGTATGATTTTCCTGTGCTTGTGCTCCACTCCCCCACCCCACTCCACTTTGCCTATCTTGTCTTTTTTAGCTCTCATGAGCAAGATCTTTTTCTTATTATGTGTTTGCTCAGTGTTTTGCATAATAAAACAGTGATTTTGGTTGGGTCCTCTAGGCACTACTGTGATACAAATAAAAATAATAGCAAGCCACTGTGCTCTGCATCGAAGGGAATACTGGACCTTGGGTAAAGAGTCCACAATTCTAGGTTAATGTTCACCTTGATTTTAAAAAAGGTAAACTGTATTTTATTGTAATGTTAAAACCCCATCTTCTGTTTTACTAGTAAATGAAGTTATATTTTTAAGGTTATATTCTTTGATTGCTGACTGAAAAGTTTGCGTAGCCAGTTTTGGCACTTAACCACAAAAATCAAATAGAGAGGTATGGGCTGTGTTCCTGGCATAGAGCCATTTGTGAAGGCATATTCCACTACCTTTAAATTAAATTTCATAAAAGGAATCAACTTTAAAAATTACATAAAAGCATTGAGGACTGTGTTTTTCCAGAAGGCAGATTATACTGTGTGTAATGATGTCACTATGGCTCCTGCAGAACACTACTGAAGGCTCACTATGAAGAAATGAGGTTAGGTTTATTTTATTGCTTAAAATGAAATTCAAACAATGGGTTCACGCTGCATTGTTTTTATAGATTATGTAAGGATAGGATTGGAATTATTTTGCTGCATTTATTGGAAGCTGTTTTATAAGGGCTTAATCCTGCTCCCTTCGATGTTAGTGGTGACATTTCCATTGAATTTAAAGGGAGGATTGAGTCCTGAATGAGTTTTCTATCATTTGTAGGTGTAACTGTCTGAGTGAAAAAGCTTAAGGTAAACAGCAAATTTGTACTGTTGTTGCTTGGAAAAATCAAGGAAAGGACACTATTATGTCTTTCCTGAAGTCCAGCTGATTCGTGGTTGATTTGTGATTGGACATGCGAGCTGAAGAGTAGAAAGGATAGATAATTGTTAGTTCAGAAAACCATTGCTTATGTAGCCTTTGTCTAAGCAATTGTCAGCTAGCTGGACTTGTAATATTTTTCAAACAAGTTTGGCAAGTGGTAGATAGCACCATTCCTCTTTTCTCCTCCTGTAGAGCGACCGTCTGGCATTGCATAAAGGAGGCAAGTGGAGGGCAGCTCACAAATTTTGGTGGTAGTGCTGTTAATTTTTTGGGCCTCTCTGGGTTTATAAGATTGTTATTGAAGTTAAACTGGCAAAAGGTGGCAAATACTCATTGTGACCCATACAACTGTTAAGTAAAATCTGTTAAAAGAAAATTCAAAAGAGACCAAAAGGCTGAGGTAGGCCAAGTGTGTTTAAACAAAGGAACTGTTGTTATGACTTCCAAGAACTTGAGGTCAGAGTGGCTGAGGGTTACTGGAAATGGAAGGAACAGTCTTTGGTATACTAGAATTTACTGCATTTGAAATGATAGAGAAGGCAGAAAGTAGTATAGGGCTGTTACTCAGGTGGTGGTATCTTTGGGATCTTGATAGGACCTATAGGTCCTTCCTTCATCCTAAGACATTATACTTATGCTTGTGGACACTGGAAAATACTTTAATATATGTAGGCCATAACCAGACCAATGGGAACGTTGGACCACTGCAACTGGACTTTCTATATGCAAGTAAAAGCTACTAGAAATAATCAGGGAAAGTAAATTATTGAGGATTGTCAGAATTGTATCAAAATAATCAAATCTACTTTTGAATCCAAGAGTACAAGGAATGTAAGTGTTAGAACAGGGTTAGAATATTGGGAGATTTGTGATTCAGTAATGTGAAGATCAAGAAAAGAATAAGAGGTTTT